>NC_135341.1:6091251-6707329 GCF_023851605.1 Tamandua tetradactyla | reverse complement strand
ATGATATTTATTATAACAGGATAATTCAAAATACATGCTAATATATTTAAGAAGTGAATCATTTACAAATTTCAGAGTTGTATTATTAATAAGAAATCACTTGCAACACAATTGAAAAATTGATTTTGTCTTACCACCATGGATATGGTGGAGAATGGCTCCTCGCAGGAAAGACAATTAACAGTTAATGAGCATTGTAATATGTACCACTAACCAAGTAAGGAACGTTTCATATTTTATTTCATGTAAGCTAAAAATCCTATAAACTAGGTGCTACTAGTTTCATTTCCAACATGTGGAAGCCGTGGTTCTTGGAAGAAATTGGATACAAATTTAAGTCTTTCTGACATCAAAGTCAACCCTTTCACCCACTTCCCCCAAACTTGAGCAAAGTAGTCAAAAGTCAAAAAGAAAGAGATGGAAAGCATAAAATTCATTATTCCTCCCAAGATATTTGAATTTTAATTCTTGATAAAATTCTTCTCATAATATTACTATGAATTATTTTACTGCTGCTCTGAAAGATGAGGAAATAAATGCAAACATTAGTGTCATATTTAAGGTCAGAAACCTCTCACCCACACATTTGGTAGAATTCTTCTGTCTCCTAGTTGGTGCTTAATCAATGCATTTTTACTATTGAAAACAGTACTTTTTCTATAATAAAAAGAAGGAAAAAAGAAAAAAAACCATAAACAGTGCACACAGCAATAGATACAAACTTCTGAATCCCTTGCTGCCAGTCACAGCAAAGGAATGACTTTGTATTTTCTATGTATTGATTGTACGATCTTGCTAATGTTAATGCTTTGTTTTAGACACAGTAAGGTAATAAATGCACCTGGAATGTACAAAAGTTATTAAAATTTTGGCATCTTGTGAAAATGTTGATAATTTCTTCTGTAAAGCTAAGAAAATGATTAGAAACAGGACTTTGGGATAAGTCGAAGGAGAAGAATTACAAACCATTATTGTCGCCATCTAGTCCTTACGAAATGCATTTATTGACAAGCGTGCGAGTGCTTACTAATTATGGTTGGGTTTATGTTGTCAAGAAGTGTGCTAGGGCATAGTCAATCCAATTGACCTGTCCATCTTAAAACTCTACAGAATTGCTCTGGGTTTAGGCATGACAACTGGCCTTAATGAATCGATTGATAACATAATGAATCTATTGGCTACACTATGTCACCTATGGATCTGCCCGCAGCCCAATACCTAATCAACATGATCTGAGCAAATAACACAGGATCCTGAGCGATTTTTCTTCAGCCATTCTAATCTTCAGTTATTTATTCAACGAATATGAATTGTATGCAGCTTAGTGCCAGGCACTGTGCTAGAGATTGATAATTAAGAGCTGAATGAGGCACAGCTCATGCACACAGGAAACACGGGCACACCCATAGCCAGGAATAGCTATAATCCAATGTGATAAATCCATCTGCGCTAGTTTGAAAGTATTATGTACCCTAGAAAAGCCATATGTTAATCTTGATTCAGTCTTGTGGGGGCAACTGTTTCTTTAATCCTGATTCAATACTAAAGGCCAGAAACTTTTGATTAGATGGAGAAGTGACTTTACCCATTCAGGTGGGTCTTGATTAGTTTACTAGAGTCTTTCAAAGGGAAAACATTTTGGGGAAACCTCAGAAAAGAACAAAGACATCAATGTTTGGAGATGCTTGGAGCCCAGCAGACATCGCCATGTGCCTTGCTTAATGAGATATTAAGCAAGCCAGAACCTGGAGAGAGCCAAGGAAAGGCAAGAAATAAAAGCCAGCCCCAGAGAGGAAAAGTGAGTAGGAACAGGAACAGAGGCTGAAAGCAATGGAGCCCAGGAGCAACAGACCAGCAGATACCAGCTATGTGCCTTGCCAGCTGACGGAGGTGTTCTGGATGGCATCAGAGTTTCTTGAGGGAAAGTAACCTCTTGTAGTTGCCTTAATTTGGACATTTTCTCAGTGCTAGAACTGTAAACTTGTAACTTATCAAATTCCCTTTTTAAAAGCCATTCTTGTTTCTGGTATATTGCATTCCAGCAGCTTAACAAACTAACACACCATCATGAAATAGAAACTCAACCCTATGGAAGCATAGAGGGAGACATTATCTCTTTCTGCCTTGTCCCAACTATGGATTTAAGGGGATGGGTAAACAATAGTAATATCCTGGTGAGTTTGGGGAGACAAGGGAAAGCATAGCGATACAATCAATGCAAGACACTCAGGATTCAGCAAGAAATGAATCACCTAGTGACATAAAATAGATAAAATAACAGTTGAATCAGGGCTCTGAAAGAAATCATTTCCACACTGTCAGTGTAATAATGAATTAAATACTATGTTCATTTAGCCTCATAAATTCAAATAAAAAGTCAAAAATTTCTTACTAGACAGCTTTATCTATGTCTTTATTTTCAGCTTAATTACTTTTGATCTCTCTAATTTCTTAAATATCAAATATAATTGTATGGAATCTGTTCTTTGAGGAGCAGCATGATATCATGGAGAAATACTAGATTGAAACCAGTAGACCAAGATCCTAACTGTCTCAATAATTCATTAGTTGCATACTTTTGCATGCATGACTTTTCAACCTCAACTTTGGTTTCCTTGAACACAAAATTCTCTAGTTGAACTAGGTCCATTATTTTAGAAGGTTGATTCTAAACCCCTTTCTCTTAGTTCACATACCTCCCTCCCAGGCATCATTGACTTTAAGGAACTAAAAGACAGGTTGGGATGTTCACCCAGTTTCTAATGATTTCCCCTTCTGTGGGTTCCTAGCAGTTATATTGAATGGCATGCACCTTTCTTACTATGCGATCATTGTTGATTGGATAAGGATAGCCATATGACTAAATTAGGACAGTCATCAGATTTCTCCAGGGAATTCTAATCTAGGCTGTCTCTAAATTGGAGGAGCTTTAAAATCTCAGGTATAGTTGAGCTGTCCTGTTCTCTGTCATGTATAATGAGAATGAGAAAAAGGGGGTCTATAGCAAGATGAGCATGCAACAAGCACTGTTGGGAGAAGCGGGGGGAGGGGGGGCGGGGAATCCTTAGACTTTTTTTTTACCTTTTTTATTTTGTTCCTCCTGAGGCTGCACTGCATTCTGCCATGATATTCTAAGAGACTTCCCTTTAAAAATCTATTTTGCCCCATGTCCTGTTCTATGACATATTGCTGGACTTGAGAATATAAAACCTTTTAAACTAAGAATTTGAAGGGAAAATGCTAAATATTTTCAAAACTATTATCTTTTTAAAAAAATTTTTTAAACATAACAACACACAATCATGAACATTCTTAACATATGATCATTCCATTCTTGGTATATAATCAATAACTCACAATATCATCACATAGTTGTATGCTCATCACCATGATCATTTCTTAGAATGTTTGTATCAATTCAGAAAAAGAAGTAAAAAAGAAAAAGAAAAAAAGCTCATACATACCATACCCCTTACCCCTCCTTCTCATTGATTGCTAGTATTTCCATCTACCCAATATATTTTAGCCTTTGTTTCCTCTAATTTTTTTCTATGACCCTTATCACTCCCTTTCATTGATCACTAGCATTTCAGTCAACTAAATTTATTTTAACATTTGTTCCCCCTAGCATTTATTCATTTTTAATTCATATGTTTTACTCATCTGTCCATACCATAGATAAAAGAAGCTCAGACACAAAATTTTCACACTCACATGGTCACATTGCGAAAGCTATATCATTATACAATAATCTTCAAGAAACATGGTTACTGAAACACAGCTCTACATTTTCAGGCACGTCACTCTAGCCTCTCCAATATACCTTAACTGAAAAGGTAATATCTATAAATGTGTAAGAATAACCTCCAGGATAACCTCTTGATGCTGTTTGAAATCTCTCAGCCATTGACACTTTATTTTGTCTCATTTCTTTCTTTTGACTTTTGGTGTAGAAGATTTTCTCAATCCTTGATGCTGAGTACCAGCTCATTCTAGGATTTCTGCTCCATGTTGCCAGGAAGGTTTACACCCCTCAGAGTCATGTCCCATGTGGAGAGGGGGAGGGCAGTGAGTTTGGTTGTCATGTTGGTTGAAAGAGAGAGGCCACATTTGAGCAACAAAAGAGGTTATCTGGGGGTGACTCTTAGGCCTAATTTTAAGTAGGCTTAGCCTATCCTTTGCAGGGATAAGTTTCATATGAACAAACCCCAAGATTGAGGGCTTGGCCTACTGCTTTGGTTACCCCAACTGCTTGTGAAAATATCAGGAATTCTCCACATGGGGAAGTTGAATTTTCCCCCTTTCTCATCATTCCCCAAGGAGACTTTGCAAATATTTTTTTATTAACTGTTCAAATCACTCTGGTATTTATTGGGGCATCACTCTGGACAAACCTACAAAATCTCATGCCCTACTCAAGGTTCCATGTACTTATGGTGTTCAATTAAACTGCCCACATAAGTTATATTAGGAAATGCACTAGTAAATTATAAATTTTATACCAAATAATCATTTTTGCTTTAGTCTTACACATAAGTTAAAGTTTTAAAATATGAATTACCGTCTGTTTTCAAAACCTTGCAATATTGATATTCCTTTGTTCTTCCTCATGCAAAAACATTTTTTAATTTGTACATTTAGTCACTATCATTGTTTGCTCTAGGGATTCCTACATTATACCATCTCAGTCTTTATCATCTATCTTTCCTTCTGATTTCATTTGTGCCCCCAGCCCTTCTCCCTCTATCATTGTCACATTCAGTTTCATTCAGTGTACTAACATTATTGTATTACAGTACAATAATGTATGTACTTTATGGTATTGTGCTATCCATTTCTGAATTTGTACAACCAATCCTGTGGCACAATCCGTGTCCCTTCAGCTCTAATTACCCAATATCTACCCAAGTTCTATCTCCTGATGGCTTCTGTTCTTAGCTGAAATTCTCCAAGTTCATTCACAATTGTCAGTTCATATCAGTGAGACCATACAGTATTTGTCCTTTTATTTCTGGCTAATCTGACTGAGCATAATGTCTTCAATGTCCATCCATGTTGTTATATACTTCAGAACTTTATTCTATTTTATAGTTGCATAATATTCCATCATATGTATATACCACAGCTTGTTTAGCCATTTGTCTGTTGATGGACATTTGGGCTGTTTCCACTTCTTGACAATTGTAAATAATGCTGCTATAAACATTGGTGTGTAAATGTCCATTTGTGTCTTTGCCCTCATGTCCTCAGAGTAGATACCTAACAATGGTATTGCCAGATCGTATGGCAATTCTATACTTAGCTTCCAGAGAAACCGCCAAACTGCCTTCCACAGCAGTTGTACCATTTAAATTCCCACCAACAGTGGATAAGTGTTCCTCTTTCTCCACATCCTCTCCAGCCCTTGTTGTTTTCTGTTTTATTGATAATGGTCATTCTGTTGGTTGTTAGATAATATCTCACTGTGGTTTTGATTTGCATTTCCCTAATAGCCAGGGAAGTTGAGCATCTTTTCATGTGCCTTTTGGCCATTTATATTTCCTCTTCTGAGAAGTATTCGTTCATGTCTTTTGCCCATTTGGTAATTGGGTTGTTTGTCTTTTTGTTGTTGAGTTGAACAATCTCTTGACATATTCTGGATACTAGAACTTTATGTGATATGTCATTTCCAAATATTGTCTCCCATTGGGTAGGCTGTGTTTTTACTTTCTTGACAAAGGTTTTTGATGCACAAAAGTATTTAATTTTGAGGAGTTCCCATTTATTTATTTATTTATTCAATGCTCGTGCTTTGGGTGTAAGATTTAGGAAACTGCCTCCTATTATAAGAGTTATGAGATATTTCCCTATATTTTCTTCTAAAATTTTTATGGTCTTAGATCCAATTATTAGATCTTTGATCCATTTGAGTTAACTTTTCTATAGGGTGTGAGATATGGATCCCCTCTCATTCTTTTGCATGTGTATATCCAGTTCTCTGGGCACCATTTATTGAAGAGACTGTTCTGTACCAGGTGAGTTGACTTGACTGCCTTATCAAAGATCAATTGTGCATAGATGAGAGGGTCTACATCTGAACAATCTACTCAATTCCATTGGTCAGTATATCTATCTTTATGCAAGTACCATGCTATTTTGACCACTGTATCTTTGTAATACACCATAAAGTCAGGTAGTGTGAGACCTCCGACTTCATTTTTCTTTCTCAGTATATTTTTAGCTATTTGGGGCACCCTGCCCTGCCATTTAAATTTGGTTATTGGTTTTTCTATTTCTGAAAAGTAAATTTTGGGATTTTAATTGGTATTACCTTGAATCTATAAATCAATGTAAGTAGAATTGACAACTTAACTAGTCTTCCAATCCATGAACACAGTATGTCCTGCCATTTATTTAGGTCTTCTGTGATTTATTTAGGAATTTCTCGTACTTTTCTTTGTATAGGTCTTTTGAATCCTTAGTTAAATTTATTCCTAAGTATTTTTATTCTTTTGGTTGCAATTCTAAATGGAATTTTTTTCTTGATTTCACGCTCAGATTGGTCATTACTATTGTATAGAAACACTACAGATTTTTGAGTGTTGATCTTGTAACCTGCCACTTTGCTGTACTCATTTATTAGCTCTAGTAGTTTTGCTGTGGATTTTTTGGGGTTTTTGACATATAGTATCATATCATCTGCAAACAGTAAGAGTTTTACTTCTTCCTTTCCAATTTGATGCCTTGTATTTCTTTTTCTTGTCTAATTCCTCTGACTAGAACATCCAACACAATGTTGAATAACAATGGTTATAGTGGACATCCTTGTCTTATTCCTGATCTTAGGGGGAAAGTTTTCAGTTTTTCTCCATTGAGGATGATGTTAGCTGTGAATTTTTCATATATTCCCTTTATCATGTTGAGGAAGTTCCCTTCTATCCCTATCCTTGGAAGTGTTTTCAACAAGAAAAGATGTTGAATTTTGTCAAATGCCTTTTCTGCATCAATCGAGATGGTCATGTGGTTTTTCTGCTTTGATTTGTTGATATGGTGTATTACATTAAACATAAGAAATTATGTTGAACCATCCTTGCTTACCTGGCCTGGAATGAATCCTCCTTGGTCATGCTGTATAATTCTTTTAATGTGGTGCTGGATTGGATTTGCAGGAATTTTGTTGAGGTCATCTATTTCTTCCCGAATCTATATTCATTAGAGAGATTGGTCTATAGTTTCCTTTTCTTGTAATATCCTTGTCCAGCTTTGGTATGAGGGTGATATTGGCTTCATACAATGAGTGAGGTAGCCTTCCCTCCTCTTCAATTTTTTGAAGAGTTTGAGCAGGGTTGGTACTAACTCTTTCTTGAATGCTTGGTAGAATTCATATGTGAAGCCATCTGGTCCTGAACTTTTCTTTTTTTTGGAGCTTCTTAATGACTAATTCAATTTCTTTACTTGTGATTGGTTTGTTGAGGTCATGTATTTCTTCCCAAGTCAATGTTGGTTGTTCATGCCTTTCTAGGAAGTTGTTCATTTCATCTACATTATCTAGTTTATAAGCATAAAATTGTTCATAGTAGCCTGTCATTAGTTTCTTTATTTCTGTGGGGTCAGTGGTTATATCTCCTTTTCCATTTCTGATTTTATTTATTTGCATCCTCTCTCTTCTTCTTTTTGTCAATCACACTAAGGGTCCATTAATCTTATTGATTTTCTCATAGAACAAACTTCTGGTTTTGTTGATTTTCTCAATTGTTTTCATGTTCTCAATTTCATTTATTTCTGCTCTAATGTTTGTTATTTCTTTCCTTTTGCTTGCTTTGGGGTTAGTTTGCTGTTCTTTCTCAAATTCTTCCAAGTGGACAGTTAACTCCTCCATTTTTGCTCTTTCTTCTTTTTTGATATAGGCACTTAGGGCAGTAAATTTCCCTCTTAGCACTGCTTTTGCTGCATCCCATAAATTTTGATATGTTGTCTTTTCATTTTCATTTTCCTTGAGATATATTTACTGATTTCTCTTGTAATTTCTTTCTTGACCCACTGGTTCTTTACAAGTGTGTTGTTGAGCCTCCATATATTTGTGAATTTTCTGGCCCTCTGCCTATTATTGATTTCCAACTTCAATCCTTTATGATCTGTGAAAGTGTTTTGTACGATTTCAATCTTTTTAAATTTATTGAGACTTGCTTTGTGACCCAGCATATGGTCTATCCTTGAGAATGATCCATAAGCACTTGAGAAAAAGGTGTATTCTGCTGTTGTAGGGTGTAATGTTCTATAAATGTCTGTTAAGTCTAGTTCCTGTATTGTATTCTTCAAATTCTCTGTTTCTTTATTGATCCTCTGTCTAGACATTCTGTCCATTGATGAGAGTAGGGAATTGAAGTCTCCAACTATTATGGTAGATTTTTCTATTTCTCTTTTCAGTGTTTTCAGTGTTTGCTCATATATTTTGGAGCACTCTGGCTGGTTTTATGAATATGTATGATCATTATGTCTTCTTGTTGAATTGTTCCTTTTATTAATACATAGTGTCTTTCTTTGTCTCATTTAATTGTTTTACATTAGAAGTCTAATTTGTTGGATATTAGTATAGCTACTCCTGCTCTTTTCTGATTGTTGCTTGCATGAAATCTTTTCCCAATCTTTCACTTCCAACCTATGTGTATCCTTGAGCCTAGAAATATGTCTCCCATAGACAGCATATAGATGGGTCCTGTTTTTTAATCCATTCTACCGGTCTATGTCTTTTGATAGTGCTATTACTGTAATAGCACTATCATTTTGCCTTTTGGATTTTATGTGTCATATCTAATTTTTCTTCTTTTTACCTTTACTGATAGTCTTCCTTTCTATACTCTTCTCCACACCTCTCTTTTCCGCCTTTTCCTATCTGTCTCTAGTGCTCCCGTTAGTATTTCTTGTGGAGCCCATCTCTTGGTCACAAATTCTCTCAGTGATTTTTTGTCTGAAGATGTTTTAATGTCCCCCTCGTTTTTGAAGGAAAATTTTACTGGATATAGACTTCTTGGTTGGCAGTTTTTCTCTTTTAGTATCTTAAATATATCATCCTATTTTCTTTTCACCTCCATGGTTTCTGCTGAGATATCTACACATAGTCTTATTGGGCTTCCCTTGTATGTCATGGATTGGTTTTCTCTTGCTGCTTTCAAGATTCTCTTTCTCTTTGACATCTGATATTCTGATTAGTAAGTGTCTTAGAGTTTGTCTATTTATATCTATTCTCTTTGGGGTACTCTGCATTACTTGGATCTTTAATTTTAAGTCTTTCATAAGAGTTGGGAAATTTTCAGTGATAATTTTCTCCATTAGTTTTTCTCCTCTTTTTTCCTTCTCTTCTCCTTCTGGGATACCCACAACACATATATTCATGCTTCATGTTGTCATTCAATTCCCTGAGTCCCTGCTCATATTTTTTCCATTCTTTTCCCTATATTTTCTTTTGCTTGTCAGATTTCAGATGCCCCGTCCTCCAGTTCACTAATCCTACCTTCTGCTTCTTGAAATCTAACATTGTAGGTTTCCATTGGTTTTTTTCATCTCTTCTACCATGCCATTCATTCCCATAAATGTGTGATTTGTCTTTTCAGACTTTCAGTTTCTTCTTTTTGTTCATTCTTTACCTTCTTTATATCCTCCCCCAATTCATTGATTTATTTTTGATGAAGTTTTCCATGTCTGTTCAAACATTCTGAACTAATTGTTTCAACTCCTGTATCTCATTTGAATTATTGGTTTGCTCCTCTGACTGGGCCATATCTACAATTTTCCTGGTATGACTCGTTACTTTTTGCTGGCATCTAGGCATTTAATTTCCTTAATTAGTTTATTCTAGAGATTGTTTTCATTTTCTTTTACCTAGGATTAAAAAAACTGTTCTTTAACATTCAGTTCAACTTATTCTAGACGTCTAGCTTAGGTTTTGTTTAACAGATCAGAGATTTTTAGTTCTTCTCTTCTTGTTTCTTGTTCTTCCTGTATGGTGCCTTCTTTTTTTTCCCCTTTAGGAGGGTCTGCTTAGGTATTGTAGACCCCAGTCAGATTTTCCCAGACCAAACTGACCTTATTTCAGGAGGAAAGAGTCACCTGCATCAGTTTTCTCTGAGGGTGAGACCCAGCAGATTGAAAGAGTTTCCTATGAAGCCTCTGGATTCTGTGTTTTTCCTGCCCTGCCTGGTATGTGGTGTTTGTCTGCCTGTGGGTCCACCAGCATAAGGTGATATGTTACCTTTAACTTCAGCAGACTCTCCCTGCTGGAGGTGTAGTTGAGACAGAGGAGAAGTTGTAGTCTGGCTTTAATTGCTAGAGTTTTCCAAACCCTGGTTCTGAATTCCTGAAGGGAGGGATTCCACCTGAGCTGGGTCATATCCCTCTCCTGGGGAAGGCAGGCTTCGAGACAAACTCTCAAACAAGCTTAATTCTGCCCATGCCTGGGGCAGTTGGAGCCTGAGAAGCCCTGAAGCTATGTCCAAATAGCAGTCAAGCTGTAGAAATACAGCCACAAAAAAGAGAAGAAATAAACATCCTTTTCAGAGCAGGACCCCCATTCCTTGGGTTTGCCAATTAAGAGCTTAAGTTGGTACATTGCTCTGTTTGTCTCCAAGTCCTGTGTGCCCCCTCCTTTCCTTCAGGACCCAGACCCTTTCAAGTGTTTTCTGCTGTCCGATCCAAAAAAACTCTGGTTTTACTTTTCTCTTTTTCCATCAGCCCTGCTCCCTCTGCACCGGGGAAAAAACCTGCAACTTCAGCTTTTACTCGAGGTTCAATTGAGCTGAGGGCCTATTTTTAGTAATCAGAATTTCTTAATTAATTCCACAATTGGAGCTTAGTTGTGCTCAGCCCCTGCTGCTAGTAAAGTCTCTTTCCTATCCTCTCTGGAAAGCAGCCTGTGAAGGAGGAGTACCAGCTGCCGCGGCTTGGGAGACTGATGGTTCTGGGTGGGCTTGCAGCCAGTCCAGCTTGTCCTGACTGGGGTAGCTGTGTGTCTGGTCACTGACTTGGCCCCAGCAGTTGTTCTGTACTGTTCCTGGCTATTTACTAGCTGCTCTGGAGGACGAGCTAAATCCCACTCCTTACTAAGCTGCCATTTTGGCTCCTCCCTCCCAAAACTATTATCTTGAGTTGGTTGTGTTACTTATAGCTAAAGTATCCTACCTAATACAGTGTTAAAAAGTAAAAGGCAATTTGGAGTTAACACTTCTGTGTTGATATATATGAAAGGTTTGCAGCCTGAATTTGCTGGATGACTGATTGATTGATGACCAAATCAAATACTAGATAATGGGGCCCTTCATTTATTTATATGTTGTAAACTAAACAAATTCAGCAGCAATGATCAATAAGTTAATATTGGGCATGCAATAAACCATTATTCATTCATAATTTTGTCATGGAGACATTCCCAAGTGACCAGAATTTGAATGAATTTGCTTACCCTGATTAGTATTAACATGATTTTTCAAATGACACTGAAAATAGTTTAGCTCCTTCTAATGCTAATCATCTGGGTCTTATTCTTTTCCATGTTGATGGATCATACAGAACTAATTAATATTCATTTGAATCTTATGATTATCTTTTTAAAGCTCCGAGCCAACCGCCAGCAAACATTGCCTGGAAGCTGACAAACTCTAAATTATGCTTGAACTGGGAGCATGTAAAAACCATGGAAAATGAGTCTGAAGTGTTGGGCTACAAGGTGAGTATTTAGTTTTCCTTTTAATCATATTAATTAGGTTACCAAGGAACCAAAAATGTCACATCTAAATAGAAAAGAAATTTTATGTTTATGGTGCATAATTTCTTGATTCATTATATTGGCATAAAAAGAAGAAAATTTTCTCATGGATACTTGTGGGCCTCTTTTTTAAAAAAATAGTTTTGAAAATATTCAGTATTTTTGCTTTCAATTCTTAATTTAACATTTTATTTTCTCAAACCCAGCAATGTCATTGATTATCAAGTAATAAAATTCTACATTGTGATTTTTTTTCTTTAAGTGACTTCTTTTGCCATCAAAAGATGACAGTGTATGTGGGTAGTAGATGGAGAAGAGAATGAGGTTGGGGAATGCATTCATATAGAATTTTTAGAACCTGGCCTGTAGTAAGATGTGATCTTTTCAAACTATAAAAACAATTTTAGAATAGTATAGTCAAGTACCCAGAGCAAATCATTTCCATCAATGTTCATGGACATCATCTCTTGACAGATGCATAACTTCAGGTATTTGAAATGGACCCAAACTTAACAGTGACTTTGCACAGCAGGTGCTGAAGATAATAGCCCTGAACTATTTAATTAATAGATATTAATCTCTTATTGCAGAGGCATTAGCCAAAAATGAAATCTTTGTCTTAACAAGAACAACTGCATTTATGGAAAGGCATCCCCTGGATATTTCCACTTGAGGAGGACAGCATTTATAATCATACATTTTAAATGCTCCATAGCAGCTTCTGAACCTTACAAAGCAACATATACATGTTAACTTGATTCCTCATTTTATTCAGATACTCTACCGGCAAAACAGACAAAGTAAAACTCATATTTTGGAAACAAACAATACATCAGCTGAGCTTCTAGTACCGTTTGAAGAAGATTATTTGATTGAAATAAGAACGGTCAGTGATGGTGGGGATGGAAGCAGCAGTGAGGAAATCAGGATTCCAAAAATGTCAAGTAAGTGGAGTCACTATTGCTATTGTAGATTTTTAATCTAGACCCATGCAGCATGAAACTGGGGCTCTATGGAACTTTCCAATCCCTTGTTTCAATATTGGCTGCAAATATAAAAGGTCTACTTTTCCTTATCAATTTTGAGCAAGAAGTGATGAACCAATTTTTCTTGAAATAATCCCTCAAATTTACAACATGTTTATCATCCCACACAGTTACATGTTTCTTCATTTAAAACTCAAAAGAAAAAATCCTGCCTGTCACGGTGCATAATTTCTTGATTCATTATATTGGCATAAAAAGCAGAAAATTTTCTCATGGATACTTGTGGGCTTCTTATAGCAGAGAAGACAAATATCAAGAACATGTACACAAACCTCCATTACCATATTCATGACAGATTTCACTAATTCCTCATGGCAGTCATACTTGAGCTGTGCTATAACTTTTGAATTTGTCTCAATACTATATTCTAAGTAACAAATACCTAACAATCAGACTTAACATGTAAAAATAATTTAATATATCTGCTTTAGAAAAATCACTCACTCATCTGCCTGTATCTGTGTCTAACTGAAAGTCATTTGACATCCCGAGTTCACCAGTCCTAATCTGCCCTTTTAGATTGGCCACGCCAGTCATTTATATTTCCTATTTTTTGCCTTTAAGACAGTTGTTGTAGAATAAATGGCAAAGATGCTTCCTAAAATTGGCAGTAATATTAATGAAACAAGTGCAATAAAATATTTTATTAAATGAGAGTATACATTTTAGAGTTTTAAAGAATTGATTTGACAACTAATTTCACTTTTTCTAAAGATATTTTTGTTTTATTTTTATATTTTACAGGTTTGAGTTCCAGAGGAATTCAAGACTTAGAACTTAGCATGAATTTTCTGTCAGTCATTATGATTTTTTACTGTTTTGCTATTCAATCACTTATACAATAAATAAAACCATAAATCTTTGCAGGTTTTTTTGAAAATAGATCATTCTGTATATAAACTCTCTAGCCGCCAGTCTTAAGACATTCATAACACAGACTTGTTTGAAAGAAAAAAAAATGTATATTATTAAGACCTTGTAAATATCTATGGAACATTAAAAAAAAGATTTTAAATACTTTTGAATTTTAAAGTTCACACAAGACTACATACATTCAAAGGTGCCAGATTAATCTGTGGATTTGTAAGTACTTTGTCTTTTAAGTGACTTATATGGAGGTATAAATAATTTCCCTTGATGATGATGATAAATATGAAATAGTTTCATGGTTACCATAGCTAAGATGTGCATTTTTATGTGCTCCAGGCAAGTTACATCAGTATTAAGACATTTCACTGCCTTTGGAAATATAATGCAATTATTTGTTTATAGCTTTTATTCTTTAAAAAAGTTAAGTTACCACAAAGCATGGTGTGTTTTAATATCTCTGAATCAAGTTGGGACAGGCAAAAATTTGTACCCAATCATATATAAATATATATGGTAATCTTCTCAACTCATTTTTCTAGGAGGTTCAGTAATAATAATATCTTTAAAGGCACTTCATGGCAAAGAAAAAGAAAACAAGGGACATGAATACCCTCCTAAAATAATATCCTAACAGCTCTGCATACAGTGAGCAACATTTCATAAACAAATTCAATTTTCTACAATATTCCATATTATCCTATTGAGAAATTTGCACAAACAAGTCTCAGGTAAATTGATAACAAAGTATGTGGCCTTAATAAGAAATCTGGGAGCAGAACTCTTTGACTAGGGTTTCTACATTTTGGCCAAAATGTTTGTTGTCAATCTTCTCTGCAACTACAATTTATCTTCTATTTACCGGGGCTTGCAAAGATTTTTGTGGGCTGATTTTTCAGTCAGTGGTCCCACTTCTTGGGTTTGTACAGTCTGGAGACATCAGTCTGGTAGAAGGTAAGGTTAATGACGGGGCCAATCTTTTTCAAAGTAGCCATCCATTTATTACACAAACAGCCTTGAGACCTTTCACTCTTGCTGTCAGTGTGCTCTAGCTCCCAGCCAGTCAGGTCTGATATCCTGGGAAAGTAGGTGTAAGAAGTGGTCATGCTAGTTTTGCCCTCTTAACATGGTGCAACACACTAACTTTATTGGAACTATATGAACTATCCTCATGACCCTCAAATCAACAATTAGATTTTGTTCTTCTCATTTCTAAAGAATTTTAGAGCTGTTTAAAATAGCTAATGTCATAGCAGCAGATGGACAGTTGCTTCATGTCGCTCAAAGACAGCTCCTTGTCTGGCCATTGTTTCAAGCACGCAGTATAAATTAATGAGCCTTACTCCCCCCAATGCATTAAAATCTGGCTGTGTTTTCATGGAGCAAAACAAATAAGCAAAGGCAAATACTGTTCGCCACGCTCACGTTAACAGCTGCCTGTTCAAAGCGCATCTGCACTGATCAGTGATGCTAGTGCTGGCATATAGTCTTACTGGTTTCTTCAGCTCGTACGAGAGAAGGCTTTGGTCCTCCTCCCTGAAGTAGATTCTGAGGGTAAATACACACTGAGATTTTTATTTCCAGTGATCAGATGAATTAGATACATGGTCGTTTTGCCTGAATCCAAAAGCTGTAAATTTTTAACAATAACCCTTACAGGTTTGTAGGATGCACTTTGGTCCATGATTGCTCTAGTATTAAAGTTTGCATTAGTCAAGATAGGGCATGTTATTTACATTTTCATTTATATAGATCAATCATACTAAGTTTTTAGGAACATAAGACGGCATTAGTAATGAGCAGGATGTGTTTTGGCTTTCAATGGGTTTGCCTCTCTACTAAACATATTGAGACCTTGGACAAATCTTTTAACATCCCGTATCAATAATATCAAGATTACAGAACATAATATATGTAAAATATTTAGTGTGATATGTGGAATATTGTAAGTCACCAATGCATGGAACTGTTGCTATGAATTAAATTTCTAATGAAATAAGGTACTGTACTTCTTTACGTGTCCAATGTGCTCTGAAGGCAGATTCAGGCTGCAGTTATGTCAAAATTTTCAAAAAGCTTCAAGAAAAAAGAATGGTCCACCTAAGAATGGAACCAATGGGAATTCCATCAACTCATCTTAAGAAAATATTCTGTATGGTACACATTCTCCACTGATATTCTAGAAGAATTTCCTTTTATTGACTGAATGGATTATTGTTATATACATGATAATTCACTTTTATACCTCTTATAGGAAATGGATGTGATTGTGTCTGAAAGCAACTATGAATGAAATATTAATTAAGGGTTTGGAGACTGGACATGTGGATATATGACCGTTACTAAGCTAATGATAAATTCCAACTCAGCCTCTTTTTCTTTTCTTCTTCTGATGGATATGCTATAATTCAGGTGCCTATAATAAGTGCCTCTTCTTTAACTATACATGCATTGTAGAACAGCTTATAAGGAAGTATGCTTGCTATCTTTAAAAGTAAATGCTAATGGTGAAGGATGACCTGGAACCTATTTAGCTTCCAAGTGCAACAACGTAAGCATTATCTCCATAAGTGAATCTACTATTTTAAAGCCTATTTTTATCAGCAGCCTGTACCCTGGCTCGGGCTATCAAGTGTTATACATTTGCTATGTGTCATTATTATGATTTTCTTTGCCGTGCAACTGCATATTTAATTTAACACAGCTTCCTTGTTCTAGAATTCTGGACTTTGGTAATCATATCCCTGTTGAACTCAGCATTCTTTTTCATGGTTTTAGAATTTTATTCCAATTCCATCAGTTTTTGAAGTGAATGATATAAATATTCTACTTAGCTTATTCATCTGTGAAACAAGATGTTGAGATCGTAAGATTGCTGGGTTCCTTCGATGCCCTACAATTCTGTATTAAGCAGCACAGTATGACTACTTTTCGTACAAGATAGCATTTCACAACCTTTAATAGCCCGTATACACTCTGCAAAGCTTTCCTTATTGTATTGAGCTACTTTTACTGGGGTTTACACTACTAAACCAGTTGGTAAATTGAATATATTTTCTCAAACTAGATAAAACTCTCAGAGGTTCTGAAGAATTTGAGAATCAGGGTGTTTTTCAGTAGTCCCAAGGGAAGGCTGTGATAAGGCACTGTGGTGAGATTTTCACAAAGAATAATTCATGAGATATTTGATAGGTTGTCTCTCCTGCTTTTTTGCAGTAGAATGTCTACCCTTCATGAAATGAAGGTTAGAATGAATGACACATTGTGTGTTCTGTTATTAAATATTTTTATTTGGCAAATAGTTGATTACTTTACATCAACAGTCCATTATTATTATTTAAAGTGTTTCTCTTTTGGAAAACCAATAGTCTGAAAAACACTGCTATATAGTTCATCTGTCTTTTGTACTTACTTCTTTCATTTCAGTGCCATCAAATCAGTAAGTTTGATATGAGCCTGTTGATGTAAAGTTTGTGTGGCAAGACCGAGTTACTGTGGATCCCATTGAACACCAAAGTTCTGAATTAACTGGAATTGTTCGTATACATAAATCAGACCACAGATGTGAGAAACCTAGTCTGACTTCTATGATAAGCCATGGATATAATTAAGATAAGGATGAAAGTAATGTATCCAAAAATGAACTTTTTTCAGTTTTTAAAAAGTTGAGAAATTTTTGCTTTCTACATTTCTATGTTAAAAGTTCCTTTCTTTCGTGAAATTATACCTAGTAGCTGTTATGCTTTCTTTCATGTCTTTGCATAGCAAAAAACCTCCTGTTTTTGATAGTGCCTGGTACAGGCCTGGGCAGAGAGAGTGAAGCTTAAGACATGCACTTGACTTCTGGACTGATTTATGCAGCCAACTATTGAGGTAATTTGTTTTCCCTTAGTTTCCTTAGGAAAACAAGTATTTTTCTTTTATAAGCCTGCTAAAATAATAAACTAAACGAAGCTACAGGTATTAGTGGCAAATAATATATTCTTAGAACAAATAAAAACATAGCAGTTTTTGAGAAAACATCAGAAATCCTAAATTATCTTCCTGATTTAACAACATGTACTTTAAAATCTGGTTAAGCATATCTTAAAAAAATGCTTTCTTTGTCAAAGGGAAAGCTTAAGAGAGAAGCAAACTCAGTGATGCTTTACATAAAGGTAACAAGTTGCAGCTCAAGGAGAAAGAAAAGGAATCCTGGTTTAATAAACTGTTTAATTCTGTTGATTGTATAGCCCCTAGTATGCTCTCCCCACTCCCCCTCCAGGAATATGAAGTTTGCAGGGCTGAAACATTTACAAGTTTGTCATCTAATTCCTAAAACTGGTTATGTCCATGTTCTTGGACAGTGATTAACTAACGTTTGTAAATCACTTTCAAGATGGAAAACATTGAATAAGTTCTACTTATTTTGTTGTTTTTTATTTTCCCCGGAAGTCTATTGACTTTTCAGTGGCATTTTGAAAAATCATGCAGTAGTGACTAAGACCAGCTACCATGCTTGGAGAAAAATACTAATTGGGACATTTGAAAGATCATAATTTTTAGATAATGAAAATTTAGGTGTTTTCATAGCATCTGGGTGAACTAAATAATTTTAATTCAAACATGCGGTAATCTGCATCTATTCACTGTTGAATTTTCAGCTTGTGTAGTAATATCATCCCCACAGAATTTGTTCCCCAAATGATATATACTCATAGCAAAGCTCAAGTATTCTCAAAGGCTGCAGATAGTAACAATAATTAGTTTATACAACTTTTACTACCTTCAAGTGCAGTAGATATAGAATCTTCCAAAACCAACTTTAAGCAGATTAATCTCAACCTATTTTACTTGACTGCCAAGTACAAGTGAAGATCCTACTGTCCTTCTAAATGATACAGTTTTCCTTACCTTTTTAAAAGCAAAAGTACTGTCATCCTAAATTATTGTTGTGTTTAGATTCTCAGACTCATACTGAGCTATTACTATTCTTCTAAATTTTAAGTAAGTACAGCCCTAAGAAGTTTCTAAAAGAAATTCTCATTGCAAGGACATGGCTCGGTTATTTTGAACCATGCTTGGAATCACTTAATATTTCACGTTAGATGATCATTGTAGAATAACCTGTAACTAAAGCCGATTTGAAAAGCTTACAACACATTGCTGTCAACAGACAGGAGAGAAATTAACATTCACTTCATACCTGGTGATAAATTAGGATATTGGATTTGTCTATATGAACTTGGTATGTTTCACCAGAAACCTTCCAATGCCTTTTATCATATAATTCATCACTATTCCTACAAAAGTGACAAAGTTTACCTTAAGATTGGTGCTTTTACTAAAGCTTCAGTGTTAAAATATTAGTTAATTTTGAATTGTGCATAATTCATGCAGCTCTGTCTGCATAGAAAATGTTTTAATTTCTTAAATCTTCCGAAGTTAAAACAAATTTTAGAGGTAATATATTTTTAGCAGAAATGCCATGTAATTTTAAAAGATCTTCTTCTCCCTCCTCTAAAAGATTTCTGAATGGCAAACTGCTAAGAAGCATGGCGAGCAGGAATACATAAGGTAAAATGCAATGCCTATGTTGTGAAGAAGCCATATGGAGCATACCAAGTTCTAAGTCATAATTATTTTTCCTGCAGCCAAATTAACTAAAGTCTATGGACTGACCTATACATTATATGAAACGTAATAGTCTTGCCATGCTGTAATATTAAATCTCTGTATTCAACTTGAAGGATGTTTTTAGGGCAGATACAATACAAAATCATGGCACCCTCTTTTTAGATCTAATTCTTTAAGCGATATAGTAAGATTCAGGCAGACTTGCTTTCTACAGCCAAGAATATCTAATGGATTTGTTTAAATTTTCAAAAAAAAAATAGTTCTTCAGCGTTAAAGAGGTTGCAAACTTTCAGCCAAAAGGACAGATCAAACCACAGATAGCTTAGATGTCAACAGTACCAATTTATATATAGATTAAAATCACTGTTAGTGTTTAGAAGTAAGATAATTTCATGTAAATCAAGGTTTCCTTTGGCAATTCTGGGTCTGCCATCCTGCGTGGTTGTAATTTATTAAGCCTTTCTTTTTAGATGAAATGCTCTCCCCCATATCACACTGCCCACCTAGCTTCCATAATCCACTTATTCACCTGTCTCCCTTATTTGATCATTTGAGCTTTGTCTCCAGTTATACATAAAGCAGTGTACTTAGAAGATGATGTTTTACAGTGGAGAGACATTGAAATCACAAGCAAAGGGACCAAATGTGTTTTAGCCCCACCTTCTCCCTACCTGGATGATCTTTCACAAGATTCTTATTTGTTTTCAGCAACAGCTTCTTCATCTGTAAAATAAGAAGAACATACCTTTCCCATATACCTCATGGGGTTGTTCTAAGAATAAGTGAAACTGAAACCTGGAAGAAGGATTTACAAATTAGAAAGTGTTGAAAAATTCTAAGCTGCATGCATTGGCTAATCTTTGCACTTACTGTTTCTAATGGGGTGCAGTTAGTACTAGAGAAGAACAATCATAGCTTTGGTGTGTTTCCGTCCTCAAGGAAGGTCAGTGTGGATGATGGATGGTGGATGGAGGATGGAGGATGGAGGATGGAGGACGGAGGATGGCGGATGGAGGATGGAGGATGGAGGATGGAGGATGGAATGCAAAGGGGAGTGACTTTACAGAAGCAGTTGCTGGAACCTGACTACCTTGTGCTTTGCAGGTCATAAGAAAATTGGATTTCAGTTTTAAATATTATTTATATTTTAAGAAGACACTCTGGGCTGCTATGTGGTGAATGGATTGCTAGGACCCAAGAGTGAGAACAGAGATTCTAATAGTATCACTTCTCGTAAATCATGGTAAATCTTTGCTAGCTAGGTTGGTGGCAGGGAATGGGCAACTATATACTCATCAAGAAAGAATACCTTTGATTTTTTTAAAGTAACTATCATTTTATCTGATGGGTAGATAAGCAAAATATCACAATTGAGAACCCAGAAGATTGAGTAGATAGGATGGCAATGAAGATTTCTTTTTAGACATATTAAGGCAGAGACATCTATAATACTGCAAGGGGGAGACGGCAAAGGGACAGATCACTGGAATTCTGGTCAAGGAGCTCTGACTCTCATCAGAGGTCCCAGGTCACGGGGTAGAAGTGACTCCTTGATTTCCCAGGTGACTTTTGACGTTACTTACTTAGTTTTCTGAGTCTCATATTTTCCTTCTGTATAATGCCCTGTTTTGTCTAGGGAGCTCTAAGTTATTTGGTAGTACTCAAGCAGCCTGCATGATGGATAAAAGCTGTTTTATAGCAGGAATCGCAAACACTGCAAGATCCTGAATCGGCCATCAAAACAAATTCAGATCATCACCTTGACTTCACTAGGATGGAAATAAGCACTAAAGCTTAAAAAGGGTTTTCACCTCCAAGATTCTCAAAGGAAAAGCATTAACTATAGTTCCAAATTAACCAGGAAACTCCATTCCCAGAATATTTCGGGCAACTAAGATTGATTGATCTCTTTAGAAAAGTAAAGATTGTTCAGGTTTTTAAAAATTCCGAAATGAGGACTCAGCAGAAGTTCTGTAGGTTTTCTGTTTCTGCTGAAGAGACTTACCACTGTGTGCCACCCTCTTCCTAAGACAAAGCATGCATTTAAGTCTCTTGAGCCCCTTCACACATCTCAGTTATAGCATTTGACACAAGGTTTTTCAACTATTTACTTCCTACTTCTTTTAGAGGATGGTGAATTGAGGTCTTTGAATTCCCCAACACTGAGTGCTATGCTGGGCTCATGGTTTTTGGTATTGTAAAAAAAATTTTAAATTAAATGCAGTACGGCAATTATTGTTTTAAGACACATGAAATTACGTTTACTAAATGGATATCTAGCCCAAAAACAAAACAAACAAATGAACAAAAAGTGTAAATTAGGAAAGGAGGCAGGGATGAAAAGAATGAAGTGTTGTTTGTATGTTTTGTTTTTAGAAGGTCTGAATATATTTTTCCAGTCATATTTTTAGTAAAAAAGATTCTAAGTACAAGATTATGGAACTGTAATATTAAAGCTCTAGTTTGCTTGCACTTTTTTTCCTGCTATTTATAAAAAGAATATCTTGTAATAGGCAGATAAAATACTATTAACATGAATCTTTTATTAGCTCATCCCTGGCAAGCTGATGAACAAACATTTTAAGATATCATGATAATCAACACCATGTGAATATTTTCTGAATTTGTGTTTAAGACAAGTCTTTGTGACAATTAAAAAAGCAGGTATTTTCGGTAAACTTACATTTAAAGATGAACAAATCCCAGCCATATTGCCGATTTTGTCCACAAGATCTACATTAATACCTAAAGGTAAATCGATTTAACCATCTCTAGTACAGAGAAGATTGTTTAATTTATTCACCTAAATGGACTCCTCTTTACCCTTTTGTCCACCTGTACCGTTTCAGCATTCAGCACCCCCAGAATCATAGAGTTGGGGGAACTCTGGGTGGAAACTAATTCCAGCTGTCTCCAAACTGCTGTCTCCGGTAAGGTACAGACAGTCACCAGGTTATGACGAAAAATTATATTATCCTAAGAATTCTGCCATTTAGTCATTAGGACACAATGTTCATTTTAATGTTTTCACAGGAATGTTGCTGTAAGTGGCAGATAGGTTTCCTCCATCTGCCCACAGTGGCCTGTTTACCTCATCATGTGTCTGCAGCGTGGCACTCAGTGTGGACTCAACAATGCAATCTTGAAATGAAGGCTCCATTCTTTAGGAAAGTGCTTTTAGGATACTGGCCTGGCTGACTGGAAACCCATCTTCCACGCACATTGGCAAACTGACTGCGGGAATAGGGACTCCATCACCTCCACACCAGGTGTGATACCACCATTCATGTGTGTGGGGAAGGAGTTCCAGTATGACAAGAAGAGAGAAAAAGGAACAAAAAGACCAAGTTGCAGGAGTTAAGAATTGGTAGTTAAAGATATATCAGTGAAAACTCCTTTATAGGATAAACTCATTTCACCCACATAATATTTGGTTTTCTATCCTTGTCAATAAAGTTCTTCTTATCTGTTTCTTTACTTACCTTCCTTTTTTGTTTTTGTTATGGTGAAATATATAACATGCAATTTCCTATTTTAACCATGTAATTTTGTGGTATTGATTACATTTCCAATATGTGCAACCATCACCAACATCCATTACCAAAACTTTTTCATAATTCAGGAACCCTAGACCTATTAACCAATAACTCCTCATTCTCCTCCCATCCCACCCCAAAGTAACCACTAATCTTTCTGTCTCTATGAATTTTCTTATTCTGGATATTTCATATAAGTGAAATTATATAATAGCTGTCTTTTGTATCTGGCTCGTTCCATTTAACATGCTATTTCAGGGTTCATCCACATAGTAGCATGTGTCAAAACTTCATTTCTTTATAGGTCTGTATAATATTCCATTAGATGTATAGACCACATTCTGTTTATCCATTTGTCTGTTAATAGACAATTAGGTTGTTTCCACCTTTGGCCTATTGTGAATAATGCTGCTATGAATATTGGTATACAAGTATCTGTTTCAGTCCCTGCTGCAATTCCTTTGGATATTATACCCTGGTGTGGAATTACTAGGTTTTATGTATTACTCTATGTTTTACTCTAAGTTTTGGGGACTTATCTTCCTATTTCAACTCATCTAGTACCACTCATTGTTTAGTTTTCTGTGTTCTGGTCCCATAAAACTTCATTTTCACCTGCAAGTTGTGTTCCATCTTACCACAGTGCCTTTGAACATGCTTTTCCTCTTCCTGAAATTTCTTTTTGCTCTCATCTCCTCCTCTGATCCGTTCACCTAACTAATTGCTATTCATTTAGATTATGTAAAACTCCCTGCATAGTCCTCCATTGGACCAACACATTCTTCTAGAACTTCTGACAGATTTGATATTTTTCTCATTTATTTGTGTTGCTCTTTAATTAATTATTATACTTTTCAATGAACTCCAAGCTCCATAATAGGGGTCCTATTGCCCCAGGTGTCATTGTATCTCCAGTGCCTTACAAAGTGCTGGACATTCAGTAGACTCTTATTAAATGAGATTTATTTAAGAAAAAAAAATGAGTAAAATAGTAGTAAGTTATTACAAATATCTAATAAGAGAAACAGAAGTTTTTATTTTCCATGAATGAATAAGTCATTGAGTCAATGACCACTATTTACATCTCTTCATAAAGAATTTTTATTAATAGAACTCAAATATTTTGCTAGGCCAATTGTTCCTCAAAACCTGTGTTCTCAGGCCTTGTAATAATTCTTACAACACAGAAAATAAAAGGAAATTAGACAAGTTTTCATTAAATTCTCTCTGTGATGCTTTTTTTATATCTTCATCTCATATCCACCTACACTTTTTTTCATCGACCTACTGGAATAAGGTTGGAATATCTGGCATGTACAACTCCTCATTTCTAATTGTTACTAATGATTGCTCAAGACACTTCTTGATTTAGATATGAGGAATCTTGAAATCAAAACTAATGGCAATAGACAAAATGTCATAACCAGGTACTTGGAAATATGTGAAAAAATAAGAGGATAAGGTTTAATTGGAGAGATGGGGGAAGCGCTCTTGGAAATAAGGCATCATAGGAGGTTATTGGAGGAAAGTGTCAGAATTCTCGGAGAGAAAATGAGGGAACATCCACTTCCATGAGTCAGGGAGAAGGAAGATCAATTTGCAACTCTATCATTTTTTCGTTGGATGGTATTGAACCATGCACTTAAGCTCTCTGATCCTGATTCTTATCTCAAAAAAAAAGTACATGAGTATCTACTATACAAGACTGTTGTGATAATTACATGGGCCAATGTGTATAAATCAACTAGGATACAGTCGTTGTTCAGCAAATGTTTTTACTTTCTTACCCCCTGCTGCCCACACTGATACTTTGCTACACGTTTTAGAACAGTACAGCTCAAAACTTGCTTCATCCAAGGAGCTGCCGTCAGGTCACACACAAATTGGGGTTTTGTGTCCATTTAAAAAAATATTGGGTTAACTGAATTTTATTATGTATCCTTATTGTAGGGCCTCTCAGGGTTTTTAGTATTATACTGTGTGTTGTGATTCTTCTTGGAATATATGTCATATAATATGAATTGTTTCCTAACATTCTTTGACAACAAAATTACTATTTTTTCATAGTGAATCATATGGCAGAAGCTCACCAAAATAGCCAGAAGTGCAGATTTAGAATAAAACCTCATATATCAGGATATATGAAGTTTATAGCTCTATCTTTGCCATCCTGTGGCAAATAGTTAATATTTAAAGGACTTTGTTCTTCTCCCCTTACCTAATCTGTAGAGAGTTGTGAGGATTAAATTGCACATAGTATGCAAAATTACTTTATAGAGTTAAAAGCATCACCCGGGTAAGAACTCATTATTACATTCCTATGCCATCTGACTTCTCTCATTTGTCCTACCATATGAAAGGATTCTAGGTGATAGTTCCTAAAGACCTTTGTAGGTCAAAATGCAGGAAAAAAGTACATCACTGAGTCCAAAGGCCATGTGTGAGAGATGGTGGATGAATGAACACTGCTCAATTCTCCCTGTGAGAAAATGATTCAATTCAAATAAATGAGCTATAACTTGGAGAGCTGGTAGAGTTTGAACAAAGAAAGAGACAGGCTCTTTTGAAATTTTCACTTGATCATAATTCTTTATGATATTCCAGCACAAAACTTATCATAAGAATATCTGCCCCAACACCCCCAACATCTTTGGAAAAACCTCATACAGATTCCTTCTTCTTTATGGGACTCAGTATTTGAAAATATTGAGAGAAAGTGAGCAAGAGAGAGAGAGAGAGAGAGAGAGAGGAGAGAGAGAGAGACAGGGACATAGAGACATATTGGAGATTAATTTTATTTATTCACATATTCCCAAAACTATGATCAGTGAAATATTAGATCTAGGAGATGATTCCCAAATGGAATCTTCCATGGTCCCATATATTTAGGAAACAGTTTTATCCTCCTTCTAGGATTTCACAAGGCACGTCATCAATCTAAAGACTCTCAGAAGTCCTTCAGTAAAGAAGCCTATTAATTTCATCTAATCCAATATTTCAAAAAATTATTTGAACTTGGTAAACATTATTAGCAGGAAATTTACAAAAATGTACTGAATAATGTCCCAACAACCACATAGGTGGAAACACTTTTGGAAATGCTTTCCCAAGTTCCTAAGTTGTCTGTACTTCCCAGAGTATGTATAACTCCCCAATAAAATGCAGGAATGACTTGATGTCCCCACTTCATCAATGTTGAGAATTTTCCTCCTGATAGTACTGATCAAACCATATAGAGTAAACTGGTGGCTGAAAGTCTGGTTTGCCCCATTTGTATGTGGGGCCGCAGTGCAGGTTGAATCAATTGGAGGACAGAGCCTGCTTCTTGGGGACCAATTTTCATAAGACAGTGCCTCCTCTCTGTGTGTTACAGCACACACCAATTCTCCATGACAGCTGTGGTGTCTGTATTTGTGGACCCCACGGGGTTTTGGCACTCAATTCATGTAGAGCAAGAGGCTTAGGAGAGAAAATACTGGCAAATGAGACACCTGTATCAATCTGGGTAAACAAGATTATAAGAGACCCTGGCTTATTAGCTTCTACCACTGGTGCAGGGGAGTCATCTTCTTCCTCAGTTGATGAATGTGAGCCCTGGCAGTAGGCAGCAAGGGAAAGCTTTGACAGGTTTGAAAAAGGCCCTGGGGTCCTCCAATCAGGAATTGCCTATCCAAGCAAAGTGCAAAAATGAAATGAAACAATTAACCAGAAAATTAAAACCAACCCCTAAGCAACCTGCAGAAGTCATAAGAAGTAGATTCTAGCAAAAACAATATACATTGGCTTTTTCTAAGAAATGTCGACACATAACTCTTCATTTGCTAACCATGTGTTGCATATTTATTGTGATTAGTGTACATTTATTCCTCACAATAATCCTCCAAGGAAGTTATTTCTTACACTGGTTTTGCAAATGAGAAACTAAAGCTGAGAGAGGAGAAATGGCTTGCCTGAGTTGTTACCATCCTGGAAAATGGCAGACCAGGAATTCCAACCAGGTCTGGTCCAATACAAAACCCATTTTCTGTAATCACTGTGGTATACTGCCACCCTTACTGTGCTGGATGTCTTTTACTTGCTCCTCGAGATCTATTCTCCACTCTTTCTTCCTCCCTCTCTGTCTCATGAGAAGAATCTGTTATGGATCATGTCATTGAGTTTTTTTTCTCTGATTCTAGTTGGATTTGGCCAAGGGGACCCTGGCAGGAAGTTGCAGGGAGGGAGCAAGTTGATTCAGACTAACTCTGTTCTCTCATCAGTGGTTCTCTCAAGCCAGTTGATTCTACATGATTCTCTCTCTTATGGTTCTGTAACCACTCCCTGACCTCCTCCTTTTGAGCCAAGGGCTGGCATTTCAGATTGCTTGTAAAGATGGCTAATCTTATACCTCCCATCCTGAATGCATGACCCTTTGTAGTATAATTTGTCTCTCCTCCAATATAGAGGACAAGTCTATTTATTTCCCCAACCTTTTCATTTGGGTGGGCCGTTTCTTGCTTTGACCAACAGAATGTGTCAAAAAATGACATTTTGTGCATAAATTCCAGAGTCTAGGCCTTAAGCGGCCTTGTAACCTCTGCCCTTATCTCCTTGAATCCTGAGACCATCAGGTGAGAAATCTTAGCTGGACTCTTTGAGGATGAATAACCATAAGGTAAATTGGCCCAGCCAATAGCTAGAACCCATCTTCAGATCTGAAAATAAAGCCATGTTGATCCACTCAACCCCATTCAATATGTCACACCTACATGTGTAACTGCAGGCAAGACCAGCAGATGGACTGCCTGAAATTAGCCTAAGCAGTTAACTTACAGAATTGTGAGCAAATAAATGGTTGTTTTAAACTACTAAGTTTTGGAGATATCTTTACTATATAGCAATAGCTAACTGATGCAGTTACTGAACTATACCAAACTTTTGTGAATTATCCCTTTGTCCATAAACTTTCCTCAAGTTATCTGATTTTGAGTATGACATTTGTACATTGGATGATACAGCTACCATTAAAGTTTGAAAAATAATCAGAGCCTTCTTTGGAAGAACGATTACCTAGGTTCTATCTCCCCATACCACTGAATTCATAGAAATATTTCTCTAGGAAGTCCTAATTACAATAGTGACCTGGTGTCAGGCGTGTTGCTTGCATTATCTGTAGCAACGGTCCCTGCAACCCTAGAATTAGATATTATGTTAGTCCCATTTTACAGATGAAATCACAAAGATTCAAAGAGGTAAAATAAGTGAAGAAATACGCTGCTAGCAAGTCATAGGGCCAGAATTCAAACCCGGGTCTCCTATTAACTCCAACAATCATATATACTCTCCACTTCATCAATCTGTCTCAGCAATGAAAACTTCAGTTTTAATAATAAGCAGCAATAGGCCTTTGAGCACAAACTGTCATTTCGTGAATCTCTGTATTTGCATTCTAGAAAAGGATTTTTGAAGCTATAATTTCTTCTCTCAGCAAAAATACAAGGATGATGGTCACAATAGAATATATTTTGACACAGTGAGGTAGGCATAACTGACCTTCATGAGTAGACATTCCGAGTTACTGGTAGGCTAGTCTCTGTGCAGCTTACTCATACATCTACTTTGGAAATTCATCTTTTGGGCCCCCGGGGTAAAAACAGATGTGTACAAATAGAAGGAGGAGTAACCGTGGTGCTCTTTGCATTACTTTGGATATTTAACATTTACGTTCCTTGTGAGAGTCTCCAGACATAGAGAATTTATGCTCACATGGTTCCATCAAGGAAAAAATCACCCACATTAACTCTAGCAGACACCTGAGGTAGGAAAGCAAGTAACACCAACTAAAGTATTTGTGCTGAAGTACCAGGCAGCCCAGAGGAGATCAAAGTATATTTTTGCATCAGAGAATGTACCACATTGTTTAAGGCCAGTTAATAGAGCTAGAATAATGGCAGCACAGTAGCTGTCTTTTAAAAACTTTTAGGGGAGAAAGCATAGCTATAAAATATAATGCATGTACAATAGGCTCTGGGGTGAAACAGAATTGAGTATGGGATGAGTTCTGATGTCTTCTCATTGTTTGGAGTTGGGTGAGGCACTTAGAATCTCTAAATCTCAGTTTAAAATTCGCTATGGAAAAAAAAGGAATACCACGGCGTGTACCTCAAGGTATTGTGGAGAATAAATGATATAATGCGCTTAAGAGCTTCTTAGATACTGGTACATACTAAAGCCAAATAAGTTTTATATGTATATAAATAAGCATTGGTGTGCCTGAGATAGCAAGTGCTTTACAGGTATTGCACTATGTGGTATTCCCATGCCCCTCTAATGTAAATATATTGTCCTTTTTATAAATTTGACAACAGCAGCGGGTTCATACTGAAGGCATTGCTACCAGTGTCAAAGGTGAACTCCCTCTGATTTCATAAAGTCTAGGCTTTGTCTGCCAAGTATTGCTCCTCTGCAGCAGCCTACCTCTCCTAGGGTGTGTGTGTGTGTGTGTGTGTGTGTGTGTGTGTGTGTGTGTATGTGTGACAACAGAGAGACAGAGACAGAGACAGAGAGAATGTGTTCATTCCCTTTCCATAGGAAAAACAGCCATCACGCCATGCCCTTGAGGGAGCCTTGTCCAACATTTGGGGATGAATTTCTTGTGATCCAGGAACACGCCCTTATTTTCAGTGAGTGAGCCCCTAAACATTATAGTAAGGTAGGCTTGCAGGAGCCTCATCCAATTCATAGCGCCAGAATAAATGAGAGAAATAATTGGTTATTTAGGGACAGAGCCTATGACCTTGACCTCATTAGCTGCATGCTATGATAATCAGAGCAAAAAAAAAAAAAAAAAAAAAAACTCAGGTGGCTGTGTCCTGTGCAAATGTACTGCATTTGTTTGCCTGAAATTGTTAATGTGTGAGAATATAAATGTTACTTATAATCCCGGGATGATTGTACAGGTACTAATGGAATGGTTTTATGGTATTGGTTCCAGTAACTCATTTGCTATAATCAGCTTAACTTCATCTGCTAGAAAACCAACTTCTAATTCCAATCTGAACCGTATTATAGGAAAATTATGTTCAAGTCTGCCACCACCTCCAGCCGTTTATGGAAGTAGACTGGGCATAACTCTTAAATAAATAAATCAGCTTTAGTCTCTCCCAGATTTTCATGATCTTGCTAGATTGATTTCCTGCTATTTAATCTGTTTCTAATAAAATAGATATTTTTATTTGAGAAAGAGTCCTAAATCTTCTTCATCTTTTGATCGGTATCATGGATATCCTGTTTTACATTCAGAGAGAAGCAAGCTTCTTGGAGGAGGGTAGCTTTAATGCAGGGTTGAGTCTTTGCAGAGGAGAAGGAACTGAAGGGAGAAGAAAGTCTTTTGGGCGGACTGGGAAGAACAAAACAAAAAGCATTTGTCTCCTCCTCCTGGAGAGGTTTGATATGGTTTCCTCTCTCACCAAGGGGTGGTAGTCTAGGGAATTGAAAAGCCATTTGTCCATGCAAGGGAAAATAAACAAGAAATGGAGATGGTAAACTGGTATAGAAAGAGATAGAAATAACAATAAGAGTTATTATATGGAATGCAATGGGCAGTTTACTAAAAGTTTGACTTTTATTATGGCATTTAATCATCCCTAGATACTATGAGATGTGGCCCATTATCATACCTCCATCTTGTGGATATTTAGCGAGTTAGATAAATTTTCCCAAAGCTATGAAGACAGTGTGGCAGAGTCAGAACTCAAACCACGGCAGCCAAGCTCCAGAGCTCTAACTGTTGTGCTGCCCTATCCATGAGCTAAATAGAAGATGCTGACTTTGGAGTTAGCTCTTTTTTCAAATCTTGCCTCTGGGCACTTGGACAAAGTACCGTGAGCCTCAGTATCTCCTGTTTTACATTAGAGATTAAATCTGTCTCTTACCATTGAGATAATATATGTGAAATATTAAATGTATTGTACAACCTATGGGAAAAACTTGATAAATGGTAACTGAAGTTGTTATAACTTTGCTATCAGCTCTTTGATCACAGGCAAGTTATTAAACTACTTAAGCTCTGGGGATTTAATTTTCAAATGAAAGTAAGTTTATTACTTTTTCCCGTTCACCGTGCTGGTGGTTGTGAGGCTCAAAGGAAATAGGCGAGCACCTTATAAAATATGAAGAGTGGTGAAAAGTGTTCAGGGCTATAGACAGAGTGCGTTTCTACCTGTGATCAGTGGAATATCTGACTCCTGTTAATGAAACTTCTCCATTTAGTGTGGCCTGGATCCAATGGGCTGCTGAACAGATCCTATTTAGTGTGTACCAGTGCTGAAAAAGTGCAGGATTCTGCTTTTGGAGGTATACTATACACTAGAAAATAAGCTCCTATTTGTGGGGATGTTACTCTTTCTTGTATGCCAGCACAGAACGTGTGTATGCACACGCATGTGTGTTTGACAGAAGCTACAATTTGCTCAGCTCCAGCCTATTATTCGTTGCGCCAGAGAAAGGATTAAACTCATATTTGTCAACCCCCAAAGCCTAAAACAATAGCAATCGCACATCTATGGAATAATTGCTATATGTTAAGCCTTCTGCAAAGATATATATGTAAACACAAAATAGTTTTCAACAAATCCACAAATCCCTCTAGAGCAGGTGTTTTTATCCCCCTTTCACAGATATGGTTAACTTGTTCAAGGATTTGAAAAGTACGTGGCTGGGTCAAGATTCACATCCAAGTCTGCCTGGCTCCTAAAGGTGTGTACTGACCTACTGTGCAGTCCCACCTGAGCCTTGTAAATGCAGATTGAATGAAAGCACTAGGGGCGGGTCATTGAGAGGCTCTGGGGATGGGCAGGGAGTCCAGAGTGATCGTTGAGCAGGTGCAGCGCTTGAAAGCTAGACTGGTGGGAGAAATATTGGCTGTGTAATTTTGATTATGATAATATAGGTGTGGACTCATTTCAGGGAAGGATCAATTCCCCTCTGCCATAATGCCAACTGGAGGAGTCAGATTGAGGTAAATAATTCAAATGTGTGTTCCGGAAGGTGGGTGTTGCGGTTAAAGCTTGTAATGACTTAAAAGTGTTTGTGTGTATTTGAGGGGAATGTGAATTGATCTGTGTTGTACACTCGGTCTAGTGGAAGAAACAGATATTTAAATACACGACTTGAGCTCCAGCAAGCTAATTGCTATGCCAGAGATAAGAATAGAAATTGAGGAAGTGACCGTCTCTCAGGTTTGAAAATTTGAGCAAGGATTCTCAGGGGAGGAAACATTTGACTCAGGACTTGAAAAATGTGTAAAAATTTTGCAGACAAAGAAGGTGTTGAATAAAGGAAAGGGAAGGAGGAAAGGGAGTAAGTGCTGATCAATGCACATAAATATGCATGTTTCAAAGCGATGAAGAACTTTAAAAATAAAAGCCACAGTAAGAAAATGCTCTATATTTATTAAACTCTGTATTTTGGAGGGATAAATCTTTAAATTTCAAAGTGCTCTCACTTATATGAACTCAGGTGATTTACACAACCCTACGAATAAAAGGAACTGGAGGCTTGGAGAGGGACTTAGAAATTATTTTAATGACTTGATATAAAACAGGTGGCAGAGCTGAATTAGAATCCAGAACCATTACATTTTAATTAACTGCTCCTTCCAGATATAGTATGAATAGTCTATTTATACTTTCAATAATAAGAATGAAAGCATCGCATACCTGTGGAAAAAGTAAGAGATAAATAATGCATATTCAGCTCTTTAATGCTAAGAAATAGAACTTCTTTTCATATTAAACTGAGTAATTTTAGACGAAAAGGGTTAAACATGAAAAAAAATCTTTATTTCAAAACATTGTAAAATGATGGTCATAGTCAAGAGCTGAATAAATTATTCATTATTCTTTTCTCTGAGAGAAAATCTAAGTAATGATTTTGAAATATTAGACATTTCATGGCATTAGACATTTGTAGCTAATGTCCACTAAAATAACTTATCCAATTTATCTGCAGCTCAGAAATTTAGACTTCTGACTATTACCAAATATCCAGCTTTCTTCACGTCGTAGGAAATTCTTCTGTTGTATTATTAGCTTTTAGATTTCTAAGTCAATCTAAAGTTTTTCATAATTAACATGGATTTCATTATAAGTGCTTGTTTTAAAAAAGTTTTAGTAGAGAGTTATTGGACTTAAAATAGGTACAATTACTTTCTATTGCTGTCCATTATTTCAACTCAAAGGTTTTATTCCTCTACGTGTAATTCACACTGTTAATTATAGTAATAATCACTAGCAACTAACATCAATTGAACACTTAGTAGGTAACAAGCCTTGTGCTAAGCATTAATTCAAGCATTAGCTAGTACACTTATCATAGCATTTTGTCATTTTCTGATATTTTATGTCTCTATATGAACAAAGAATGCCACTGGAGACACAGGTGTTCAGTTGCAGGAAAATCTCTGAGCTTATTTTTGGAGTCTTGAGTTCAAATCCCAGCTCTGCTACTTAGCAGCTATATGTTCTTAGGAAAAACAAATATACTACAAATATAATAAAATCAATTTTCCTCACTATAAATGTAGAAAATACTCTCTGATGAATATATGAACTAGCACATGAAAATAACCTAAAACAATATGATATTTAGTATGCTTTAGGGGCCCAATATGTTCCATTGGGTTATTTTACTAGTACTTTAATTGACATGAATACGTAATTTACATAATCTCAAAAACATAAGTGAGGATGCCATTCCCTGCCTAAGTTAAACAAGGGTTGGTGTTATAGATCATAATGTACATGAAATGATTTGTACACCACAAAGTACTCTACAAATGTAGCTGTTGTCATTTTCCTCAGAACTTAGCATAAGACAAATGAAATCTATTTTCTCTTTCAAAATTTCACCATCAGGGAAAAGTATCCTAAAGGATCCAGGAATTGGTCCTCAATGTGCAAACTGTGAAAGAATTGTTGAAGTTTAGCCCAGAGATCCTATTAAGATGCAACAATTCGGACATGCGGGTAATGTTTATGAGAAGGGCACAGAGCACTTTCTGTTTGTGTTCAAAGAAAACCCACGCAGCGAAAACGGGCTAAATTCCAGGCAGGAGAGGTTTCTGTGGGATATTTAAAAGAACTTCTAGACTGTCAAGGTGATAAAACACCGGCAAAGATTATCGAATTAAGTTGTTGAGATTTCCTCCCTGGAGAACTTCAAGAGGAGAACAGGCATCTATCTGTCCTAGAAGGCTTAGACATTTAACTGCTGGAGGGCAAATTAAAGACTACCAGCTGAACCAGGTGATCTTTCAAAGTCCCTTCAAGCTCAGTCATTTTCTCTACTCGTCAATTATATTCCCTCTGACAACTTTTCCGTTTTTAAAAGGGATTCACTAGATTTCTTATAGTACAGCTCATTTCTAAACTTTGAAATCTTTGTCATGGATTATGTCTCGTAAAATTTAGATATGAAATAGTAAGAATGCTGTGCCTGGATTTAACCCTATAGCTTAATTCAGCATTACTTTTTATTTAATGACTGGAGAGAATCAAAAGGAGATGCTTCATCTGATGATTCATTACCTGTAGAAATTCCATAAAAAAAGCACCTGAATTACAAAAAGCATTAGACTCCTATGATAATACTTTTTTTCTTAACGTATACTTTGTATTTCCATTTCCATGTTGTACATGATTATATATATATTTTTTCATGATTACGTTTTAACAAGAATTGTTGTTTATTTGGGTTCTTTTGCTTTCTGTTTTTTCTTACTTGTATAACAAAATCTTCTTGAATAGGGATATGACTTGGGTCTGACTTATTCAGAAATTTACTCCATAATAAATCATTTTAGGGAGAATGTCTGTATGTCTGACAGCATTTCCTCTAAAAAGCACCTCAACATATGAATTAATGAACCAAAATGCCACAACTCTAAGAAGAAATTAACTCCAAGCTGCTCATCTCCATAATCCATATCTTAGGTGGTTTCCATAGCAACTTTCTGGCCAGCAGCATCTTTGCTTACCACACTTCTTATTGTTCAACTGCTCATCTGTCTTAAGAGTTTAAAGTTTGAAAACTAAAGTCCTAGATGAACGTATTCTAAATATACCACAGGAGGGAAAAGTCTCGTGATGTTGAATGAATATAAGAGGGGAATGTGGTGAGTGAAGGAGCGTGGCATGCCACTGTCCAAATCACTATGTGAGGTATGATTCAGTTTGGCATTGTGTTCTGAGCAGCATGTATGTGTTATAATAATGTAAAGAGGTTGAATTATACGTAAAACAGAACTCCTACCCACTTGTAAATTTTACCTCCCTGTTGGCTCAGTGATGTATTAATTCATATTGGTGACCCTCTTACTCCCACCGATGCTGATTGTCACGGTCCATCTGAGAGGAGATATTTCAAAGCAGCTTTAATCCAAATGTGCCTGTTTTGGGGGAAGAAATGAAAGTAACTGACTGCAGAGGAGTCTATTTAAATATTGGATTCCATATCTAAAATTCTGATAGAAAGTAGTCATTCACCTGGTTAAATTTCACCTCACTGCCAATTATCACTGCCCTTATGTCAACTTTGTGCTAAATTAAAAAAAGAGAAAACAACAGCAATAATAATAGCTAGAAGGGTTGGGAGCAGTGTAGGATCAGGTGTGAGGGTAAGGAAAAAAGTTAAAAAACCATAACTATGACCTCAAAGCTCCCATTTGATCCATGTCTTGCTTCATTTGTGGAAGCAGGCCCAAAACAGCCATACTAGCTAAGATCCGGTGAGGTAAGAATTAAGTGAATTCTTTGAGGTCACAAAAACTTTTGGAGTGGTAAGCTTGAAACTAGACTTAGAATTGTTTATATCTCAGTCCATGTAAGTGAAAATAGGTGATAAAGGTTAAGAGATTTGTCCAATATCACCAGCTGTCTTGAATTTGACTTCCAAAACTGTGCTGTTAAACTGTACTCTTTTTCTCTGCAGTGATCACCAGTATTGACTAGAAAGTCTCTGTCGCCCCCCACTACACTCTAATTTAGCCTTTGTCCTTGCAGAGGCAGCTGGAGAATAAGGGAAATCTGACTTCAGGATACAACCACTCTCGTGATGAAGCAAATATTAGATATGTGAAAGGTGACAACCAGCTAATTTTTAAGAGGGCAGTTTTAAGATCATTGACTTTCTAGTAAATGCTACCTTTTAATTCAATTGTGCAAGATTCATTTATCAGTAATCTACCATTTGCAGGGAAGGTACTGTGCAGAGTACCAATGAGATTTAGAAGCAGTCATTCCCACCCTCCCTCAGGAAGCTTTCACTCTAGCTGGTGAAAAAAGGCATGCTTCCATAAAAAGACAGGTTAGTGTGCTATCTCCAGAAGACATCCCCATGCGAAAAAAAGACAACATAATTTTTTAGGAGGCATTCATATGAATTCAAATTTCAGCTAGAATAAGGAGAGAATTCATGGGAGATAATGGATGGCCCTGAAAGAAGAATTGCATTTGGGAAGAAGAGAGAATAGTGCAGAATATTTTTATCTATAAAATTGGGATTCCCACCTCATAGGGACATGACGAGGATTAACATGCAAATTCCTATAAATCATATAGCAGACTGCCTGCCAATTAGAACCCATTTGACAAAAGTCAAATTTTAAACATAATGCTCCAAACAGGGGTGGAGAGGAAAGATTATTGTAGAGAGAATCTAAAATTCTTGGTTTGCAATACAGTAGCTAACTGGGTAAAATGGGAAATTCTTTTCTGGATGTAGCTCCCCACTGGCGAAATGAGAGTTTTGGCCTAGAGTGATCTCTGAGGTCAATTTTAACCTGCATATTCTATGACTCTGGGATACCAAACAAATGCTGATGGACCAGTTAAGTTCATGACTCATGTAACATATGAACTCTAAACAATTTCGTTCACCATTACAACACTCTTTGGTGACATCACCATCTGCCTTTGTTATTACTATTAAGATTCTTTATTTTCTGTATAAGGAACATTAATTCACATTTCTCAAAAGCGAAACAATACAAATTGCTAAAGAGAATAAATGTCTCTATTCCATTCCATCGTTGAAAAGTTAATTTACAGCTGTAGAGCCTAAGAAACTAAGAAAGTGTTAAAATTCAATTTAGGAAAAAAAAATTCAATTTAGGATATAAGATTTTCTGAAGATTTGCATCCTTGCATTGTGGGAAAATACTAAGTAGCTTAAATAAGACTCTCTGTAGGTTGTAAAATGTCAGGACAAATTTTTCCTTTAGTATTTTTTCCCCATAGAGTAACTATTTTTATGCTTTCCTTGTACTTCAGGTAGTAAGTTAAAAGATGAGCATTTGGCATCATTGCATTAAGGAAGATGATTTTACAACAATGGTTTGAAAATGATTGGAGGATTAACTCCAGCAACTTGAGCAATTAAAATGGTTGTAGGTTCCTTTGAGGTTTAAAAAATACAAGTTGTTAAGTGGAACCCATCTACCCAAAATGAACAACTCTTGCTATTGTAGCTTCTATAGGGAACCAAAACTGTTTTCTCATCAAAACATGCTTATGGGAAAAACTGTGACATTATTAATCAACACCTTAGTAAACATTAAAGAAATGAGTCCCCTCTCCTAAGAAAAACTGGATTTCATTCCTCTTTTCAGATCTTATATTCATCAATGCCTAAAGGTCATAATGAAAGACAAATTGGTGATTATAATGGGCATCTACTGTTTGGCCCATCCTTGTTCTCCTTCCTCTTCTCTCTGCCTTTCCGACTTTCAGTGTATTCCTTTTGGGAATTCCAATCCCAGTTAATTGTCTCCTTACTCTAACTTCTAACCAAATGGCTGGAACTTGACCTAAATATGGGTGACAAGACTTGTTTCCCTGAACCTGGATTTTGAGCAAAGTGACAGAAGAAAAAAGAGTGGAAGTGTTATTTTGAGTCATGAAACAGTTCGTGACATCTCTTTTTTTTTTTTAAGAGTAGTTGTGCATTTATGGAAAAATCATGCATAAAATACAGTGTTCCCATATACAGCTCTAATATTACCACCTTGCTGTAGTGCAGTACCTTTGTCACAATTGTTGAAAACACATTTTTTTTAACTGTACTATTAACTATAGTCCATGGCTTACCTTGTGGATCACTGTGTTCTACAATCTTATAGATTTTATTTTTCAAAATTTTATTCTAGTAATATATGTACAACCTAAAATTTTCCCTTTTAACCAAATTCTAATATATAATTTAGTGCTGTAAATTATGATCAAAGAGTTGTGCTACCATCACCAATTTCCATTACTAAACCTTTTCATCATTCCAAAGAGAGACTCTGTACAATTGAAACATTAACTTCAGATTTCCTGACCCCCACAACATCCCATAGTAACCTATATTCTAGATTATGACTCTGGGACTTTGCTTATCCTAATCATTTCATATCAGTGAGGTCATGTAACATTTGTCTTATTGCATCTGGCTTATTTCACTCAACCCCATGTCTTCTAGATACAGTGTATGTTGTCTCATGTATGATAACTTCATCCCTTTTTATGGCAGGACAACATGCCATGGAATATACATTCTACATTTTCTTTATCCTTTCATCAGTTCACAGATGCTTGGGTTTCTTCCATCTTTAGGCAATTGTGAATAATGCCTTTATAAACATTGGAGTGCAAGTATCTGTTCTAGTCCCTGCTGTCAATTTTTTGGGGGTATATATCTAGAAGTGGGATTGTTGGATCGTATGATAATTCTATACTTAATTTTCTGAGGAACTGTCAAACTGACTTCCACAGAGACTGCACCATTTTATGTTCCCACCAGCAGTGAATGAGGGTTCCTATTTCTCCACATCCTCTTCCAACATTTGTTTTTCCCATTACTTAGCAGTAGCTATTCTAGTGGGTGTAAAATGGTATTTCATTATGGGTTTGAATTGGATTTGCCAAATGGCTAATGGTGTTGACCATGTGTTTTTTTGGACAATTGTATTACTTCTTTGGAGAAATATCTATTCAGAAGTTCTGCTTATTTTAAATTGGGTTGTTTTTCTTTTTGTTCTTGAGTTGTAGGTTTTTGTTTTTATATATATATTTTGAATAAACCCTTATCAGATGTGTGGTCAGTGGCCAGGTTTCAGTTCTATACTGATGCCAATCATGAAACTGGGGGATGGGCGAGTGTAGCCATCATGCAGAGAGTACAATTCACAGGTATTTACTGCAATTTTCCAGCCTCTTCCCTTGGCTCTCCTCTGTACGCTGCACAGTGCCCTATTGGTCTCCAAAGTTTTGAATAGTTATTCAAACCTTCCTACCCATCTCATAGTTGCTCTGGTGGAGTGACGATTTCCAGGAGTTTCTTGCTCTGCCATCTTACCCAAATCCTATTAGTTTGTGGCTTCCTGCAACTGACAACTCTATTCCAACCCTGAGCTGCTTTTGTTACTATACTGTTTCTTGGTTGCTTAGCTCTCTCTCTTTTTGTTCTGTGAGCTCAGATAACTATAGTGATACATTTGTCAAATATTTAAGGAAAGCATAATGCCAGTTGTAACTTTTTTCAGACAATAGAGGAAAGGTAATAGTTCCTGAGCTTCATTTTATAAGATGTTTATAAATATTTGTAAATATAATGTGTAATATATAATGTAATATAATATTATGTAAGTATATATTAAAAGAAATGAAAGGAAAACTAAAAATCAATATTCCTCATGAATGTAGACAGAAAAGACTTTAACAAAATTTACCAGGCATATGAGTTTAGAAATGTATACACTGGATAATATATTATGGTCAAGAGAGAAATGAAAGATTTGATTAATATTCAAAAGCGGGTCAAAGTAATTCACCCCATTAACAGAGTAAAGGAGAAAAGCATATCATTTCAATAGACACTAAGAAAGCATTTGACAAAATTCAATACCTATTCATACTAAATAAAAATTTTTAACAAACAAGAAACCGAACACCACACAGATGCAGGGCATCTACAAATATCCTAAAGCTAACATCATACTTAATTTTGAAAACATAAATGTTCTTTTGGTGTTTTCTCACACTACTTCTCTTAAGCATTGTACTGGAGGCACTGCTTAATGATAAAGAATAAAGAATAAAGAAGGAAAAAAGGAACAAAAGTTATAAATTTTGGAAGGAAAATAATGTGATTAAATAAAAGTAAAATATTCAAGGGAATTTACTAAGAAACTAATATAAATAAGTGGGTTTTGCAATGTTTCTTTCAACAAGGAATTGGGACATGAAATATTCAAAGTGCCAATATAACAACATCAAAAAAGAAACAAAAATCCAAAATATATATTTAATAAACGATGTGCAAGAGCACATTTACACTGAAAACTACAAAATATTACTGGTAGACGAACAAAACAAATACGCAGTTGACCTAGTTATGAGTTAGGCTATTCATTATTAAGATACTGAGTCTCTTCATGTTGATGTGCAAATTCACTGTGATTCCCATAAAAATCTCAAAAGAACTTTAAAAGTAGAAATTAATGAAATTACTTTCACCTTTATGTGGATATCCAAAGGGCCCAGAATATCCTAGGCAATTTTGAAGAACAATTCAAATTTTAAGGGCTTGCCATACTTGATTTCAAGACTCATTTAGAATCTATTGTACTAAGAGAGACATCTATTTATGTGGTCAATTGATTTTTGACAAAAGTTCAGTGACTTTCTATGTAAAAATGTAAAGTTATTTCAACAACTGATTTGAAAGCAATTTATTTTGGGGAAGAAAAAATTTGAATCTTACTACACACCATAGAGAAACATTAATTTTAGATCAATAATGGATCTAAATATAAAACCTAAGCCTAAAGGCTCTAGAAGAAAATGTAGAAGAAGAGCTTCATAACCACAGTGTAGGCAGAGATTATTTAAGGATTGCTTTAGTATTAACCCTGTAAGAAAAAGTTGTTCAATTGGACTTCATCAAAACTAAAATCTTTGCTCATTAATAGTCACAGTTAGGAAAATAAAAGTGCAAACTCCAAGTTGGGAGAAAACATTTGCAATATGATAAGGGTCTGCTTTAAAAAATATAGAAAGAACACTTACAAGCAATTATAATAAGAAAAACAACCAATTTAGAAATGTGAGTAGATACTTCACAGAAGGTAGATGTTTTAGTTTACTAAAGCTGCTAGAATGCAATATACAAGAAATGGGTTGGCTTTTACAATAGGGACTTATAAACTTTTAATTTACAGTTGTTAGACGTGGGAAATGTTTGAATTCACAGCATTATCAACAGGATGATACTTGAATCTGAAGACAGGCTACTGGCATTTGGGACACCTCCGTCATAAGGGAGGGTACATGGATTGGCCTCTGCTGGTCCTTTGCTCCTCTGTTTCATTGCTTTCAGCTTCTGGTTCCAGGGGACTTCCTCTCAGAGCTTCTATGGGTCCTCTCTTAGCTTCTCTGGGGCTTTTCTCTATGAGATTCTCTTAATTTCATTCTTACCTTCTCGGGGGCTTCTCTGAGCTCTCTCAGCCTTTTCTGTTTCTTTGTCCTCTTTCGAAGGACTCCAGCCTGAGGATCAAGACCCACCTTGAAAGGGGTGGTTCACATTTCAACTGAAATAACCTAATCAAAAGGTCCTACCCACAACAGGTCTGTGCCCACAGGAATGAATTAAAAGAACACTGCCTTTTCTGGGGTAGATGATAACTTCAAACCACCACAGTGGATGATTAGCCAATGATCATTTCATATGATGCTTGGCATTAATAGTTTAATGGAAATACAAAGTAAAACCAAAATGAGATATTATTTTTCATAACCACTAAAATGATTTAAATTAAATTCTTACACTTTAAAGTGCTGGACCTCTTAGGTACTGAAGGTGGGAGTGTAAAATGATAAAACCATATTAGAAAATGGTTTGACAGTTTCTAACATAGTTAAACATAAATACTTCATAACCAGCAATTTCACTTCTAGATATGTACCCAAGAAAAAAATGAAAGCATATGTCCATAATCAATTTGTACAAGATTGTTGATAGGAGAGCTATTTATAATAGTCCAAAGATTAAAATATTCCAAGTGTCCACCAGCAGAGAAAAGAATAGGTTGTTGTGTATTCATGGAATTGAATACTACTCAGCAATAGAAGGGCAGCGTTCTTATCCATGTATCATGGCTTAACCTGCAAACTACTAGGTTTAACAAAAGTAGCTAGGCACGATTCAGTACATATGCTATGATTCTACACATATGAATTTATGAACAGACACACGTAATCTACAGTGATAGAATTCAGGTTACAGGTTGACTCTAAGTAACAGGATTGACCTATGAAAAGACTCATGAGAAAACTTTGTGACATGATGGAAACATTCTATAACTGACTCAGTGAGGATAACAATCATATACATTTATCAAAATTCATTGAAATATCCACTTAATAACTCCGTGTTTTTATTGTATAAAATTGTCCCGCTGCTTAGAATGAAAAGGCCTACTACTTTGCGGTTTAAGAAATAGTTGTACTTGGAAAATACACACATACACACACACACACACACACACACACACAAAGTACACATTTGCTCCTATCGACATACCAGCCTGCTTTCAGTTAGCACCAAAAATCACAATGAGAAGAGTATTGAACTTGGAATTCAAAACTCTTTTGTATCTATGAATCAGTTACTATTCTATTTACATATTCATGTAATGACTTCTTTCATTCTTAACAGTCTGAGAATATTTCTTCGAAATCTGAAGAGCTGACATCATCTTAGATGTCATAATACTGTATATTCCTGGAATTATTTTCTCAGTATTAAATAATGAGAGCTTTCTTAAAGTTCGTATATTTCTATGAATATTAAAAAGATAGTAGAACTCCATGCAAATGTGAGATAATCATTTTTCTGTATATCAGGTGTGTCTATTTACCTGGGGATGCAGCGGGGGGAGGGGGGGGGCGGGTATTTTCTGAGAATATTCAGAAGGTAGGACGGCTCCTCTACCAAAGTTGATTTGCCAAAATCAGATCAAAGCAAAATAAGAGACTGAGCACTTCAGGAAGGAGATAAGATTCCTATAGGGTAGAATACAAAGATTTCATTTAGTCTGAAAATGTGTCCTGCCATCGGCATGCATTGTGATTGTTTTGTTAGCCCACAGGTCTGCCTGTGTCCCTCCATCTCGATTTCACAGCTTTGGTCACTGCCGTCCACAATCAGACAAACACAGAAAGAAGCATTTAGCTATTCTTCAGCACTGGACATTTTTCTTCAGACTGCAAAAGGCAGCAGGGAATCACTTTATACTGAGCTCTGCTAACTAAGGCTCAGAGTCCCCCAGCTCCCATTCATCTGTGCAATACAGAATAGCCAAATTGTCTGCCGACAACCAGCTGGGGCAATTCAGCACCAAGATGTGGAGAGCGCATTCCTTTTGCTTCCATTTTAGCTAGGTCCAGAAGCTACCTGGGTTGCAGCAGCATGAAGGCAGGAACAAGACTGTTTTCACCTGCTATTGTAATCCCCAACATTCAGCATTGTCTTTAGTCCAGAATAGGCATGCAACGCAAACTTTATGAATTGTTGCCTAAAAGAGCCTACTATATTGTTTATTTGTTGCTTTTTCAAATTAGGAATCTAATCCCAGATTAGATTTGGGGGCTGAAGAGTTGAGAACACTGTCAGTCTCTGGCTTAAAATAATTTGGTGGCTTCTCTTTGCCCTCAAATAAAGTATCTTATACTGACATGCAAAACCTCTGTCCCCATTGTTTTCAAACCTGCCATCCAACACCAAGTTTAGATTTAATGAACAATTTGTTTCATGTCCCCTCTAAACTCTGAGTCTAATGCACTATCTCTTCCCCTGTAACCAGCCATCCCATCTTCTTCCACCTACTGAAGTAGCTGAATGTCTGCTTCAGCTGTTAGATCTCAGATTCAACACCTGTATGGCCCTGGTCTGGGTTGGCTTTCTCTTCTCGTGTTCCTACAAAGTCCTATGCCTCCCTTAGCATCACTCCCAACACGGGGTATGATGACTGCATGCCTGAACCACTGGGCCATACAATTAATGAAGCTAGCACCCTTCCTTGTTTTCATCATGTTTCTGGTACAGAGTGTGCCCTTAGAAAATATCTATTGAAAGAATGAATGAGTGTATGATTGGGTAGGAGCTGGCCATCTTAAGGGTGAAATTGGTAGTAATTAATGCTACAATTTGCAGCTGGAGTCACTTAGTTTTAGAGAATGACCAAACAATTCCATATTTTGAGGTTCCCAATGTATGTTTTAAAATGAAGAAATGACAAATTTGAGTCCCAATAACTATGGTGTAGTGTAAATGTTTCAATCAATGTATCAACATACCCATAATGCACAAAATATTTGGAGAAAACATCAACAGTCTGAATATAGATATTTGAGGATTTCCTCGCCTGGACCTGGGCTCCTCTGTCAGACCTTGTTTGTTGGGAATGATTTGTGGGAGAGTTAAGAGACTGTTCAGAAAAACACACCCTGTTCAGGCAAAAGTGCTCCCACAGAGCCTCTGAGAGAACTAACGTCTGTATTTTTTTTTCTTTCTATATCTCAGGCTGAAATACACACTTAGGAATGGTGGACTTTTTCTCCTAATTGTCCTTCTCTCCACAGAGTCTTTTCTAGAGGAAGCAGAGCACCCCCAGGTGGTCTTTCCACCTGTTAGCAAGCCAGAGGACTTGGGACACCCTACCCGGGAAGAATCTATCCAGTCCATCTGTAGGAAGAGAGTCAGGGACAAGTTCAGGGCCCATGTTCAAGGAGGTTGGTCGAAGGAGTCCAAGGGAGTTTGGGTGACCTCAGGGGGTTCTAGGGAAGTCTTGAGTCCACAGAAGACCTAGGGAAACTTAGGAAGGCTTTGGGAGACTGGGATAGCCTGTCGGAGGCTGGCAGGCAGTGAGAGGGGTAAAGGGGATTGAAGGGCCCTGAGAAAACCTGGGGAACCTAAGGGATCTAAGGAACATGGATGGCAGAAACTGATGGGGTCTGGGGATCCTGAAGGGACTGAGGGAGCACTAGGGTTATTGGTAGGGGGTACTTGGAGTATTGGAGGGTTCTTGGGGAGTTTAGAAGAGGCTGATGGGATCTGGGCATCTTGAAAGGACTGGAGGAGGGTGGGGGCATTGGCAGATGATCCTGGAAAGAACCTGAAGGAGCCTAGAGGGGCCTGGGGGAACCCAGAACACTAAGTTACTCACTCAAGCCAACTGAACCAGTTTAGGATGGACCTTTTCCAGACCTTGAAATGCTCAGTATCTACTAGTAGCTTTTATGGCATCCTTTCCCCACACTCACAGGAATCAAGGTGAAAGTAATCTCAGAAGTTTTATTTCAGGTATTGGTGAAGTCAATCTTTATTATGCATAAATTTTTCCTTCCAATCTCTCTTCTTCATAATGTAATTTCCTCCTCCTTTTTCTTTCAGTATGTATATCTTTTTTCCTTTATAGTTTCCTTTAAGTCTTTTCAAGTTCTTTTTTTTTCTCCTTGGTTTCATGATTCTTTTTTATTTATCAATTTCTTTCTTTTTCTTCTGCTTAGATTCTTCATTTTCTGTTTTTTTATGATTTCATGTTTTCACCATCATAATTCATATTTTCTTTATATTTTTCTACCTGCAAAATTATTTTCTTTAAGTACTTTTAACTTCTTTAATGTTACTTTTCAAAGTCTTAACCTCATAACCTTGATTTTTCACAATTTTTCTCTTTTGCTTCTGTATTTATAATTTTTTTCTTTATAGTTTCCTTTTTACTCTTCATGATTCTTTTGTCAGTTTCTTTTAGTTTTTTCTTCATTGTAATTTCCATTTTGCCTTTATGTTCCTTTTCTTCTTCAAGGCTTCAATAATTTGAGGCTCCTATTTGTTGTTATTATTTCTTTTTAAATTAATATTTTATTTCCATTCCTTATCATTTCTTTCCTTTTTCCTTTCTCTCCTCCTCATGTGTTAGTGTTCGACTTCTTACCTGGTGTTGACAAACCAGAAAGCCCTGTCTTCATCCCCAGCACTAGTTCTTGTTAGCCACATGGCCTTGGAATAAATGTTTGCTCTAGAACACCATTTTTATTACCTAAAGGTACTTAGGTAGTAGCTGCCATATAGTGTTTATTGTAGAATAGCCTTCCAGGAATGAAGAAATCTAGAAACGACTGTTTACCCAGAAGGAAAATTTCAGAAAGGCATCAAGTATATGCAGCTGAAACAGACTCGGGAATGGCTGTGCAGACTAAAAAGTTGGACCCTTTAGAAAATGAAACTCTAACTATTTACTTAGGTTTTATCTTACGGCCAAGGAAATAAACTTTTTCTTTTTCTCTCTCTTTTAAAATACGTATCTTCAAATGAGGGATCAGTTGTCAAAAGCATGACTCAACACATATGAACTGTTCAACATTTTCAGTTTCAAAATTTCAACTACCTATGACTTTCAGATCAAAACATTTGTGATGTTGCACCTGCCCAACTTGCACAAGTCCGACATGAACATAATCATGAGTTGGACAGTGCTAGCAAGGAGAGCGCTTGTTTCTGTGTTTACTTTATTTCCACTTATAGGTACCATGTTTTTCACCAACTCTGTAAGACTACATCGGAAGCCTGGACTACCTGGCTCATAGTTGTGATTTATTCTGGTGATAGTTTAGCACCACTTACATATGGATGTCCAAGACCAGCTATATAATTTGTGGGGCACAGCGCAAGATGAAAATGAGGGCCCATTGTTTAAATTTATTAAGGGTTTCAAGATGGTGACAACATCTTGAAGCCTTGTGTGGGCCCTTCTGAATGCAGGATCCCAGAGTTCTGCCCAGGTCGTAGGTCCATGAAGCTGGAATTGATGTTCCAGGCAAGTGGCTGGCTGGATGTGGGAAGGAAAGTCCATGTGAATCCTCCAAGCCCACGTGAATCCTCCAAGCCCACGTGAACCCTCTGACTCTCTAGCTCATCCTCCATAACTTTGTTTTCCTTTTATCCTTAGGAACTTTGCCAGGGTTAGAGTTATTAAGCCATAACTTGAATGTAGGATTTTCCCATTCCTTTTCTCTCTTCTCTACAACCACTAGTAATGCTCAGAAATAATAAAGACCCCTATGGCAGGGGGTGTATATAATGCAGTGGCAGAGAATCCTTACTCTTAAAGTCAATATACTTCAACCAGTAGCATACTTGTGGTTTTGTTTTAAGTAACTTCAAAACAACTTTGATTGGAGCCTCTGCCATTATTTCCCACAATTGAGCCCTCTGGCCAAGGCTAAATCACGCAAAGGGCCAAATGTTAAGTGAATGCCTGCTAAGTAGGATGGCTTGGAATCCAGGTTGATGATGAAAGTAACTAACAGCAGGAAAGAAAAACAGTAGAGTCAGCCAAAAGGGAAAATTGACTGCTGGCACATTTCTTTCACCATCCCATTGCAATGGACTTGGTGAAAAAACAGGTGCATAAATTAAAATCCAGCAATTAGCTGCCATGCTGACTCCGGCTGCTGCCCGGTAGCTGAAGTAATGTAAACACTAGTCAAACAACAGGAGCAGGCATCGCTGCCTAAATGTGCTCACTTCTGGATTATCGTTTTAAGAGTGTGTTCAAAAAGATGGATGGCAGAGGTTTGCTGTGAGTTTTATAATAGAGGTCTGTTACTAGCCTTGAAGATCAAATTGAATAGACAATGTAAATTTTTAATTCAACCCAAAACCCAGATGGCCCTATAGTGGATGGATATATATATATATTTTTTACATAAACCTTTTACAAAGGTTTATGGCAGCTTTATTAATAAGTCAGAAAAAAAAAAAACCAAAACAGAAAATAGCACAACTGATGAACGGACAAACTGGGGTATACCCACACAAGGCAGTACCACTAAACAATATAAAAGGTACTATCTACTGATACATGCACCAACATGAAACTCTCAAATACATTGTGTTAAGTGAAATAAGCCATACACAAAAGACTACATGATTCCATTTATTTGAAGCTAGGAAAACCAAAACTGCAGTGACAAAAAGCAGATCAATAGCTGCCAGGGGCTGGAAGTGGGAGGAGGGGGTTGACAGCAAAGGGGAATTAGGGCAATTTGGGGAGATGGAAATGCTGTATATCAAGCATTTGGTCATGGGTATTGTGGTGATGGGTATTACACGACTTGATACATTTGATAAAACTCACTGAGTCCTACAATGGGTATTGCTCTGGTATTTAGAAGAGGGCATTTACACTTTAACACCCTAGTACCATAGTGTGATTTTTCTTTAATCACAGAAATTGCACAGGATCTAGATCTTTCAAGGCACTGCAAATACGCTAACATTACAAGAGGAGTGAGAATTTTGTCTCTCTTGCTCATTTTCGGGGTGAACAATTAGCATTGGAGATGCAATTTTGTGTCACTATAATCTTTTAGAATTCTTCTCAACTCATCATTAAGCTAAAGAAATGCCTTCGCCGTTGTCCAAAAGAAGTGTATATTTAAATATGTATTTATTGGCAAAGTCTAAAGGAAGTATTTGATGTGTGGGGATGGGGAGGAGGACAAAAAAATCCTTTTTAGTGACGTGAAGTAACTTTAAGATCAACTTAAACTTGGTACCACTAAGGTTTTGAAATACCACTTGAGCAGATTCAACTTTTCATCTGCAATCCTGAATTTTGATCGATTTTTATAATGGCATTCGAAGCCTTTTCAGAGGACACTTGCCTTTCAAAAAGAGTTGAAATTTCCAAGGAATCCTGATCTAAATGCACTGTCCTAATAGTTTCAATTGAAACGTGAAGATAGAGATATTATGCTTGATTAGAGAAGCGCCAAAAGAGGTAAAATGATTGTCTTACCTAATTCCCCAGATTTGTTGTTTGAAATTAATGGCCATGAAATATGAAGAGAGGGTATGCTGTGTTGAGGAGTAGAAAGAAGTTCATCTAAAGTTACAGAAATGAAAATAGGGCTCTCACCCTAGCTCACTACCATGCAAACATTAGCAAATTCCTTTACCTTGTCTTCAGTCTCTGTTTTGTAATGTCTGAAATGATAATAGACTTTATCTTACGGGCTTCTTTCAAGGGATTAAATAGTATAATGCAAGTAAAGTGCTTAGCACAGTTCCTGACATAATCTTTATGTATAAGATCTGACAGTTGATACAATTTCACATCTTCCTTCTCCAGTCATTCTCCTTGGCTACACACTGAAATCTCCTGGGGAGCTTTAAAACTACTGATCCCTGGGTGCCATACTCAGAGATTCTGATTTAATTAGTCTTGGGTATGATTTCGGCATCAGGGTTTTTAGAAGCACCTCAATTTTAGCCCAAGTTGAGAATTACTACTTTGGACAGTAAATCTTTCAGAATAACCACCTTTATTCATATTATACCAGAAACTCTTTGAGCCTCCTCAAGTATTCTAACCATGGCAACTTGATCATTTCTCTTTAATGTTCATTTTTCTCTTTCTTGCCCTTTTAGAGTTACAAGGATAAATAAAATGTAATAAGACCTGATGATTCAACTGAGTATCTAAGGCTCCTCTTTGTGTGCGTCTTAACAGCAAATAACTTTGGCAATACTTTGAAAGATATATTTTATGTGAATCCTTCAATAATATATATTATACAATATAACAAGGCCAAATATATTCCTCTACCCTCACTTTTTTAAATCATACCAGGTCTTTCTGAAAAAAAAAAAGAGCAGCTAATTTTTGTGGATATTTTGGTAATCCTGGGGAACAAGAAGGCAGAATACATTCCCTAAAGAGAAGGGAGGATAGTGCATTCTCCCTTTTCTTTTTTTTCTCCCAATTATCTGACTTTCTGACTTTCCTTCCAGGTGAGGAGAAAAGAATTTCCAAGTGAGGCCAATTAAAGTTTCCCAGCTGAAGCAAAATCCCCTGGGATCAATCAGAATTACTACATAGATGAGAAAATAGGAGTATGTCCTCTCTTTCTCCTTGTTAGAGTTTAGTTTCTGCCCTAAGGAATATTAGTTATTTATTTTCCGTCAGAGAAAAGAATGAACCCTCAATAGAACTCTTTCTTTAGTATTAATAAATAAAATATCTATCTTCACATTTAAACCCTGGCCTATATCTGGTTGACCCGTCTTTAGTTAATTATACAAAATGTCCCATTCATTCAGATTCTGCTAATTTGGAATTAAAATATGTCTACAAGAATTAAAGCAAAATTTATAATTGCACTGAGAAAAGTATAAAGGAGATTCATTAGATTCTGCTTAAAAAAAAAAAAATTAGATATATGGAAAGCTCCCAGATTGTATTGTAGGGAAAATTAGTGGTCACCAGGATAATGATAAGGAATATATTGTCAAATGATTTAGAGAAATCCAAACCTAGCAGCACAGGCTTCACAGGAAGACCCGTTAGAAACTCAGATTCTCAGGCCCCACGTCACACCAATAAATCAAAAGCTGCATTTTAACAAAGTCCTCCAGTGATTGGGATGAACATTAGGAATACGATAACCACTGGATCAGAGGGGCCCCAATTCATTTTAGCATGTGTGGTAATTAGGTTCAGGTGTCAACTTGGCCAGGGGAGGGGGCCTAGTTCTGTTGCAGTGGACATGAGCCGTTGGCATGTGAAGCTCATCTGTCCCTGATTACATCTGCCGTCGGCTAGGAGGTGTGTCTCCTACAATGAATGATGTTTGATTTAATTGGCTGGTGCCTAAATGAGAGAGCCCAACACAGCACAGCCCAAGCAGCTCAGCATACCTCACCTCAGCACTTGCAGCTCAACCCAGGCCTTTGGAGATGCAGAAAGGAATCACCCTGGGGAAAGTTGTTGGAACCCAGAGGCCCTGGAGAGAAGGCCAGCAGAGATCACCGTGTGCCTTCCCGTGTAGGAGAGAACCTCAGATGAAAGTTAGCTGCCTTTCCTTTGAAGAACTATACATCAACTAAATAAATTCCCTTTTATTGAAAGCCAATCCATCTCTGGTGTGTTGCATTCTGGCAGTCTTAGCAAACTAAAACTGCGTGTTAGTAAAACACACACACAAACACACATCTTTAGGTTAAATACATATGTGAAAAATCCTTGCTACTTTGTTTATCCCACAGTTTAAGAAAATTATTTTACCACAGAAATGTTCTATGGCAGATTCAGTTATGTACACCAGAAAATAACCATCTTCTTAATCTTAATCCACAATCCTGTAGGGTGCAAACTCATTGTAAATAGGAGCTCTTGAAGATGTTATTTTTAGTTAAGGTGTGGCCCAATTGAATAAAGGTGGGTCTTAACCCGGGTAACTGAGGTCTAATAAAGAGACCATTGCAGGAAAGAGCTGGAAGCAGGAAGTCAGAGGGAATAGAAGAAAAGAGGAAAGGATGTGGCTATATAATGGGAGGCAGAGCCCAAAGCCAAAGAACTCCAGGGACTGCAGTGCCACCATGAGAAACCCACCTCCCCAGGAGCATGGGATTCTTCTAGCCTCTTAAACCTTGAGTCACTGTATGCCCATGGTTTGAGCCAGCCCTTTGGGTGGTAATTGCCATAGCAGCCTGGAAAACTAAGACACATGCTTATTTTGTTTTTGAAACAATTATTAATATCTAGTAGGCCAAAAGTATTTCACATGAAATGGTCAGGAGAAAGCTAAGTCAAAATTTTCTGAGGTTCCTGGCAGCTCTCATATTTTGTTATGCTGAAAAGATTGCAAAGTGTATGCTTACATTTTTAGATAAGAAATGTTATTTAAATACTTGGGCATTGTTGACGATTATGTCAGTTTACAAGGGGACTCTCGTCAGTAGTAAGAGGCGTTTCTTTAGTTTGGTCTGCTTCCATCTAAAGGGCTGGGCTCTGCAGGTGTGTGTGTGTGTATGTGTGTGTGTGTGTGTGTGTGTGTGTGTGTTGGCAGGCAGAGTTCAGCCAGTTCCTGACCCCACCCACTACAGAGTTATGTCCTGAAAGGGTCAGCCATGTTTCCTTCCAGTCACCCCCGCCCCACCCTTCTAAATTGGGAAGCCCAGCCCAAGTTCTATGGGAACATGCCCCTCATCTAACTTTCAAGGAAGCATGGGAGCCACTGAAATGCCTCTTCCACACCATCCAAAGGCCAAGATTTGAGGTGTGGTCAGTGTTATTTCTTGGCAGGTAGAGTCTTTTCAAATCCTGCAGGAATGAATCACTCCAGCAGTCTTCTTTACAGAAATCTCTAACCTAGAAACAGGCGCCACTCTTTGTTCCCAGGTGCTGCCCCCAAATTAAGGGCTCTACTAAGACCTGTTTCTCCACCTCTCCTCCAGCAAAAGCAAGTGCAGGTCTCACCTTAGTATATGCCCACTTGGGATGTATGTCCCTGAAACAGTGATTTCTTATCTCTTAATATATCCTATCAGGTTGAAGCAGTGTGCCGTTCCTAACTACGGTCTGAAAAGACAATAAATAATACTTTAATGCTTTGTGAAAATAAATCCCGCAGATTTTCCACCTTATTAAATTATTTGGTTTTACAAGGAAACTGCAACAACAATAAAACATGTATTTCAAAAAAAGAATAAGTAGATATGAGAATTTAGGGTTTTTTCAGTTCTGTTTTTTTGCTTGGAAAAAAATATCTATTTTTGGTTTCTTTGGACGACAAATGGACATTTAGCCCTTACAGTGTCATAGAATTTAAAATTATGTCTCTAGGATCAAAACAAAACTTTTATTTATGAATAACTAGATTTATTCTTCCTTGTATTAAAATTACTTACAAAGTGTCGTAATAAATTACTTTTTGTTTCTAGAGTCACTGTTTCAGGTCAGACTATCCCAACCATATTTTCAAAATGTACAATCCACTAAGCAGCATTTTATAATATAACTCCTATTTGTGCTTATCAGTTTTGAGAAAATTTAGATTAGGTCAATCAGCACAGATAAAATAATAGCAAACTTTTATCTTCCTCTCAAAAATTTCCAGTGTTCAGACCAAAACCGGAACATTTTTCTTAGAAATTCTAATTTTTTAAGAGGTAAAGGTTGTGTTTATTTATGGTATGTTCATCCCAAATAGCATTCTTAAGAATGCCCCTGCTGAAGAGGTGGTAGGTGTGAGAAATGAAAAAAAGCTTGAAATCTCACACAAGAAAGCATTTTTTAAGCCAGCAATGAAAGCTTTGTATGTTTCAAGGTCATTTCACTGTGGGAGGAAATTGATAGAGTCTAATTAGAGTAGAAATGCTCTAAAGTCTGCTCAGCAGAGGTGCACTTGGCTAGCACTGATAGCAGGAAGGAGTCAGAGGAAGTATATAAAAATTTTTTATTGATTTACGTTTTGTATGGCCAAATGAATTAAATGTATGTTAATATCACATACAATGTTTTATCCTTGTTGAGAGATTAAAATATGAACTTTAGGGGCTTATTCCTGCTTAGTTCCTTATTATGAGTATTCCAACACTGAATTTTAGATTTAATTCTTTATGAACTGCTTCCACTTAAAATTCCAAGACATTTTCCCAGAAGTTGTTATGCAAAAGGACATAATTGGTCCCCAAAATGCCTAAGACATAGCTCTCTGGCTTGAGATACTTAGCATGATAATTTCAGATATATTTATCAATATTTCTTCTTTAGCTGGAATGGAAAATTGCTATTTAAAAATTTGTATTAGTGTATTTGCATCTGCTTTCTAAGTGGGATGATATTGGGATTGAATCATATTCCCACAAAAACAAACACACACGAAAACATACTTATGTCCCAATCCCTGATTCCTCTGGTGTGAACCCATTTGTAAATAGGAACTTGGAGGATGTTATAGTTAAGATGGGAATGAGGGTGGGCCTCAGTCCAATGCAGCTGAAGTTCTCATAAGCAAAAGAAACTGGACACATAAAATAAGAAGCCACAGGGAGAATCCAGAAGCTGGAAGTCAATGGAACCCAAAGGAAAAAGGAGAGGACATTGACATACACATTACAATGTGGCACAAAAGTTAACAACCAAGGATTGCAGGCAGCCAGGTCTACAGTTTTCTGGGAGATAACATCTCCTTGCTGACTCCTTAGTTTTGGACTTCCCCTAGATTCAAAACCATACGGCAATAAATTCCCATTGTTTAAGCCAGCCCATTATAGAGTATTTGTTTTAGCAGCTGGGAAACTAAGACAGAAGGTATAATTCATGTTAGTGCATTACACACACACACACACACACACACACACACACACACACACACATATATATCCCATTTTCATTGACTGATGATGATAGGGAAAAGAAATGCATTATAATTTTAATGCCTCTGCAGAGTTCTTCTGTGTCTCTGAATAATGAGAGCCTGAGAAGATGCCTGCTGTTTAGGAGGTTATTTTAAAGTGTTTTTGGATTTTTCCACATTTATTCTTACTAAAATATTAATATTTGATATTCAGGCATTTGCTATTAAACACCAGTTTGCTCTTAGAAAAATACGGAGTTGATTTTCTTACCTAAACTTTGTGTTATGTATCCTGCAGCACCTATCTCACATCTCTTATTCCATTTAGTGGGATTTATACAATATCTTTAAGATGCACTATCTCTACCCCAAAGAGGAAACGCATAAAACTATTTTCTGTGTAAAACCAAAAAGATCACCATAGCCAGATAGATAACTTGGAGTTATTTTGCCTAAAGATGGAGCACCCGTATGTGAAGCAGGCAATTCTTTTTCTTCTTTTTCTGTTCCTGTTTGCTTTCTCATTTACCTAACAAGAGAGCAACAACAACGAAAAACTGCCTACAGTGTGTGCTGGCTGTCCATTCTCAAAGGAGGAGAATCAACTTCATATAATGTCAATATAATTCATCAGAAGGATCGTGGTTCTATGTAGGTAAATTCCAAATTACATTAAATCCAAATTCTCTTTATTCAGGTTCCATCAGATTTACTGCCCATCCATTAATCCCACTTGACTTCATAGTGCTATTTTATCCTCTAATAATATTTTTATGGGATTACCATTGCATACTAGCTTTTTCTGTGCCGTGTGTGTGGCAGGCAGATATACTGTCCTTTAGATGTTCCCATTAATATTTCTGATTCCCTGACCCTTTAAAATAAATAAAGTGAGGAATAGCCTTACAGAAAAGGAAAGCAGGTGACTTTGTAAAGTGATGTGAAACATTGCCACGCTAGGAGCCTGTGTATGCCAGGCGACTCCATGAGGCATTTGTCGCCTCCGGTAGCATTTCATTTCAAAAGCAGGCTCTATTAATACCATTTCCCAGCTCAAATGGACTTGAGTTCATCCTGTATATGAGTGGTAGCAGTAGTTATAAAAATGCAGCATAGTGGTTTAAAGTGAGAGAGTTCTGGAGAGAGATTGTCTGGGTTTAAAATATATCTGCTGCTTATTCATCTAAGGCAATTGACCACTGCGTTTCCCATGTTTAAAATGGGGATAATAGTAACACTAAGCTCATAAGTCACCGTGAGAATTAAGCAAGTTTACGCATACATTGTACTTTAATGTGCCCGGCACATGGTAAGCAGTCAGTAAATGCTAGCTACTACTATTCTAAATCTGGAAGAGATCATGTGATAAAACTCCACCATTGTCCAAATAAGCAAAATGAGGCTCAAATACAAAATAACTGACCTAAAACGTCCTGGCTGTTAGAGTCCAGCTTTATTTTCTACTCATCTGGAGAGAGTTTGAGCACAGAGGCATTTTTGGTCGACCTAGGCGGTCAAGCCCCAGTTCCCACTTTCCTTTGTTGTATAATCTAGGGCAAATTCCTTAGCCTTTTTGTGAGAGTCAGGAAGGTTTAGAAATTTATCCAAGGTCACACACCTAGAAAGTAGAGGAGTTGGGATTCAATCCAAATAAGTCTGGTTCTAAAACTAGTGTTTCTTCCCACCGCAGTGGCAAGAAGTTGCTTTATGTAGTGTGTCTGTACTCATTCCTTTGGTCAATAAAGAAGCTGAAGTTAAATACCTGGTGCATGGTTACCACACAGTAGACAGAGCTCGAATTGGAGCTAGAGTCAGTGAGCTGTCAGATAAGTGTTCTTTCCACTGTGTCAGTAGTTTGTAATCCTAGCTGAGTGTTAGAATTACCTAGGGAGCTCACTTTAAAAGTATACTTACTTTGGCCCCACCTCAGATTAATTTTTTCTTTAAAAGCACCCATCAGTTAACTCTAAGGTACAATCCTTTTCCTCTCTGTTACGCCACCTAATACTTTTTTTTTTAATGCCCTGTTTCCTTAGAACTCCCATAGCACATTCTCATAATCTAGCTGATGGAACTTATCATTTTGCTGGTAACATTCTGTTTAAGGGCAGGGCTTAGTTTGGATTCATCTTTACATACCTTTCATCTTAAAATACCATAAATAGTAAGCATTTCTAGTTTGCCTTTTCCATGAAAGGCTGTGCCTTTAAGCCAGTCTCAATCCACATGGGCTTGATGGACACTAAATTCTGAGGTGGATCATGTGACTCTGCCTAAACCAGTTTTGTCTGTCCCACTGTCTGGTAACATTCATTGGTTCCAGGTTAGTGGCATGACCTAAGCAGATCATAGAATATCTCTCAGGAATTTTCATGGGATTTAAATCTGTAAGTAGATGTAGCAAACTTCTGGTAACTGTCCGACAACCAAGAGAGGAAATCTGTGTCAAGTAAAAGGAAGAGATGGAGAAAGCGATGTTGTTTCCTGGAGGCATATCTGGAACCTGTTTGATCAGACTGACTTAAAAGCACACCTATTCGATTCCTGTTGCCTGCCCATGCAAAAAAAAAAAAAAAGCTCAGTTATATCCCAGAAATTTCCTTTAATGTTTAAGTCAATTTGAGTTAGGTCCTCTATAACTTGAAGCCTAACAAAGTAACAAGTACATGGCAATGACTCAATATCTCTTAAATGTCCAATTTTTCAGAATATACTGACCCATCATAATTCTTTTTTTTTATGGAAGGGGGAGGTTATGCAGTACACCAAACAGACATGTCTATACTAATTTAACTGCGTTTTTATTTTTAAATTTTTACTTATCTTTTCCTAAGTGCACTAAAGTCGATGCAGCTTGAAGCTGCACAGCATACACAAGGATAGAAAATATATTTATGTCCCCCGTTCCTCTTTTAACCTGAGGCAGCAGGAGTCTGTGGTTATCATCACGTTTGACTTCTCAGCATGAAAAACGGTGAAAATCTCCTCTAATCACTTAATTATAAATCAGAATATTCAGCTAAGACTCAGAAGAAAAAACAAAGATCAAAGATACAGGAGGAAAAATAGAAACCTTCATGTCCAGATCATGCTCCTTATCTTCAAGAAACTTGAAGTCCTTTCAGGTGTTTGTAAAAGCAAGAGAAAAATCGATGGGAATTAAGGTCGGAGGAAAGGACCAATCAGACTATTACCAGTTTATCATGCTTTGGGTACAAAGTGGCTGTTGCTTGCCCTGAGTCTCTCATCTGTCTGGGGAAGGGGGCAAGCTATTGTTTTCAGCACTGCTGTGGAGATAATGCTAACACTGAGACATTGCTGAGCAGCTCAAGAGCAAATGTTACAGGCATTTCTTATGGGATCTTGGGGGTAGAAAAAAACACTTTGGGATGCAGAGCTGCCCCTGTGGGTTGGGAGAGTTTGAAGGGTTCTACAGAACCATACAACAGGCATCCAGCTCTGGTTGTATTAGAAAGAAAACATAAATGAGAGGAGAGGTGGTAAATGGGAGAAGAGAAATAAATCTGGGTTGTCTCAAATAGCATCATTTCTGATGTGGACAGATAGCCTCATTTCCACCTGTGATAGAGTGAGCCTCCTAGAACTGCGTCTGAAATTTCTCTTTATGCACTTTGAATGGTCATGCTGGAGCTATTATTACACTTACACATCTAACCACTTGACAAGCATGTATTGGACCTAGACTATTGCCATGTTCAGGGTGGAGATAAAGGTTTAAAATATAGACAGGAAAAAGCCATTTGTGTGTGTCGAATGGCTAAGGAGGAGTATTTGAAATGTCACATCAATTACTGTGTGGCATTACCAAAGTTGGAATTACCAAATCCTAATGGTGCCAAGAGAGAGAGCCCTACTCATCGAAAGGTCCTGTACATGTACCCGAGTTACAGTGTGATCTTTTGAAGTTGTTAGTGAAGGAACAAATAGGCGGTTGATGTGCACACAGGGTTTGATGTGTGTCTCACCAGCAGCTTCTAAGAGAAACATTTCAGGCCCAGAAAAATCGGTCATAGGACTACTGAAAGGATATGAAGTCAATTACGTAAATGGTAAAATACAGTTCTACTTGTTCTTTGCAGTGTTACAGATTACTAAATTTTATCTAGATTGAAAATAGAAGAAAATTGGCAAGCATCATCTCTGAGAAAGAAAGCCCTCTGACATACCAAAAAAAAAAAAAAATGTGTGTCCTTTAAAAAATGTAGACCATCACCAATAGGCAAAGAAACAGATACCGCTCATGGTAAGTAGCGAGAAAATGGAGGAGAAAATCAACCAGAAATGTGTCCCTGAAACATACCAGGCTTTTGCTCAGGAGAGAAATTATTCCAGCTAAGTTAGTGCTAATTGAAACATGGTCAAATAGGTGTTTAGTAGTTAACTAATACAGGAGCAGCATTCACTCCTGTTGATGCAACTGCTTTGTTACACATGAGCTCTTTGCCTCCTTTATTTTTTCCCATAGTATTTAATTACAACATCAGCTGTGTGTGTCTTGTAATATGTGTGTAGAGATAGAAAGATGAGTGATTGCTTAGATAGAAGATGATAAATCCTATATCCAAAAATAAGGTCATCATAAGGTTGCTTGTGATTGAACCCCAGTTAAAAAGGCTAAGTAGCATGTCCCCTTGAAACGAATGGTGGCAGTAAATAGTTTGAGAATCCCATGGAAAAGACACCTCCTTCAAAAGAGAGCAAAGACAGCTATCTTCAATTCTTAAAGGGACTGCAATTTGCCATTTGTTGTTCACTTATTAATTTTTCCAGAGATAAATAGTTTATTATTCTAGCATGTGTATAGACAACTCTCACTTGTCTCCATCCCCACACACTTGTAACTTCCCCTTCTAATGTTGGTCTCAAACAAAACCCTAATTAGAAGGAGCTGGGTTTGGTTTAACGCAGAGAGCCCTGCAAACTTAATGCAGTTGTGCTTGCTTCTGCCGCCACATTTTTCTGCCTGGGTTAGGTCAGGAAATTCTGCCCTGAATTTCTGTGTTTCAAGACCTAACTCTTCCTTGAACTAGAATGACTCTTCATTCCCACTACATGTTAAATAGTTAAAAAATCAACAAGATGAATGATTAATGGCTATATGCTGTTCAACCTTGCTGAATTTTGAAAAATTTTGTTAAAAATAAAGTTGGGAAAAATCAGCAAGTTGGCTTCTCTAAATGCAAACTCTGAGAATGCCATTAATAAGCGGATGATACAACATCCCTGCCAAACTGAAATCTTTAATATATTTTTTACAGAATAGTGTTCAGTGATTTATTATTACAATTATCATTGTTGTTTTTGAGCCCTTGCTAATGTGCCAGTCATCCTGCATGCATTATCTAATTTAATTTCACAAAAAATCCATAAACTAGAATTATTGGAATTATGATCCAATTTATTGTCGAGCTAGTGAGGCTCAGGGAAGTCACATAATTTGGGACGCTAAATAGACAAGCCGAGTTCTGAGGTCATATCTTGAGCCTTCCTGGATGCAACATCATAATCATCACCTTTTCAACAGTGCAGTAAGTGGGCATTTTCTTTAATGTATATAACACATAAAGAAGAGACGGTGGGGAATATCATCAAGCCTGCTAAACAGTGATGTAGAAGAGACACTATCATGTATTTTAATCTATGATTGCATTTAAAATTTGCCAACGATGAAATAAACATCCAAGTCAGCCGTAGCAGCCAGGTGTTTTCTTTGTTTCTTCACTTGTGAGATTGCTCCCTGCCCAGGAAGAATGGGGCAATTTCCTGATGAAAAGGACATCTTTGTAGCCCACTGGTCTGCTGGCTTTTGTGTAAACACTGCCAGAGTACATCACTTAGGTCGTAGCCCAGCGGTGATTTCTACAATGGAAACACCATCTATTGAAACGGGGAGAAAGCCAGCAAGTACATTCCACCAAACCACCAGTGAATCATCATCACATAGATTATCAGATAGTGACAACATTTGAAAAACAATTTAAAAAAATGAAAACTAGAGTAGCTGTGAGTTGATAACCAAAGGTGTTTTGTCTACCTGTTACCTACTGGTGTTCTAGAATGTTCTCTCCCTTCCTATTTCATTAATCTTATTATTACCAGAACTAATAGAATGATTGTTTTTCCCAATTACTTGCAATCATAAATGGTTTAATTTTTTCCTCCACTTAGATCTTCTTTTATTTAAGACCGGAATGATCATTTTTTCTCATTTTAAACACAATTGATTCTACACTCAGTTATTTAAACTGGGATCGTTTGCCCCACACCTGTTAACTCCTAAAGTTGTCAAATCGATAATATGCATAAGCTTTTAATTTTTACAGTTATAAAAATCATTTTTAGTTGGAAAGATTTTTAATATACCTATTATAAGAATAGTTTAAGAACCAGCCTTTACAAAGGGTTTTCTATTTGTCCTGTACTATTCAAAACACTTTACAGGCATCTTAGATTTCCCATTACAAATCAGCACAAACCAGGTTGCTTGTACCAAAAGACGCTTATTCTCTCTCACTTTTGGAGGCTAAAAGTACAAACTCAAAGTGTCAGCAGGGCCCTGCTCGCTCCGAAGCCTCTAGTGGAGAATCCTTTCTTGCCTCTTCTAGCTTCTAGGTGTTCTAGAAGCATAACTCCAATCTCTGCCTTTGTCTAGACATGGCTGTCTTTGCACTGTGTATGTCTTCATATAAAGACACTACTCACACTGGGTTAGGGTCCACCCTAAATCGGTATGACCTCATCTTACAGATTCCATGTGTAAAGTCCCTATTTCCAAATAAGTCACATTCACAGGTACTTGGAATTAGGATTTTAACATATCTTTTAGGGGGACACAATTCAACCCATAAGAACATATACTAGCTCATTTAATATTTGAATCACAGAGTGGTTAAGTAACTTGCCCAAGGTCACACAGTAAGTGGTGAATCTTAAATGTGAGTCTAGACAATAACGCTCCAGATCCTGGTGTTTCAAATATCATGTTATACTCTTTTCAACAACCTCATATTTTAGACAATCCTTTAGAAGGTTAATAATTTTTAAAATTGTTTATAAATTTGAAGGTGTTCGTAGAATCCTTTTAATATGAAGCCAACATTAACACTGTGTCAAAAACACTTTATTTGCTCAAGTCTTACCTTCATATTTGAAAGCACCATCCTATGAGCATTTTAGGAGTAGAGGAAGAAAGAAGATATTTCATTTAAGACATCCTCCTCCTTAGTATGATAGAGAAGCTGAACTTTGTTACAATGGAGAATTAATTTGCTGCCAATTCTAAAAACCTCAATTACTGAGCAATTGGGAGAAGACTTGAAAGAATTTTTGGTGAGGTAGATGTGCTAAAAGTTTCCACATGGGCATCAAATCCTGACCATACTTAAGATCTCTCATTGCCTCCAAAATGTCCTACTCCAGGTCAACAGGGAATATATTAGGAAACACTTCTTGGAACCCAAAGCATCTCTTTCTCTACTGATGGTCATGGAAGGCAACAAAATACCTACCGAATCTGGCTTGCTGTTTAGACAGGATAATTTCATTTGAAGTGCCACAAACCCACCTCAAACTAGCTAAACCAAAAAGAGGACTAGAGAAGAAGGAGAAGAGAGGGTGATTCATTGGTTCACGTAACTGAAAAGTCTAAAAGTATCTGATTTCAGGCAAGTCTAGATCCAGGTATTCAAATAAATGTCATTAGAAATTTCCCTAAGCCAGACTGCACTCTGTATTAGCTTTCTTTTCAGTATATTCTTCATTGATTCAGAGAAGGACATAAAACTGTCATATTTTAACCAAAAGAAAGGAGACAGGTTGGGCAGGAGGAAAGAGCAGATGCAAGTACCACACGATTTTTGATTGGCAATAGTTTTAATTTGTAGGAACAGTGGATACCAGTGATGGAGTTTCTACCCCTTTTGGAAAAATGCTGCTATAAATGTCCTTTTGTCATCTTGCCACTCTCATCTTAGTGTTCTCTCACCCCATAGGCTCTGCTATACACCTGGTGGTCCAGTCCACAATCCTGAGGAGCACTCTTTCTCAACAAATTTCTTACTTCTAAATATTTTTTTTCAAATCAATTAATTTATCACTATTACTCTTTCTCACTTGGACAGCTACAATGGTATAACTAATCTATCTGACTCATGGCTTGTCCCCTCAATTTATCCTCTATGCTGTTACCAATGTGATTTGTTTACAATACAAATTCTTTTATGCTGCTTCCCTGCTTTAAATTCATGAAGGGCTTTCAACTGTTGTCAAAATAATATCCAATCTCTATGGGTGCTGTACAAGGATGGTATGCATTTCTATAATTGTACTATCCAAAATGGTAGCCACTGACTAAAGTAGTAGTTTCAATAACATTTAATTAAAATGAAATAAACACTTAAATTAAAGTTCTTTAGTTTCACTAGCTGTATTTCAAGTGCTCAATAGCCACATGTGGCTAGTAGCTGTGTATCAGAGAGCGTAAATATAGAACTTTCCCATCATTGTAGAACGTTCTATTGGACACTACTGTTTTATGTCTTCATCTCTAACTGTCCTCAAAATAATGCTAACCCATTTACAGTTTCTGAGAGAATCATATATATTCATGTCAATAGTTTGGCTCATTCTAGCTTGGGATACGTTTGCACATATTTCTGGATAACCCCTATGCTTTCTTTAAGACCCTGCTAAGGTGTTAGCTTCTCTGGGAAGCCAGCCTTGAACTCTGGAGTTCAGCCAAGTACTTTCAAGATATTTTGTGTACCTCACCACATGATGATGAAATTATGTGGTGTGTGCCTGACTTCCTGCATAGTGTAAATATTGAACTCAAAGATCTTATTCCACATTGCTATCTGGCATGGAGAACATTTTTAATATATGTTTGTTGAAATGTAACAGGTCATGAAGAGAAGCAAAACAATAATTTTTCACTCCTCTAAACTATGTAGCCACTTCAACGTAAAAAATTAACGTGAGCAATAGATATCCCGACCTCTTGCTATTCTTCTCTAGCCCTGACCTAACCTCAAATTACCTCTAACTACATGTTTCAACCTCAACCCATTTTCACCTTAGAGTTAATTCCCCAATCTCTTTCCCTACTTAACAGGGACAAGTCAAAGGAACAGACTGAGGTTCAGGAGTGATCTAAGAACACCTTTTCCAGGAATAACAATGAAGAAGGAATATTTAATGAATTGCTTTAGGCTGTTGCAAAGTGTCATAAATTCAGTGCAGTAATTTTACCCACATTTACAGAGAATATTTCTTCTTTATATGAAGCTTTGATGGGTATAATAACCTGTGAAAAGAAGACCCCACTCCTCTAGAGATCAACCTATTTCACATTTAAAACATTTTCAGGAAATGTGAACCCCAGGGTTTTACTTGGAATTCTTCTTTACATTTTTGTGTTTAATTCCCCACCTGCCTTAAGGACACTGTGAGCTCCTTCTACAAAATGAACCCTGGCTATTTCTCCTTCTTCTTCCCCTCCGGGATAAGGGTAGGCAGTAGTAGCACTCCAAAGTGACTCTTTGTATGGCTGTCCTATGAGCTTCGGTCACTTTTACATGATTTGGAGCCTAATATCTTAGCAATGCAGTTAAACATTTTGCATGCCAGTCTTTAAATTGCACCTAAATCTTTTGTTCTTTGACATTTAGCATCGCTCAGTTTCAGTAAAGGTTGTTGCCTTTTTTTCTGCAGTGACTTTCTGACCTGTCTTTAAAGTCAGCACTCCAATCAGTCTCTACTGACATACACAGAATAGTGACATATTGACTTTTACAAGAGATGAATCAAAAGGTGACAGAACATGAATAGATGGAAACTTAGCACTGGATTTTCCATATGAATACAAGTGTCAACTAAACAAAGTAAAGCCTCCCTCTACATAGTCAATGCAGGTGCTTTTTCCACATAATATATGAGTTATAACTCTGAATAGTTCTGCTGTTCCAGTGGAACTGTGGGTATTCATTTTTTTTAACGTAGAGTGCAATTTTGTTACTAACACTGTCTTAACTTAAAAAGAAATGGAGTTGAAAAAGTTGATCTTTGAATTAGTCTCCCCCAGGTAGTAATTTTAGCTATGGAATGATGAAAGTATTGGGACCTCAGAAGTTTCTAATAGACTGTAAAGTATAGACTATTTTAGTTACTTTGTCCTTAAACTTCCTTGGAGCTTTCTTTTATCCTGAACTTTATTTAGTGTCCTGACATCCCCATTTTGCCTCTGGACTTCTTCAGTCCACATATCCCTGGAGCATTTGACACTCATTCTTCTGTTATCACGTTCTATTCCAAGTTTGCACTTCTCTCCACTTTGCAGAGCCCCTTGACTATTTACATTTTCTTTGGGTCTTCTTTCTGCAGTCTGGGAGACTGCACTAATTAATGACTTATTCATATTAATTGTGCTAATTTTAATGTTAGCAAAAGTGTCCTGGGTATTCAGTTTATGACAATCACTATTCTAAGTGATATATCTAGTGTATCTCAAATAATTCTCAAGAGTTCTGTGGGGAAAGTACTTTCCTGTATTTATCCCCATTTTTGAGATCAGGAAACTGAGACAAAGAGAGGGTATTTAACATCATGTTCAAGGTCACTCATCTAGTAAATGGCAGAGCTCCCGTATAAATCCAGGGCTTCCAATTCAAAAACTCCACACTCTCAACCGGATTATTCCCATTTCCCATACTGCTGTAATCAAGTTCAGTTTCTGAACTATAAAGATGTATTCCCCAGGGGCATGAGGGTGGTTCAGTGGTAGAATTCTTGTCTGCCATGCAGGAGACCTGGGTTCGATTCCAGGCCCATGCACTTCCCAAACAAACAAGCAAATAATGAAAAACACAAACAAAAAGTCAGCAAATGGTGCTGCAACAAGGGGATACTCACTTGGAAAAAGAATGAAATGTGACCCTGCCATACAGCATACAAAAAAAATGTATCCCCATTTTAAATATTTAAGAACACAAAATGTGCATGATACCAACTTATCTTTGGAAATTGTGTAGTAAAGTACCACACAAATATTAGCTAACATAAAACATTTTTTTCATTTTATGCCTTGAATATATTTAGTTATAAATTCTAATCTCTATGAAAACATTGTAATAACTTAAAATATCAAGTATATTATCAGCCAAACATTATATGGAAGTGGATAATTTTTTTAAGATTGTCTGTTGCTGACTGAAAATAAAGGGGCAAGAGTCTTACTGAGAAACTGCCTTACTGCACAAGATAGAGGATTGCTTAATGATAGTTCTTTATAAATGTGAAAATACTCATGATTATTTTTTAACAGTGCATTTTCAGATAGCACATACAATGAAAATATTTTTATGTGTTATCACTAAAGAAAACGCTTTTCAAAAAAATAACAATCTGTATGGGTACTTTACCTTGATATACAAAGCAACAAAAAGGATTGGAAAAGGAGAAAACAAGGAAAAGAAATGTAAACAAATTTGTGAAAAGCAGAAAATAAAATTGAGATTGGTAACTGAATTAGCAAGGTGGAGTAAGTACAGTCAAGGGGCTCCAGAATACAAATAAGAATTGGAGCTAGAACAGGGGAGACTTGTTTTCAAATATTTTACTCCTGGAGTCGACAACAAGATTCTCTCCTCAGTTACTGCAACAAAGTGATGACAATTTTCCTGCCACCCTCCAGCAAAGCACAGGAGATACAGTCCTTGAAGATATTAAAAGTCCTGCTGCAAAAGCACCATGTAAGGTAGAAGCCTGTGGTGAAATATGGGGCAAAGGAGGGAGCAAAGTGGGCTAGGGAAGTATCTCACTGCCAAACTGTAGAAATCTACTCCCAGGAAACCAGCAAAAGCTTTACAGACCCATCCTGTATAATATCCCCCCTTACCATAAGCGTTAAGGTGTTTGAAAATTAGAAGAATTTTTCTGGAGGAACTTAATGGTGACAGGAACATAACCTTCACTGCTGTCATTGAGGAGACAGATAGATAAGGGAAATACTTGTCAGGATGCAAGAGAGGGAGAATAGCAGGAGAGAGAAAGAGAGAGGGTAGGAGGGAGGAAGAGAGAGAATGAATAAACTAAAGAGAGTTTAAAAATTGGATAAAATATTTGGATAACCAAAATAAAAAGTAAGCATAAAAGTTGAATAATAATACAATGGTTGATAAAGTCTACATGAACGTAGAAGAAAAAGGCAGAGATGGAAGATACAGAAAAATAGGAGGAAGTTGGAAGATGTATTCAAGAGATGCAAATTTTGAATCATAGAAATTACAGAAGAGTAAATTAAAGAAAGGAAATGATGCTTTTCTATAAAGCGAAAATAGTCAGGAACTGAAGGATTCACTATATTAGTCAAAGATGAGCCTACATCATGAAACTTTAGACTTCCTGGGATAATGGAAAGCTTCTGCTATTAACAGATTTCAAGAAGAAAGTCTTCAGAAAGAAAATACAAAGAATGAAAAGACTATTTGATTAGTTTGAACATCTGGAAAGAATTATATAGAGACATCCTCTGTTGACGAATTTGGAGGAAAAATTGACAGTTGCTGCATGGTAAATTAAGCACGTGATAAAAAGAGGCAATTATTAACTTTAGGTAAAACAAAAAAAATGTTATCAAGAGAAAAGAAACATAGAGGCAATTTCTCTGCTCAGCAGTTAATGGCAATTATATTGTTACAAAAATGTGGTGATAAAAATATATAAAAATAATTGGATAGAAGGTTCAAGCTATTTTGCATCTGTCCTAAAAAGGACTCAATGAAAGGGAAGATAGGTCAGTGAATACTGCTTATTTTATCATTAAAAAGTTTTCCTGCCATTGTGTTTTTTTTTCAAAGTATATAAACATATTAATTTCATGAAAAGAAGTTCATTTAAAAAATGGCTCTCTAAGAAAAAATTAGTAGACAGCTATGTTAAAAAGTATTAATATAAACAAATATTTGCTGACCCTCCCTGGGGAAAGAATTATCTTTGTTAGCTCTATTGACTCAAGGTTTGACCACGTGACTTGCTTTGGTCAAGGAATATTTCAGAGCCAATATTGGGTTGCCATGTTCTCTTTCTCCTTCCAGCATTACACATAGCAATAACAGAATGAGGTACTCCATTAATCTGCATCAAAAAGTGAGTGGACATGTAGCAAGTAATAGGACTTTATCATTGCAGGTTTGGTGGTTGTTAACATAGCAAAAACTAGCCTATTCCAACTATGACTAAATCATTTAGATACACAAATTATTTATATTTGAGGATTTGTAATACATAAATTTGTGTTCTTTTGGCCAATGTAATGTTTCTATTTCTGGCATAAAGTATACTAACACAGAGCCATTTCTCCCTTTTTCCAACAGATGCACACGGCTGTCATAAGAAGCTCTTTCAAGAGGCAAGTGTAAGTTGAATCAGGTACTTTTATTCTCCCTCTATGAATAATCTGTGATCCTAATATTCTAACTCCCCCAATCATTTCTCAAGTTTCCTCAGATTTTCTGTTAATTGCTTAAATTTTCATTGTATCAAAAGAATATTCCTTTCGGGGTACTGTTAGAGTGATTATTCCTATATTCCCTTTTACACCTTTATGTTTTTGTTAAGAAACTTGAATTTACTGTCTGACATCAATTTGATCATTGTTTATGTAATGATAGCTTATATGTGAGTGGTATGATGTTTTGGCATTTGGAGTGGTCTCAGGTGAATTGTAAGTTTGCTCAAGGAAGGGAATTTAATTTTAATTTCTCTTTGGGCTTCACAGTTTCCAACGCAAATGGTAGACAAAAAAAATAGGCATTTAATAAATATTTGCTTGATTGAGCATGTCTAGTCTTCTCTGAGCATGTGAGAATACGTATTTACTTACCTCCAAAATGCCATCTCCTGTATTGTCTACATTATGAATTATTCCTAGACCAGCTCACCCTTCTTTCTAGGGTGAATCTGAGTCATCTGACTTCACCATCATATAGTGTGACCTGGAAATAGAAACCAGTTTTAATACTAACTCAAGTGGCATATAAATTATGAAAATAATTTCTTACTAGTAAACTAATGATTCCAAGGCTAAATGTCAATGTCTTCTAATTTTCCAGATTTGCGCATTATCTCAGCCATATTTCCCTTCATTAATTTACAGAGTAGAACATTGTAGTGAGAGAGGGGATGCTGAAGGAGAGTTTAGTTCAACATTACATATTATGGATGTGGAAACTGAGGAATGAATGGGTGAAATGACTTAGCCAGAGTCACATAACCTGGCAATGGTAACTTAAAGAGCCCCAACTCAGGTACCTCCCACGATATCCACAGTCTCCTAGGAGTTGAATTGCATTTCTCTTGTTGACATTTCTGCATGTAAAACCCAAAACAGCATCTAACACAAAGTGTATGATCTAATATTTGTTGGCCTCACCTTGCAAAATGCTCAATTTTAGAAAAATTTCTCTGAAGTAATTTAGCAGAGTAGCTGAATGATTCTGTACACAGGAAATGCTGGATACTGGGCAACAAAGCTGAGGAATTTTATTTAAAAATCTATATTCTACCAGATTTCTCTTATATTTCCTCTTCTCATTTTCTCTAAAAATAAAGTAGAAAAAGAATGTAAAATATATAGATCAAAATGATCTCTTTGGAAGATGGGAATACTTAGAATTTTTCAAATCAGCTACTGGGATGAGGTAGTCCATATTATTAAACTAATTTTGACTTACTAATTAAATTTCTTAGATTATAAAATTTCAAAAGTTCAAAGTTGATAAAGCATTTAACTTTATTAGCTAATTGCCTAATTTGGTATTTATTGAGTGACGTTACCTATTCAGAAATTCAGTATTTATCACGTTTATGTTTCCCTACTCCCTGTCACATTTTAATGAATCACACATCTTACTGTTAGACTTGTTCACATTTGAAAGGGAAGGGTGGCAGAAGCTATCTTTTATTCCTGTAATTAATCTCTTCCCTTAGGTTCATTAACTGGGAATTCTTTCCTGTAAGATCAATGGCAAAATAATAATCTGCACTCATGTTGCCTTGGGCAATAATCTGCACATCCATCTTGGCACTGAGCTTTTGTGCCTGCTGGAAACTTTGAGCAGTAATTTTAATTGCATTTCCATTAGATCTTGCTGTTCCTGAGCCCTGATTTGATGGTCAAGACCATATAGAAACAAGTTGGCATATGTGGCACCGCAAGTCTGTGGCACTAGTTCTGCTGGCTGCATATTCGTTCCAGTGCTCTTTCCATACAGGTTTAATAAACAGAGAAAGAATTTAACTCTTTAATAATTGAACATGTGTTTAGTATTTAAACAGCCAGACCCTTCCAGTTGTTAAACTAATATTAAAGTAGGATGGAAACAGGCTACTGACTGGCAACTGTCCATCTTAGAAATGTCTTTTGAAGTTCAGTATATTGCTGCTATTGGCTGCAAGGCTCAGGCCAGAGGGTGTCACGTATAATATCTGATAGCAAAGATAATGGAGAAGTTTTCATTTTGTCTAATTACAGCCATATGTAAAACCTGTCTGTATAAAACTAGTAGTATAATTACTTATTTTTAAAAGCTCACATTGCATTTTTTTTTTTTACTTTGTGACTGTTGAGTGGCAGAATAATCTTCCTGAAAAAGAGAAAGAAAATAGGGCAATATTTGCATCAGATGATACATTGGGAATTATTTCACTTGTAACTGATGTTCAAGTAACAGAGAAGATCTTTTTTTTTTTAACTTAAATATTGTCATCCCAAAGTCTCCCGTTATTGCCCACAGTGATTTAACAACTACATAAGCTTGGGGAGAAAGTGTAGATATTGAGACAGTGCTTATGAAAGCCTGACACTTCATATTTGACCTATGATTAGCTCCAACAATCACTGCCAGAAATAATAAATTAATGATCCCTGAACCGCATTGAATCTGGGACAGCTTTGGTCTGGTCTCCATGGTGTATTTTTAAGAACTGAGCTAAGCTAGCAATAACAGTTCTACTAGTCGACCATGGCATGAAGTCGTAGGTGGGGAGGGGGGAGGGCTCCCAGGTGCATTGAATAAGACATGCACACCTGAGCTCCCCCATCACCACTCCTTTATATTACCTCCCTCTTCCTCAAAGCCATTTGTGTCTAAGAAACAATCAAAAAGTGTGTAATCAAAAAGGGGCTGTATTTTTTCCTTTTCCCTACGGCTTGTCCTTCATAATTATATTTGGAATGAGTTAAATATTAAAGATTACATTCCCAGAGCACATGTCTTTGTACAAACTGGTCACGGACATTATACATCGTGGGGGATAGACTAATATTTAAACTTTGTGTGCACAAAAAAGGTCATTTTCATATATCTAATTGGGAATTTATGGTAAAGGAAAATCTTGTATAGTGGATTAATAGAACCTAAATATTCCCTTGACAAATGCACTTTAAATAATTTTCAATTGTTATTATAATAACACAGAAAGAAGTAAACCTAGAATCTACCTTGCTTTTAGAAAGAAAAGGTTATGGTTCACTTGTGTGTTGCTGCCAACAATAACCAGTGAAAACATGCTGGAAATTTTAAGACACTGAGATGTCCAAAAGTCAGTGAAGACACAGCTGCCTTTTCAATCCCCAATTTAATTTTACATTCATCCTCCTTTTAGCATCAAATCCTGGGAATTTTCAGTTCAGACACCTTTGCAGGTGCTACACATAACTAACCTTTCAATAAAATTAACTGCCAGACTGTGACATTTGATGTGTGATAATACAGGGCTTTGTGAATTTTAAATCATTTTGCTGCTGATGAAGTTGAGATACAGTAAAGCCTTTTTAAGATATAATTTAAGGACCAGGGATGAAAAAACATTAATTGCAGAAACTTTTCAAAGTATGAACATAAACGTTAATTTGTGGAAGCGAGCCAGACGCTTGGACATATTGCACGCACATCTTGAGCTTGCACAGACAGGTTAAATTTAAGAGCTATTGTCATTGCTATGGTGTACTTCATACTCACACCTAGTGGGGGAGAGAAAATGATGCAAGGATAGTCCTGTGCCCACTGAAAAAGTGATACTGACAGTAGAAAAAAGGTTTTAGAAAAAGACTTATCAAATATAGCTGTGCCGAGTACTATCCCGAGTGCATTGTGTATACTAATTTCATCCTCATAATTACACAATCCCCTAGCTTCTTTTTGAGTCTCCACATTAGAGATGAAGAAACTGAGGCCCAAACAGTTTATGTAGCTGGATCAAATGGGTGAAACAGATTTTCATTTGGTCTGTTCTGACTCCAGGCCCAATCTTCTTAGGCCCTGAACAGGTGCACTCCAACATTTCCTGTTGTAAAGGATGAATTTCCTCTACAGATTTTGAACCAGTAATTACAAAGTGGGGCATACAATCTCTGTTAGGCCAGGCACCTCGGAGAGCATTGGCCTACTCTATACAGGCTTTGCATGTAGTCAACAAGTCTGCCAGGAGTATAATCCTGTTACCCGCTCACACATCAACCCAGGAGATTTTGTGGCCATCAGTCTAAGCAAGGGGTGGGGGTGGGGTGGAAATAAACACACACATCATCATCATCATCCTCTCCGACTAAGGTTTAAGGAATTTTTACTTCCTTAAGGACTAGCCAAGTTTATAAAAGAAAATATATTTAAGAATATCTTTTTGCATTTACAGAATTTGAATTTTAGATTTCCATTATATATGCTGAGCAGTTATAGATGTGTTTTATATATACTTTTTCTGATAAAGTTTTCATACCAGTCCTGGATATATGTTAATTCCCATTTTGTAGAAAGGGAGGAAGATATATTTGATTAATTGCAATTAGGAAAAAGGTACACCAGGTATTTGCTTAAAACAGCAGATCATTAATTGCAATTAGGAAAAAGGTACACCAGGTATTTGCTTAAAACAGCAGATCATTGGTTTCCTTCCTTATTATTTATTTATTTTTTTTTTTATGCATGGGGAGGCACCGGAAATCGAACCTGGGTCTCCGGCATGGCAGGTGAGAACTCTGCCACTGCACCACCATTGCCTGCCCTTCTTCTTCATTTTAATTTGTGTAATAGAAGAATGCAGGTCCAAACTAAAAAAAGAATGAATATGCATATTACTAGCTGAAAATAAAATCTGCAAAGGCTGAGAGTCAAGCAGTGAATCTCCATATGGGAACTTTGAAAATGCATTGACACTGTTTAAGATCATCAATACTTGGCCCTTCCCACAATCACCCACACATACATGGCCCACCTCTGCTTACCACTCTAAGCAAAGTCTCAACTGACCAGCACATTAGGAGTCCACTAATAGCAATGGGTAAATGTCGCCTGATTACTTTATGCAAATCACTAGAAATATCTAGTTTTCACTAGAAAAACTTTCCATATTTGAGGATTCCTGTTCTCATAAACATTAGCACCTCTGATGAGAAGTATTGGCAGGTATTTGAATAAATCATTTTTACCTTATATCTATTATTTAATAAGCAATTTGTAACATTCAATGTGAAAAAACACGAGGTTACATTTAAGTAGTAATATAAAACTGAAAATCCTCCATAAACCCTATGAACATAAAGTCAATATTAATATTTGGTATGTATCCTTGTTTTATGAATATGGCATATATGTGTGCGCTAATTTGGTCTGTTATGTACCCCAGAAAAGCTCACATTCTTTTCATCCATCCCTGTGGGTGCACACCTACTGTGGGTGGACATTTTCCTTAGGTTGTCTCCATGAAGATGTGACCCAGCCCATTCAAGGTGGGTCTCAACCCCCTTGCTGGAATCCTTTAGGAGACGATAAAAGACAGAGACATTTTGGAGAGAGTCGAGAAAAGCTGAGAGAGGAAAATCCTGAGGCATTTTGGAGAGAAGAACAAGAGATGTCACTGTGTGCCTTTCCATGTGACAGAGGGACCCCGTTTGCCAGCAGCCTTTCCTGAGAGAAGGTATCTTCCTCTTGATGCCTTAATTGGGATCTCTTCAAGGCTTTAGAACTATAAATTTGTAACCTGATAAATCCCCTTTGTAAAAGCCAGCCCATTTCTGGTCCACTGCATTTTGGCAGCTTTAGCAAACTGAAACAATGGCCATGAAAATGCATGAGAATTTTTTCTATTGTTTAATTTCCATTTATAAAGTGGGAAAAGAGGATATATTTGATTGCTTTCAGATAGGAAATAGTAGTATTCAAGATACTGTCCCTTTGTTTAAATTTGTCCCACCGAAGAAAGGAAGTTTTGAATCAAAAATATTTTTATTAAGATGTGATTCACATACCAGAAATTCATCCTTTTAAAGTATAGAACTAAGTAAAAAATATTTTTAAACAAAACAATAACCTGATTGTTTGGTCCCACCTTTTCATGTCATGAACTGTTTCTGCAATATCAGTTTTAACGATTTCATAGTTATACCCTTGACCGAATTAGCATACTTTATTTAGTTATTCTATTTTAAGAAGTTTAGGAGGTGTCATGTTTTTGCTACCATATAAATGTATAAATGAATATATGTGTCTCATTATTCTTGTTCATACCCATAATTACTTCTCATTACACAGAATCAACATGGAGAAAGTTATATACATTTTAACTTTAGGAAAAAAATGTTAAGGTTTTAGATTTCATGTTCAGAATCACCAGAGGCTGGTGAAAAAAAAGGAGAAAGAAATAAAGATAAGGTCAAAACCAAATAGATGTTAGAGGTATGAACTGATGTTGCTTACTCCATAATACATATACAGTAGCTACTTTGTAATACTTGATAGTACATTAGAGCCCAGTATTTATTAGATAGGCTTTGGGGGTCAGAAAGGTCCGCATAAAACAGAATTTTTGCTCTTTAACTAACCAGGAGGCTGATCTTGGGCAAGATCTGTCCTTGGCTAAATGCCAATTTTCTCATGTGTAATATGAATATCAAATGAGGTCATTTCTGGAACATAAAAAACTCTAAAAATAGGAGTTTTTAAATTTTAGCAATAATAATCATTAGCAAATTATTATTAATTTATTGAATATTATTTCCAAGGCTAAAGTTCTATTCTATTTTACATTGATATTTTAATTTATTCAAATGTGGATCTTTGACATAGTGCCTTGTATCATTTAGAAGCCCCATTTAAGAGTTAAACTGATTTTTAAAAGTACACAAGTGTTGCCACACTTTGTGAGAGTGTCTGTTTCCCAAGTTTCTGGATATCTGCATTGCATCTTCAGTCAAATATCATTAGAATTTTCTTCTGGAAAATGAATCCACTTTGCTTGGATGTTTCCTCAGTTAAATATCCATTTTCATTTCTTACAAGCTCTACTTTCACTCTAGCACTAGGACATAATTCAGCCAAGGTCTCTGTTACCTTATAACAAGGATTGTCTTTCTTCTGGTTTTTTAATAACATATTCATCATTTCCTTCTAAGTCTTCACTGGAAGCAGCTATAACATCCATATTTCTACCAATATTTTGTGCATGGCAATAAATATATACTCTAAGACGATAGAAATGTTTTCTACAGTCCACTTTTTTTCTGAGCCCTCACCAGAAATGCCTTTAATATCTGCAACTCTTCCAACAATCTAGAGAAAGCAATGTAGGGTTTTTCTACTGAGTGCCTAAGTCCAGTGTCTACTCATTACTGAGTTCCAAAGCCATTTCTTCCTTTTTTTAGGTATTTGTAATAGCAGCACCCCATTTCCCAGTACCAAAAACTGTCTTACTTTGACAGGACTGCCATGATAAAATACCAAAGAATGTGTTGGCTTAAGCAATAAGACTTTATTTTCTCATGGTTTGTGAGACTCTGAGTACAAAATCAAAGTCTCGAGAAGCCATTGTTTCTCCCTGGAGCCTGTATTGTTCTGGTGAGTGCTTGCAGTATTTTTTTGGATTCCTTGGCTTGCATCTCTGCTCAGCCATGTGGCTCTCAGCCTCACAACCTTCATTTACTGATTCCTAGTTTCTGATGACTTCTGCTTCTACAGACTTCTGTCTTCTGCTAAGTGACTGCATCCAAATTTCATCTGCCCTATAAGAAATCTCATGTGAATTAAGGACCACACAACCTCATTCAGTTTTGTCTCATCTAAATAAGATCTTCGAAGATTCTATTCACAAATGAGCACAGCTTCCCTAACGATAATAATGTCAAAGGTCCCTATTACATGCGTATAAATGTGGATTAAGACTTGGTCATTTTTTTGTTTTGCTAAAGCTGCTAGAGGCAATACACCAGAAATGGATTGACTTCTACAAAAGGGATGTATTAAGTTACAAGTTTACAGTTCTAAAGCCATAAAAATATCCAAAATTAAGGTATCAACAAGAGGATGCCTTCACTCAGGAAAGGCCAATCACTTCTGGGGTTTCTCTGTCAGCTAGGAAGGCATGTGGCTGGCATCTCCTGCTCCTTTACTCCTGGGTTGCTTTACTTTCTGATTCCAGTGGCTTTCTACGTTGTCTTTCCAAGCATCTCCAAATGTGTGTGTCTAGTCATCTGTTTTCTGTTTCTAAGGACTCCAGTAAACTAATTAAGACCCACCTTGAGTGGGAGAGAGGTGTCACACTTCTATGGGAATAAGCTAATCAAAAACCCCACCCAAATAATATTCCTAATCCAAACTGCCCTCTGCAAGTTTGGATTAGGAATAAAAGAACATAGCTTTTCTGGGGGTATATAACAGTCTCAAACCAGCAAAGCCATGTCTTAATGGGAGACATGATTCATTCCCAACACCGTCTATCCATGTATATCAACCAACTGATACTGCTATTTACATATTAGATAAAATTATTAATCAAGTTATTCATACCTTCATTTTTGCATATTTCTCTCTGGTTGATTTATCAGGTTCTAAGAGACTTCTATTAAAACATCAAACTGTAATTATTGATGTATGTCTTTCTCATTGTACCTGTGTACCTATATAATTTGATATTTGAGCTATTTTGGATAATATTGATATCAGCATAATAGGTTACTGCAGCTGGTTCATACTGGGTTGTGAGAACCAAATTTCCAACAATTTACTCTTATAATACATGGACTGGCAGACAACAACTTATTCAAATGTTCAAACTTAACATCTAAAAATAGTATAAACTAACATTATGCACCTCTCCAGTGAAGCAATGGAAAGTAATCAACATCACGTGTATGGAAATATCTATTTTTATAAGCCATATCTAATCTTGAGAAAACAGTCAAACAAATATGGGTTGTTAGACAAGACAATGGCCTACATTCTTGAAAACTCAACATCATGGAAAACAAAAAGGAAAATGAGAGAAACTGCTTCTAAATGAAAGACATTAGGAACATTATAAATAACTGCAATCTATGATATTTAATGGTCTCACAATAAAAGAAGAAGAAAAAAAAAATGGAAAAAGCCATCTCACTGACCAGACTTTGAACAGGCAATAATTAATTCAGGTAAGGATAGTTTTTGAATCCTAAAACTATGGGATATAAGGTTGTTGTGGATCAAAATATCTACATAGCTTCAAAATATCACCCCATAGACTATTTATTAATTATATTTTACTATAACCTATACTCAAGATTACTTACAGCTATTGTATCAATTTCTTGAAAATATTAAATAATGATATGCTACTGCACATTCCTTCCTGACTTTCTGTTTAATAATATCCTGATGATAGCCTGAAATCAGCTATGGTGGGCGTTTTTATATCATATGTTCAGCATATGTTACATAATGGGGCTTGGTGTATTGTTTGTTGGCCATCTAGACTAAAGCGTGAACTACATGTAAATTAATAACACAATGACAACGTTACATTTTTTGGGTATTGTAGTAGCTGGGAGTACAGAAAAATGATTTCTTTATCTTAATCCATTCCTGTGAATCTGAACGACTTTGTATATAGGATATTTAGAAAATGTTACTTTTTGATAAGGTGTAGCCAACTGAAGCAATTCAGGCTTTAATACAGATTGCCGAAGCCTATTATGAGAAGAATGAAACTCAGACAGAGAGATCATGGGGAGAGCCAGAAACTGGAAGTCAATAGAACCTGTAAGAGAAAGGAGAGGACGTCACCATGTGACAGAAAGGTCAAGGACCCACGGTTCTCTCGGCACCAGCACCACAACATTGTGGGGAAAAGTACTGCTTTGCTGACACCTCACTTTTGGAATTCTCCCACCCTTAAAACTGTGAGCCAATAAATTCTCATTGTTCAAGCTAGTACATTTCACAGGATTTGTGATCACAACTGGGGAACTAAGAGCAACGTGATAGGATTTTGTTGCCATATAGGAATATGTTGCTTCTTTGGGAAGGATATATGCTGAAATATTTTGTCATGAAATATGATGTTGCAACTTTCAAGTAAACGAGCAAAATGCATCAAGCATAGCCCCGTTTTTATATAATCTCTCTCTCTCTCTCCATGTAACTTTTATATAGGAATTTCTTCTGACCTAATTTCCATTGTCTTTTCAACTGTACTGCACCTGCTCTTTCATGGCAAGAACTATCAGCCCGTGACCTTTCACACTATATTTCAGATGCAAAAGTTGTATCATTTTTATAGTCAAACAATAAGCATATGTTATAGAATATGATCTCAATTATTTGAAAAGAGAATGTTCCACAAAGAATGAAAGTGTAAACTAAAATATATTGATTATGGTTTTATTAAGGTATAATTTACTTATAGTAAAAGGTACAGATATTCAGTGTGCAGTATGATGAGTTTTGGCAGTTGTATACCCCACCTAAAGTGAGATTATAGAATATTTTCATTAATCTAGAAAGTTCCCTGGTTTCCTTTTTAGTCAAACCCCATACTTGCCCCCAATCCCCAGCCACACTTCCCTAGGATTTACCATCCATTTTCTAGGTTAGCTTGATTATTACTGGAGATCATATAAATGGAATGATATGGCATATATTTATTTCTGTCTGCTTTTTTCACTAAACATAATGTTTTTGAGATTCATCTGTGTTTGTTGATATCAGATCGCTTCGTTTTTACTGCTGTGGTAGTCTGAACTCTCTTAAACAAGTCTTTTTGTCAACACACATTTTTATTACTCTTGAGCAAACACCTCGGAGTTGAATTGCTGAATCATAAGATAGGTGTATGTTTAACAGTTTAAGAAACAATCACACAGTGGCTTATCATTTCACACCCTCCAATAATGTTTGAGAGTTCCATTTCCTTTGCATGCTCATGAGATCAGTTTATTGCCAGTCTTTTGATTTTAGCCACTCCAATAGATATGAGTAGTCACCGTGTGTGGTTTTATTTTGTATTTCCCCATTGATAAAGAATATTGAAAATAGTTTTTTGAGCTTACTGACCTCTCAGATATCTTTATTTTGAAATGTTTGGTCAAATGATTTTCTCATTTTTATTGTGTTATTCCTCCTTTTATTGTTGACTATCAGGAGCTCTTTAGTCAGATATGTGTTTATTCCTTTGTTAAATATATAAATAGAGCAAATCCTTTGTCAGATATTAGTACATAGCCCATGGCTGGCCTATTCATTTTTTAAACGGTTTCTTTTGATGAAAAGGTCTTGAGTCCACGTGACATATCCCCAATCATCCTTGATTCAGATTTAAAGGGTAAATTCTGTGTTCCGCCCAGTCCTGGAACCAGCCATGTCTCCAAAAGGTTTGGTTCCCAACTTTTTTTTTTTCAGATAACGGTATTAGAAAGTAAATTCTACAAACTAGGTGTGATTGCTAATACTGGGATTTCATTTCACTGTAAAGAGCTAGAAAAAGTTGCATTTTTACAATCATGACTCTCTAGCAACACTGTCAGTTCAATGCCAACAGCATAGTTTTTCTTCCCTTCTATAATTCCATATCTGTATCTCTGTTTCCCCACATTTAGAATACTATCCCCAAGACACAACAGTGTATTTACTCATTTTTCTCTATCTCATAATTAATAAAAAATATTTTCAAAATCAATGTATTCATTCCTCCTACCAACAACTTTCTGGGTGGGCCACGGTGGCTCAACAGGCAGGAACGCTTGCCTGCGATGCCAGAGGACGTGGGTTCGATTCCCGGTGCCTGCCTATGTAAAAAAAAAAAAAAAAAAGACAATCAACCTTCTACATAAAATTTATTATTTCCCTACAAAGAACTGTAAGGCTGTATTATAATAACAAATTGCTTGAAAAATTCTTTTTCCCTGTGTGTTTTTGTTTATATTCAATTTTAGGAACTGCTTTTTTATTTGCCATGATCTTATTTTATTTTTGAACATGTGAAACATTTATATGGTCCTAAAATCAGTAAAACATTAAAAACTAGACTTTTAGATGTCTCCTTCCCTTTCCTAACATTTCCACTTTTTACCCACTGATCTACCTAGAAGTAACTATTTTTATTAGTTTTTATGTCACCATTTCTGTTTCTTTATAAAATAAGCAATATGCGTGTGTAGTTACACACAAATGTTATCTCTTCTTTCTTCCCAGAAGGTAGCTTACTCAATATAATCATTGATACCTTGCTCTTGTGTTGTTTATTTAACATTATATAATGGAAATCACTCCTTATCAAGTTATAGAGATCATCTTCACTCTCTTAGTTTATTCAACCGGTCTCCAATGGAAGGCTATTTAGATTTTTTCCAATATTTTACTACTGAGAACAATTCTGCAGTGAATAACTTAGTAAGGATGCCATTCCACATCTGTACAATTCTTTTATACTGACAAAATATACATTTTTAAAATTGCATTGAGTAGTCTCAAGAGTCCAGGATGTCTTCAAATTTGTGCAATTGCTATAGATGCAATCAATATCACATGCCAGGAGCTATTAATTGATATGCACATTTTGAAATGTATTTAAAATTAAAAATATATATATATAATATATATACACGTATGATGTGGGTAAAAATGATTTAGTACTAGAAACAAGACTGTGTTCATTATATTTTAGACATGCAGGCATCAATATTCAAGATTAAACTTGGTCTCATGTTCACATCTTCAGCTAATAATTAAAATTACATGAACTATTCTGAGAGTGATAAATGGTCATGCTATGATAACAAACACAGAAGAAAAAACGGAGAAGTTTGAATAGCAGTTGTAATTGATTTGGTCTTAACTTTGGGGAGTAAAATGACCTTTTTTCTTGTGCTTTGGTTTTATCTTTTTCAATATTGATTAAATATTGACTATTTTGACTCCATAATTTTGATATTTGCGATTGTATTTTAAAATGAGGAAGAAAAAGTCTCTGGTATTTTAAATCCTAAAAACATTATTCTAACTTGGGAAGTTAAGGGCTACAGTAGGTGTATTTCACTATAAAATCATTCAGTAAATGGAAACAATAATGTGTGGCATGGAAACCATGAATTGAACATTTATCAGAATCTTGAATTTTGCCTTAATTCCAATGATGTAGAATTACCATGAGAGAATGCTAATCCAGGCATACACAACTGTTGTTTTATGATTTCTTTGGGGAAATATGCCCCTAATTCCAGCATTTTCCTCTAGAAAATAACTTTTGAACAAGAATTATGCACATTTGAAATTTCTCATATGTAATTAGCTGCCAGTGGTTCCCAAATCTGGCCATACAAAAGAATCACCATGAAAAATTCTTTTTTTTATTTTTTTAAACAGTACAAGTTTCTGAGTCTGATCTCACACAGCGGGGTTGGATTATCTGGTTCTGTGGGCAGAAGAGTTCGGTTAGACTGCATTCGGTAACTTCTATATGGTAACTGTACGGAAACAGAGTAGGAAACTGGATAAATTATTTTAGGCTGAATTGGTCATATCTTCCTAGAGATAATGGGTCTTTAGTTAAGCATTGAAAGCAGAGAAAAGGGGAGAGATGAGGTAATAATTTAAAACGATGTCCACAAATTTTTCAACACACTCTCAAAAGGTATAGCCTAATTTCCCTCCCCTTAATTACACAGTGACTTCTGTCTAATGAATAGAATATGACAACATTGCAAGTACAAGACTTTCCAAAGTAGATCATAAAACGCACTGTAGCATCTTCCTTGATATCTCCTTTGAATTGCTACCTGTAGAGAAAGTTGCCTGCTATGGTGTGATGACACTTACTTAATGTTTTAGTTTGCTATCTGCTGGAATGCAATATACCAGAAATGGAATGGCTTTTAAAAAGGGGAATTTAATGAGTTGCCAACTTACAGTTCTAAGGCCGAGAAAATGTCCCGATTAAAACAAGTCTAAAGAAATGTCCAATCAAAGGCATCTAGGGAAAGATACCTTGGTTCAAGAAGGCCGATGAAGTTCAGGGTTTCTCTCTCAAGTGAGAAGGCACATGGTGAACACAGTCAGGGCTTCTCTCTCAGCTGGAAGGGCACATGGTGAACACAGCGTCATCTGCTAACTTTGTCTCCTGGCTTCCTATTTCACGAAGCTCCCCGGGAGGTGTCTTCCTTCTTCATCTCCAAAGGTCGCTGACTGGTGGACTCTCTGCTTGGTAGTGTTGCTGTCTCTGAATCTCTCTGAATCTCTCTGAATCTCCAAAATATTTCCTCTTTTATAGGACTCCAATAAACCAACCAAGACCCACTCAAATGGGTGGAGACATGTCATCCCCTAATCCAGTTAAACAACCATTCTTGACTAAATCACATCACCTAGGGATATGATCTCATTACAGTTTCAAATATACAGTATTGAATAGGGAGTATTCTACATTTAAGAAATGGGATTTATATCAAAACATGACTTTTCTTAGGGGAACATACTTCCTTTCAAACCAGCACACTTAAGCAGCCCCAGGGAGAACTCTACATGTTGAGGGAAGAGGATTCCCACCAACAGCCAGAAAGAAATCAAGGCCTTCATCCAACAACTATGTTAGTGAGCCATGTTTGTCAGGGTCTTTAAGTCTCAGTCACATTTTCAGACCTGGCTGATATCTCGAGTGCAGCTCCATGAGGAATCCTGAGTCAGAGCTGCTCTCAAATTACTGACCCACATAAACTGTAAGATGATAACAATGTGACAACTTAAGAGGCTAAGTGATGGGGTAATTTGTTAGGCAGCAATGGATAACTAATACAGAGTTAGCATAGGGTTTTGGGTATGCAGAGAATTTGAGGGACTGAATATCACCAAGGACAAAAGAAGAATATGTGATATACTGCCACATTTTACACCAAACACAAAAATTTTAGTAAACGAGCATAAAGCATTAAAGAAAGTTAAGTGATACCTCAGGACCAGGTATTGTATTGAGACAAAACACATCTGAAAGACCTATCAATCACCCTTTCTTTTTATAAGCTGCTTTAGAGTTCACACAAAAAATATTTTGCTGTACTTTGGAGAAGGGATACTTCATTCTCACTACAGACCAGTGAGATAGATATACATTACCACACTTAGTTCATAAAACAGGAGATAGAAGTTTCGTTCTTATCACAATGAGCTAGCTAAATTAATTGCCTTAAGTGGCAATTGTCACTTGTCTGGCTTGTCAGAGGTAGGGTGGCCACAGTATGATTTCAGACTTTCTAATGCCAGATGTATTGATCATTCTTTATACGAGGTTTTCTCTACCTCCACACGATTGCTGTTATTGAGCTGGAAAATTCTTTATTTTGGAAGATTGTCCAGTGCATCTTTGGGTAATTATCAACAACCCTGATTTACCTGATGGAAAAAGGATCCTCTTTCCAGTTGTAGCAATCATCAAAAAAAGCCTTTAGACATTATCAAATGCACCCTGGGACACAAAATAGCCCTTGGATGAGAACCACTGCTTTATACTTTTGTAACAAGGTATTCGTTAAATATTTGCAGAGCATATGAATAAACTACATATGTCCCAGTGAAATAATTTGCCAAACCTAAAACTGTCTGTTTTGAAAAACTAACTGCAAAGAAATTTTTATTGTGATTGCTAGAAGCAATAAAAGCATTGTACAATGCCTCTAATGATTTGTTCAAGAAAGCAACATAGAAACAGAAAATAACATTTTTTTAAGATAAAAGAAGTAAATCTAGGGTCAATGTGTTCTAAGTTGAATGGAAATAGATTTGGAATTGTCCATTTTAGATGAAAGAATATTTTGCTTCAAGCATCTATTACTTTATAAACAATTTTTGCATTTCCACATGAGAACCACAATGTTTCTAAGATCAATGTGCAGAAATGTACATACAAGTAGTTTTTAAATTGTATTTGTGATTTTATGGAGGTGTACACTGTTTGTCATGCAACTAACATTGAATTACTTTTATCATTTCTTTAAGTAGAAGTCCTACTAAATCACCAAAAATCTTAATGGTAATAAAAGCATTTTCTCAATTTGTTTTAGCTTATTGTTTATTTTGTTACATTTTTCAAGCAGGGGAAATTGTTCTGATGAAGAGTTTTTGCAAAACCTTATGTTTTTTATGTAAATTACTGGCCCTTTATCTTATGAAAAGTCTTAGACGAGCGATCTAAGAATATGTGTCAGAAATACCAGCTGCGGTAAGCTGAATTGGATCTTAATTTTTTGAGAATTTTAACTAATTGTTACTCTCCCATGCCACTATCATGATGGAAACAGTTTTCACATTATGTTGACTTTTTGTAAGGCACTACCAGATAGTGCTACCAGAATAAAAACTTACAATTGTGCTGTAATAGGAAATTTGTCATGAATATCATACAAATGCATGTTGACTATAAAACTATTTTAAATGATTTGAATGATTATTTTATAAGAAAGATAGATTCATTTAATTTGAGCCCTGCTTGGGGAAAGTCAACAGAAAGATTGCCAATATAAGCAATTACATGTTAAATGGAATTTGTACAGTACATTTGAGTGTAGATCTTGCTTTTCAATTTTTTTTGCATAATTGCAAATGATTGCATTCCAATGAGGCAATCTAAGCTGCAAGCAATGGTAAATGTCGGTGTTTCTCTTCACTAACAGAGTAGAATGAGAACTCTAACTTTAAAATATTGGATAATAACAATACAACCAAAGGATAAAGAGGACGATGAGAGGCAATTTTCATGTTTCTAGCCTGACATGGAATTATGTTTAATAATTGAATGAAGGTCCCTACTAAATACGGAGTTACTTACCTCAATAACAGTTTGTTCAAAAAATTATCAGGAAATTTTTCTATGCCTTAAACATCTCATATATTTTCTTTCTCCTTTATTACCCTTATTAAAGATGGGAAATAATTTAATCTTATAGTCTAGTTTGCATATTGAATTGGTATTAGAAAGCCAATATATCTTTTAATATCTAGACTTAAATTTCATGACATTTCATTTATTGAATGTAACTAATCAACTAATTAATTTCTCAGTTGTTGACCTGGACTCTGATTTCATTCATTCAGGAAGTATCAATTGAGTGCCTATTCTGTAACAACTCCAATTCCGGGTTCTAATGTGTGGATTATACAAAATATTTGAAAAGCAAGGTCTGTAGTCAAATGTTGAACTATAGATATAGGAATAAGTCACGCTCTCCATCTACAGATGCCCGCATCTTAGGAGAAGAAAACAAAATGCAAAAAAAAAAAAGATATTTGAGATTTTGTTTAACTATGCTTTGATAAAAACAACCTCTCTACTTCTAGTAATTATTTTTCTCATTCATATTCTCAGAGGAAAGGACAAAGGCTAGGTGTCTTAGATTTCCAGTCTGCAATGGCAAATACTACACCATAGGTTGGCTTAATAACAGGAATTTATTGGCTAATGGTTTTGAGGCTAGAAATCCAGAATCAAGATATGGGCAAGGAGCACCTTTTTTCAATATGTAGCTGTGCTGTTTTGAAGGCTGTATGGACCCCAGAAAAGCCATGTTTTAATTAAAATCCCATTTCATAAACGTAGAAGAATCCCTATTCGGTACTGTATGTTTGAAACTATAATCAGATCATCTCCCTGGATGATGTGATTTAGTCAAAAGTGGTTGTTAAACTGGATTAGGTGACGACATGTCTCCACCCATTTGGGTGGGTCTTGATAAGTTTCTGGAGTCCTATAAAAGAGGAAACATTTTGGAGAATGGAGATTCGGAGAGAGCAGAGAATGCTGCAGCACCACAAAGCAGAGTACACCAGCCAGCGACGTCTGGAGATGAAGAAGGAAAACGCCTCCCGGGTAGCTTCATGAAACAGGAAGCCAGGAGAAGAAGCTAGCAGATGAAACCCTGACTGTGTTCACCATGCACCTTTCCAGATGAGAGAGAACCCCTGACTGAGTTTGCCATGTGCCCTTCCATTTGAGAAAGAAACCCTGAACTTCATTGGCCTTCTTGAACCAAAGTATCTTTTCCTGGATGCCTTTGATTGGACATTTCCATAGCCTTGCTTTAATTGGGACATTTTCTTGGCCTTAGAACTATAAACTAGCAACTTATTAAATTCCCCTCTTTAAAAGCCATTCTGTTTCTGGTATATTGCATTCCAGCCGCTAGGAAACTAGAGCAGTAGCCTTCTGTTGCTAGCTGCTGGTAAAAGTCAGAGATTTTTAGCTCGTTATCTCTGCTTCTAGTCACATGGTGCTGTCCTTTCTCTCTTTTTATCTGCTCTCCCTGGTTTTCTGCTTACTTCTGCTTCTGGGCCTCTCAAGTTTCTCTGACTCCTGGCTTTTGGCTTCTCTTTATAATGCCTCTGTTACAAAGGCACCACTGCCATTCAGTTACCCATTGCCTTAACTCAAAATAACATCTTCAAAATGTCCTATTAACACAAAAGTTCATACCCACAAGAGCTCAGATTAAGAACATGCCTTTGCTAGGGTACATAAAACAACCTACCAAACTGAGTGAAAAGAAGATGAAGATTCACTCTTCTGTAATGTTGGACATTTTAGTCGAAAGATTGAAGGTGTGTTTTAGAAATTTCATTTTCTCGTTTGGTCCTATTAGTTCAATTTGGCAAAATATCACTGTATTTTCAACCACAGGTAAGCACAAACAGGATTGTGCAATTTCTGGAAATGTTTTTGATGATCACAAGAGTTCAAGGAAACAACTAAACCTTAGATGTCTTTAAATAATAACAGATGTCTAAGAATTAAAACTCCTTTGATCCCATGCACTGTGATTTTGACTTTTGTCTGTGCCTCTCCTTTTGGTAATTGTAAAGCATGTAGCTAATTTAGGTCAAAAGAACTTGAAGAGTCTCTTTATTCATATTGAACATAAACTCCAAAATAGGTTTGGAAAGGCTCTGATTTACATCGTTACCATAGTAACTGCAGTTGACAATTTTCTATTTTGCTTTGTTATACTGCCTGCAATAAATTTAAAATAAAAATTCTTTTTAATAGAAAAACAGAGATGAGACGTGTAGAAATACAAGAGTTAATCAGCTGGTCTGAAATTTGTGGAACAGGACTAGAAAGCATGAGGAGGTTTTTTTATGTGATCCTTACTGTAACTAGGGAAAAAATAGCCAGACCTATGGATTCTGAATCGATAATTCTGAGTTACAAATAGACGGTTGTTCCCGAAGGAGAGAAATATGTGGCTGACCTGAAATTTGAGCACCATCATGCATAGTTTGGCCCTTTGGCAGCTGTCATAGTTGCTGATGCGATTGGCATCGACACGTCAAGGCATTCACAGCAGTTCAATCCCAGTTCAGACGACACTCTAATTTATTCTCTTTGGCCTGCACAGCAGAAATAAAGTGGATGTGTGGCAATGATCCAATTCATTATATCAGTATATATCAGCAGATGATTGAGATATAACCCAGATAACTCAGTCCCTAATTAAGAAGTTGTGGGGTAGATTTATGACTATTTGTTCACATATATTATTCAACTCTCCAATCGCCCTCTTAATTTGGAGCATAAAGCCTACGACCTGTGGATAATTAGAAATTGTTTGGTTATTCTAATGCTAAAACACTATACTCAGGAAATTAGTGTGGGTAAAAAAAAAAAATCCAGGTATAAAGCTACTCCTGGATGGTTACCTAATCCAATAAATTATTGCAAACAATTGAGCATTCAGGAAATAGGGAAATGGTTTGATGAATTATGAATATTTGGATGATGGAACACTTAGGCCCCTGTCACACCATATATTTTTAAAAAAACAGTTCATGATTTGGGAAATGTACATGGCAAAATAGTAAGTGAAAGCAGGAAACAAAATATGATCCCAATTTATAAAAATAAAACTCTGAATGTGGATATATGCATGCGTACATAAATATTCAATTCTGTTCTTAAAAATGTATCAGTAATTGTTGGGGTCCTGGTGATTTTTTATTTTATTTTCATAATTTTTGAGTAGTGTCCGCCACTTCAAAAATTATTATGTATTGTTTTAAACCTGTATTAACATAGTAGAGACATATGACATTTTAAATATTTATTCCACAGAAACATTCAAAGAATAAATAAATAAATATCTACTACCAGAATAACTGTGTAATTTATTGTGTACTTATTTTATTTTCTAAGCAGGGGCATTTTTGAGAGTAAAAGAGGACATTGTTAACAAATTACTGTGGGATAGCAAGAATAATTCATAATTACCTCAGACAATGATTTTTGCAGGAAATTTGTAGCTGCTGGCTTTCCAGGGTAATATTTAAAAAGTGACCTTTGGTAGTAAACACATTAAAATTTAAATCACAAGACAAGGCAGTACTTTGCCTGTACCCTCCCTTTGTTAACTGGTCACAGGTTGGGAGAAATAGCTCCTGCGAACATTTGGAAAGGAACTCCCAAATTTCCAACACTAAAAATTGTTGAGGTCGGGCCACAGTGGCTCAGCAGGCAGAGTCCTCGCCTGCCATACTAGAGACCCAGGTTCGTTTCCTGGTGCCTGCCCATGCAAAAAAAATTTTTTAAAAGTGTTGAACCTGAAGTATAGTCGAATTAGGGGCATCATTTGCATCTCCTGACAAGTTTTGCAGCATGCTTAGTAGGTCATAAAATATTTATCTCCCCAGTGCCTGGTAAATTGCTAAGCACACAACAGTTGCTTTAAAGAAATGTACACTGATGCAGCAATTACATATTTTGCTAAATGAAACCTCCAAAGCATGTTGATTCTGTCACCATACCTTAAGTCTTTTGGACTGCTTTATCAATTCAACTGGAGATCTGACCTTTTCCACACAATACTGGGCCAAATTAATGAAAAAAGAGCAGAATCTGAAATAAAGTCCAACGTTTTAGGTAGTTCTGCATATGGGTCTACAAGGGGATGTGGCTTCCTGGAGAGAAGGGACGGGGGTGGGGGGGTGTTATTCATGAGGAAATAAAAATAAAAATCTTGAAATGACCATCTTCCAGGACACTGTGATTTCAGACTCTCTTTCAGGGAGCAATGACTGTTTTGCATGCTCAATTTTTACATTTATTTGTTTGTTTATTTATTTCCAGAAGGAACTTTCAAATTACACAACAAGAAAATGAGCTCAAGGGAGATGTGTCATTTTATCACACTCTCAATTCCGAGCACATTCAAACCTGCAGATTTAAGTTTGTTAAATGGCTGTAGCTTAAAATCTGGTGTGGAAACTGAATTTGCTGTATTCTTCTCTTACTTAGAATTCATTAATCAGTCTGTTCCCACATGGAATTATCTACACTGTCCTCTTACAGTGGAGTATAAGTAAAATATTACTTCAGGCAGTAGAAGAAAACATTTTGGTCCCAGAGAGATAACTTTATTAACAGTGGACATGAGTAAAAAAAAAAAAAAAGAACAGATGAAGTAAGCAACATACCACTGATATCTTCCTCAAAATGGCCATCAAAGACAGGATAAGAAAAAGTCAGCAAATGCAGGGATCTTGGATACTGAGATTCAGTTTTATGTGGAAGGATTCTGGAAACTTATTGACTTATAATTGCTTATAATAAAAAAGGAAGGAAACAGATAGGAAGTGTATTATGAAAGAAATATTTTTTAAGTGTTCTCTTAAGTGCTGTTTGCATAGCTTATATATGGTGCTATTGTGGAAAAGTTAACAGGACAGGGAAAAATTGGGTAAGAAAGCAACTTGCAGGCTACAGGTGACGTCTGTTACATTTATTTGTGTTTCTTTTACCTCTTGCCCTCCCCACTGGACCTCATTTCCTAGCATCTTTCATATCCTGGTGATTTTTTATTTTATTTTCATAAAATAAAATTTTCATAAAATAAAAATCCCCTAAAATGAAAAGGAAAACTTATATAGATTCCAAAGAAACACACGCTGATAACCAGACTCTGATGCAGTCAAACCTGAAGCTTTTCCCTCATGCTGCCATCAAAAGCAGGTGACATTTTCATTAATAAAGTGCAGGATTTCCTTGGTAAAAATGTGTAAGTGGAATGTCAATGTGGTAACATCTTTGACCGAATGGAACAACTGCAAAGAAGGACTGGAGAATTTATAAGAAAAGCAGAGGTATATGTCACATTTCCTAGATAACCCTGTATATTCTTTACTTTGCCTGTTCTTTCTTTGCCAGTGTTCGAGTTTTATAGGAAAATGTTGAAGGGAATTTTTTCAAGGCGGCTTTGGCAGTCCCTGAACCAGCAGTGAACTTGGTGGTGGGTGAATTTTACGAAATTCATAGCTCAGTGTGATTAGCCTTGGGTCACTTGGGGTCCATACAAGGTCTTCATTTCATGATTCAACGTGCATCTTAATGAGGAATGTTGTGGATCTTAATGAGGAATATTACTTTTGTACTGTTTATGATTATGATTCTAAATGCATACTAGAAGATTTCCATTGTATGGGACATTAAGATGATACATTAAGGGTTTTTTCCATTCTTTATTGATCTGTGCTAAAAGAATGTATCTTTCCCAAGCATGGTAATTTCTGTACATTTGTATAATACCAGGCTAACCTGTATTAGATATCATGGTTATAAACCATAATATGTTATTTGTATATCATTCAAATGTTATTTTCTAAAAAATCACTGTGGTATTATTTGGCAAGATGAAATTTTTGCCCATGGTTAATATTTACACATGCATTTATTCCTCAGGTATTATGAATCAATTGATAGTAATAAGATACAGAAGATAGGGAAAAGGCAAGCCAGGGATTAAACATTTTTCAAGAAAAATCTCAATGTGGCCAATACAGAGTTGGTTGTCTATATTAGTGCATATCTTACCTACCCTTTGGCTTCTCCAACTGAGATATGCACCTGCCACACAGAGGATGCTCAATGAGTTTCCACTATTATCATTAGCATAACTTATTGTTCACCAATGAGTTTCTCCTCTAAACCCAGAGACTGCTCAATCTCGAAACTAATCATGATATGACAGGAAGTTTCAGCACCACCAAGAAAAAATCTACATTCGTTTACTGTATAGCACTGATATTTCTTAAACAGTAGAGCCCTCTCTTTGAAATTACTCTGCCTTAATCCACAAACTTGATGCTTTTTATTTTAATATTGCATTTAAACAATTTGAAAGCATTTTTATTTTCATGGATGATTGTCTTACTAATGCAGTACATTAAGCATTTCTCTCCTTTCTCCTGAAATCCCTCAAATCTAGGATTAACTTGTTGGATTTGAAATGCTTCACTTCCCCTGTGACTTGCAAAGTATCTGCCCCAATTACATTTGGAAAACAAAATAAGTACATCAGTTATTGTTTTTATTTCATACTGGAGCTATCAAAAATCCTGTTTGGGAATATATTGTTTATAGCATATATCTGCAGACTGGAAGGGGCTGGCATTAGGCTTTATACGACAGAAAGAGTCAAAGGAAAGATTGACCAAAGGAAGCGTTATTGAAAAGAGAATTCAATTCTAATGAATGAAATCATAAATCAATCTCTTCAAAAATGCAACTTAATACCTTTTTTATCAGAGCAAGAAAAAGTACTTTAATTAAGAAAAAAAACCATTAACTGAAATCTTATGTTATCAGTTTCAAGTTGAAATAGCACATAGTTCGAACGTCTAGATATGACAGCGGGCTGCTGGTGCCTTTCCAGTTTCTTTAATGGAGAAACTCATCTCAACCCAAGGGAGAACAAACTTGAACTACATTTTCTTTCTCCAATGCAGTTAGGTACCAGCTCATGGTTGGAGGCAGGAGGGCAGAGTGGTTAAGAAGAGTTTCACCTCCGGAGTTAGACTACTTGGGTATGTCTCCTGAATCTACCACATCCTAGCCATATCATTTGAGCAAAGTGGCTTAACTTCTCTCCATATCTTCCACATAAGGTTAGCAATAGTATTAAATGAGAAAGTGCATGTAATTTCTTAGAACAGTGCCTGGCCATTGGAAAGTACTCAATAATTAACAGTTGCTATTATTCTAGATTTGAAATCCTGGGATTTTTTTTAACAAAGTGCCGATCAAATGTAGTAGATATCGCATAATTGCAAACCTTTTAAGGACTTTGTTTCTCAAGTTCCAAATTCGAGAGCATAGTTTACTACAATATAAGAACTTACCAGAAGGTCAGGGATTACTAGTCTATATTAAGAATTCACCAAATATGTTCTAAAGGCTAAATCCTGACCACTGCTTTTTTTTTTTTTTTAAGTTTTATTATAATACAGCCACATGCACAAATTCAGGTATTATTAGATTTTACTAGTTTCAGCAAAAGACAGTCTGGTCCATAAAGCCAAAATACTTATCTGTAGCCATTAACAAAAGAATTTGTGTAACTTTGGTCTATAGCAATAGGGAGATGCACATTTAGCAGACAAGTGATTGTATGAATAGATTTTATGGAAGAAGCTCTGCAAATTTAATGCTACAAAAGGAAGAGTGATACTGAAAAAAATCGTAAAAATTAGAGATTTTCCAAAAGTCTCCACTTAATCCTACTGAGGCTTCATTGAACTATCCTCATGCAATTCCCCATTACAAGTGCATGACTCAGTAATATATTGTTCAATAACCACCACTTCCCAAAATTTCCTTGTCAATCCCTGATCCTACCTTAAGCCTCAGACAACTACTGATCTCCTGTACATTTGCCATTGACAGACGTTTCATATAAATGGGATCATATATTACAGCACTCTGCATCTGACTTCTTTCACTTGACATACTGTTTTAAAGGTCCATTATCATTGAAGCATGAATCACAATTTAGTTCCTTTTGATTGCTGAATAGTATTCCATCCTTTGGATGTACCACCTTTTGTTTATCTGTTTACCAGTGATGGGCATTTGGATTGTTTCCGGTTTGGGACCATTGTCAATGGTGCTATCTAGAACATTCACTAAAGAGTCTTATGTGGAGGGCTTATGTTTTCATTTCTCTTATGTAGATTCCCAGGACTGGAAGGACAGTATTATCTGGTTAATTTATGTTGACATTTTTAAGAAATTCCAAAACTGTTTTTCAAAATGATATAAAATTTTACATTCCCACCAGCAACACGTTATCAACTATTTTAATTTAAATCATTCGAGCAAATGTAGCATGGTATCTCCTCGTTTCAATTTCCATTTTCCTAAAAACAGTGGATGTTGTTTTGTATGTTGTCTTCGGTGAATTTTCAAATCCTTTGCCCATGTATTAACCGGATTTGTTTATCCCTTAATTATGAAGTTGTAAGAGTTCTTTATAAATTCTGGATACAAGTCCTTTATCAGATATCTAGGCCTATTGTTAGCAAGTCATTGCTTCAGATCAGAGATGGCTCAAAGTACCATTCATCCGCCCGACCCCTGAGGGTTGCAAAGTAGTATAGTGAAAAAGAGGATCTTTAGAGTCAGACAGCCTGGGTTCATCTTCTATCCCTACTGTTGCCAGTGGTGTAGACTCTGGATTGAGTTTTTGGGTCTCAAAGTTTAAATTTCTTTCTCCTTGAAATAAGATTAACAACACCAATTCCATGTAAGAAATGAACGAGAAAGGTCCGTTCAGCAACTCACGTGAAGTGAATAAATAAAATCTGCTTTCTGCTCTCTAATACTTCAGCATTTTCTATGGGAAAGAAAAGCATTTAAACAAAGAATATCAAGTAAGTAACATGGATATTTACACGGTCTAGTAGATACTGAGAAAAAAAGGGCAGTAAACTCAGCTTGGTACAGGGTGGTCAGGAAGGATTGTTTTTGCAGCAGTGTTAAACACTGGGGAGGAGTGAGCCAGAAGGAATGGGCATTCCAGCTGAAGCCAGCATATGGTTCCATTTCATTTATATTCTATTTGTGTTTAATTGCCAAATACTTTTTTAAGAAAGAATTTTCAGAAGTGTTTTCTTAGAGATATATGTTCCCCATCCACTGGCTGAGATGTGGATATGTTGAGGCCTTCATGGCTCAGGAAAGCTAAATCCATGAGGATTAGTCAATTGCAGTAAGATTTCTGAATGATTTGATCATAAAATTATGAACTATTTGTGAAGGATATGGTAAGAGCTACTGAAAAGTTTATGGTATAGCTTGTATAAACAAAAAATTTAAAGTAATCTAATTTCCACTGTTTTCTGTTTCATTAGAGTGATATGGAAATAAAAACAACTGATTCTCTTATGCTATCAGCTAAGGTTTGGGGAAACATTACTTCCTCTATTTGAAAGCTGGGAGACTCTGGAAGGTATTTTAACTTTTTCAGGCCACCTGACAACTACCAAATATTATTGGTGAAGCTGCAGAATTCGATTAGTTGTTGAATGTGGCTTTTGTATTAAATTGATGTAAAACTGAAAGTGTGATATTCAAGGTGTTGATGTCATCCAATACCTTTTTCTGATTCTGTACCTTTTATAGACGCCTACCCTCAAAAGCATCTTTCCATTGGGCTTAATGTCAAAAAGAAAAGGACTGAGATATTACATGAAATTAAAATAAATGGATGGAAGGAATTCAAGGCATGGGAGAGGGTGAGAAAAAGGAGGAAAAGAAAATAAATCCAATGGAATGTGGAGAGGTCTCTCAGGGAGTGGAGTGTTATACTGTATTTTTCCCCCAGTAGTGATCTTCTAGAAAGTCCCAGAAGCAAATCGTACCCTTGTCTACCTTTCGTCTCTTCAGGATATTTGTGAATAAAAATAGTTTCAACCATGGAAACCACAGGCAATATGAAATGTGTAATGGTATTTAAGGGGGATTTATTAACCACTAACACAATTTTTTTTAAAAAAGTCAATTGTAACACTAATTTATGAAAAAACTGTGAACTGTCAGTGTATAATAAAAATTAGAGTTCCAAATAAGTTTCATTCATGTTCAAAATACTTCCTAGTACATCACTAACTTCTTAGCACAAAAATAATAGTGTTCGTGAGCAAAAGCTGCACTCTCTATGTGAGGCAATTTTCAAATAAGTTGAGATTGTCAGCATTATATGAAGACCGGGAAGAGGAGATAGAATGAAAACCAGACATAAAACAAAGGGATTATTTTAGTTTGAATTGGAAAAAAAAACAGGAAGTACCTAAGGGAAATATGTATAAATGTCTTTAGGGAATTGAGGTTTCAACTAGTGGAGTATAAAGCACTGCTTTGGTGATTATCTGTGTAATTTGTTCTTGAATCAAAGTAGGTTTTCTCTTCCATTACCTTCATGGATCAAATGAACTACATAATTTCTAGAGTTTCAATTTGGGGTGTACAGACTCAGCATTTAGATGAAAGTTTAGGGGCCATCTTAGAAAAATAGTATTTGGCAGAAAAACCTGTATTTAAACTATAAAGTATGCACAAGTTTATAAACCAAAGTAGATGCATAATAGGCAATTTACATAGAATGGGGAGGCATAAAATATGGTCTATTTGTCTTTGAAGGTCCAGTTCAAAGACCTTCCCTTGATCCCCTGATTGGAATTAATCACCCTTTTTCTTCACTCTCACTGTCCCTTGTTATAGCAATTATTTCATGTTTACTTTATTGTCATTATTTACCTGCTATGTTTATGACATGTTAATATCCTGAGGGTGGGAAATATGTCTAATTGAGTTTTGTTTCTTCCCTGCCCTGAACCTTCTCCACATGACACACATCTACCTTTCACCTAGGGGAATAGAGTATAATACAATGCAGGTATTACTAGCATGTGCTCTAACCAGAGAGGAATCAAAATTCAGAACTTGGCTCATCCTGTGCAAGGTTGATTGATCTAAGGCAATTCACTCAGGTTTTTTTTATTGTGCTTCTTATTCTGTGAAATGGAGCAATAATTCTAATTTAATAGACTACTGTAGTGTGAAATGAGATATATTTGTCCTGACTCTGTTGGTTAGGGTAGAAATACAACTTGAGCCATTTTAGACAGAAAGTTCATATGGAGAAGGTAGAAGCTAGGTAGGGCACTGGAACTGGGGAAGCTCAGACATCAAAGGAAATTCAAGAGCTAGAAAACCCCCTGAGTGTTCAGGTATTTCAAAACTCAACTGCTCTCTCTGGGCCCCTAATCTCTGCTTTTTTCCCCCCCATGTCAGCTTTATTTTCTCAGTCTTTGCATGTATCAGAAAATGGCTTGCCAAGTGCTTAACTTGATGCCTACACATAGAGGATGGTTAGTAAGTGTCATCTTTTAAAAAATAATGTTCATTAACAACCACTGAGTTCTCGATAGAGAATGGTTATTTTCTGCTCAGTGGCTTGTTCAGTAAGAATCAGTTATGTTGAATAAATATCTAAAGATAGTAGAGTGGAAAAATTTACCACTTGATTTATAATAATGCCCATCTTCCCTAGCCTAATAAATTGTAGTACTAAATACCTAAATCATAGGAGTTTTATACTGTATTTCTTTCCAAACTCTCTAATAACAATGGCCACTTGTTTCCATTTCTTCTTATACAATCCTAGACTAAGCCATGGTCATCCCTCAATGGTTTTCTCCTTTAACCACCAAACTTGATTCTCTGCTTTCACTTTTGTCTTCTTAATGCCTAGTTTCTCCATTGTAACCAGATTGAGCATTTAAAATCTATCTAACCAGCCCCATTTAAAATGAATGTCTTCTCATTGTAATAAGGATATAGTTTAAACCCCCTACCCATGCTTAAAATCTCTTCTGGCCTCTGCCTCCCACTACATCCTCATCACTTATTGTTCTCCTCCATATGTCCTTGCTTTGTCCCAGATAAGGCATTGGCACTGTTTCCATTTTCCAGAATGCTCTTCTTTCAGATCTTTGCATGACTGCTTCTTTTGCATTACTTTGGGTTTCTAATGAAATTGTATCAGCACACAATATTTTTGATTAATGCAGTACACCTCCACCCAATCACGGAGTTATCTTTAATCCCCTTACTCTTTTTTCTTTATGGCACTTCTTATTACCTAAAATTATTTAATTTGTTTATTGATTTGTATGTTCATCAGCTGTTTCTCCCATCTAGCATGCAGACTCCGCCAGGCAAGAATTACAGTTGTCTGGTACACTACTTTATCCCCAGGGCCTAACACATAGCTGGAATTTAATAATTGCATGCTGGTGATAGACTGTGATTCAAGTCAAAAGCAGAATGACAGCTCAAAATGGGACCCACATTGACAATAATACTTTGGATTAAGTCACATTGTCTTTAAGGACTTTGTTGAAAAGCTGGGCTCACCCAAAGAATATGGCATATCTGTCATTACAGACCAGTTGAGTAAGTAGTCACCTAATTAGGTCCTGAGGGAAGGGAACTCAACTTGGATATTTTTGAAGAAGAAAAGAAAATATATTTCAGATATAGGAACTTGTTTGGACTCCTTACCTGGGGATTTGCTCAACAAGGAAATAGCATACAGTAAAAGAATGTACTAGACTCCTGAGAAAGGCTAACGGTTTATTTAAGGCAACATTACATCCTTAATTTTCCAGAGAGACAGCTATAAGAATGGTGAAATAACACTGTGCCTTGAGTTGGAAGACTAGACAGAAGCAGTTGTAAACTTGTTGTGTGACCTTGGGCAAAATCGTCTCCTCACTGAGCCTTGGATTATCATCTCTGTAAAATGAGGGGCAGCCTAATGACAGTAGTGACTTTCCAACTTCAACCTTATATGAGCCTGAAGACTTCCTCACAGAAACATTCCTCCAACGTAAATGAAAGGTTTACAGTGCCTTGGGGGCCTTCCTTAAAGTCTGTAGGGAGAGAATAAAATGTAGCAATTGTGGAGGTAGCCTCTCCCAAGGTACAAAGTAGAATGGATGTCACAGTAACCACTATGGGACTGTCCCACTTCATTTGTCAGCTCTATCTGGAATCAATTTAGAGGAACGTTAAGATGAAGCCAGCGTGTGTGTGATTGTGTCTTGTGCCTGGGTATTTTCCTATCTTTATTATATGGCTTTAACCTCTTTTGAAAATTAACAAGTAAAGACAATTTTATTTTAGGGCTCTTTTTATATTGATAACGGTATCTTTGGCATAGTTCCCAAGAATCTCAATTAGGACTAGGGCTATGAAATCTGCCTTGTTTGCTGCTGGTATTAATGTCCATTACAGATTATACTTCAGGCCTAAAAAAGACAAGATAGCTAGTGAACAAAAAGTCACATAAATATCCCTCTCTTCTCCCCTCTGATGACAATTGAGTGCACCAAAGCAGTGACTAATTTTCCCAAGTAAACTCTGATGTGCCTTTGCCTTTAGGAGGACCAGATCAGTCCATCAAGGATTCCAGATTAGATTCCAATAGCTAATCACTGAGTTTAGCAGTCAAAATCAGGGATTGCTTCCTTGGCGGAAAATTCCACATAAGGGAAGCATACTATTGTATTGATCACTGAATGAAAGGAAGCTTGCTATTGGAAACAAGTTCACATGAGGACTCTAGACTACAAAAACTTTGATAGTATTAGAAATAGATATTGTGAAAGTCCATGTTTATTGGAAATATGTTTGCTTTGCTGTCTGCAGGTTGGAACTCTACAGGAAAAGGCAGGAGAAGAGGTATTATTTTAATACAGTTTGCAAACCTCCCTGCACTATCACTAGTGAGTCAATTTCCCAAATCACGCTTAAGACAGGAGGTTAGTAATGCTTTTGGACACAAATGGTTAGAAATAGGATGAGCTCTGTTTACTGTTGATTATTTAAACAAAAAACTTTACTCTTCTTTCTCCATTTAGATTATATTTTTTATAGAAATCTGTGAAATTTGCAATCTTCCATGCAAACAATATATAGAAATCTGGTTGCCTATTCACACATGCACACACACACACACACCTACACACACCTATTCTGGTGGGAGAAAAGTAGTACAAAAGGAAATGTTCTGCTGTCAATAGAATATGGAAAAGGTTACAGGAAAGATGCAGAATGGTGTGAGCATAAGAAGAGGAGAATTCGTTCAGATTCAAGTGATCTAGCAGTAATTCATGAAAGAATTTGAATTTGTGCAATGGCTGATAGCAGGAGTAAACATTATTGAGTGAACTTTGTCTTATGAGCAAATACAAAAGACGGCAAACCCCGGGAATGTTTTGGAAAAAATCAAGTAGTCTCATGTGAAAGAGGCATTTATTGGTTAAAATACAAAGTAAGTTTGAGTGATAGGTTGGAGCCAGTCTCTGGATTATGAGTTTATCTTAAAGCCTTTGTTACAGTATTTAGAGCTTCACCAACTCAAAGATCAGTTCAATCCCTACACCTTTAATAAAGTCTTTCCAGTTATTGCAATCCATAATATCTTCCTACTATGAACCCTTTATTATCTAATATAGACTTTACTCTTAATGATAAATTTCTGTTCTCAAATTCTTCCTACTTCATCTGTTCATTGTGTATCTGTAAAGAAACTCAGAACTCCTTGAGTTCAGTGTTACCTTAAAAAAAATCATTTTATGTGCACTTACTAAACTTACCAGTTACTATATTATGAGGACAAAAATCATATTTCCACCCCAAAATAAAAAAAGACAGTCACAACCTCACATGTTTTGCTTAACCTATAGAACAGCTATTGATCCTGTCTGGCAGCAAGAATGAACTCGCATAAAGGGCTTTTTAAATACCCACTTCAGTCATATTCACTCTGCTGTGTGGTCAAAAATCCATATTAGCAGAGTGTCAGCAATGCATCAAATGTGCTGTTAATTTCACTCACAGCAGAGGTTCTGCACTTTGATGAGGACCACTTAAATTTAATAGAGAAGCAAGCTGCCCTGTGCCTGGTCTAAAACCAGAGAGTGACCCAAAAGCCAGGAGACAGATTTATGTGACAAGCACAGAATGCAATGTGTGCCTCTCAGCCCACAGAGCAGATTTTTGCCCAGAACCCTACGATGTGAAATGGCAATCAAGAGACAGAGCCTCCAGGGCAATGTGCCAGAGCAGGCAGGCTTGCTTCTCCCATAAATGGCCCCGGAGAAAGGCAACCCTCGTTCTAGAGCACCAATAAAAGTGTAAAAAATTAATTGACCCAAGAGAGCAGTCCAGTGTGGACAGTGAGCTTATCAAGGAGACCTGGAAGCAGCCTGAGGCCAAGGCAGTTGTTGGACATGGTTGCTAGAGATGCTGTGGATTCAGGGATATTGTCTGTGGTTTGGCATTTGGAGCCTACTGTAGAAGTTCAAAGAAGTTCAGAAATTACTGAACCAATTCTTAGGTGAATGTTAAAGTCATGTCATCTGTAATTTATTTGACTTTAAATACAACCCCTGATTCTGAGAGCATACACAAGGAATGATGTTTCAACTGTAAGAGGAATTTCCTGAGAGCATGTGTGCTGTGGATTTCTCCAAAGACGAACATGGAGATTGAAATGACAGAGGAAGCCCATCATGAACTGTCTCAATGTAGGAAAATTCTGTAAATATTTAGGTCAAGCTATTATAATATAAGGGTAACTCTAAGGGCAAAAGATTCACAGGGTTTTTAACAACTAAAATAGGCTTTCCAACCACAGTATCTAACTGGTGGAACAAAAGAGCTGCTCGACAAATAGGTGTAGGCTTAGTAAATATTCTTTCAAAGTATGCACAGCAGCTGTGGAAATGCTTGCCCCTAAATTGCAGCAAGATTGAGAATGGGTTAGATAAGTGATCACGTGACCTAGGCTTCAGGTCAAACTTTAGGACTATATGCAGTAGTTAGTATCCACCAGTATCACACCAGGGCCCTATGAATTAAAGTAATCGCTATTATAGTCCAGATTGACTCATCCACTCCTTCCTTATCTGTTTCCTTCATTCACCAAGCAATTTTTTAATTCATACTATGTTTCAAGACTTGATCTAGACATTGGTGATATAGAAGTTTTGCCCTTCTTGAATTAGCATTCTGGTAGGGGAATTTCAAAAATAAACCAGCTAAATAAGGGAAATGCATACTAGGAGTCTGTTCAATGAAGAAAAATAGAAATAGCAATAGGAAAGAGAGAAAACAGTATAGGAGTGCAATTTTAAAAAGGACGGCCATGGAAAGCCTCACCTAGATGGCGACATTTGAGTGAAGATTTAAGGAGGTGAAGGAATGAGTTCGGTGGGTATCTTGGAGAAAAACATTCCACATAGAATAGCAAGTGTAGAAGTCCTGAGGCCACTGTGTGCCTGGAATATTCAAGAAACAACAAAAATACTAGAACTCATGGCTGGATTGAATAGATGAGGGAAAGAGCAATCGTAGATGAGAATAGGGACTTAATTAGAGGCCGTAGTTGCAAAGCTTATTTCAGTTGTTATAAACCCTATGAATCTTTTTCCCTTAGAGTTATCTTTATATTATAGTGAATACTAATATATGAGTATAGTCTTAAGAAACCAATGGAGGATTTTGAGCAGGGGGGGTGACATGATTTGCCTTATGAAATTAAAAGATCACTCCGGCTGCTATTATTAAAATAGGCTGAATGGGACACAGAGAGAAGCAAGACTCTAGTTAGGAGGACTGAAATGATTCAGAGAAGAGATGGAAAATACTGAGAAGATGTCAAATGCTATTTTAACTCTAATCATTGGTAGTAGCTGCCTAGAACCATTTTAAGACTGTTTCTGTTATCAGTGGAAAATAGAAAGTGCTGTTGTCAACTAGTAATATCTGCTATGAGCACAGAAAAGGGAGAGTGAGGACACCCCAGAGTTAGGAGGTGAGCATAAGTGAAAAGAGAGCTGCATGAAGGTAAAAATCTTATTCAGGAAGCAATAGATTTTCCACTGAGCCTAGAACAAAGAATACATGGAAGGAAGATAATGGGAAGTAACTAAGGGTCAAATTCCAACAACCCTTTAAAAAAATCCAACTCTCTGAATAGATAAAAAAAACAAAACAAAACAAAAAAAACAGTATGTTGAGTAAATTGGGTTTCTTGGAAATAGTTGTTAGTTTATAAAATAAACATGCCCCTCAATTTAAAAGCAGATGAATATTTAAAATTTTATGTTCACTTTTGATAGATTGCCCGTAATATGTAGCAAAGATATTGAAATGCATGAATTCAAATGGTTTAGGATGTCTTTCTAGTTAAAGTAATTGCATTTAAAATTCTATAACAAACAAATTTATTTTAAAACAAATGTAACCACTTTGTTTTATTCAAAAATCTAGATATTCACTATTTGTCTGGAAATGAGGTACATGCATAACTAGAAAATCTTAGAGATTTTTCAAAAATCTAATAATATACTGCAGGAAAGTAAAATAATAAACAATTTAGTTCCTATAACTTTTTTACTAACCAGTTATATCACAATCAAATTACTTAACACCTTTGGGCATTAGCTTCTTCATCTGTAAAATAGGGTTGTTTTGAGTACGATGAGATCAGTGGTGTGAATGCAGTTTCAAAATCTTGTAATCTTTATTTATTGTCATGCAACATTGTGTATGTGAGAGGAAGTATAATAATTATAGGAAGAAATATTGTACAAAAACCATTGCAATGTGTCGTGGTTTGAAGCTGTATGTACCCCAGAAACAGATATTCTTAAATGTAATCCATTTCTGTCGTCGTGGACCCATTGTAAATACTAACTTTTGATGGAGATACTTAAAGTAAGGTGTGACCCACCTCAGTCAGAATGGGTCTTAATCCTGTTACTGGAGTCCTTTGTAAGAGAATGAAATTCAGACACAGAAAGAGAGAAAGTCACGAACACAAGAAGTTGAAATCAAGAAACCCAGAAGAGAAGGGAAAGACCAGCAGATGCCACCATGTGCCTTGCCAGGTGACAGAGGAGCCCAGGATCTCTGGCAGCTGATCTTAGGGAGCAAAGTATTGCCTTGATGATGCATTGATTTGGACATTTTCCCAGTCTCGAAATCATAAGCAAATAACTACCCATTGTTTTATGTGACCCATTTCATGGTTTGGGCTTTGAGCAGCCCATTGTGTTTATATAATGTTAAACGTTGTATAAACACAATGTTTGACAGATGAGCAGAACTTCTCAGGCTTTCGATACACAGTGATTGAATAGTCTATTCAATCGGATATCCTAAATCTAGGTATCTGCACACAATCAGGCTTTTAACACAACTCTGGTTGCCATGATCAAGACTCTCTTTAGGAGAAAGTGCTCTTACTCAAAAAAAGTAATCTTACCAGCTGCTATGTTATGATTTCTTGAACCCAAGCATGGGAGGAGGTATATAGGATATTACATAATCAATTGTATTTCAGCAGGAATTTGATATCAGCAGGAATCGGGCACAGAATGATGATAACTGTCAATTATTGGGGGGCTTTTCTGTTATTGCACATTGTTTTAAATCCATTTGGCATCTATAATTGTTCAATTTTGTTTATTTCCTATATGAAGAAATTGAAGTCTAGAGAGGTTAAGTTAATTAGCCCAATAATATGCCGTATGTGATACCGAAATTCCATCCTCCTTTTTGCCCCACTGTTCTCTGAGTCATCTCTATGGGAGATTCTTGATTAAACAAGAAGTGAAGTAGATTTTATAAGAAGGAGAAGAAAAATGCTGATAGGGAATGTGACAAAGCTGTCAAAGATTGGATGTGTCTATGTCACAATTCCAATAAGTGGACAACTTAACATTTGTATATTGTTTTATGGTTTCCAGTGGGTTTCTAACATAATTCCCTACTCACCGACCTTGTGAAGTAACTATTTTTGTTTATTAAAACATGTTGAAACTGCATGCCTCAGAGAGTTTAAGTGACTTGACAGAGGTCAAATATTATAGTAAATAACAGAGCTGGGCTAGGAGCCCAGGTTGTCTGAGTTAAAATCTAGTTCTTTCCATTATATAAATCTTAGCAATCCTTACCCTATAACTGTCTCCTAATGTTGGCCCTGGATATTTGTTACCAAATCATAAGCAATATTTAGTTTGTAACAAAATTTTTACTTTCATAAATGTATATATTTTAGCAATTATCTTATTATTTATGCTTATTTCTTGACATAAGTGACGTCAGATATATAGACACTTAGCTTCAAAATATCAATGACTTCCCTCAAAAGAATCTGTAATTGATTCTTTCCTGTCTTATTATCAATAAGCAGTTAATAATACATGCCACTACATTGCAATGTCTAGATTTATTGAGTTCAATAGGGTGTTTCTGCCTTGTCAAACTCTGAAATCCTGGTATTGAAATGAGGGAAAAAATGGATTGCAAGCAAGTTCTTGTTTACACGTTTGCAACTAACATGGCCTTTACTATGTCTGTTCTAATCTTGTCCTCTTTCCCAACCAAAACACACTTTAACAAGAATTTGCCTCCAGCAGCACTATCGGATGAGATTCTTTGACCCTATACATTAGTACAAACATAAGAAAGGTTGAATTTCATTTTAAATGCAGATATTCATGTTAAACCTCTATTTTCATTAACGGAAATATTTGATTATGATTACCACTGCGGACATAACTCGAATAGCAAACGACAGCATTGAACCATGCTCAACCAATAAACAACTGAGGAAGAAGAGTCAGACGATTGGGTTTTCCATTCCAAGATGCCTGTCTTTAGCATTCTGAAACACAGACAGTATGTTCCTATCAAAATGCATGTGTATTCACTCTAAGTCCTGTGTTACTACTGCTCATGGTGGCATATTCCATGATTTGAGATGTTACTTTATACCATTTTTGGTATGTTTCCAATTTTCAAAAGAGCAGTTCTACTTAAAGAAAAGATTAATATAGTCAGGGATGAACAGTATAGTAAATATTTCTAGTGCTGACTCTTTTTCGTAATATAGAAATGTGACAACTTCATTAATATGCTTAAAAAAAGAAAGACATAAGAACACCTCCTAAGGGAAATGACAGCCTTTTTTTCAGTCCCAACATTGCTCTAAAATAGAAAGATAGAGCTCTATTGGTGATTTCCAACTGACTGTACAATTGAAGAAGGAATAAGATATTAGGCAGAAAAGAAGAAAAGATATTTATTTGAATATTGATTTGTATTCTTAATAATTCATATTTTTAGCTATGCAAGTTATATTTCGGAAAGTTATAGGAAAGATAATGTTACTACATCCAATCAAATCATTATTGCTAATTAAAAATTGTTACTTATTTTTTTCTCCTTTCATAAAAATCTTTAAAAGTATAAAAATATAAAAACAGCAAATAAATTGAAAGAGAACAATCTACGTGAAAGCCATCACAGAACACTTTAATGATGCAGGATCTGTTTTCTATCTGAAGAGTGTAAACAGACTAATATTTCGAGATGTATAGGATAAATCACCCATTTACAAGCTTTGAAAAGAAAATGAGGAAGCTATGAGTGAGTTGTGAAGCAATGAATAAGGATGTATTACACCGCAGAAAACCATCAATATTTGTTTATTATGCCAGTGTAAGGAATAAATCTGTTAGCTAATTTGTATTCTCCACAGTTAATTCCAGTGTTCCTGTTTGAGCATTTTTTTCCCAGAATGAGTGCTACACAGCTGTTTAATGGTGTCATCAACAATTCTGAAAGTCATGGTCTTTTGAAGATGGGAAGGCATTGTAAAGTATGATATCAAATCACAAATGAAACACCTTTACCTTCAGAAATCCTGCACTTTCTTTCTTTTTCTTTTTGGCTGTTATTAGCTTATTTTGCTTTAGTAATAAATTGGTCAATAATTATAATTTAATTATAAACAGAAGTTAAACTATTTCATGTGTTAAAGACCTATATTTATACATTGATTTTAGGTAACTTTAATATCTTTAATAGAGTTCATTTACAAGCATACTTGTGTTAAAGTGGAAGTTCTTTAAAAAATAATACTTATTCCATTTACACGTTAGAAAGAAATACTTTCCACTTTTTTTTGCATTATGTAATGCCATATACCTCCTCATTTTTCTCCCCTCCAGACATGATCTTTACATGCTGCCTTCTCTAACTTTACAAGAAAAACGGAACCTTCATTGAACTTGTTGAAGTTATGTTAGGTAGAGTGACAAACTGGAGTGATCAGGGAGGGCCATGGTGGCTCAGTGGCAGAGTTCTCACCTGCCATGCCAGAGACCTGGGTTTGATTCCCAGTGCCTGTCCATGCAAAAAAAAACTGGAGTGATCACTCTAAACTCCTTCAAATAAGGTCGAAATTCGCTCAGAACAGGAGGTTCTAACCAGGAATTTCCCTATAATTATTGCAATCCTCTGCATGGACTCTTCATACATTTTAAGAATGAGATACCTGCACCTTTGTTTGTGTGATTCCATTGCTGATAACTAAAGAATAAATTAGATTCTGTTTATAGTGGTTTCAAAGTCTTTGAAGACTGGGGAACAAATTTTCTGTTGAATAGCTGATTACACAGGAAAGAGCTCTTCCTTACCCAGACACATGCAGAACCCTCCCTTTACCAAATCAACTGTACGCAATTTCAAAATTACATTGTCACATTTTTAATTTTGTAAAGCCAATCATGAAGAGCTTATCTTGTCTTTAAACATGTAAGACACTAAATATGATTATTTAAATAATTTTCTCCTTCCAAATGGATTTAACGACAAAACTTCTTCCTTCCATCTGATTGTTTTTATGTTCTTGATTGTTATACCTAATTTAATAAATACCACGTGACCTATTCTCTCAGAATAAAATGATTTGTTCTCAAATCTGTGCATGTTGCCTACATAGAAGGATATTTATCTTTTTACATTCATCTATGTAGTGTATATAGTATGAGTAAGATTGTATATAGTTGAATGTAAAATATCAGATATTGATTGAAATTCAAAATTTTACCAATCATGTTGGTACTTTCCTGCTTGATCCAAAACATTTTGTATTTGAACAAGATCCAGATAATAGAGGGCACAAATTTTTAAATTATCGTGGATATAAACATGACTAATTCTGTGTGTAGAATGAAAATAAGCAGCTTATAAATAATTTTTTATCCCATGGGTATTATGTATTGCTACTTAAAGATGTAAATGGAAGCTCTCTTTTGCCTTTTTTTTTTTGAAGGGAGAGAAGTAAGAGGAACATTTTATTAAAGCCCAAGTTAAGAAACAGATACCACATTTATTCCATAATTCTTTAAAATGTGCCAGCAACCAAATAAAAATTTTCGATAGCTTGTCACTAGAGATTTTTAAAGATTTTCAAAGGAAAACTCCTTCCAGAATCATTCGTATAAGTGTAAAAAAGGTCAAAAAAGGTTTTGCGTTGCTCTAACTACTGAATTTTCATTAATCATGTGGTTCTACAATTTCTAGTTTGTAGCTCTAGGAAGTTAATCCCTGATTTACTTTGAGGGACTAGTTATATCTTAGAAAACTGCGTATGAGACAAATGATGAAATGTGTAATTAAAAGAGAAATAACATACTTTGCAGGAAATATTACATGCAATAAACTTGTTTGGTACACAGGGATTTAAACAACTTTCTTTTTTGCCCTAGTCATTAATGTTAGAACTTGGCATTCTAACCACACAAGCTCAAAGGTCCTTGGTCCTCAAAAAATCAGTGTGGTCTATCATTCCCCTGTACGCAGTAGATAGCTTATTGCTCATTAATGCAATTTGTTCAAACAGTAGCACTAGAGATGACATAGTTGCATAGTTTGTCTTATGTCCATTTCCCTAGAGCTACTCAGGCATCAGTTCATTCCAAAGTTCAGTTACGTACTGAATAGAAGGTGTACCAAAGCTTAGCACAGTGAGTTAAATGCATTATAAAGGCACAGAACTTAAGGGTATGTAGCAGCAAATGTATATAGGAAGCCAATATTCTGAAAGTCAACAAAATTCTTTGCCTTATGAACCTTGGCACCTGTTTAAGATCTTAGAACTATAGGGCTGGTTGTTCTTTTGAAGATTTTCAGGTCAGAAATGCATATCCACTTAGCTTGGGAATGATAAGAAAAGGAAAACATAAGAAAAATTAGCCATGTCAAGAGAAATGTAGAGAAGAACATAAGTGATTCTTGTTATTTAGAAATTGTGAAAACCATCATAATTATAAAGTGAAAGAAAGTGAGAAGTATTGGAAAAGTAGTGGATTAGAAGTAGAGAACATTATATAATTGTTCTTAATGTATTAATTTCACTCACATAAAATTCTAGGGATTATAAATAGATGATCTTAATTAGCAAAGTTGAATTCCATCTGTGCTACTTTATGGAAGAATAATGAAAAAAATTAAAGTAGTTTTATTAGAAATTTGATTAATATTTACATTGCTATATTACTCATAATATTTCAATTTAATAATTCAATAAATACTTATTGAGCACTTACTCTGTCCAGGAACTATGCTGGGAACTAGATATACAATTGTTGAACTTGCAATCCATCTAAAGAGGCAGAATTAAATATGATTCCATGTGCTGTAACAAATGAAGGGGAAAGACAGAGTGCTGTTTAAACTTTTATTTTGGAAACTTTGAAATTAACACAAAGATAGAAAGAATAGAGTAGTAAACCAATGGTTAATCCTTGTCCAGTTACAATAGTTATTAACGTATAACAAATTTTTGTTTCATCTGTACCCAATTCTTCCCTTTCCTTCTATTAGCTTATTTGAGAACAAATCTTTTGCACAAAGGCAAAGAATGAAAAATTCCATTGGTTTGTCTAAAATGTGACTGTATTTCTTTTACAAAACAGCACAATACCTATTAAATTGTCCCATGCCTAAAAAAGTAACAGCATTATTTATTTAATATCAGCTAATATCAGTGTTCATTTTCCCTGATTGTCTAAAATATATATTTTTAGTTAACTTGTTCAAATCAGGTTAAAATAAATCCCCCACAAGGGATTTGTTTGTAGGGTTCATAGTTAACAATTTATTATGAAAATTGTTTTAGTTTCCCTGGCTGCTAAAGCATATACAATGCAATGGTTCCACTTAAACAATAAAGATTTTTTTTTTCATAGTTTTGAGGCTAAGAGAAAGTCCAAATCAAGGCAACATCAGAAACAATGTTTACTCCCCAAAGACTGTAGCATGCTAAGGCTGACTGCCAGCCATCCTTGATTCTTAGCTTGTCATATGGTAAGGCACATGGAGGCTTCTTCTGACATCTCCCTTCTCTTCTGGGTTCCATTGATGTTCAGCTTCTGGCTACTCCCTCTGAGGTTTTCTTTTTCTATGTTTGAAATTCATTCCACTTGATCGAGGTGGGCAACACCTTAACTGCAGGAACCTTATCAAAAGATCCTACTTATAGTGGGTTCATACCCACAGGAATGAATTAAGTTTAGGAACACATTTTTCTGGGCAACATATGACTTAAACCACCACACTCTATCCTTGAACCCACAAAAGGCATGATTTTTTCTACATGCAAAATACATTCATTCCATCAAAACTTCTGAAAAGCCTTAAGTCATTTCAGAAACAATGCTAAGGACAAAGTCTCCTGAAAATCAATTATGGTTGTGGTCTTTCCTGGGACAAAATTCACCTCTCTCTCTGTAGACCTGTTAAATCTAGTAAATAAGTTATCTACTTCTAATGTACAAGGAAAAGGTGAACATAGCATAAACATAGGGAGAAACCAGTAGATGCTGCTGCCATGTATCTTGGCATGTGACAAGCCAAGGACAACCAGCCCCAAAAAGCCCAAAGTCTTCAGGGAGAAAACAATACCTTCAGGATGCCTTGATTTAAATTTTCATAGATTCAAAACCACCAGCAAATAAATTCCTGCTAGTTAAGCCTAAGCATTGGACAGTATTTGATTAAGCAGTCAAGGAAATGAAGCAAAATTTTTGTACCAGGACAGTGGAGTGCTGCTATTGCAGATGCCAAAATAATTGGAAACAGCTTTGGATTTGGATAATGGGTAAAGACTGGAAGAATTATGAAGTGTTTGATAGAAAAAGCCCAGATTGCTTTGAAGAGATTGTTGATAGAAATAATGGAGTCTCAAGGTATGTCCTACATGGCCTTAAGTGGAAATGATGAATGTATTATTGGGAACTGGAGGGAAGGTGATACTTGTTTTAAAGTGGAAGAGAACTTGGCAAAATTGAATTCTAATGTCATATGGAAGTAGAAAATGAAAATGATGAACTTGTATATGTAGCTGAGATTTTCAAGCTAAATGTGGAAATTGCAGCCTGTTTTCTCTTTGTAGCTTATAATGAATTGAAAGAAGAAACATTTAAGTTAATGTGCTGGTTTGAAAGGAAGTATGCCCCCTAAGAAAAGCCATGTTTTGATATAAATCCCATTTCATAAAGGTAGAATAATCTCTATTCAATACTGTATGTTTGAAATTGCAATGAGATCATCTCCCTGGTTGATGTGATTTAGTCAAGAATGGTTTTTAAACTGGATTAGGGGATGACATGTCTCCACCCATTTGAGTGGGTCTTGATTAGTTTCTGAAGTCCTATAAAAGAGGAAACATTTTGGAGAGAGAGATTCAGAGAGAGTGACGCTACAAAGCAGAGAGTCCACCAACCAGCGACTTTTGGAGATGAAGAAGGAAAACACCTCCCGGGGAGCTTCATGAAACCAGAAGCCAGGAGAGAAGGCTAGCAGATGATGCCATATTTGCCATGTGCCCTTCCAGTCAAGAGAGAGGAGCCCTGACTGTGTTCGCCATGTGCCTTCTCACTTGAGAAAGAAACCCTGAACTCTATCGGCCTTCTTGAACCAAGGTATCTTTCCCTGGATGCCTTTGATTGGACATTTCTAATTGGAACATTTTCTCAGCCTTAGAACTGTAAACTAGCAACTCATTAAATTCCCCCTTTTAAAAAGCCATTCCATTTCTGGTATATTGCATTTCGACAGCTAGCAAACTAGAACAGTTAAGAATTGAACTCCTGTGAACAAAGAAATAAAAAATTGATTGTTTGGGACCCTGTGAACCTGGCAAGTTTTTCTGCATGATTTGTGTGAGTGGAACCACTGCCAGTCTGGACTAAAAAGGAAAGAGACAAGACAAATTGAAGGAAGAATTTCTATCTCTCCTTCAGTCAGCCAATTTATATTAGGAAATTCATTGAAAATCTTCATTGGAATTTCTAGCCTATGGCCTGCCCTATGGACTTTGGATGTACCCATTCGTGCAGTCACATGAGCCAATTCCTGTAAAAAATCTCATAATGATTAAATAATATGTTTATATTTATATAATATACTCTGTGTGTGTGTATGTGTGTGTATATATATATATATATATGGTCAATTCTGTTCCCCTAAAAAAGTCTGAGTAATGCAATTGTCAAACCTACAAAAATGATGAAAAATGATTTATAGGGAAGACATATCTATTAAGTAGATTCAACAATTAACATCTGTTTACAATAACATTTTCAAACATCTATCTATTGACCCACTCTTCATTCATCTCTTAATCATCTTATTTTTCTGGAGGTTTAAAAAAATGTGTCTTAAATGTTGAGTGTGAGATGGAATCAAAGAGATGGGAAGGAGGTGGAGCAAGATGGTGGCATAGAGAGGTGTGGAATTTATTCAGTCCTCTAGAGAAGCTAGTAAATAGCCAGAAACTACCTGGGACAACTGTTTGGTGAACATCTATGACTGGACAAACATTGTACATCAGTCTGGAGCAGGCAGAAGGGCTGAGAAAACAGTGATGAACTGTAAATAAAGCCCCAAAACTGTGAAGGCTAGTGAACCTCCCCAACTGGCATAGCAGGCTGAATTGCAGACACTTCCCTGTGGGAAAAAGAAGCAAGAGAAGGTAGCTTAATCAAGCTCCAATTGCAATTTTAATTAACAACTCTGGATGGCTGAATACAAGCTCCAAGCAAAGATAAAGCTAGATCAAGCAGGAAAGAACGATGAAGTCTCTCCGTGCAGAGAATAAGTGGGGATAATGGGAAAAAATGAAGAATTTTGGAGCTGGCAAAACTCAGAATACTGGAATAGTGCTGTGCCCCAAGAAAAAGGGCACATAGAGCTGGATACCAACTCCAGTTCTTGACTGGTGAAGCTTGGGGGCTGGCAACTGGCTCTGAAAAGCTTTTCTTCCTTTTTTTCTTTTTAACTATTCTAAGCAACTCCTTAGAGAAAGCCTTCAGGCATTTTCAATTATTAATGCTGACCCAGGGAAGGGCAAACTTAAGCTACGTCTAAGAAGGAGGCAGGGCAAGTTGGTGGCATAGTGAGGTGTGAAATTTAGTTCATCCTCTAGAGCAGCTAGTAAATAGCCAGGTACTGTATGGAACAACTGCTGGGGGGAGAGGACGAAGAACATTAGTGACCAGACATTACATACACCAGTCTGGAAGGAGTAGAATGGCTGAGATTCCACACAGAACTGTAATTCTCCCAAGCCACAGAGACCAGTGCCCCTCCCCCATGGCATGACATGCTGTATCTCTGAGAGGAAAGGAAACAGACTTTACTAGTAGCAAGGGTTTAATTCAATCAAGCTCTAATTGCACATTTAATTAACAAATTCCCACTACTGAAAACAGGCTCTGAGCACAGATAAACCTGGAATAAGCACTAAAGGAACCAAGAGTTTTTACCCCAGCAGAGAGGGGACAGGGCTGATGGAAACAAACAAAAGAAAGATATGTCTGAGAGAGGAAGTAACATAGTGAAGTGAAGGAGATTTCCCTTAAGGGGTATATTGTCCCCAAGATGAGGTGGGGGAGGCCAGCTCAAATGGTTGCACTGACTCAGAAAATTCAGACCCCAGGCACTAGAAAACAGAAACAGCTTAAACTTGCCTTTTACCTCAGCCTCTATATCAACCACACCCCTGGCATGTACAGAGTCTTCTGAGAATTAAAGGCACCACACCACTTTATGCTGGTGGGGAGCTGTAGGCTGACAAGTGCCATCTGCTGGGCAGCATAGGAAAGCACAGAGTCAAAAGTCTCCATAGGAAAGTCTGACAACTTTCAGGGTCTCATCCTCAGAGGAATTTGATATTGATTATATACTCCTCCTGAGACCTGGGTCTGTCTTGTCTGGGAAAATCTGTTTGGGGTCAAGCATATCTGGGGAATCTCTCCTTAAAAAATAAAGGTTCCATATAAGCAGGGCAAGAATCAGGAAACAAGAGCTGAAAATGTTTATCAAACAGAAGCTATACTAAGAGGTCTAGAATAAGTTGAACTGAATGCCAAAGAACATATAGAGTGCAAAGCCAATCAAGAAGAATACCCTAGGTAAAAGAATGAAAACGACCTCCAGAATAAACTAATCAAGGAAATCAGAAGCCTAGACACTACCTAAAATTGCAAGTCAAACTAGGAAAAATGAAGATATAGCCCAGGCAAAGGAACAAACTCACACTTCAAATGACATACAGGAGTTGAAACAACTAATTAAGATGTTCAAACAAGCATGCTAAATCAAATAAAAAATCAAATTAGTGAATTGAAGGTAGCTATGGCAAAAGAGATAAGGTTATAAAGAAGACATTGGGAAGCCATAAATTAGAACTCAAAAGCCTGAATAAACAAATGGCAGAACTTATTGGAATGAAAGGCAAAATAGAAGAGGTGAAAAACACAAATGGAGACTTGAAACAGGAGATTTGAAAAGGCAGAAGAAAGGATTAGTGAATTAGAGGATAAGCATCTGAAATACTACACACAAAAGAACAGACAGGGAAAGTAGTGGAAAAATGGGCAGGGTCTCAGGGAATTGAATGACAAAATGTAGGACATTAATATACATGTTATGGGTGTCCCATAAGGATAAGAGAATGGAAAAAGGTCAGAAAGAATAATGGAGAGAATAGTCACTGAAAATATCCCATATCTTATGAAAGACATAAAATTACAGATTGAAGAAGTTCAGAAATATAGTGTACCCCAAACAGAATAGATCCAAATAGACCTACTCCAAGAAAAGCACTAATTAAATTGTCATATGTCAAAGTCAAAGAGAGAATCCTGAAAAGCCAAAGAAAAAGTGATCCATCACATATAAGGGAAGCTTGATGAGACTATGTGTGGCATTCTTAGCAGAAATTATGGAGGTGAGAAGTAGTAGTATGATATATTCAAGGTACTGAAAAGGAAAAATTGCCAACCAAGAATTCTACATCTGGCAAAACTGTGCTTCAAAAATGAGGGAGAGCTTGAAATATCTTCAGACAAACAGACACTGAGAGAGTTTGTGAAAAAGAGACTTGTTCTATAAGAAATACTAAAGGGAGCACTTCATGCAGACAGGAAAAAAAAGGAAAGAGTGGTTTGGAGAAGACTGTAGAAATAAAGATTATCACTAAGGGTAAAAAAGAGAGAGAGAAAAAAAGATATGACATATAAAATCTATAAAGCACAATGGTAGAATAAAATACTGCACTTACAGTATAATATAGAAAAAACATAGTAAAAAGACATAGACTGGCAGAATAGATTATAAAACAGGAGCTGGCTACATGCTGTCTACAAGAGACTCACTTTAGAGCCAAGGAAAAAAATAGGTTGAAAGTGAAAGGATATAAAAGATATATCATGCAAACAACAGTAAGAGTGGGGTACCTATAGGAATATCAGACAAATTAAACTTCAAATGTAAAGCAAAACTGACAAAGAACAACACTATCTATTAATAAAAGGACACTATGTATTAAAAAATTCATCAAGACATAATAATCATAAACATATATGCACAAAGCCAAATTTCTCTGAAATACATGTGGCACACACTGACAACAAAAAAGGAGAAATACATATCTTCACAATAATAATTGGAGATTTCAATACACTACTTTTGTCAATAGACAGAATATCTAGATATATGATCAATAAGAAAACAAAGATGTTGAATAGTGTGATAAATGAACTGGACTTTATAGAACAATGCACCCGCAAATGCAGGAAATACATTTTTCTCAAGTGCTCACGTGTCATTTTCCAGGACAGATCACATGTTAGGTCACAAAGTAAGTCTCAAGAAAATTTTAAAAGATTGGAATTATACAAAATACTTTTCAGATCATTAATGGAATGAAGTGGGAAATTGATAATAGGTAGAAGGCTAGAAAATTCACAAATAAATGGAAGCTAAACTCCACACTCTTATGCAACCATTGGGTCAAGGAAGAAATTATAAGAGAAATCATTAAATATTTCAAGACAAATGAAAATGAGATGACAACGTATTAAACTTATGGCATGCTGCAAAGGTAATACTGAGAGAAAAATTTATTGCCCTCAGCACCCATATTTAAAAAGAAAAAAGCAAAAATCGAGGAATTAACTACTCACCAGAAGGAACTAGAGAAAAAATAAACTAAGCTCAAAGCAAACAGAAATAACTCAGATTAGAGCAGAAATAAATGAAATTGAGAAAATTAAAACAATGGAGAGAATCAACAAAACTAGAAGATGGTTCTTTGAGAAAATTGATAAAATTGGTGGAACTTTAACTAGTTTGAGAAGAAAAAGCAAGCAGATGCAAATAAATAAAATCTGAAATGGGAAAGAGGAGATAACTACTGACCCCAGAGGAATAATAGAAATAATGAAAGGATACTATGAGCAACTATATGCTAACACACTAGACAATGTAGATGTAAGAGACAACTTCCTAGGAAGGCATGAACAGCCAATATTGACTCCAGAAGAAAAAGACAAATTCAGCAAACTGGTCACAAGTAAAGAGATTGAATCAGTCAACAAAAAGTTCCCAAAAGAGTAAAGTCCAAATCATATGGTTTCACCTGTGAATTTTACCAAGCATTCAGGAAAATTAAGACCAATTCTCCTCAAACTCTTCAAAAAATTGAAGGGGAGGGAAGGCTACCTAACTCATTCTATAAAGCCAACATCACCCTAATACTAAAAACATACAAAGGTACTGCAAGAAAAGAAAACTACAAACGAATTTCTTTAATGAATATAGATGCAAATATCCTCAAACAAAATACTTGCAGATTGAATCTAGCAACACATTAAAAGAATTATGTCTGGTTCAACACAAGAGGGTCAAATAATGTAATGCTCCCCATCAATAAATCAAAGTGGCAAAACCACATGTTCATCTTGATTGAAGCAGAAAAGACATTTGACAAAATTCAGCATCCTTTCTTGATGAAAACACTTCAAAGGAGAAGACTGAAAGGGGACTTCCTCAACATGCTTAAGAGAATATATAAAAATCCTACAGCTAACATCATATTCAATGCAGAAAGACTGAAATCTTTCCCTCCAAATTCAGGAAAAAGGAAATAATGCCTACAGTCATCATTGATTTTCAACATTGTACTGGAACTTCTAGCTAGAACAATTAGGCACGAAAAAGGAATAAAATGTATCCAAATTGGAAAGGAAGAAGTAAAACTTTCACTGTTTGCAGATGACATGATACTAAATGTCCAAAACCCTGAAGAATCTATAGCAAAGATATTAGAGCTAATAAATGAATTCGGCAAAGTGCAGGGTAAAAGATTAGCCTGCAAAAATCTATAGCGCTTCTATATACACTACTAATGTGCAAGCTGAGAAGGAAATCAAGAAAAAATTCCATTTACAATAGCAACCAAAGGAATCAAATTAACCAAGGCTACAAAAGACCTATTTACAGAAAACTACAATAAATTGCTAAAATAAATCAAAAGAGACCTAAATAAATTGTAGTACATACCATGTTCATGGATTGGAAGGCTAAATATAGATAAGATGTCAATTCTGTCCAAATTGATTTATAGATTCAATGCAATACCAATTAAGACCCCAACAGCTTACTTTGCAGAAATAGAAAAACCAATAACCAAATTTATTTAGGAGGGAAGTGTGCCTCAAATAGTTAAAAATATCTTGAGAAAGAGGAATGAAGTGGGGAGTCTCACACTACATGACTTTAAAGCATATTACAAAGCTACAATGGTCAAAACAGCATGATGCTGTCATAAAGATGCATATTCTGACCAATGGAATCAAATTGAGTGCTCAGAAACAGACCCTATCATCTAGGATAATTGATTTTTGATAAGTTAAGTCAGCACAACTGGTATAGAGCAGCCTCTTCCACAAATGATGCTTGGAGAACTGGATATCCATATACAAAAGAAGGAAAGAGGACCCCCATCTCACCCCTTATACAAACATTAACTAAGAATAGATCAAAGGCCTAAGGATTAGAGTTAAGAACATGAAACTTTTAGAAGAAAATGTAGGGAAATATCTTAAAGATCTTGTGATAAGTTTTTTTGACTTTACAGCCAAAGTGTGAGCAATGAATGAAGAAATAGATAAATGAGATCTCAAAACTGAACAGTTTTGTGCATCAAAAGACCTCCACAGGAAAGTAAAAGGCAGCCTGTGCAGTGAGAGACAATATTTGGAAGCCACATATCAGATAAGGTTTTTTTTTTTAAATGTTGTTATATTTAGATATATTCACACACCCTACAGTCCACCCAAAGTATATAATCAGTGGCTCACAGTATCATCATGTAGTTGTGCGTTCATTACCATGATCAGTTTTGGAACATTCACATTACTCCAGAAAAACAAAGAAGGAGAAAAAAGAAAACCCTAAACATTCCATGTCCTTTCCTTCCACTCTCTTACTGGCCATTGGTATTGGACTATACCCAATATTAAGACTTACAATAGAGGTAGTTTAAGACAGTGTGGTATTGCAAAAGGGGCTTGGCATACTGTGATAGATTGTGATATCTAGCTAAAGCTTGTATAAGAGTAACCTCCAGAATGACCTCTCGACTATTTGAAATCTCTTAGCCACTGAAAAGTTTCCCCTTTGCCATCAATGCTGAGAGTCATGCCCCACATTACTAGGGAGGATTGTACCCCTGGGAGTCATGTCCCATGTAGGGAGTGGGCAGTAAGTTTATTTGTAGAGTTGGCTTAAAGAGAGAGGCCACATCTGAGTGACAAAAAAGGTTTTCTGCAGATGACACTTAAGCATAATTACAAGCAGGCCTAGCTTTGCCATTACAGAAATAAGTTTAATAAGGGAAAGCTTCAGGATCAAGGGCTTGGCTTATTGAATTGAGAATCCCTAATGCTTCAGAGAGTATCAGGAATTCCACAGGTGGGGATATTTAATAGTTCCATATTCTTCCCCTCCCTCTAAGGAACTTTGTGAATAATTCTTTATTTTCTGCCCACACTACTCTGGAATGTATTCATGTACTACATTGTCCTGTACAGAATGGTAAGATCTCATTCCCCATTCTAAGTGCCATGTAGTTTGTTTAAATAAACTGAACAGACAAATTAAATTTGATAGACTGCCACAGAAAATTTAAATTTTGGACTAAATAATCATCTTTTTCTTTGGTCTCACACAGAAGTTGAAATTTTAAAATACAGGCAATATCATCCTTTACCCTGCATTCTGATTCACTCAAGCCCTAAGTAAGTACCTTTCATTCTTATCTCTACTTGGAGTCTGATCTCTTCTTCCATCTCTTCAGTAGTTGCTGTGTGGAGCAGTGCTGACTTTCAGAGTTGCAGAGCTCCAACTCTGACTCTCACATGTCATATAGATCCCCAGTGATCCACCTCTAACTCTCACATGTCATACAGATCCCCAATGATCCAGTGAATCACCTGGTCACATACCAAGAACACAATATCTCAAAATTTAGAAATAACAGTTAAAACTCAGGAACAGATGTGACTGCTACAAGAGCCCCCCATCCAAGAACCCTTGCAATGATCCCTACTTGAATATTCTATACTCCTTAATCATTGGCTGTCCAATCCCTATCCACTCTCCATCCTAAGACAACCCATGCACTTGAGTTCAATTCTCAGAGCTTGTTCATTATAGTTAGTTCACACCAGTGAAACTATACATTAATTGTCCTTTCATTTCTGTCCATTTAATTCAATATAATGTCCCCAGGATTCATTCACCTAGTTGCATGCCACATGATTTCATACCTTCATGCAGCCACTCAATAGTCCATCATATGTATACACCAGAGTTTGCCCCTCCAATCAAAAGTTGAAGTATGCTTAGACCACCAATCCAAGTCCTGAAAAATGTCACCATAAACACCAGTGTGCAAATGCCTATTTGTGGCCCTGCTTTCAATTCTTCCAAATCAGATAAGAGTTTAATATCCAGAATATATGAAGAGATACTACAATTCAACAACAAAAACCCACTTTAAAAATGGGCAAAAGACATAGGCACTTTCCCAAAGAGAAAATATAAATGGTTCAAAACCATAAGAAAAGATGCTCAACTTCCCTAGCTACTAGGGAAATGCAAATCAAAACAACAATGAACTATAATCTCACACCTACTAGCATGACCATTATCAAAAAAAAAAAAAAAAAACTATAAATGCTGGAGAGGATGTGAAAGAAGAGATATACTTATTCACTGTTGGTGGGACAGTAGAATGGTACAAGCACTCTGGAAAGCATTTTGGCATTTCCTCAGGAAGCTAAGTATAGAATTTCCATATATTCCAGCAATTCTGTTACTAGTATATATTTGGAAGAACTGAAAGAAGGGACATGAGCAGATATTTGTACACAAATATTTATAGCAGCATTATTCACAATTGCCAAGAGATGGAAAGAGCCCAAATGTCCATTAATAGACAAATAAATAAACTGTGGTGTATACATACAATGAAAAATTATGCAGCTGTAAGATAGAATAAATTCATGACACATGTAACACAATGTGGATGAATCTTAAGGACATTATGTCAAGTGAAATTAGTCAGGAGCAAAAGGACAAATGCTGGACAGTCTCACTAATATGAATTAATATTAATGAGCAAACTTTGAGAGATGAAATTGAGAATACAGGTTATCGGGAGATAGAAGGTAAATATTGGGCATTTGATACTAAAGGATACAGAATATTCAACAAGACTGGTTTTAAGATCCAAAAATGGATTGCACATTACTAACTGATGGGGGTATAATAATGTAAGCACACTGAACAAAGTTGAACGTGAGTATGGTTGAAAGAGGAAGGATAGGTTCATGTACAACAACAGAAGGAAATATACGATAAAGACTGGGACTGCATACATAAGCAAAACCTAAAATGGACAATGATGGTGATTAAAGGTACAAAAATAAGAACGTTTTTACATGAGGGAGAACAATGAATGTCAACACTGCAATGTGTTGAAAATGTGTTAGTGTATGGAAAATATACAACCAATGTAAACTAGGGTCTATAGTTAAGAGTAGTCTAGTACTATGTTTCCATTAAATGTAACAAAAGCCATATACCAAATTCAAAAGTCAATTAAGAGGGGCGTATAATGTAGGGGTATGAGATTCTTGTGGTGGTGGTGTTTGTTTTTGCTCCCTTTTATTTTACTAAATTAAAAATTTTTTTTTCTTATTTTTTTCTCCTCTTCTTTCTTTTTGGACAAGTGGAAATGTCCTCATATAGAATGTGGTGGTGAATGCATAAGTATGTGATTATATTGGGAACCATTGGTTGTTTACTGAGGATAGATTGTATGGTGTGTGAATAAAACTGTTTTAAAAACAAACAGAAAAATTCAAGTGCTGGAGAAAATATGGAGAGAGAGAGAGGTACCTATTCAATGTTGGCAGGGAAGTAAATGGTGCAGCCCTTCTAGAAGGCAGTGTGGTGGCTCCACAGGAGGCTAAGTATAGAGTTGCCATATGATCTTGCAACCCTGTTCTTAGGTATGTACTTGGAAAAACTGAAAGAGGAGTCACTAATGGACATTTTCATACCGGTGTTTATGGTGGCAGTATTCACAATTTACAGTAGACAGAGGTGGCCAAAGGGTACATCAGCTGATGAACAGAAGGGCAAACTGTGGTGCATATATACAATGGAATATTGAGCGGATGCAATAAAGAATGAAGTTGCGAGGCATGCAACTAGGTGAATGAAACTTGAGGATAGTATGTTGAGAAACGAAAAAGACAGACCGAAAAGACAAAAATTATAATGCCTCACTAATATGGACTGATTATGATGTGCAATCTCAGAGAATTGAATTCTAGCATAGGTTATCAGGGGAAGGGTTATTTTAAGATTTATAGATTGTGAGCTCCTTCAGCAGTCACATCTATTCCAGAGTATAACTGTTATTTCTAAATACTGAGATTAGAAGCTGTTTGTCTATAATTTGATCATTCCCTGGAACTTGGGGGATTTGTGTGACACCTGAGTCTCAGAGCAAGAGTCCTGCAGCTATGAAAGTCAGCATTATCCCTTATAGTGACTATTTAAAAAGCTGAAAAAGATGTTAGATTTCAATGACAGATATGAATGAAGCAGATCTGGTTAGGACTAAAGTAAATCAAACTAAAGCATTAAGGACGATAATGACTTTATTTTAAAACTCCTACTTCTGTGTGAGACCAAAGGAAGAGATGTTTATCTAGTGTAAAATTTATATTTTCTGTAGCACACTATGTAATTTAACCTGTATGGTCAGTTTATTTGAGCACCATAATTACATGGAACCTTAAATAGGAAATGAAATCTTGTTGGTTTGCTCAGGTTAGTGCAGTGCCCCAATACATCCCAGAGTAATCTGGGCAGAAAATTTAAAAAGTACTAGCAAAGTACCCTAGAGGGACTGGAGAAAAAGATGGAAATATTAAACCTACCCCCAACTAAGAAATTCTGGTATTCTTGCAAGCATTTTGGACTAACAATTTAATAGGTCAAACCCTCAAACTTGGGGTTTTCCCTTGTGAAATTTATTTCTGTAATGGCAAAGCTATGCCTGCTTATAATTATGCCTAAGAGTCACCCCCAGAGAACCTCCTTTGTACCTCAGATGTGGTCTTTCTCTCTAAGCCAACTCTGTGGTAAACTCACTGCCTAATCCCCCTAGGTGTGACTTGACTCCCAAGGGTTTAAATCTCCTTGATAGTGTGGAGCATGACTCCCTGGCATTGTGGGACTAAGAAAGCCCTCTTAACCAAAATAGGGAAGAGAAATAAAACAAAATAAAGTTTTGTTTACTGAGAGATTTCAAACAGAGTTGAGTGTTCATTCTGAAGGTTTTGTTCATATGCTTTATATAGGTATCACTTTTTAGTTTTTAGTATATTAGACTAGCTAGAAGGAAGTACCTGAAACTGTTGAACCATAATCCAGTAGCTTGATTATTCAAGATGATTGTCTATCTATCTATCTTTTATAGGTAACCATGTGATTCTGAAAACCTTGTGACTGACAATCCCTTTATCCAGTGTATGGATAGATGAGTGAGAAAATAGAGACAAAAAATAAATAAATGATAGGAGAATAAGCGGTATGTGATTTTTTTTTATTTTTAACTTTTTTATTGTATAGTATAATATATATATATAAAGCAAAGAAATAAAAATGCAATAATTTTCAAAGCACTGTTCAACAAGTCACTACAGGACAGACCCCAGAGTTTGTCATGGGCTGTAACATGATCCTCTCATATTTTTCCTTCTTACTGCTCCAGAACATAGGAGGCTAGAGTGCTTAAATGTATTTTTATCATCACAATCAACTTTTTTCCTTCTTTTCTTTGTGAAAAATGGCATTTATGCAAGAAAGCTATAAATTTCAAAGCACAGCACCACAATTAGTTGTAGAACATATTTCACACTTTGACATGGGTTACAATTTCACAATTTTAGATTTTTACTTCTAGCTGCTCCAAACTACTAGAGACTAAAAGAGATATCAACTTAATGATTCAGCATTAATATTCATTTGTTAAGTCCTATCTCCTCTGTATAACTCCACCAACACTTTTGATCTTTCCACACCTCTCTTTAGGGGTGTTTGGACTATGGCAATTCTAAATTTTTGATATTGGCAGGGTCTATTACTAATATGGGGTAGGGAGATGGAACTATCTGATGTTCTGGAGAGGCTGGGCTAGTTTTCGTGATTTAACTGGATCAGGGACCCATCTGGAGGTGGTAAGTTTCTGGAAATTTACTCTAGTGCATGGAAACCTTGTGGAATCTTGTATATTACCCTAGGTGTTCTTTAGGATTGGGTGGAAAGGTCCTGGTTGGGGATGACAGGTTATGATAGGGAGCAAGGTCTAACTGAAGCTTGAGTAAAAGCAACCTCCAGAGTAGCCTTTGGACTCCATTTGAACCTTCTCTGCCATTGATACTCTATTAATTACACTTCTTTTCCCCCTTTTGGTCAGGATGGAATTGTTGATCCCATGATGCCAGGTCTGGATTCATCCTTGGAAATCATCTGTCACATCACCAGGGAGAATTTCACCCCTGGATGTCATGTCCCACATAGAATGGAGGGCAATGATTTCATGTGCAGAGTTGAGCTTAGAGAGACTGAGGCCACATCTGAGCAACAAAAGAGGTCCTCCATGAGTAATTCTTAGGCATGCCTATAAGTAGTCTAAGGTTCTCTACTACATACATAAACTTCATAAAAGTAGGCCTCCTGATTGAGGGCATGGCCTATTGATTTGGGTGTCCCTAAAGATTAACACAGTATCAGGGGATTCCTGTATGGTAAGGTTTAATAATTCCATATTCTTTCTCCCATCTCTCAGGGAGCTTTGTAATACTTTTTGATTATCTGCTTAATTTCCTCTAGGATGTATTCAGGCATTATACTAATCTATACAGGATTAAATGTTCTCTTTGTTATTCTGTGCTTCTTATGTTTCAATTGTTCAAATGAACTATACAGATAGGTTGAATTAGATTACATACTACAGAATATTTCAGTTCCAGATGAAATAAAACTTTTTTCCTTTGATCTCAAAGAGTATGTGTGGTTCTAAAATATAGACACTGTCTTCCTTACTCCTATGTTCTCAATTACTTTAACCCCAACCTGTTTGCCTTTGTTCTTATCTCTAAATATCAAGTTATATATAAAACAGCCTCTCAAAATCCAGAAATACTAAACACCACTCTGACTTAATGTGTCTGCTCTAAAAGCTTACAATCTAGACAACGGTGTTCTTATAAGCATTTTCTAAAGCTGAGGCGACCACTCTTGTTCTTTTGTTACTGGCTTATTTTGTCTCACCAAATGTCCCACATGTTATTCACATCGTTGCATGCACATGACTTTGTTCCTTTTTGTAGCAGCACAACATTCATTCATAAGTATACACCATCGTTCACCAATCTACTTCTCCATTAGTGCATCGTTCAGCCACCTGCATTCATTGGGCATCATGTAGCGGGCCCAAAGTCCACAGTCCATCAACATTCTCAATTTTAGATAATTTCATTGTTCCCAAGAGAAAGAAAACCAATAAACACATCTTTGCCAAATAGGAAATCTAAGCCTCCTCTTAACTCTTGTCCCTCCCCCCACTATTTACCTCTGCTGTTGCTGTGTGGTACTGCTGATGGTTTCCTTTTGAACATAGCTCATAGTATGCAATAGCAGTTATCCCCCTGTACCATGTACTTAAACACTCTTTGTACAAGAGGCATATCTTTGAAGTAATTCTTGTGAGAACAAATTCATATTTCTAGTGTTATTCAGTGGAACACATAGGTCTATATAATCCCTTTCAATCTTGCTCATCTTCAATATGGTAATACTACTTATAGACTCTCTAGAGAACCACCTTCACTCTTATCTATTCCCTTACATTGGAATTTAACTTCATTAGCTAACAGTTCACCCATCTCTAGCTTTTTTGTATCTCTAAGTCCCCTATAATCTGTATTATAAGCCTCTGATTATACCTTTATGTGAGTCATACAAGTGGAATCATACAGTACCTATCCTTTTGTGTCTGGCTAATTTCACTCAATATTATGTCCTCAAGACTCATCCATCTTCTCATGTGCTTCAGGACATCACTTTGTCTTATTGCTGAATATTCTATAGTATGTATATACCACATTTTGCTGATCCACTCATGTGTTGATGGGCATTTTGTTTTTTTCCAACTTTTGGTGATTGTGAATAATACTGCTTTGAATGTGGGTGTGCAAATGTCTGTTTGCATCATTGCTTTCATCTCTTCTGGGTATATACCAAGTAGTGCTATTGCTGGGCAATAGGGCAAATTGATATTTAGTTTCCTAAGAAACCACCAAGCAGTCTTCCATAGTGGCTGTACCATTATACATTCACATCAGCAATGCACAAGTGTCCCAGTTTTCCACATCTTCTCCAACCTTTATAGTGTCCTGTTTGTTTAATAGCAGCCATTCCTATAGGTGTAAGGCGGTATTTCATTGTAGTCTTGTTCTGCATTCCCCTTATAGTCAATTGTTCTAGTTTGCTAGCTTCCGGAATGCAACACACCAGAGACGGATTGGCTTTTAATAAAAGGGGATTTATTTTGTTGGTTCTTCAGAGGAAAGGCAGCTAACTTTCCACTGAGGTTCTTTCTTACATGGAAGGCACAGGACAGTCTCTGCTGGTCTTCTCTCCAGGCCCCTGGGTTCCAACAACTTTCCCTGGGGTGACTTCTTTCTGCATCTCCAAAGGCCTGGGTTGAGTTGCGAGTACTGAGATGAGGAATGCCGAGCTGCTTGGCTGTGCTACATTGCATTCTCTCATTTAAGCACCAGCCAGTTAAGTCAAGCATCACTCATTGCAGCAGACATGCCTCCTAGCCGACTGCAGATGTAATTAGCAACAGATGAGGTTCACGTACCATTGGCTTGTGTCCGCAGCAACAGAACTAGGTATGCTCACCTGGCCAAGCTGACAACTGAATCTAACTAATACACCAATGAAAATGAGCTTCTCTTCATGTGCTTTTGAGCCATCTGTACTTGCTCTTCAGAAAAATGCCTATTCATATCTTTAGCCCATTTTATAATTGGGTTGTTTGTTCTTTTGTTGTTGAATTGTATGATTTCTTTGTATATACAGGAAATCAAACCTTTGTCCAATACGTGATTTCCAAATATTTTCTCCCATTGGGTTGACTGCCTCTTCACCTTTTTGACAAAGTCTTTGGAGGTGCAGAAACATATGATTTTGAGGAGTTCCCATTTATCTATTTTTTTTCTTTTGTTGCTCATGCTTTGAATATAAAAGGAAGCTACTTCCTATTTCTAGGTCTTAAAGATGTTTCCCTACATTTTCCTCTAGAAGCTTTATGGTGCTAGTTCCTATATTTAGATGTTTGATCCACTTTGAGTTAATTTTTGTGTGGAGTGAAAGATAGGGATCCTCTTTCATTCTTTAGGCTGTTGATATCCAGTTCTTGCATGCTCAATTGAAAAGACTATTTCATCCCAGTTCAGAGGAATTGGGGGTCTTGTCAAAAGTAAGTTGAGGGGGCCAAGATGGCGGCTTAGTAAGGTACATGTGTCTTAGTTCCTCCTCCTCCAGAGCAACTACTAGGTGAACAGAAACAGTGCAGAACAGCTCCCGGGGCCACGGCAGGGAATGGACACACAGTGTACCCCAGTCTGGACTGGCTAATCTGACTGCGAGATTCTGCTGTGGTGAGAACCCTGAGCAGCACGCAATTCCCCGAGCCGCAGCAGCTGTGGCAGCCGGAGCTCCTCCCTCCCTCCTTTCCAGGCCGGCTGAGAGTCTCAGAGAGGCAAGTTTCCCAAGCCGCGGCGGCCAGCGCCCCTCTTTTGCAGGCAGCTTCCTGGACCGACTACAAGTCTCAAATCAGAGGGCTACCCAAGCCGCAGCACCCGGCGCCCCTCTTTTGCGGGTGGCTTCCTGGTCTGGCTACGAATCTCGGATCAGAGGGCTACCCAAGCCATGGCAGCCGGCAACCGATGCCCCTCCCCCGCAGGCGGCTTCCTGATCCGGTGGCGAATTCCCCAGGCCGCTGCGGCCAGGGACCGACACGCCTCCAAGGAGAGGAGGGAATTTCCGACAGTGGCAGGGACTGGGTCCAACCAAACACCAATAGGGGAATTAATAAAGGAGCCACAGGGTCCCCTCAAGCCGCGGAGGCTGATGCCCCCACCACGCGCGGCCCCCCCGAACCAACTGAGAGAATTGGATCAGAAATCCCCCAGGCCGCGGAGAACGGTGACCAGGGGGATCCCTTCCAAACACGTGAGACAAACGTGTGCCACGAGCACCACCTACTGGGCAGGATAAGAAAAACAGTACCCAGAGATTTCACAGAAAAATCTTACAAACTTGTTGGGTCCGACACTCAGGGAAATCTGACTAAATGCCCAGACGCCAACAGAAGTTAACGGTCCACACTCAGAAGACTGAGAATATGGCCCAGTCAAAGGAACAAACCAATAGTTCAAATGAGATGCAGGAGCTGAGACAACTAATGCTGAATATACGAACAGAAATGGAAAACCTCTTCAAAAATGAAATCGATAAATTGAGGGAGGACATGAAGAAGACATGGGCTGAACAAAAATAAGAAATAGAAAAACTGAAAAAACAAATCACAGAACTTATGGAAGTGAAGGATAAAGTAGAAAAGATGGAAAAAACAATGGATACCTACAATGATAGATTTAAAGAGACAGAAGATAGAATTAGTGATTTGGAGGATGGAACATCTGAATTCCAAAAAGAAACAGAAACTATCGGGAAAAGAATGGAAAAATTTGAAGAGGGTATCAGGGAACTCAAGGAAAATAAAAACCACACAAATATACGTGTTGTGGGTGTCCCAGAAGGAGAAGAGAAGGGAAAAGGAGGAGAAAAACTAATGGAAGAAATTATCACTGAAAATTTCCCAACTCTTATGAAAGACCTAAAATTACAGATCCAAGAAGTGCAGCACACCCCAAAGGGATTAGACTCAAATAGGCATTCTCCAAGACACTTACTAGTTAGAAAGTCAGAGGTCAAAGAAAAAGAGAGGATCTTGAAAGCAGCGAGAGAAAAACAATCCATCACATACAAGGGAAACCCAATAAGACTATGTGTAGATTTCTCAGCAGAAACCATGGAAGCTAGAAGACAGTGGGATGATATATTTAAATTACTAAAAGAGAAAAAACTGCCAACCAAGACTCCTATATCCAGCAAAATTGTCCTTCAAAAATGAGGGAGAAATTAAAACATTCTCAGACAAAAAGTCACTGAGAGAATTTGTGACCAAGAGACCAGCTCTGCAAGAAATACTAAAGGGAGCAGTAGAGTCAGATACAAAAAGACAGAAGAGAGAGGTATGGAGAAGAGTGTAGAAAGAAGGAAAATCAGATATGACATATATAATACAAAAGGCAAAATATTAGAGGAAAATATTATCCAAACAGTAATAACACTAAATGTTAATGAACTGAATTTCCCAATCAAAAGACATAGATTGGCAGAATGGATTAAAAAACAGGATCCTTCTATACGCTGTCTATTATGTCTAAACACATCTTAGACCCAAAGATAAACATAGGTTGAAAGTGAAAGGTTGGGAAAAGATATTTCATGCAAATAACAGCCAGAAAAGAGCAGGAGTGGCTATACTAATATCCAACAAATTAGAGTTCAAATGTAAAACAGTTAAAAGAAACAAAGAAGGACACGATATACTAATAAAAGGAACAATTAAACAAGAAGACATAACAATCATAAATATTTACGCACCGAACCAGAATGCCCCAAAATATGTGAGGAATACACTGCAAACACTGAAAAGGGAAATAGACTCATATACCATAATAGTTGGAGACTTCAATTCACCACTCTCATCAATGGACAGAACATCTAGACAGAGGATCAATAAAGAAATAGAGAATCTGAATATTACTATAAATGAGCTAGACTTAACAGACATTTATAGGACATTACATCCCACAACAGCAGGATACACCTTTTTTCAAGTGCTCATGGATCATTCTCAAAGATAGACCATATGCTGGGTCACAAAGCAAGTCTTAACAAATTTAAAAAGATTGAAATCATACACAACACTTTCTCAGATCATAAAGGAATGAAGTTGGAAATCAATAATAGGCGGAGTGCCAGAAAATTCACAAATACGTGGAGACTCAACAACACACTTTTAAACAACAAGTGGGTCAAAGAAGAAATTGCAAGAGAAATTAGTAAATACCTCGAGGCGAATGAAAATGAAAACACAACATATCAAAATTTATGGGACGCAGCAAAGGCAGTGCTAAGAGGGAAATTTATTGCCCTAAATGCCTATATCAGAAAAGAAGAAAAGGCAAAAATGCAGGAATTAACTGTCCACTTGGAAGAACTGCAGAAAGAACAGCAAACTAACCCCAAAGCAAGCAAAAGGAAAGAAATAACAAAGATTAGAGCAGAAATAAATGAAATTGAAAACATGAAAACAATAGAGAAAATCAATAAGACCAGAAGTTGGTTCTATGAGAAAATCAATAAGATTGATGGGCCCTTATCAAGATTGACAAAAAGAAGAAGAGAGAGGATGCAAATAAATAAGATCAGAAATGGAAGAGGAGACATAACTACTGACCTCACAGAAATAAAGGAGGTAATAACAGGATACTATGAACAGCTTTACACAAATAAATACAACAATTTAGAGGAAATGGACGGGTTCCTGGAAAGACATGAACAACCAACTTTGACTCAAGAAGACATAGATGACCTCAACAAACCAATCAAAAGTAAAGAAATTGAATTAGTCATTCAAAAACTTCCTAAAAAGAAAAGTCCAGGACCAGACGGCTTCACATGCAAATTCTATCAAACATTCCAGAAAGAATTAGTACCAACTCTCCTCAAACTCTTCAAAAAAATCAAAGCGGAGGGAAAACTACCTAATTCATTCTATGAAGCCAACATCACGCTCATACCAAAACCAGGCAAAGATATTACAAAAAAAGAAAACTACAGACCAATCTCTTTAATGAATATAGATGTAAAAATCCTCAATAAAATTCTAGCAAATCGTATCCAACAACACATTAAAAGAATTATACATCATGACCAAGTAGGATTCATCCCAGGTATGCAAGGATGGTTCAACATAAGAAAATCAATTAATGTAATACACCATATCAACAAATCAAAGCAGAAAAATCACATGATCATCTCAATTGATGCAGAGAAGGCATTTGACAAGATTCAACATTCTTTCATGTTGAAAACACTTCAAAAGATAGGAATGCAAGGGAACTTCCTTAAAATGATAGAGCGAATATATGAAAAACCCACAGCTAATATCATCCTCAATGGGGAAAAATTGAAAACTTTCTCCCTAAGATCAGGAACAAGACAAGGATGCCCACTATCACCACTATTATTCAACATTGTGTTGGAGGTTCTAGCCAGAGCAATTAGACAAGAAAAAGAAATACAAGGCATCAAAATTGGAAAGGAAGAAGTAAAACTATCACTGTTTGCAGACAATATGATACTATACGTCGAAAACCCGGAAAAATCCACAACAAAACTACTAGAGCTAATAAATGAGTACAGCAAAGTAGCAGGTTAAAAGATCAACATTCAAAAATCTGTAGCATTTCTATACACTAGTAATGAACAAGCGGAGGGGGAAATCAAGAAACGAATCCCATTTACAATTGCAACTAAAAGAATGAAATACCTAGGAATAAATTTAACTAAAGAGACAAAAATCCTATATAAATAAAACTACAAAAAACTGTTAAAAGAAATCACAGAAGACCTAAATAGATGGAAGGGCATACCGTGTTCATGGATTGGAAGACTAAATATAGTTAAGATATCAATCCTACCTAAATTGATTTACAGATTCAATGCAATACCAATCAAAATCCCAATAACTTATTTTTCAGAAACAGAAAAACCAATAAGCAAATTTATCTGAAGGGCAGGGTGCCCCGAATTGCTAAAAACATCTTGAGGAAAAAAAACGAAGCTGGAGGTCTCGCACTGCCTGACTTTAAGGCATATTATGAAGCCACAGTGGTCAAAACAGCATGGTATTGGCATAAATATAGATATATCGACCAATGGAATCGAATAGAGTGCTCAGATTAGACCCTCTCATCTATGGACATTTGATCTTTGATAAGTCAGTCAAGCCATCTCACTTGGGACAGAACAGTCTCTTCAATAAATGGTGCCTAGAGAACTGGATATCCATATGCAAAGAATGAAAGAAGACCCATATCTCACACCCTATACAAAATTAACTCAAAATGGATCAAAGATCTAAACATTAGGTCTAAGACCATAAAACAGTTAGAGGAAAATGTAGGGAGATATCTTATGAATCTTACAATTGGAGACGGTTTTATGGACCTTAAACCTAAAGCAAGAGCATTGAAGAAGGAAATAAATAAATGGGAACTCCTCAAAATTAAACACTTTTGTGCATCAAAGAACTTCATCAAGAAAGTAGAAAGACAGCCTACACAATGGGAGACAATATTTGGAAACGACATATCAGATAAAGGTCTAGTATCCAGAATTTATAAAGAGATTGTTCAACTCAACAACAAAAAGACAGCCAACCCAATTACAAAATGGGAAAAAGATTGAACAGACACCTCTCAGAAGAGGAAATACAAATGGCCAAAAAGCACATGAAGAGATGCTCAATGTCCCTGGCCATTAGAGAAATGCAAATCAAAACCACAATGAGATATCATCTCACACCCACCAGAATGGCCATTATCAACAAAACAGAAAATGACAAGTGCTGGAGAGGATGCGGAGAAAGAGGCACACTTATCCACTGTTGGTGGGAATGTCAAAGGGTGCAACCACTGTGGAAGGCAGTTTGGCGGTTCCTCAAAAAGCTGAATATAGAATTGCCATACGACCCAGCAATACCATTGCTAGGTATCTACTCAAAGGACTTAAGGGCAAAGACACAAACGGACATTTGCACACCAATGTTTATAGCAGCATTATTTACAATTGCAAAGAGATGGAAACAGCCAAAATGTCCATCAATAGACGAGTGGCTAAACAAACTGTGGTATATACATACGATGGAATATTATGCAGCTTTAAGACAAGATAAACTTATGAACCATGTAATAACATGGATGGACCTAGAGAATATTATGCTGAGTGAATCCAGCCAAAAACTAAAGGACAAATACTGTATGGTCCCACTGATGTGAACGGACATTCGAGAATAAACTTGAAATATGTCATTGGTAACAGAGTTCAGCAGGAGTTAGAAACAGGGTAAGACAATGGGTAATTGAAGCTGAAGGGATACAGACTGTGCAACAGGACTAGATACAAAAACTCAAAAATGGACAGCACAATAATACCTAATTGTAAAGTAATCATGTTAAAATACTGAATGAAGCTGCATCTGAGCTATAGGGTTTTTTTTTTGTTTTTGTTTGCTTGTTGGTTTGTTTGTTGTTGTTGCTTTTTACTATTACTACTACTTTTATTTCTTTTCTTTATATTAACATTTTATATCTTTTTCTGTTGTGTTGCTAGTTCCTCTAAACCGATGCAAATGTACTAAGAAACAATGATCATGCATCTATGTGATGATGTTAAGAATTACTGAGTGCATATGTAGAATGGTATGATTTCCAAATGTTGGGTTAAGTTCTTTTTTTCCATTAATTAATAAAAAAAAAAAGAAAGAAAGAAGGGAATAACTAAAAAAAAAAAAAAAAAAGTAAGACCATAGATTTGGTGATACATTTCTGCACTCTCGATTTGATTCCATTGGTCAATGCTTCTATCTTTGTGCCAGTACCATGCTGTTTTGACCACTGTGACTTTATAATAGGTTTTAAGTCAGGGAATGTTGATCCTCCCCCTTCATGCTTCTTTTTTTAGGATGCTTTTAGTTATTCAGTGTCTCTTTACCTTCCGGATGAATTTGGTAATTAGCTTTTCCAAATCTTCAATGTAGGTTGTTGGAATTTTGATTGGTACTGTGTTGAATCTGTAAATCAATTTGGGGGGAATTGACATCTTAACTACATTTATCCATCCTATCCATGAGCAGGGAAAGTCTTTCCACCTATTTAGATCTCCTTTGATTTCTTTTAGCAATATTATGTAATTTTCTGTGTACAAGTCCTTTACATCCCTTAAGTTCATTCCAAAGTACTTGATTCTTTTAGTTGCTGTTTTGAATGGAATTTTTTCCTTAACTGACTCCTCAGCTAGGTCATTGCTTCTGTATAGAAATGTTACTGATTTTGCACATTAATTTTATATCCCACCACCTTGCTGAATTTGTTTATTAGCTCAAGTTACTTTGCTGTAGATTTCTCATGATCTTCCAAGTATAGAACATATCTGCAAATAATGAGTTTTAATTCTTCCTTTTCAATTCAATGCCTTTTATTTCTTTGTCCTGCCTGATTGCTCTAGCTAGAATTTCTAGCACAGGGTTGAATAATAGTGGTGACAGTGGGCATCCTTGTCCTGTTCTAATCTTAGGGGGAAAGATTTCAGTCTCTCTCCATTGCGTATGATGCTGGCTATCGGTTTTTCATATATTCCCTTTATCATATTGAGGTAGTTACCTTTGATTCCTATCTTTTGGAATGTTTTTATCAAAAAAAGAATGCTGAATTTTGTCAAATGCTTTTTCAGCATCAATCTAGATGGTCACGTGATTTTCCTTTGTTAATGTGCTGTATTACATTAATTGAGTTTCTTGCGTTGCACCATCCTTGCATTCCTGGTATAAATCCCACTTGATCATGGTGTATAATTCTTTTAATATGCTGTTGGATTCAATTTCCTAATATTTTTATTGAGGATTTTTGCATCTATGTTCATTAGGGATATTGGCCTGTTGTTTTCCTTTCTTAAAGTATCTTTGCCCAGTTTTGGTATTAAAATGTTGTTAGCATCATAAAATGAGTTAGGTAGAGTGCCCTTTTCCTCAATTTTTTGGAAAGGTTTGAGCAGGATTGGTTTTATTTCTTTTTGGAATATTTGATAAAATTCCCCTGTGAAGCCATCTGGCCCTGGGCTTTCCTTTGCAGGAAAATTTTTGATTACTGATTGAATCTCTTTACTTGTGATTGGTTTGCGAGATCTTCTATTTTTTCCTAAGTCAGTATGGCTTTTTTGTGTGTTTCCAGGAGTTTGTCCATTTCATCTAAGTTGCCTAGTTTGTTGGAATATGGTTGTTGATAGTATCCTTTTATGATTGCTTTTATTTCTTCAGGGTCTGTGATAATGAACACCTACTCATTTCTGACTTTGTTTATTTGCATCCTTTCTCTTTTTTTCTTTGTCAGTCTTGCTAGTGGCCCATCAATTTTATTGATTTTCTCAAAGAACCAACTTTTGGTTTTATTGATTCTTTCTATTGTTCTTTTGTTCTCCCATTCATTTATCTCTGCTTTAATCTATGCTCTTTCTCTTCTTCTATTTGCTTTGGGGTTAGTTTGCTGTTCTTTCTCAAGTTCCTCCAGGTGTGCTGTTAAGTCCTTGATTTTTGCTCTTTCTTGTTTTTTGATATAGGCACTTAGGGAAATAAATTTCCATCTCAGTACAGCATTTACTGTATCCCATAAGTCATGATAACTTATATTCTCATTTTCATTCATCTCCAGATAGGTACTTATTTCTCTAGCAATTTCTTCTTTGACCTTCTGATTGTTTAAGAGTGTGTTATTTAATCTCCATATATGTGCGAATGTTCTCATTTTTTGGTAGTTGTTGAGATCTAGTTTCATCCCATTGTGATCAGAGAAAGTGCTTTGAACATTTACATTGTTTTTAAATTTATAAAGACCTGTTTTGTGCCCCAGCATATGAGCTATCCTGGAGAAGGTTCTATGAGCACTAGAGAAGAGTGTATATTCTTGTGCTTTGAGGTGCAATGACCTATATATATCTGTTAGGTATAATTCATTTACTAAGTTATATAACTTCTCTATTTTCTTGTTGATCTTTTGTCTTATTGTTCTATCTATAGAGGAAAGTGGTGCATTGAAGTCTACTTGAAACAACTATCACTTCCTTCAGTTTTGCCAATGTCTGTCTCATGTACTTTGGAGCTTCTTAATTGGGAGCATAAACATTTATGATTGTTATAGCTTCTTGCTGAGTTGACCCTTTAGTTAGTATATAATGTCCTTCTTTGTCTCTTATGATGTCTTTACATTTAAATCTATTTTATCTGATACTAGTATAGCTGCTCCTGCTTTCTTTTGATTGCAACTTGCATGGAAAATCTTTTTCCATCCTTTCACTTTCAATCTGTTTGCATCCTTGTGTCTAAGATGAGTCTTATGCAAGTAGCATATAGATGGATTATGTTTCTTAATCCATTCTGCCAATCTACATCTTTTAATTTGTTAGTTTAGTCTGTGATCATTTAAAGTTTATTGTGAAAAAGGCGTTTCTTGAATCCACCATCTTATCTTTTTAATTTTATTTGTCAGGTCTATATATTCCTTTCCCTCTTTCTCTTTTTATTCTTTAAATTAAACTAGTGGTACTCTTCAATTCTGAGCTCTCCTCCAGAACTCCCTCTCTTGTCTTTTTATTTCAGCCAGCAAAACTCCTTTTAGGTATGTAGGTAGGGCCAGTCTCTTGTTGACAAATTCTTTCAGGACTTCTCTGTCTGTGAAAGCTTTAATCTCTCCCTCGATTTTGAAGGACAATTTCCATGGGCACAGAATTTTTGAGTGTAAGTCTTTCTCTTTCAGGATCTTGAATATATCATACCACTGCCTTCTCACTCATACTAGTTGAGTAGTCTGAACTCAGTCTTATTTGATTTCCCTTGGATGTAGTAGGCTGTTTTTCTCTTGCTGCTTTGAAGATTTTCTGCTTCTTTTCAACATTGGATAAACTGATTAGTATGTGCCTTGGGCAAGACCTATTTAGATTTATTCTGTTTGGAATTCTTTGGGCTTCTTTGACTTGTATATTTATGTCCTTTATGAGGATTGAGAAGTGTTCCCCCATTATATCCTCAACTACTCTTCCTAGCCCTTTACTCCTTTCTTCTCCTTCTGGGGCACCAATGATTCTTATATTTGTTTACTTTGTTTTGTCTATCATTTCCCTGAGTTCCCATTCAATTTTTTCTATCTTTTTTGCCACTTGCTCTTTTAGTCTTCAAAGTCAATTATCCTGTCCTCTATATCACTTTTTCTTTCTTCTGTCTCTCCAAATCTGGTGTTGTGTGCCACTAGTATGTTTTTTATTTGGACAACAGAATCTTTAATCTCTGTGATATCTGCTATTTTTCTATTTATTCTTTCAAATGCCTCTTTATGCTCTTCTACTATCTTCTTGATCTCCTTCATGTCATATGCTATCCCACTTATTTTATTAAGTAAAGTTGTATGAACATCTTTGATTAGTTGTTCCAATGTCTATGTCTCCTATGGTGTTTTAATTTGGTTGTTAGGAAGGGCTATATCTGTCTGCATTATGATATATTAGTCTTCTGCTGTCTTTGTGGCATGTAAATATCTTGATTGATTTACTTCGGGAGTTTATTTCTTTCAGTAGTCTAAGGCCTTGTGTTTGTGGGATGGTTGTGCAGCAGGGAGCATGGTACAGAGTGGGGCACTCAGTGCGGTGATTTGTTTCAGGGCATGTATAGGCACAAATTGGGGATGTCACGCTGATGCTTATGAACATGGTCACCCAGTGGCCAGAGAATGTAGCTGTGTAGGTGCACCATTGTGGGAGGTGTAACCCTGGTGTGCACTGGTCTAAGGCCTGAGGCTCTTTGTGCACATGCTGTGCAGGTCAGCACTTTCTAAGAGCTGGGAAGTGTGGCTGAGGGCAATGCACATGCACAGTTCTAAGACTGCTGTAAAGTACAATTCCCAGAGCTGAATGACGTGTTGGGGGCCTGGGCACATGCATGGGCCTAGAAGTGCCGTAAACTGATGCATAGGGCTCAGCAGGGGCAGGGTGAGGCTGTGCGACAGCATGGGTGGGATCAGGGATAGCTGAGGTATGGAGGTTGATGCCTGCAGCCTTTATGTGCTGGCAATAGCCTGCAGGAAACAGAGAGGGAGAAGTAGTTCTCAGGAGGGGTGCAGGAGAGGTGGGTTGGTCTGCACTTGGGGTAGAGATGTGGGGCAGCTACATGCACTGGTCACTGGTAGGGTGGGGGTGCCTGGAGAGTGGGGAATGGGAGTGGGTGAGGGGGTTGGGTACATGGAGTGAGTTGCTGGTCACAAGGCTGTGCTGGTGAGGGTGACACACCCAAGGAATGTGACCTGGCTTTCTTCCTAGTCCCCGGCTCCTGTCCATGCACTCCTGTGGGTTCTGTGCCTCCACGCCAGGCTCCAGCCCTCTTCCCCTTAGTTTCCTGGCCTCTGCAACCAGGGCTGCCCCACGTGGTGCAGAAGGCTCTCCCAGGTCAGCCGCACTCCCGAATTGCCACCTCAGTCGCCCTCTTATCTCTTCTCTAACTTTTCCATAGAGCAGGGCTAATCTCAAACTGCTCTATTCAGCCATCTTCCTGAAAGTATCCAGTATGTGATATTTTGCTTGTTCTTTTGTTTCTTAATATTTTTATTGAAAAATCTTCACACACATACATTCCAAACATGGTGGGCAATCAATGGCTCATGATATCATCACATAATTGTGTATTCATCACCATGATCATTTTTTAGAACATTTGCATCACTCCAGAAAAAGAAATAAAAAGAAAAAGAAAAAATGCATACATCCCATATCCCTTACCCTTCCCTGTCACTGACCACTAGTATTTCAATCTATCCAATTTATTTCACCCTTTGTCCCCCTATTATTTATTTATTTTTATACCTATTTTTTACTCATCTGTCCATACCTTGGATAAAAGGAGCATCAGACACAAGGTTTTCACAATCACACACTCATATTTTAAGAGTTATATCTTTATACAACCATCATCAAGAATCAAGGTTACGGAAAAATGGCTCAAAAGTCTCAGATATTTCCCTCCAGTCACTCCAAAACACCATAAACCAAAAAGGGATATCTATATAGTACATGAAAATAACCTCCAGGATAACCAACCTCTTGACTGTTCGAAATATCTGAGTCACTGAAAATTTATTTGTTATTTCTCTCTTCTCCTTGTTCAAGAACAGATTCTTAATCCCACGATGCCAGGTCCCAGCAAATACTGGGATTTCTGTTCCATGTTGCCAGGGAGATTTACACCCCAGTGAGTCATGTTCCACATAGGGATGAGGGCAATAGTTCACTTGTAGAGTTGGCATAGAGAGAGGGGCCACTTCTGAGCAACAAAAGAATTTCTCTAGGGGGTGCTTCTTAAGCCTAACTTTAAGTATTCTTAACCTATCTTTTGTAAGAATAAGTTTCATAAGGGTGAACCCCAAGATCGAAGGCTTGGTCTATTGATTTGGTTGTCCCCAGTACTTGCGAGAATATCAGAAATTTTCCAAATGAGGAAGTTGAATATTTCCTCCTTTCTCCCCATTCCCCCAAGGGAACTTTGGAAATGTTTCTTTTCACTGCCTAAATTATTCTGGGATATATTGGAGCATCACAGTAACCTGGGCAAACCAGCAAGATCTCATTCCCTATTCAAGAGGCCATGTACTTATGGTATTCAACTAAACCGACCATACAGGTTAAATTGGGTAATGCACTATCCAAAATATAAATTTTGCATGAAATAAACATCTCTCCCTTTGGTCTCACACAGAAGTTGAAATTCTAAAATATGGACCGTATCATTCTTGACCCTGTGTTCTGATTTACCTTAGTCCTCTCCAGATCAGCTTCATTCATATTTCTACTTGAAGTCTGATCCCGTTTTTCAACTTTTTAAAGAGTTCCTATATGGGGTAGTGCTGACTTTCATAGCTTCACAACTCTAAGTCTGAGTTTCAGGTGTCACATAAATACCTGAGGTTTTGGGGAACAACTAGATTATAAACAAACATCTCAGTATCTCAAAATTTAGAATAACAGTTACACCTCCTGAATATAAGTGACTGCTGTAAAAGCTTATGATTTAGGACCATTTACAATATGCCCTAACCTGGTAACTCATGTTCACAATTTCAGTTCACTGAGTTTTTATTTTATAGTTAGACCATATGAGTGAGGCATGATAATATTTGTTTTTTTGTTCCTGGCATTTTGCTCCACATACTGTCCTTAAGGTTCATACACTTCGTTGCATGCCTCACAACTGCATTCCTTCTTTCTGGCTGCTTAGTGGTCCATTGTCTATATGCACCATAGTTCCCTCTTCCGTTCCTCAGTTGTTGTATCCTTAGGCCACCTTCATTCATTGTGGGTCAGGAACACTGCCACCATAAACACTGGTGTGCAAATGTCCATTCATGTCCCCACTCAGTTTCTCTGGCTATATACTTAGCAACAGGGCTTCAGGATCATATGGCAGCCCCACCCCTAGCGTCCTGTGGAACCACCACACTGCCCTCCAAGAAGCTGCACCTCTCAGTTTCCCTACCAATAGTGAATAGGTACATCTCTTTCTCTACATTTTCTCTGCATTATTTCTCTCTGTTTACTTTTAAACAGTTTTATTCACATATCAAACAATCCAACCTAAGTAAATAGACATGTCTTCACTACCATAATCTATATGGAGACATTTCCTTTTCTTCCACAAAGAATCCATACCACTATCCCATGCCTCCCACATGTTGACATTTAGTTTTGGCATAATGCCTTGTGTGTTATTTTTATTTTTTATTTTATTCTTATTTTGATTGTTTCATGGAATAATGAACACGTTCAATAATTGATCGTGGTGAAGTATGCACAACTATATGATACCGTGAGCCATTGATTGTACACTTTGGATGATTATGTGATATGTGACTATATCTCAGTAAAATGGCATTTAAAAACACAGTGTTTGTTTTTTTGGAAAAAAAAGATAGCTGTGCTGGAAGAGCGGACTGAGGTCAGACCATGTAAGACCCTGTCTTCTTGGCTAGGAAGTTGCAACTTCATCTTATAGTCTTGTAGGGAAGACAGACAATGAAACAGATAAATAACAAAATGAGATGATTATATAGTGATAAGTGCTACTGAGAAATCTCCAGGATGGGACAGTAGGAACAGTTGACAGGAAAATCTGCAGTTTTAAACTCAGTGGCTAGGGAAGTCCTCACAAATAAATTTGCATTTGAATAAATACCTGGAGAAGTGAGTGAGAAAGCCACATGGATACAGGGGGATGAGGATTCCAAGACAGGCAATAGTGACAGTGAAGGCCCTGAAGCTTGAATAGATTGGCATTTATTTCAACATTTTGAAAAAGTTTAATTATACAAATATTCTAAAGATAGTAACAGTCAACAGCAGAATAAAATGTCACCCATAATTCTGCTATTGCTGGAAAACAAGCTCTTTTCTTATTTCAATACTTAAGACTTTTGTTTCTATATACACCTAAAATTTATGAATATGAATATTTATGGTTAATTTTATTTGTTTAGTTATTATAAACCTTTCCACATTACTATATAGTCCACAAATTTATTAATTTAGTAGCTGCATATTATTCCATCAAGTGACACACCATGATCTTTTTTATCAAGCAATTCTTCTGTTGTTAGCTATTTAAAGAGTCTTTAATTTTTCTTCTTGCAATTATAGCAGTAAGTATGTTTGTACATTTAATTGCTTTTTCTAATTTATTTCAAAATATTTATTTAAGATAAAAAGATCTAAAGTGAGATTATAGTATCAAAGGAATGAACATCTGAATGATTTTGTTTTCCCATAGAGTCATATTCAATTTCACTTGCAAATGACAGGATACGGTTTTACCAGCTTTACAGATAGCAATAATTGAGTTAAGAATTAGAAGGTGTACTTTGAAACTTTAATAGTTATAAAATGGAATTTCATTCTTTGTTATGGTTTATAACGAGTTTAAATAAAGTACCATGTTTTCAATAATTATACCTGTTAATATATGCATTGTATGGCCTTTTATGCCTAGCTTTAATTTATAATTCTCAATATTTACAAATAATACTTTTCAGGAAAACTGGTAGGAGGATATACCCACTATTCTTCCTTTGGATGTAAAAAACAAATTTCTCTAAAATAGATGTGAAATTTTAAATCTGTTAAAATATTTAACATTTTAAATTTTTCTGTTTATGAAATACATGCATGTTTAGTTTTTACCTTGAGAATTGAAAAATAAAAAATAAATATCAGCTCTATTTCTGTATCGGGGGGAAAAAGTGAGACACACGTGCTTGCTTATCCTCTCCCCATCCTTCCCCTCCCTCATTCTCCATTAAAATAATAGTACATATGTAGGCTGGGCAGACGTGTAAGAGAACATGAAATTTATATTAATATGCAGAAAACAGGAAGAATGGAATTTTATTGATAGGCAACAGATAGCAGAGAACAGCTCTACACAGAGGCTCAGAAGAACATTGCAGTGAAAATAGTGGGGGTGGGGTGAGGAGAAGAAGTACTACATGGAAAACACTAAGAATTCTTAGGTTAAGAATCAGTGACAATTGAGCAAAGTGAGTTCTGGGGCCATATTTAGGGAATTATGTAAATGGCTCTCAGTGGAACAGCTATATCTGCTCATCTTATTTTATGCGTCCTCAAGGCACTAATAGCACATCTATTTATTTATTTTCTGCTACCCTTCACCAGAATGCAAACTCCATCAGAACAGGGAAATACATTATCTGTTCTGTCCTGGTGCCTAGAATGGAGCTTCGCACATAGTAGGGTCTCAGTGGACATTGTGTGAATAAATGAGCCATAGCCAAAAACCTTCTCCCCTACTTTCAAATATGCACACATATTTCAACTTCTGAATATGCACACATGTTCACACACCCATAAACATAGAGAGAGAGATCAGTGGCCTAATTCTTGTGTTTACCATTAAGTCCAAAAGGACCTGGTTTCTTTCTAGAAATTCTTTTTTAGCGAGAATGCCATTACCTTATTTCCATGATTTTTTGTGTGCTTACCTTTTCTGGTATCTTCAAAAGCATTTAATTGGGAAAAAGGAAGAGGTTCCTCAGGACTGCTAGCCAAGTATGATTTTAATCCAGAAAGGTTTTATTTGGTTTTAATAATGTAAAATTGAATCATTGGCCTCTATAACTACAGTACAAGGTATTATTTTTAATTGCTTATGCCTTTTTGCATTACTAGAGTCAGGAGTAGAAGACCTCTAAAACACTCTTCATTTAGAAATTCTATCCCCACCACTTTAATGGGATGTACACAATTTTCTTTTTTTTTTTTTAAACAACTACAAAGTAGCGATTTTGCTTCCAGCCACTCTGTAACTTTTCCTGAGCTCTGACCCAACTTCAAAAACACAAAGAAGTAAGCTGTGCTTTTGAAGTAGGGCAGGGAATGCACATAAACATATCCTAAGAGAGTAACATTTCTGTAAAGCCATTTGCTATTAAGCGGTTTCAAATTTTCCTTTATTTTTGTTTTCCTTTTCTTAAATTTTTTTTTCCCCATCAGTATTCCCTTTTCAGTTTTGCTTCTGCCTCGTTTCTTTTAAGGGGGACTTTAGATCTTAATATTTTGTTTTCCTGCAGTTATCGCTACCTTTTGCTTTGTTTTGTTTTATACCAGGTTGCCAAAGCATTTCTGCGGCAGTGTTCCTAAGAGTGGTTTTAAATGAGAAACTCTCAATAACGTTGGTTTAACTGTTCAATCTTCATTTAGAGTCTGGATAGCAGCCCTATCGGAGGCCTGGTATAGAGCAAGAGGGAATCATGCATCTGATTTAAGCTTTTTAATAAAAAGTGAATGTTAAAAGTAGTTTGCTGACAAGGGAAGTTAGCAACTCAAAGAAATTCCCATGTTAGTGTGAAAACAGAATTGTAAGGATGGACAGGCACGGAGGGAGCAGTTCATCCGATACTTCATTAAGTTTTCTAGAGACAGACACCCCAAAGAAAGATCAGAAAATACAGTATATTGAATCTTCAGGACACAAACTAAGGCTGTAATATGGAAGTTATTCCAACATTTTGATAAATGGAAACAGCCCAATTGGACAATTAAAAGTCCACCCTTCTTTACAAATAGTTATTTAGTTTAGATTTTGATCAATGGACACTGATTACACATTCTCTGTCTGAAAGCCGTTTCCTTTTCTTCCATATACTTTACCTCAGATAATTCCAACAAAATACGAGACTGTAGATAGAAGTGTCATTCTATGTAAGAGGAACTGAAGAGCAGAAATTTTGAATAACTTGTAAAAATTACACAGCTAGCACATGCTCAAGCCACAATTTCATTTCCAGAGGATCTGATTCTAAATCCAGTGTTCTTTCCTTAAATGCAGCTTTTTGTTGTTGAACCTACAGTGGCCAAAATAAATGAAAAATAGCCAGTTGTCCATTGTTCACCATAGACTCTTGTTGATCAGAATTGTGAACACGTGGCCATGAAATACATAAGACAGTCAACAAAATATTTTCTGGTTTTAAAGAGGGAAAAGGGCTTCTCAAAAAAATTGCAACTGTCATGTAGATATCTTATTTATTGAATCCTGTTTGGCTATTCCCAATTTAAACTCTGCCCATTTGCTTATTCTTTGTGAGATAATAGCTAGAATCAACAATGTATAAGGATAAACTTTATTGTGTCAAGATCGTCTCTATCTCTAGCTAGCTACATATGTTTTAATACAGCTATGAGTACATATGTTCTGAAGAATTTTGATATTCAAATGCTATTCTCTCAAATATTTCATCCACAGCAGGTGAAAATACACCAGAAAACAAGCTAGAAAAGTAGCTATCTCATACCATTCAAACATTTGTAAGTTATATTATAATGATTGTTACTAAGTTTGTAGTAAAATAGAGTGATTTGTGTGAAATATAGATCATGGATATTATTGTATATTATTAATACATTATTACATATTATCATGGGTAAGTATTTCTGTAATTTTTAAATATTGGGGTCTTTGAGAATTTGTTATAAACTTTGTTTTATTGGTACATCTATATTCAGATGAAACCAGTAAAATAAAGTTTAAATATTTTCCCTTGTCAAAGAACAATCATTTGATTGGATGTTTATTCTCATAAAATGATTGATTTGATGCTTATGTTATGGTAAATGGTTATTCTCATCACACTGCAATATTTCTTTCGCTTCCTCCCTCCCTCCTTTCCTGCCTTCCTCCTGTACTCCCTCTTTGCTTTCCTCTTTCCCCTCCTTCCTCCTCATTTTTGAAAGGGCTATTATGAACCAAGAAGAGAAGAAAACATTTTTTTGTACCTTGCTTGACTTTTCATGCACTCTTTAGGTCACACTCTGGCATTGTCCCCATCCAGGAAGAGAGAAGACCTCCTTCAACCTGCTGCCAAAATTTCAGACACTCAAATGCACTTTTTCTAAAAGTTCTCTTTTGCTAAGGGTGTTTCCTCTGCATTTGTTTTCCTAATCAAATAGCTTTCTATCTATAGTCAGTAAATACAGTGAGTATTGAAAAATGCACCCCTTAATATGATCCGTGCTTTTACATCATCTCTCTCTCTTTGGTACAGTTATGTATGCTCAATATTTATCTGCATAACTATTATATTTTGACATAGTTTATGGGCATTTCAGGCATATGTTCTTTGTCATATTTGAAGGTGTCAACCACCGCTGAAATCATTAGTATATTCCACACTATGTAGAAATGGAGTGCAAAATTGTTTCAGAACACAGATTATAGAATCAGACTATTTTGTGAGTGAGTTCCAGTTCCATTACTTACCAACTATAACTTTGGGAAAATTAACGAAACTCTCTGTGGCTTGATTTCAACAGTTGTAAAGCAGGTGTATTAATGGTTGATGTAAGGAATGAATATATTAATCTGAGTTACATGTAAAGTGCAAAGAAGAGTACTTGGCATACAAGTGTGAAAAATATTAGCTATTTAATACTCCTAGTTATTTTATTAATATTTGTTCTATCATTTTTCTTGATATATTAATGAATTTCCTTGCACTAAGTGGTCTCAAATAGCATCCTACATTTTACCAAGTTCCTGAATTTTATAGACAGTGCAGTAGAGTTAAATATATAATCTGTTGCCTCCTGGAATCTTATCATCAGAGTGTGGCCTTGGCCTCATTCATAAAATGAGCCAGGTCCAAGCCAGTCGGTAACTGTTTTCACTAGAGTAGTTCTTTGTATGAGGCTGAGCTTATATTTGATCTACGAGGATAAAAATAGTACTGCTTTGTATAGCACTAACACAGTATCATGCTGCAACTTTAATTTTAAAATACTGATAGATTATAATTACCCTTTGATATTGTTAACATGTTTAATTTCTTTCGTACCATTCATGTTTTCCATCAGGCAAAATTTGACTCTGTCTGTGTAAGTGGCAAAAGTAACTACATTTCTATGAATGGGAAAGTGGAGAAGTGTTTGTGAGATGCAGCCTCCTCTCTTTGCTCAAACAATATGAGCAATCCTTTGTGTTCTGTGTGTATTGTTTATTAGATGCCTTTTTGTCAGTATTTTTAGTAACTGGGAGCAAAGGATGTACTAATTCTGGATATGTTATTGAAGAAGGTCCCCCTGAATATCCAACTGAGAACTGTTGATGTCATGACATTGGAAGGAAGAAGTAGGAATGACAGCGCACATGTGATTTATACTTTTATTTTTTTGTTTTCTCCTGCCCATCTTTACAGTGGCAGGGAACCTGAAATGCACCCCTCAATTTAATGACCTTATTTAACTCCCACATTGTTTCCAGGATTCAGTAAAAGTATATTAATGAATACAAGGAAAACACTAATAAAAAAATCAGAGTGCTTGTGGGTTCAGCCTAAATGAACTTCCTCATCCATATCTACCCACATGAATGCAGTTCTGAGTCAGATCAAGTTTTCATCAACTTTTTGCTCCATTTGAAAGGCTGCATAAATTTTAATAAAAGCAAGGAATGTCAAGTTGGGTAGACATGCAGTACCTAATACTGAGAGGTTTTCAGTAGCTCCACATGGAATTATAATAATACAATAAATGAGGTGAGTGGATACTAATAATAAATACACAAGTGATTTACTCTTGAAAATACCTATTCTTCAAAGATAAGAAGGAGTTATTTAATTATTTTTTTCCTGAATGTGTGCTTTGGAAAAAATGCTGATTGCAGTGCTTATGTGTTCCTTGGGAATGAGGGCTGCTGGTTAAAATTAAAACGAAACAAAACAAATAATCAAACAGCTCAACTATGTGGGTTGTTGAAGGTTTTTTGTTTGCTTGCATCCTGATTTACATGCCTGAGCAAAATGGGAAAAGTTGGAGGTTCTGTTTGCAAATAGACTATGATTATAATGTATAGTGATATAGTGTTGAGTATAGATTCTCCAAAATGAAATTAAGTCTCTTTGGACTCATTCTCACTCCTGAATTTTATGGAAGGAAGTGAATTCTCCAATTGGACTGTTAAGGTCTATATCCTAAGGAGATAATGAATATTTAATGAATTCCAACCATGTGTTGAGGCCTCACGTTAGGCACTCTGGAAAATGAAAAGAAGTAAAAGACATGTACTGATGCTCAAGGAATTGGAACTATAGGAGATATGAAGCCATTACAGGAAGCGTCAGGGAGAACGGAGTCCTCGGATTTGGGTTTCTGTTTGAATCCCAGTTCACCCATCACTTCAGTTCCTTTAGGCAATTTGCTAGAACATTTTAAGCTTCACTTTCCTATGTGTCAGATAGGAATAATGAAACCTACCTTGCAGGATCAACTTGAATATAAACAATCATCTGCATGATACCATGAGGCAATAAATAAGCTGTGCGTTTTTCACACAGTCTGTAATTCCCTCCGAATCTATAGGTTCATTTTATTATACCAGTGCTGATAAAAATTTACGTAAAAACTAAACCACTGTGACCAAGAGACTCAACTAGCAGTGGCTCCAACCAGATAAAAGGTTAGTACTCTAAAGCAATAATATGGGAATCTAGGCAAATGGGTTATCTATTGCTCTAGTACTAATTTATAGCCATATATACTGAGAAGGATAAATAAGTTCAGGGCAAATATTTTTATGAAAATACCTTAGAAATTGCCTTGATCAAATCTGTCATATTCCGTTATAGAGGATCTACTCACTTGGTCACATTTAGGTATAAAAGATATGGCAAAATATAATCACTAGCTGCATGATGACAAGCCCAGGAATAAGGAAAAAAATGTATTTGGGGAGACTAGTAGTTTTCAAGATTTTTCCAAGGCTGTGCGTAATAATGGAGTTGAATTTTGCACTTGCATTTCTGTTTATGGGTAATTGATTCCCATATTCATATCTCCCAGCTACATCTTCCTTCAGAGCTCCCTAAAGATAAGTCCCTCTGCTTCACTTAAAACCTCCTCTTGTAGGTTGCAAACACTTCATACTTAATAAGCATGTGTTTTACTTCTTGATATTGTTTGTAAACCTAGTCCTTTTTCCATGCTTCTCTACATCGGTGGAACATTCAGCAAACTAGACAGTTTTGCCTTTATCAGTCTCCAGTCCTCGGTCTCCCAAAGTCCAATTAATACAAAGCCCTGAAGCTCTTACCTTCTAAATAGTCCATAAATTTTTCTATTTTTCTCTCTTTCCACTGCCTTAACCCTAGTCCAAAGCATCATCCTCTTACCTGATCTAAGGTACTAGCTTCCTAAATGGTTTACTCAGGTCCACCTTTATACCCGTCCACACTACTTCCACACCGTAGTCAAAGCTGTGTTGCTAGTGTAGATTTTTTTGTTTTTTTTTTTTTTTTTGGTCGCAGTATAAAAATATGCTATTATATTCCTAATTAAAATTCCTCAATGACTCCCCATGCCTTTAATTTAGATTGAAACTAAAATCTTCAGTGTCATTCACAAAACCACCCACAGTCTAGCTGCTGTCTATGTACATAGGCTTATCACATTCCTCATTTCCCTTGCCCCTTCCATGTCTCCTATGCCAACCTATGTTCTACTCCTCCTAAGGGTCATACTTTCTGCCATAACAGTATCTTTTCATACGTGGCTTCCTTTGTACCTCCTTTTCTTTCCACCCCTTTCAACCAGTTCATTCCTATTGAGTAGATTTTAGTTCTTTCCTAAAGAATACATTCTCTGGCCTTCCATATATTTTTAAATTCACTTCTTATATAGACTCCAAGCACCAAAAACATGTAATTTTAATTTCTTAACAGAAGAGCAATATTACATTTATCTGTCTGATTATTTAATTATCTTATGCCCACTAAATTCTTTTTTCCTCGTACACCAACACTTTTTTTTCTCACCATAGAATACTGAGGACTTAATATAGAATATGTTCGATAGTAGACATTCCATAGGTATTTTTGGAAGATTTATTAAATTGATTTCAAATCAAAATACTTCTCATTTATTTCAAACAAGCAGTGAAAAATAATGAATGTTATTAGAATTCAAAGAATAAAGAAATAATACCAAATTCTAAGGACAAAGAATGACCTTACAGAGAATGCCATTTTTAAGTTAAGCAATGAATGATTAAAATGTCTTTTACGAGATGAAAAAAGACTATGTAGAAATTTTAGATAGCAAAAAGGGCAAGAACCAATATGTGGTGATTAATGAAAAGTGTTCAAGGTGATGGTGTCTGGACCAGATTGATCAGAGGGGAGAATTTTTGTACGAAATTTAAGGATGTGCATGTTTGGGTCAGGATCTAGAAGGTCATTTAAGCCAAGAAAATGAATGAGAAATACTTAAGTCACTTGAGGATTCAATGATGAATTTTTGAAAAGAAGAATTTAGAATTAGAAGAGTTTGTTAGTAAGTATAGATGGACAACGAAGAGCATAGGATATGATATTTTTGGTTGTTTACACTACCATGCTATACCAATTTAAGTGACAGGGGTGGAAATAAAAAAAGAGAACTGAGAAGAGATCATTGAAAATATTATTTTATTTTCAGAGTGGTATCAAATTGGAGTCCACACCACCATGACAGTGTGGAAGTAGGGCCCAAGAAGAGGTGAAATAAAGATATGAGTCATCTTCATAGAAAATTCAGATCAGAGAACTGAAAGGAACTTTAAAGAAGACAAAAATCATGAAAGAAGCAGAGGGTTTAAACTGCATGGTTTCAAGGATGCAATTATGTCAGGGAGGTCAGAAAGCATAAGATAAAGCAAAGAGAAGTAGGAAGTGTATCTGAACAGTATGATCGACTTCAAGATGCATATTTCTGGTCCCCATTCAAAGAAGGTGCTCCATTTGTGGGTAGTGTAGTCAGCAGACATCCTCCAGCTGTCAGCTCATGCAGGGTCTGCCCTACATCTGAAAACTGCCTATTCAAGTTCACACCATTCCAGGAGCAGACAAAACACAATGACTGAGTAAGGCAAGGGCATAAAATCTGGCCATGTCAGCCGGACACACATGACACCTTGGATAGGCAATACTTATCTCATCCCTTCCCCTTACACAAATGCACCTGATTGCCCAAGACTATGAGAGATCTTCTTTGCAATTCAACATATCCCTCCTACCCATGCTGCCGCCATCTCCTTCCTTTCACAGGTGTTGATCCATAAAAAGCATCTTGCACCCTGAACTCCATCTCGGCACCTGCTTCTTAAGAACCCAATCTGTGATAAGAGGTAGGAGAAAGGATGTGTAGCTTCAAGGAAGTACTCCATACAAATTATGTAGATATGACAAGGACTCCACAATTCTCAGCTAACATCTACGTGTCTTCTCATTTTTGGACACCTGGAGCAACTCTGTAAAGCTGTCAAGTCACTTGAAGAGGTTGAGGCTCATAGAGTTAGTTTCTTCCAATAAGTTTTTCAGCTTGTCAGGGATGTCAATTTGGAGCCCAAAAGGGGAGTAATTGCTCGGGAGACATCCAGGTAATATTACTGAAGGTCATACTACTAGGTAATGGCAGAATCAGAGCCACAAGCAAGATCTGCTGTCTCTAAGCAAGATTTCTTAACTTTTCACCTTGCTGTCAAAGAAGAGGAGAGTTTAAATGAGTCCTTAATGGTGTCATATGTTGGAGTGATTAAAGAGAATGACAGCTGATATAATGGGTTTATTTCTGAAAATTATTAGAGAATGCCTGAATTTTGAAAGCAAAGGATGTAAGCGTACTGATACTCTCCCAGATCCTGCCTACAAGGAGATTCATTTCTATGTGTGAAAAGATAGTTCCAATATAAGACAAATATATTTATGTATAATATATTATCAGGAGCTTCTTTGTCTACATGCTAAAGAAGATATATATATATATATATATATATATATATATATATATATATATATATATATATGTATAATGCATTCTTTTTTTTGAAATTATTTTCACTGTATAACTTTGGATGTTTTGTGCAATAGACAAACATTCAAAGAAAGTCTTTGCTTGATGTTGGTTGGTTCTAGTGGATATAGCAACAGTTTTATAGTATCTAGGCTGTCCTAGCCCAAGTTATTCAGGACTTGAAAACTTCTAAACAAAGTTTTTGCCCATCTCATAACCTCTAAGCAATGGATTTCACAGTGTATACTGCAATTTTAAAGAGTTAGCCCAAAGTGAATCAAGACAATTCGGGAACATTAAGCAACTGAATAAAAAGCATTGAAAAGCATGCCCTCAATTTAGAACTGCTATCCAAAGACCGAATAAATGTATTTCTTTAACTTGTATGGGAGTCGGTGATATTTTAGCTTGGGGAAGAGAACAATTATCATTTTGAATTCTTTCTGGTATAAATAACAACAGCATCAAAAAAAGAGAAAAGATTCAAACTGCCTTAAAGAATAAAGAATTTGTTATCTCATACGACAGGAAGCCCAAATGTAGGGAAAGGTTCAGGGTTGCTTAATTCAGTGACCAATGATGTTTTCTGTTAATGTTCCATCATAGTTACTCTTGGCTTCATCCTAATGCCCGTTTCCTTTGGGTTCTAAGATGACTGCCCATAGTGACTATAGCAACATCCTTACATTTTTATATACAGTGGGGGACAGAAATAACATATGGCATCCTATAAGCAATAGAAGAATTATGCACTACAGAAACTAATTCCAGTTACCACTTTCAATTTTCCCAAGGATGATATGGGCAGTACCATTCTATATGACTAAGAGATAAGTTAATTTGTTATATAAAATGGCTCCTTTGAGCATTAGGGCTTCCCCTGCCCATGTTGGTTGGCTGTTGGTAAGATTACTGAACCAAATCAGTCATTAGCTACATTAAGAAGGAAGAGGGGGCTATATATTGTGCAGGCAAATACTAGTAGCCACTAGATGTATATTTTGTTATTATCCTTACTGAAATTTCAGTGTGGGAACCTCTTTGTTTGTTTATGTTTAAATCTAGAAACATTGATCTTGGTTTGTTATAGTTCATTTAAAGATTATTGTTTTATACCATTTATCTTAATCCACCTGTTTTTCTCAGTAACACTCCTTGAAAATTATTTATCTTGGTTTAATTCACATTTACTCAGAAGTTGTCTTCTGACATGGCTCTTCCTCATTCACTTTTCATTTATTACACAGAAGATGTATGACATTGTTTCCTTACTTCTTTCCAATTCAATTCAACAGCATTTGCCTCAGATCATCCTTCTTCATCCAACTATCTTTGTCCTATACTACTCTCTCCCTCTTGCTTGTGTACATTAGCAATGCTCATATAACGGGATTCAATTTCTTTTACCTCCCAAGCATTTAGAAGTCATCTGATATCATTTGCTTCCATCCTCTTTGGGGCAATTCAGAGATTATTTATCTTGATTTCTTTTCACTCACTGGGAAATTATGGACTTAATACCATATGCTAGACTATTTTTTAGGACACTATTTCTGATTATGAAGCTGGACATTTATTAATGAACACTCTTGACACTCCTCAGCTTCAATTTAGCCAACTGTGTATTCTCAGCACATCAGAAAATGCTATGGAAAATTTCCTAATATTGAAAAATGGAAATAAAATGAAGTGACCGAGAGCATCCTTGGGGTAGATTACTCAAAGTACATATTTAAATGATTTTTCTCGATAATTTTTTTATAAGTCATTGCAGGCAGTTTTAAGCATCTGCTTATTGATCCTCTGTCTCCCAAAGAAATCAAGAATATCTTATGAGGTGCTGCAAATTACTTACACGTCAGTGGTTGCTATTTCCTTCAATTCAAAACACCGTATGTGCGAGGACTTGTCTTCCACAAAAGCATTGCCCTGCCCACAATACCTTGGTACCCAATTGAATATTATTTCCTAGTTCATGTAAACTGGAATGCTGAAACGTGTCTAGATAAAGTGGATGATAGTTAAATTATTTCATGATGGACAAATTACATTCATCTAACAGCTATTGTACATAATCCCTTTTTGATTTATACCAAAACCAGTCACACCTCTAGTTAATCACTGATATGGGTGTTTATGTCTCAAATAATCTATCTGGTACTATTTGAAAGAGTTTATGTATTTCTGACAAAAAGGAGCCATTTGCTTAAATCTTTTTTGCCTCCTGACATTCTACTTAAAATTCAGTAAGGTCTTTAAATTATGTTTTAACTTAGTGATTTCCAGTAGTAACTTCCAATTAGAAGCTCTTAGAATGTTGCAAGAGAATCTGCCAAGCAACATAAGTATATCCATTCAGATATATAAACTCTAAGATTAGTGTTTCAGCTTATATTAACCATTAGGCTTTAGATATAAGAATTTTGGCAATCCTACTTAAAACTATCTTATTGATGCCATCAAAGTCCATCTCCCTTAGAAATGTAGTGCCATATCATTGTCCTCACCTGGCTAAGTATGTAAATAATGATACCAAATTACCTCTGGTCGCTATTATCAGAGTGTTTAGACAACTGGGGGTAAGACTTACATGATTAAAATATTTTTTGGCTCACAGAATCTTCAAGAATTCCCATAACTTCTTTTTTTGTATTTTTATTGATCCATCTTCACACACAAAGTCCATATGTGGTGTACAATCAATGGCTCACAATATCATCACATTGTCGTGTGCTCATCGCCATGATCATTTTTAAAATATTTGCATGATTCTAGAAAAAGAAATAAGAAGAAAAAAGAAAAAAATCCTACATCCCATACCCCTTACCCTTTCCTCTCATTGATCACTAGTATTTCAATCTACCCAATTTTTTGCTTAATCCCCCCTAAAATTTATTCATTTTTAATTTTTATTTTTTTACTCATCTGCCCATACCCTGAATAAAAGGAGCATCAGACACAAGGCTTTCACATTCATACAGTCACATTGTAAAAGCTATATCATTATACAAATATCTTCAAGAATCAAGGCCACTGGAACACAGCTCAAAAGTTTCAGGTAGTTCCCTGCAGTCACTCCAATAAACTAAAAAGGGATATCTGTACAATGCATAAGAATAACCTCCAGTGTACTTACATTATTGTGCTGCAATCAGGTAATATTGTGCTATCTGTTTCCTAATTTTTACATTCGTCCTGTTACACGATCTATATTCGTTCAGCACAAAATGCTCAATCTCTGCCTGTTCTCGTGTGCCAGCTACCAGAAAGCAATATACCAGAAACAGAGTGGCTTTTGAAAAGGGGAATTTACTAAGTTGTTAGTTTACAGTTCTAAGGCCAAGAGGATGTCCTAATTAAAGCAAGTCTATAACAATGTCCAAATTAAGGCACCAGCAAGAGGTTACCCTCACTCAAGAAAGACCAGTGAAGTTCAGGGTTTCTCTCCCAACTGGAAAGGCACATGGCAAACATGGCGATGTCCCCTAGCTTTCTCTCCAGGCCTCTCCTTCACGAAGTTCCTCCAGGGGATGTTCTTCATCTCCAAAGGTCTCTGGCTGGTGGACTCTCTGCTTCTTGTGGCTATGTTGTTCCTGTCACTCTGGCGGCTCTCTCGGATCTCAAACTTTTCCAAACACTTCCTCCTTTAAAGGATTCCAGTAGAGTAATCAAGACCCACCTGGAATGGGTGGAGACCTTTCTCCATCTAATCAAGTTTAACACCCACAGTTGTTTGAGTCACATCTCCGTGGAGATGACCTAATCAATTTCCAACCTGTAGTGCTGAATAGGGATTAGAAGAAACGGTTGCTCCCACAAGATTGATTAGGATTAAAACATGGCTTTTCTACATAAATCCTTTCCAATTGGCACACTACCCTATTACCGTCTCCTGTTAATCTACATTGTTAACTTTAACTCTCAAAGGTCACTCATTAATGTTAGTTCATATTAGTAACACCATACATTAGTTGCTTTGTTTCTGGTTAACTTCTCTCAGCAAATGTCCTCAAGGTTCATACACCTGGTTACATGCTTCATGATGTTATGCTGTCTTACAGCTGTGTAGTATCCATAGGATGTATATAAGCACAGCTTGTTTGGATACTGATCTGTTGATGGATATTTGGGCTGTTTCCATCTCCTGGCAGTAATAAATAATGCTGCTATAAACATCGGTGTGCAAATGTCTGTTTGTGTCTTTGCCTTCACTTCCTAGTAATGCGACTGCTGGATCATATGGCAATTCTACACTTAGCTTCCTGAGGAACCAACAAACTGCCTTCCAGAGCGATTGTACCATTTTACATTCCCACCAACAGAGGATAGGTGTGCCTCTTTCTCCACATTCCCTCCAGTACTTGTCCCTATCTCTAAATACCATATATAAAACAGCTTCTGAAATAATAATTACCACTCTGGACTAAATGTGTCTGCCAAAAGAGTTTACAACCTAGGCCCCTGTTCCCTTATGAGCATTTTCTAAAGGAGACCATACAATAATTGTTCTTTCATTTCTGGCTTATTTTGCCTCACCAAATGTCCCAGACATTCATTCACATCGTTGCATGCCTCACAACCTCGTTACTTTCTTTCTTTTTTTCCTCGTTACTTTTTGTAACAGCACAATATTTGATCATATGTATGCACCATCTTTCGCCAATCTACTTCTCAGTCAGAGCATCCTTCAGCCACTTGTGTTCATTAGGCATCATGTAAAAGCCCAAAGTCCACAGTCCATCAACATCCTCAAATTTAGATAATTTCATTGTTTCCAAGAGAAAGATACAATAAACATATCCTCACCAAATAGGAAATCTAATCCTCCCCTTAACTCTTGTACCTCCCCCCATTATTTATCCCTGCTGTTGCTATAGTAGTGCTGATAGTTTCCTGTTGAACATAGCTCATAGCATGCAGTAGCTGTTTGCTCCCTGTACCCTGGACTTAAACAGTCTTTTACATGAATCATAACTTTGAGGTATTTCTTGCAAGAACTTATTTATATTTCTAATGTTGATCAGTGGGACACATATGTCTATACAATCCCCTTTCAATAATGTTCACCTTCAGTATGGTAATATTGCTTATAGACCTCTAGAGAAGCTCCTTCACTTCTATCTATTCCCTTACATTTGAGTTCAACCTCATTAGCTAACCGTTCACACATCTACAGCTTCTATGTATCTCTAAGTCCTCTATATTCTGTATTAAAAGCCCCTGTACAGGTCTTTTTTTAGCCTTAGTTAAATTTATTTCTAAATGTTTGATTCTTTCATAGCTATTGTAAATGAAACTTTTTCTCCAATCAGTGTTGGTTGTCCATGCTTTTCTAAGAAGTTGTCACTTGCATCTACATTGTCTAATTGTCTAGTTTATTAGCATATAGTTGCTCATAGTATCCTGTCATTACATCTTTTATTTCTGTGGGATCAATCAGTGATTATGTCTCCTCTTCCATTTCTGATTTTATTTATTTGCATCCTCTCTCTCTCTCTCTCTCTCTCTCTCTCTCTCTCTCTCTCTCTCTCTTTCTCTCTCTTTTGGTCAACCTAGCTAAGAGTCCATTGAATTCATTAATTTTCTCAAAGAACCAACTTCTGGTTTTTTGAATTTCTCAATTGTTTTAATATTCTCAATTTCACTTATTTATGCTCTCATTTTGTTATTTCTTTCCTTCTGTTTGCTTTGGGGCTAGTTTGCTGTTCTTTCTCTAGTTCTCCAAGTGAACAGTTATTTCCTTGATTTTTGCCTTCTGGTTTTTAAATATAAGTGTGTAAGGCAATAAATTTCCATCTTCCTTTGCTACATCCCATACATTTTTATATGTTGTGATCTCATTTTCATTTGCCTCAAGGTATTTACTGATTTGTTTTGTAATTTCTGCCTTGAACCACTGGTTGTTTAAGAGTGTATTGTTTAGCCTCCTTATATTTGAATTTTCTGATCTTCTGCCAATTGTTGATTTTCTTCTTCATTCCATTATGATCTGAGAAAGTGTTTTGTATCATTTCAATCTTTTTAAATTTATTGAATCTTGTGTTGTGACCCAGCATATGTTCTATCCTTGAGAATGAGCCATGAGCACTTGAGAAAAATGCTTATCCAGCTGTTGAGGAGTGTAATGTTCTGCAAGTGTCTTTTTAAGTCTAGCTTTTTTATTGTATTCAAAATCTCTGTTTCCTTATTGAGCTTCTGTCTAGATCATCTGTCCATTGATGAGTGTGGGGAATTGAAGTCTCCAACTGTTATGATAGAGGTGTCTGTCTACTTTACTCTTCACTGTTCTCAGGATTTCCCTCATGTATTTTGGAGTCCTCTGGCTTGATGCATAAATAATTGTGATTATTATGTATTCTCGTTGAATTATTTTTTACAAATACATAATGTCTACCTTTGTCTCTTTTAATTGTATTACATTTGAAGTCTAATTTGTTGGATTTTAGTATAGGTACTGCTGCTTTTTTCTCACTGTTTGAAAAACCTTTTCCCAACCTCTCACTTTCAACCTATTTTTGTCCTAGGGTCTAAAATAAGTCTCCTATAGACAACATAGAAATGGGTCCTGTTTTAAACCCCATTCTACCAGTCTATGTCTTTTGATTGGGGGTTTCATACATTAACATTAAATGTTATTATTTTAAAGGCAATATTTTCTTCTAACATTTTGTCTGTTAGATTTTATATGTCATATCTATTTTTTTCTCTTTTTACCTTTACTGATAAGTGTTCATTTCTACACTTTTCTCCAGACCTCTCTCTCCTGTTTTGTCTATATGCCTATAATGCTCCCTTTATTCTTTCTTGTAGAGCTGGTCTCTTCAACACAAATTCTCTCAGTGACTGTTTGAAAATATTTTAATCCCCCCCTTACTTTTTGAAGGAAAGTTTTGCTGGGTATAGAATTCCTGGTTGGCAGTTTTTCTTTTTCAGAATCTTGAATATCTCTTACCACTGCTTTCTTGCTTTCATGGGTTTTGCTGAGAAATCCAGACATATTCTTATTGAGCTTCCCTTGTATGTGATGGATTACTTTTCTCTTGTTGCTTTCAGAATTCTCTCTTTCTCTTTGACATTTGACAATCTGATTAGTAAGTACCTTGGAGTATGTCAATTGAATCTATTGTATGTGGTACACTGTACTTCTTGGTCTTTAATTTTATGCCTTTCATAAGAGATGGGAAATTTTCAGTGATTATCTCCTCCATTGGTTTTTCTACTCCTTCTCCCTTCTGTTCTCTTTCTGGGGCACCCACAACATATATACCCATGTGCTTCATGTTGTCTTTCAATTCCCTGAGACCAAGCTCATATTTTTCCATTCTCTTCCCTATATTTACTTATGTGTGTCAAACTTCAGATGATCATTCCTCTGGTTCACTAATCCTTTCTTCTCCCTCTTCAAGTCTATTGTAGGTTTCCATTGTTTTTTCATCTCTTCCATTGTGCCTTTCATTCTCATGAGCTCTGTGATTTGTTCTTTAAACTTTCAAGTCTTCTTTATATTCACCCAGTGTCTTCTGTGTATCCTCCCTTAACTCATTCATTTGTTTTTGATGAGATTTTACATGTCTGTTCAAACATTCTGAATTAGTTGTTTCAACTCCTGTATGTCATTTGAAGTGTTGATTTCTTCCTTTTTACTGGGCTATATCATTTATTTTCCTAGTATGTCTAGTTACTTTTTGCTGATTTTTAGGCATTTGATTTCCTTAATTAGTTTATTCTGGAGGTTGTTTTCACTCTTTTACCTAGGGTTTTCTTGTTGGATGTCTTTATTCTCTATCTGTCCTTTGACATTCAATTCAACTTATTCTAGGCCCCCAGAATAGGTTCTGTTTAACTCATCAGAATTTTTCAGTTCTTGTTTTTCTGTTTCTTGCCCTGCCTACATGGAGATTTTTTTTTTCTTGATGTGGGTCTCCTCAGATATAATCCACCCCAGTCAAATTTTCCCAGACTACTCTGTCTCAGGAGAATAATGTAGCCAGTTTCACTTTTCCTTCAGGGTGAGATCCCGCAGGTTGTCAGAATTTCTTATGAAGTCTCTAGACTCTGTGCCTTTCCTATCTTGCCCAGCAAGTAATACTTCTCTGTCTGAAGCCTCCCATCATTGTAAAGTGATGTGGTGCCTTTAATTTCACAGACATTCCTTTCCAGGGGTGTGGTTGAAACAGAGGCTGCAGTAATAGGTGGGGCTTGATTATCTCTGTTTTCCTGCTCTTGGGACCTCAATTTCCTGAAGAAGGACCTCCACTTGAGCTAGGCCTCACCTCCCAATTCTTGGGGAATTTGGCAGCTTTTAGGGAATTAACCCCTTTCACCTGACTAATTACTTTGTCTCTCAGACATGCCTTAGTTCCACCCTGTCTGGGGCAATGCTGGAGCCTGAGACTGTTTTCAGTTCTATCTAATGAATTGTTAAGAGGTTAAAATGAGAGAGAAAAAAGCATTTTCAGAGTTGGACCCTTGCTTCCAGGGTTGCCAATCAACAGCTGAATTGGTAGGTGGCTCTATATATCCCCAGACTCTATATGTCTCCTTTTCTTGGGGTCCAGCCCTTTTCTAGGATTTTGTGCTGTCCAACTCAAAAAACCTTTGTTGTTTTTGTTGGCCCTGACTCTCTCTGCATGGGTGAAAACTCCTTGTTCCTTTCATTCTTGTTCCAGGTTTATCTATGCCTGGAGCCCATTTTTAGTAGGCAGAATTTGTTAATTCTGCAGTTGGAGTTTGGTTGAGCTAAGTCCTTGCTACTAGTAAAATCTGCTTCCTTTCCCCTGGGGCAACCAAGTTGCTGTGCCAGTTGGGGAGAGCTGCCAGCCTTCTTAGCTTGGGAGATGTACAGTTCTATGTGAGATCTCAGCAGTTCCACTCATTCCAGACTGGTATATGCTATGTGTCCAGTCACTGATGTTCCCCCCATTGGTTGTTCCATACAATTCCTAGCTATTTACTAGCTGCTCCAGAGGATGAACTAAATTCCACACCTCACTATAATGCCATCATGCCCACCTTCTTGAGACTGAGGAGCATGATAATTATAATTATTTTATTTTAAAATAAGTTATTATATTTTAAATATAATGATATTTATTAATACTAATAATGTCTATTATTTTTACCAATCCATGCTCTACCTCTGGCAGTAAGGTAGATATTATCTAGATTTGGTAGTAAGGTGATATTACCCAGGTTTAATAATGTCCTCTATTTCCAGGAGGGTTGCTGTGGTGACCAGATTTAAAACTGTCATTTGTATTGCATTCTGTTTGTCAGGTTGCTGGGCATTTGTATAGACTACAACAAAACTACCGCCTGGAATTGTGCCTTTTAGTGATGCTGACATTAAAGCTGAGGTACATTCTCACACTGTCTAATATCCATAACCCCCTGATTAATTATCAACCATTTATCAGGAGCAAAAAGCCCGGTCCTTATCAAGGAGAATATGGGAGAAATCACTCTCAACACATAGAATCCCTGTTTCAGTCACAGTGAAGTCAGAGATGGGTGGTGAAAAGAAAACCAAGGACTCATTAGTAAATGTTTTCACATGGGGCAACATTGACTGAATTTATAGAAGTGTTTTTACTTTTCAGAGTAACTTTTTATTTGGGAAAAAGTGTGACAATCAACCCATTTTAAAATACTGCTTTATTGTCTTGTGAAATACAAGTTTGGGAATTACTGTTGTGAGACATATTAAGATTGTTTTGGATTGATTATCACCACTCATGCAAATACCAGCCCACTCACTTCATAAGAATCTTTGGTTTGAATACAGAGAAGAGACAGGTAAGGATAGATCTCACATGTTCCAGTAGTCTCTATAATTCATTATAATTCTGTTTTGCTATTAGACCCTGACATGGTTCTTTCCAGACTTTTAGTAACAAATTGTGATGATAGTCATTGGTGATGATTTAATGCATTTCATTCAAATATCTCAAATCTACTCCAGATCAGAGTTGTAATTGCTATAAAAAATGACATTTTGTATAAACAGAGGGCCACTATTAGAAATCTGATTTTCAGAATTATAATTCTTTCCTTGTTTCATGTTGAGCAATATGCTAAGTATATCCCCCCAAATAAAATCATAATACTATTTTCAGGATTATGTCTATAATGCTCAATTATTTGTTGTATTTTCTGATTATTTTGTATGTGTATTTATGTATGTGTTCATATGTATATGTGTGTGTGCGTCTATGTATGAGTATCTGTATATATTTATATGTATATGTATATTTACGTTTATCTGGACTACTTAGTCAAATTTTGCATTCCTCAAAGGAAGAATTGGTCATATTTATTTTATAAGAACCACAGAATCAAGCTCAGAACAGGTCATATAATAGGAGCTCAGGAAACACTTCCTGTATTCTGTTTACTAGTAAGCATAATTTTTTTTTTTAACGTGGGCAGGCACCGGGAATCGAATCTGGGTCCACTGAGTAAGCATAATTTTGAGAGATAGATTCATATTTTGGAAATAGTTAGGATCTTAACTTAGATACCATAGGTATATAAAAATAATAGTGTGTATATCTCACCCCAAAACTTTGAAATAGTGAGTAGAAGAGTCATGAATAGGGAAGTCATTTTCATTGTCTATTCTTTTCATTTTCATTATTTTCTAATTGTCATTTATGTTTTGACCCTATACCTTACAGTTTGACTGATAACTTTAAATCAGCTGCACCACCCTTATTAATGTATTTCACTGCTGGATCAATAATATTATATCTATTTCATAGTTTTATAAATAAAAGAAAACCCAACTTTCACAGTGTCTAAGAAATACTGTAACATTTACTACCTATAATGTCTAAAACTACAATATGATAAAGAAATATTATTTTTCACTGACTTAATTTCTTCTCATTTCAAATTCTTTCACATAAAGCAACTTATCCACGAAATGGCATTTTTAATATTTGCAACACTTTTGACCATTGCAAAACTTGCTTTCCAATCATCTGGAAATCTTAAAATTCAACATCTCAATGCTAGGGATGGGATATTTCTAAGGATTTAATTTTTCTATGCCTTTCTTTCTCTGCTCTTGTCTTTAAATTACGTTAAGAGCGTTTTAAACATCATTAAATTACATTTTCATATCAGATTTTGAAAATGCAAAATGTATTTTCATAAACATACTTATGTTATTTCTTTGACCCATTTCCTGATATTTAGGAATGAGTCCCTAAAATAATCCCACAATCTGTGTCTGCATTGGTAGTGTATGGGCTTAAGTGGTTAGGTCACTAAAATTTGAGCCAATGTGGTCAATTTTATCTATATAGTTGCCAGAAGTGTTATTAATTAAACACATAACCTTCTTTTTTATGATGAGTGAATCAGAAGACCAATAAATATGATAATCCTGTAAACATCAAGAAATACTTGTTTACTCATTGTCTGAGAACAGAAAATATGTACATCTCCATAAAATTTTATCTTCAGTATTTATGAAAGGAGTTTTCCACCTTCCTCCAAAAGCTCTAAATTTACCAGTGACTCTGGTCTGACCAGAAGTAATATCTCTAGCCTCAAAGTTTCCCAAAAGGTCTTTCAAAGGATTGTTTCCACCCATGAAGTACAGCCCATCTCCTCCTTGGGGAACTTGTCAAGGTAGATTAGTTGAATTCTATATTAAAATGTAACATTTCTGGTTTTGTTCACAGTTATAAATTCAGTGTATCCAATTATATCTTGTTGGAGAACGGGTTTTTATTGAACTTATGAAATAAATACATTGTCATATAAAGCAAAGGGACCCAAAGAAGGTAATGTGTATAAATTCTAATGAAATTATTGAGGAATTTTAAGGACAGAGTCAATTAATATCTGATATTCTCTACAGATTACCTGTATGTTTTTTATCAGTGGGGTGCTTACAATGCATATTTATTTTTTGTCAGCAAAGAAACTTCTTTTAAAGTAAAATTCACAGAAACTTCTTTAATTTATGTCTCTAGTTCCTTTATCACTCCTAAATCAGCACTTTTTCATTCTATGATATATCAACTGAAAATTTGTAACCTTTTACTAATGAGACAGATTTTTCTAGACTTCTAAGTTTATTTCCTTTTCTCTTGTGAAATATATTTTATGAAAATTCCCATATAATGCCTTTATTCATCATTTTTATGCTAATGATTGGAACATTGTATAATTTGATATCCATCAATGTATTTATTAAAGCATAAATAAGTACAATGTACTTATTAAAGCATAAAGAAATATATCTGTTTCTTCCTATTAAAATAGATTGTGCTAATCAATTTCAGCTAGCTACTAAGCCCGTTATCTTAATGGGTTTGCTTCCCTGGGAGGTAAGTTATCTCTCTTACTTTGGAAGTATTTTTTAACACTTTCAACTTGAATGGGAATGTAAATTATTGTTGCTTCTTACATTAAGGAAATCCATTTGGGAAAATTTGAATGTATACAATGGTAAACTCCATTATGGAAAATTGAAAATAAGGTATTTTATTACTAAAAATATAATTTGCTGTATAAATATAAAAAATAAATAGAGATTCCTTGGTTGATTTTAGTATTTACAAGTCATGAATTCACTTGAGGAGATGTCAGGCAATAGAAAAACTGAAGCTAAAATGTTGGAACTCATGCCAGCTGAAAATCAATCCAAAGTAAATATACCTCAAAAGCCATAAAAATAAAACAATTAGAAATAAGTTTTGAGTTAAAGTTAAAAATTATGTACAACATTTTTAAGAAAACTTCAAGTTTAATGGGATGCCCCTCCTGACTGGTTTAGCAGAAATGTGAAATTGTAGTCACCCAAAATATTTTCCCTTTGGAAAGTGATTAGTTTGGTATTGAGAAATAGTTTTACATTCATAGAATGAAAATAAAATGATTTATTAAATTGGTGGGGCAACCTGAAGGTAGAACTAGGCCTGCCCTTTCAAGAGTTTCACAAAACATTTCTTTCAGATCAATGTGTGCTGACTTATTTTATCTTTGTAGGAGGAGTCAAGATCCATAGACTTTTTACTTTTTAGAGGGGACCTTAGAATCTAATTTAACAGAATGGTCTTTTTACAGTTGGAGTTATTAAAGACCACACAGGTTAAATGGCCTCAGTTACACAATGAATAGCAACAGTGCACTATTCAAGTTGTTTTAAAGAACTGATTTGTTACAAAGGTATTAGTCAAAAAAGTAGCTTTTTAATTTTTTTCTTTTTTTACCAGAAAGATTATACACTAAATAAAATATAAAGATGATAGAAAAGTAAAGACAGAGAAAGGGGATTGTTTAAATATACTCTTAAGTTCGCATGTACTCATTTAGGTACATGCATGTGTATGGCTCTTGAGGAATAAATCACATACATGATTTTAGCTATTACTTACAAAATTACCTTCCATCAAGTAATATGTCTATCATCTTCTTAATAATACAATAGCTGTCCCACAGATCTTCTTCCCACCCGCCTGTCCTCATGGTCCTTACATCTCACTTTATCTCTCATTAACAGGTTCTCTGGCCATAATTTGGTTTGACCAATGGTTCATCAATCCTTTCGACAATGATTTTCAGAAAGTAATTATTTACCATACACCATGTGGTCATACATTGATAAGCAAGACAGATCAGTTTTTCCCCCTCCAAGACCATACCATCTAGAGTAGGGCAATATACCTTATGAACTCATGTCAGTCTTTGAACTGTTTTCAGTGCCAATAAGATATGCCCAGAAATAAAAACTAAGCATTTAGAAATTTTGTAACAGTCTGCCAATGTAATTTTAAGTCTGTTGCATGTAATAACAAAAACATGGTGTCAGGGTGAGAGAGTGGTACAGTGGTAGAATTCTTGCCTGCCGTGCAGGAGACCTGGGTTCGATTTCTGGCCCATGCACTTACCCCTCAAAAACAAACAAGCAAACAAACAAATGAAAAATCAAACAAGCAAAAATTCAACAAATGGTGCTGGCAATAATGGGATACTCACATGGAAAAAGAATGAAATGTGACCCCGCTATACAGCATGCTAAAAAAAAACCTTGGGGACTTCTGGTAGTCATTTATTACTCTACAACAAATTACTCAAAACATAACAGCTTAAAACAGTGAACATTTATCATCCCACCATTTCTGTAGGTTGGGAATCTGGGTGCACATTATCTGGATTGTATCTCAGGATCTCTCACAAGGCTGAAATTAATCTGAAGGCTTGACTAGGGGATGCTGGCTTCCAATCTCACATCGTTGTTGACAGGATTCAGCTCCTTGTGGAATTGCACTGAGGACAACAGTTTCTCCTGGTTCTGGGCTAGATTTCTCCATTAGTTTCCTCCCAAGTGGATCTCTCCATAGGAAAAAACCACAACTTGGCAGTGGCTTCTATCAGTTGAGAAAGTAAGAGAGCATGAAGGACAAAAACAGGGTGGAAATCAGAATCTTTTTGTAACCTAGTCTTGGAAGAGACATCCCATGCCTTTCACCAAAATCCATTCCTTAGAATAAGTTCACTATATTTACCCCATTTTTGATAGGATGAGATTACACAAGGGCATGGATACCAGGAGTCTGGGTTTATTGAGAATCATCTTAGAAACTGCCTAACACAGGCTTATATTTTATTTATGTATTAGTACGTAAAAATATGGAAACTGAAAATGAAAAACAACCCATGTCAAGAATTGTGAGGGGTTTCAGGCTTTACTTTGTGTGCATATTAAGAAATTAACCTATAATGGTTTTATTGTTCTGATAGGAAAATGAGATTCCTGGGTCTTAGACAAAGTTCAGTTTATTACTCATAGCAAACGAAGTAGCCAATGTATCCACGTGTTTTGCTGTTGTTTCACAGACTCAACTCCTACAGGCAACATGGTTAGCATGCAGATTACTTGCACATGCAGTGGATTGCATTACAGGAGAGAACTCCTGAATTAAGTAAACCCTAATCTTTTATAATGGCGCTATAGATGCCTGCTGTTTGTTCCAAAGGAAAACACCCTATCTTCAAGGCATTTCACTCTACAAAAATCTTTGAAATGATAGTATCAAACAAGGGCAATTAGTGTCTCACCCATGAGGCATAAAGAAATTTGAAAATACTGTGGATAATTTTTCTCAATGGACTGGTCCTTCACTAGGTCAATTTGAGAAGTACTGGCCTAGAAGTTTTTAAACTCTTGTTCACACAAAGCTTACAATGTAAAGGTTTTTAACTTTTATACCACATGATTCCATGGGCCTGCCTTGGTTCCCCTACAGGTTTTGGTAGTTTTAAGACAGAATATTATAAGAGAAATCCTGGCTTTATGTATGTTTAATTATTTTATATAAAGAGTTTGAAGTTTGAGGTGAGATTTTGTAATAGAGAGATTGATAGGAACAATGTTGAAAATAAGAGGGTGATTTGAGTGGGGAAAAGTAAGTCATCCATATTATTAGGTTTAACCCCAATTAAATTTTATTTCTTGAATTTATTTCAAGAGAACCATGAATTAGGATAAAGACATATGCTGTTTGGAGGAATGCTTTGGAGTATCTTCACTAAGGTATATGTTTGTATCTTGAAAAGTCATGGAATATCACCTCTTAACTTCACACTAATCTTTTAGAAGGGCAACTACTGTTCTGTTAAATGGATGATACTGCTCAGTAAAGAGGGGAAGGCAAGGGAAAACTCTGTCCTGTAAGAAAAGGAAGAAACATCGTGGCCAGTTATAAAAAATGATTGGAATCAAGTTCATAAATTCAGAAGAAAACCTACAGAACAGATGAAACTTACAGAGATATGAAAAATATATATAGGCAAAGCCCTTTAATAGCTTGCATTTTGGGGGGCACAGGAGTGAGAAAGGCCAAGAATATAGTAGAAATTGATCAAGTAGAGTTAAACCTAAATTAAGGATGTACTATGCATCCTACTACTCATAAGAATGGAAATTCATTAAGGAAAAGCTCATGCAAATGATATAATAATTAGAACCTGCTGCAGATAGTTTAATTAGCTCTATCTTGATTGAAAGTTTGGGGAGGAGTTTGAAAGGGATTCATGTTTCAGAGAAACAATGATATGTTGAGGGAGAAGAATTTGAGCTATATGCTCAGGGATTAAGTTAAGGCTATTCACTCAAGACAGCTTTTGGGGATCCCAGACCTATTGCTGATCCCCTGACTTTGGTCAAATTGGAGTAGATAATTATGCCGGCTTGAAGCTATTATGTTTTCCAGAAAAGTCATGTCCTTTAATCCTCATTCAATATTGCTAGGTAGAATCTTTTTATTGTTTCCATGGAGATGTGACCCACCCAATTGTGGGTAGAAACTTTTAATTAGATGTTTTCCATGGAGATGCATCTCCATCCATTCAAGGTCAGGTTGCTTACTGGAGCCCTTTAAGAGGGAAAAAGCTTTAGAGCCACAAGAGCCACCAGAACTGACAGAGCCAACAGAAAAGGCAAAGCCATGGCAAAGCCATTGAAGTAGGAGCTAGCAGATCTCACCATGTGCCTCCCCAGCTCAGAGAGAAACCCTGAATGTCATCAGCCTTCTTTCTTCCCCATGATGCCTAAGATTGGACATTTTTATAGCCTTGCCATGATTTGGGCATTTTCAGAGCCTTAATACTGTAAATTTGCAACTTAATAAATTCCCCCATTTTAACAGCTGTTCCAGTTCTATCACATTCCTGCATCTAGCAATAATAAAAGAGGAAGCAGAATATTCATTCAGTTTCCCACCTGCTCTGTGGGTGGGCCCATATACAAGGAAAAGCTGACAATCCTGAGTTTCATGCTCTATGAAAGCTTGACTGGGATTGGTAAAGTCTATGCAGCTTGCTACATAGAGTGCTTTCCTTGAATTTACTGTCTCCCAAGAGTGTTTAGTGTTGATTCCCTTCACAGTTATTCTATGTATGTATATGTGTAAACATCCAATGTAAAAACTCACACTTCTTCCAGAATTCTTCCTTTATACATTTGAAAAAAACATTCCAACATATTCTGTATTTGCAAATGCAGTAGCACCTCACTCCTCTGGTATCAAAATCTGTTTTAGTTTGCTAATGCTGATGGAATGCAATATACCAGAAATGGACTGGGTTTTATAAAGGGCATTTATTCAGTTACAAATTTACAGTTCCTCAGAGGAAAGCCAGATGGCTTTCCTCTGGCTTTCTCTGGCACATGGCAAGACACACAGGGATGTCTTCTGGCCTTCCCTCCTGACTTCCGGTTTCAAAATGCTTTCCCTGGGGTGATTTCTGCATCTCCAAACATCTGGGTCTGTGTTGTCTCTGAACTCTGAGCTGGGCTGTGCTATGTTGTTCTGAGCTCCACTGAGCTGCTTCTCTTGCTTCCAACCTCTCTCTTTTAAGCCTCTAGCTAATTAAATTAAACATCACTCTTTGCAGAAGGCACTCCCTTTAGCTGACCGCAGATGTAATCAGCCATAGATGAATTTCACATGCTGATGATTTAAGTCCACAGCAACAGAACAATTGGGCACCAACACCTGGCCAAGTTGACACCCAATCCTAACTACTACAGTAGTCATGTGTATATATACATAATTCTCCCTACTTCTTTGTTTGAAACCTGACTGATAAAACTGTATTTGGTGGATCCAGAAAATTAGATTTCTGCCCAGTGCTCAGGTGATGCTAATGCTTGTTATTCTGGGAATCATACTTTGAAAATTATATACTAAATGATATACTAAATGATCAAGAATGTGCACAGATTAACTTGGAGACAATATTAAACAGAAGTTAGAGCTGTCTATAAACGTGAAGTCTTTAGTACTGGATAGTCTGCCTTGTGCAGAAATGAAGTTTTCTCCATCCAAACGTTCAAGCTGACTTTGGATAATAATAGCACACACTGAATACTTTCCATGAGCCAGGCAATCTTTCCAACAGTTACGTATATTGACTACCAATCTTTTTATTATGAGGGCAGAGAGTATAAGTAATTTGCCCAAGGTCACACCATGGGTGATAGTGCTTGACTTTCAAGTTAGAAAATCTGGCTGAAAGTCCTCATTCCTATCCAATATATCCTGTATAAAAAGGTGCTACTAGAGAAATACCTTTAATAGAACTAAATGGACTTGATGATTGGAAAATGTTTTTAACCCTGATTATATGGTATAAAATAAACAACTAATCTGAGTGATTATTTCATTTCGCTTTTCTCTTATTCTCAACATTTACCCCTTTGACTATTTGGAATTATAAACAGTCTCAGTTTTGTAAACATAAATACTCAGCCCCCAGGTGACTTAGATAAATCTTATCATTTTAATTTTTATAATAGTACAGATTATAATTTTCCTGTGCTATTATAAAAATTTTTTCTAGGACAAATCTAGTGGAGTGTTGAGGCATAAATAATTTAAACCTCAGTTCCATTTTCTTTTTGTATTAATATATGTTTTGCAAAAACTGAAAAGAGTGCATGCAGTTCTTCTTAAAGGATGATCTGCTGCATGGTACATATTTACAGAATTAATAAGATGATAGAAGAGAAAGAATTTGCAGGGCCTAGACTGTTACTAGTGAATTATATCATTTTTATCATTAATCATCATCTGTTATGTCATGCTTATTCTCCATCTGGTTGGATATCAGCTGCGATGTTGAATAGTTTCAGTATATTAATTCCTAACTAGTTACTACAGGTAGCAGATAGAATAGGTTACATTGTGACTATTTATTATCTCTATTAATTGCTTAACAAATCATCATTGACTACCATCCACAGAATGACAGATGGCCAATAAGATGTTAAATAGTATTTGCTGCACTTTTGTGATCTCAGACTGTTTTTAAGAAGAGAAAAATCATTTAAATGACTCTTTCACTTTGTACTCAAGTTCTGCATGCATTCCAAGTTTAAGCTGTACTCAGTATGGTCATCTAAGAATTGAACTCGCATCAGAACAGTATAACTTGACAATGCAGAAATTGATTGTACCAAAGAGTAATCATTAGAGCATGTTTCATAATAATTCATGACTGACTGTACACTGAAATCAAGAAAAATGCATCCTTGCCAGAGCAGCATTTGTAAATGTTAATGTATTTATAGTCCTAAGGACTGATATTCCCTGGTATCAAATGAAATATTTCCAATTAAATAAGCTTTCAGTAAATATATTCTTTTTGATCAGTTTCTACTATGTAAAATAATTCAAGAAAAGATGGCTTTCCTCATCATATTAGGCATACAATGGAGAGAGACTGGGATGATGGATCAGATCAGTTACTGATCACTTGATTTTCTAATTTGCTTCTTTCATTATATACCTTGGCATTGGTTCAGTTAATCTGGTAAAAAAAATATCTGTCCTGGGGACATGGCATTACATGATTTTCCCTGGTAGCTTGTGGTCATCTTCAGTGAGATTATGAAGTTTGTTAAATTTTTAATAATCTCCTACCTATATGAGTTCACCATGGGAATATTCTCAAACTCCCAATTTGGAAAAATTGAATGTGCCCTTTGTTCTAAACATGGAGAAGAGAATGCTATGTAATTTTAATAGAACAAAAAAGGCAGAGCCAAGATTTACAGTGAAATTTTAAAGTATTGATCTGTTTTTTCAACAAACCATAGTTGCTAATATTGAAAATAATATCGTAAGAAAATGCTGTCACTTGCGCATTGGAAAAGAATTCATCCCTGTAGGCTTTGCAACATTCTGTTTACTATTCCATTGAAACCTTCATCTGGGCCTTTGGAAACACAGAAAAATTCTGTTGACAGAATCTCATGATGTATAAAAGTCAGGCATCATTATTAATTGGCTTATTGCATTTCTTACACAGAGGTTACAAGCATATAAAAGATGTCTACACATTTTATAACTAGAAAATGCCTCTTAAAGCTGTAGTTTGATTGTGTTCACATATGCTTGCAAATGACTTTATGAAATCTGAACATTTTTTCCATCCATTTAAAGTACTTAATGTCCCTGGCATGGTGCAACCCTTAAATATTGCTTTTATTCTTATGTTCTTATTTTTTTAATTCTCTATGAAATGAGAGAGCTGAACTATATAAAGATACATAATGTAATACAGTAGCTAAGGTTGTTCTTTTTAAGACTTTGCTCGTAATATTTCAAGCTACATATCTGGTTATAGGTAAGTCATATTCTTGGAAAATTTTAATTTTTCAAGGATTCTCCTTCTTTTCTTCCTTCTTAAAAATACAAAAAATTTGTCACAAAACAAACTATTTTATCATTTTCCCTCAGAGCGGACATTCCTATGTATCTGCAGAGTGGTGGGATTAATGACCAGTACCTTTGAATTTCAGGCATTTTCACTGCCTGATGTGCACAGGAGTTTGAAGGGTCATGGTTTTCTTTCCAGTTAAAATGTAGGCAATCCTATGCCTGAACTGAACAAAATTTTGTTTTCCCAGTTTTCCATGCAGAATATTTGCAAATTATTTCCTGTTATTACGGAAAATATTTGGGCTAGTAAGTACATTTTACTTACTCTCCAAGTAGGATACTAGACTTTGCAGATGAAAAAAAACTTGGTCCTTAATTTTAAGGTAATTAACATCGGGAAGACATATAGGTATGTAGCTACTTATTTATGATATATTACATAGTATAGCATTGTGTTATATCATCTAATAAATTGGTCCTTTGGAAAATGGACATGGTGACACAGATGTAGGTGAGCATATCATGCAGTAGGTGAACAGGAGGGTAGTTGGGATGTTAAGGGATTTAAATTTTTTAAATGGACTTGATTTGAAGATGAGCATGAAAAGAGAGCAAGAGGAGTGAGAAGAAGAGATATGAGGAGGTGGCAAAGGAGAGAGAAAGTAAGAATTGGAATGGCTTTTGTGGGACACTGGGCAGCAAACGAAAGCAGATGAGTACAGCAGGAATATAAATTAATAGATACCTGGAAAATTTTCTTACAGATTTGAGACAAATGTAGTCAAAGTTTGAAACCTACTTGAAATTATTTGAAGGTCTCACCATCTGATCTACAGGGCATTCTCTTTTTCTGAACTCTGGCAACTGCTACTACATATTTAATTATTGTCAATTATACATGAACTTCCTTGTCAGATCTTAAAAATTCCTTTGACTGTCTTAAACTACCAATTAAGTCTTATTGCTTTGGTTTTCACACACATAAGCAATTTGGGGACAGGTGTTAAATGTGATAATATCATGCATGTCGTATAGTGTGTACATTCTTAACATAGTTGATATTTCATGGTATTTTTTCATTAGACTGTTCTATCTATATGGATACTTATTTCTGTTTATTATCCACAAATAATGAGCTCTAAAATGACTCCAAAGGCCTACTGAAGTCTTTAAAATACACAAAACAAAGAAAGTAATTTAGGGTCTAAATTTGTTGAATCATCTCGATTTCTGATTTCAACCAGATAATTACTGTTATTGATGTTGGAAGTCATGGACCCTGGGTGATAAATGGGGAAAATATCATCATGCTTTTCACTATTTAAAATATACTTCATGCTCATAATGGAAGTTTTATAAATACCTGCAAAGTTATTTGTCAGTCGATTGCCAGTTGCCAATCATCTCTCAATTACCCATGTATGAATTATTCAGAGCTAGTTTAATCCCAGGCTGATTTCTTTTTACCTCCCAGCACTCATCTGATCTCACTCTCTTTTCCAGCAATTCACATGTGCTTAGGGAACGCAGGCTAATTTTAATGTTAGCCTGAACAAACACTTAAAAAGCTAAATCTATTTTCTAAAAAGAATTAATGCATTCCCAAAGACAAATATGCATCATCTTTGCACTATGAGATGCTTTGGATTATTTAATACCTTGGCTCATTTCCTTGATAATCAAAAGTATAATAATTCCTATACTCATACTGTTTACAACTTTCGGTTATAAATTCTTAATCATCAGTCAAGACTTTTGCATTTTAGTTTTCTGTAGTGCTCAGGACAGCTTTACTATACCAGCAGTTATGGGTCAGCTCAAACTGCAGAATACTATCCTACAATCTTTACTTCTTGGTTTACGAGATACTACTAAATTTACTCTCACCTCTCAACAGTCCCTTCCTCCTCATTCCTTATTCACGGGTAGAGTCCAGGTTGTCACGTTATGCAATACAGACATGTTTTCCCAGCCCTCGTTTTTGATCCACAGTTGGATAACTTATTCAAAGCAGATGACTATAAACTCTTTCCTAAGAATTTGGAATTAGCACCCAGGGAATGAATCTGTCTCTTTAGGTTCTTGGATCTATATCACATGAATTCAGAGTATGGGGTGGCCCTGTTTTCTGGCTTACAAACTGGGAAGAGAGGGAACTACACTGAAGGAATAGAGACAGCTTGCCTAGCTCCCAACTCTGGTTTCGATTCTTTCAGATGCCCTATTGCAATTTTGCCCTTGAATGTTGTGAGACTTCTCTGTGTCCTTATCATTTAGTCCTTTGGCAAAATTAAGCATGATAGAATTTGTTCCTATTTCCTGCAACTAACATGGAAACCATCTAGCCCAGTCTCCTTATTCTACAGATCAGTTTATCAAGGTCCAGGTAGGATAGTCATTAGGGCAAATTAGCATTATAATTAGATAAAGGACACACACTTCCATATTCCCAGACAAGCATTCATTTTTATCTAATTCAATACATTTCTCAATCCCTCCCCAAAAAGTCCATTTCGAAAGTAATAACTAGTAAATAGATCTCTCACTAAAATAATCATTCTCTAGTTGTTGTCTCCTGTGGACTATTTGTATTCTACGCCCTAGGGATAAAGCAGTAGACATGATTTCACAAAGCTTATAGTATGAAAATTATACTATTCATAAATAAAATCAAGATCCTTTGATTTTTCTGGTGTTTTTCTGGTAGTTTGGGTAGATTTGCACAAATATCTCTTTGCTGGGTCCTCCTTGGCCGAAGTTTTAGGAAATATGCAAAATGCTGGCTGAAGCCACAGGTAGAGTTTTATCCCCATGGGATGTCAAGGAGTCAGCTGGTCCCCAGGACACAATGGGAAAGCTAAGGCCTTCAAAAGGCATTGCAGAGCATATCTGCACAGTCTGTGTCCCGTGGCGCAGTCCTGTCCAATAATGTCAGCACACTGAGAAAGCTTTAGACATTTTAACTCCTTAGAGAAAAGATTGGCTCTAAATACGTTCCAGACTTCTTGCCCTTTTTTTGTTTGATTGTTGTCATGGATCGGTAACTAATTGCTGTGGACTTCCTGGTATCAATCAGCTGATATTTGTGCCCTGCTATGTAGGAGTCTCAGTGTGCTACACTTTTATGAGCTTCGTTAGCAAAGTACAATAAATTCAACTCTGACCTCGCATTTGAGGCCTTCTGTGATCTAGCTGCAGGTGTCTTTTTATATGTAAAAAGAATTCAATAACTGGTGACAGAAAGATAAAGATCTTCACTGTTTGCATTTAAACCATATATACCTTCTGGACAAACCAAAATATTCTTCTCCTATACCCACCATTTCCTTTGGTCCTTTTCCATCTCCTCTCAAGGAGATCATCCTTGATAATGTGGATAAGCTTTCTTCAATCAGTTGAAGGCCTTAACAGCAAAGACTGAGTTTTCCCGAAGAAGAGGGTCTCTGATTCTAGACTGCGGCATCAACTCCTACCTGAGTTTTCATTCTTCTGGCCCACCCTAAAGACTTGGCACTTGTCAGCCCCCACAGTTATGAGACAATTAAACACACACACAAACACACACATACATATATATCAGTTCTGTGTTCCTAAAGAATATAGATTGATACATGACCTTATTCTGACCAACAGACCTGGAGGAGAAATGTGCTAAGAAATAATTTATTCCATGATAAAATTAAAGAGTGAAAAAAATAGCCCTTTCCCTTCATTTCTGCTTTTGCCATAGACAGCTGACCATTCTGATGGGGAAGTGGAGACAATCTCAAAGTCCTAACTGCAACCAATCCAGGTGTCACCCACCCAGACTTCTTGTTACAGAAGAAACCAATTCTCTGGCTTAAAGCCACTTTAACTGGGCATTTTGGTATTTGAACCAAATCCATGTCAACTGATGAAGAAGTCCTATCCTACTTTATTTCTATCTGTCTCTATTTAGCCCTTTATACATTCATTATAATTTACATTTCTATTGTACTTTACAAAAAACTAAGGTGCTGTTCTCCACCATGTTAAATAAGAACACACTGATGCTTGAAACAAAATCCTGTCCAAAGGTACACAGCTGGAATGCTGATTCTAAGCACATGGCATCCTTGGATAATTAGCCAGATGCCAGTGATTTGCAACATTTTATCTTTACGGGCTCCTCCCTCACAAATAACCTTTCTGTCAGAAGATTCTGTTTAAGGTTCTGTTTCTGGGAATGCCTGGCTATGGCTTCCCCACAGAGATGACAGCCTGCGGGCCCCACAGCCAATGGTCCCCACATTAAGACAACCTGCAGTACTTCCCAGACAATGTGAGAAGCTGTAGAGCTTAGTAGTTTGGGGCACGGACTTAAATCAGAATCTCAGGTTTGGACACCGGCCCCACATTGACTAACTAGGCCCGTAGAAGCTTTGATTGGAGCCATATCTTTCTCTGAAGCCCACTATGATATGTTATCTCTCCTATTGTTGTGGGAAAGGATTTAAGAATTCTGTGTCTTATAACCCCAGAATATTAACTCAGTATTTTAGGCATAGTAGGTACTCACATCATATTTACACAAATGAAATATGGTAAGTAGAAGTCACCTAAACTTTCTTTCATAGAGGTTAGTGTTTATTAATACAAATTTCCTGAAGAGAATCTAGAGGGACAAATAATAGTTACTGGATTATTTTGGATACTAAGCCTACCCTGTATCTCCCAATATCATAAGAATTATGGTAAAGACAAAATATCTTTTGTAGGCCCCCCAAATGTTACAGTGCTAGTGCTTTGGCTGGATTTCCAACAAAGTAAAAATCCAGCCTGCAGCTTGATTTCTTTTAGGCATTAACTCCAGGAGCTTAGTCTAAGTTGTCTAGCCATGTTAACTTATTACAGTGCCCCTGGCAAGACTTCTTTGCTCCTTAGTAAGCATTTTGTCATGACCACAGTTCCTTTCAGAATCTTATTTGCTCAACAATACACAATAATCCAGTTCTTTCATGGAAAAAGCAAATGAAGAAGTTATTAAAGCATGTATCGCTACTTGACAGGGCCCTCTGGAATCATCAAGCTTATGACCATGGTGAGTCTTCAGGAAGGTTTTTATTTCACCTACCACTGAGCTTTTCCAGGCTGCATGCTGTTTTATAATTAGGGACTAGATTATCTTTGATAGAAACCCAGTACAGAAGAAAACAGTGAACGAGACTAATATAGACAACCAGCTGTTGTTTTTCTGCCACTGTACTGGCAGTGGCTTAAACTGGTTGGCTCAAACTATATTGCCATCAAAATTTATTTTGAGCCAAAACCCTTTCCTCACAGTCATACAATGGCAAACAAAATACCGTGCCATCCTGGCTGTATTGGCTCAGGAATAGCTAACATCTGCGTGAGACTTTATAATTAACACATGCATTTATAAATTTATCTTGCTTAATCCTCACAATATCCCTGTGAAGTAGGGAATACTGACCCCATTTCAGAGGTGAAGTAGATATGAGCCCCTTAATTGACTTGTCTGAGGCCCATTGGCCTCAATCAGGTGGGTGCACCTGGATTGGTTGCATGGCTTCATGGTGTTAGGACTTTGAGATTGCCTCCACTTCCCCATCAGAATGGTCAGCTGTCTATGGCAAAAGCAGAAATGAAGGGAAAGGGCTATTTTTTTCACTCTTTAATTTTATCATGGAATAAATTATTTCTTAGCACATTTCTCCTCCGGGTCTGTTGGTCAGAATAAGGTCATGTATCAATCTATATTCTTTAGGAACACAGAACTGATATATATGTATGTGTGTGTTTGTGTGTGTGTTTAATTGTCTCATAACTGTGGGGGCTGACAAGTGCCAAGTCTTTAGGGTGGGCCAGAAGAATGAAAACTCAGGTAGGAGTTGATGCCGCAGTCTAGAATCAGAGACCCTCTTCTTCGGGAAAACTCAGTCTTTGCTGTTAAGGCCTTCAACTGATTGAAGAAAGCTTATCCACATTATCAAGGATAATCTCCTTCAGAGGAGATGGAAAGGAGCCAAAGGAAATGGTGGGTATACAGGAAGAATATTGTGCTGGTTTGAAAGGATGTATGCCCCTTAGAAAAGCCATGTTTTAATCAAAATCCCATTTCATAAAGGCAGTACTATCTGACCTCTGCCTGGTTCTTCATCAACCATCATCATCATGGTTTTCTCCACCCAGTCCAAGCATTTTAATACCCATGGGAACTCCAGCTGCTTCTTCTTTATTCTCTTACATGGGCTCTGCTGAACATGCTACTTTTGCCTATGTAAGGATTATTTTACTAACTCCAGCCAGCACTCACCCTCCAACTACCTCTGACTGGGAGGCATTGATGGGTCAGCCCAAGTTAATTGGTTAATTCCAAACTGCTCTTCCCTGCTGAACTAACAAAATAAGGAGAATCAGATGGCATGAATCCCTCAGAGAAATTTCAAATCAAAACAACATGGCTATTTTAGAGATTTCTCCCTTGTAACTCCTTTTCCTTATAGTTCAGTAGTATTATATTTGGAAAATTTTCAAGACTGAGTTTTACCAAGTGAAAATGCATCTTGGAACTTTTTAGAAATTACCCATCCTGTCCTTTCAAGTGACTAAATGAAAGTTCCTCAGTTTTATTAATCTTTGCATCACTGCAAACATCTGCTGTTGTAGTAGATCCCGCTTCCTGACAGCTGGGACACAGATATGTTTATAATCATTACTTCCTTTACTGTAAGGCAACCTTTGGACTTTATTGATTTCTTTTTGTCCTTAGTTAATACTTGTCTGGCATCCTCAAGTTGTCCCTTACAATACTGGCAAACAATTTCAGCAGCCTCTTCTTTCATTCAACGCATCCACAAATGAAGAATATGTGAGTTTTCTGGTGCGAATCTCAGTGCTGGTATTCTTTGGTATTCCTGATGTTTTCCTTGGTGTTCACAGGGAGTAGAGACTGCTGTTTTTACACTGTTGCTCCCTCTAGCACTTCTTGAAAATGCAAAGACAATATACATGTTATAAGTAATATTGAAAGATGCATTTCAAAGGATATTTATTCCTTTAATCCTATTCCTGCTGTTCCTTCACCTTTCTTTCCTTCCTTCCTTCTTTCTTTCTCGCTTTTACTCCCTCTGGTGTCAGCTCTGAGGCTTTGATGAAAATCTAAGCTTGGTATTAATTCCAGAGGACTCTTAGTTCAATTAAAGGGTCATTGTGCCCAGTTTAAATTAAAATTCTAAATCAAGGTATTGCAAAATAATTGAAAAATGAGAACATTCCTCTTCTAAGACAAGTGATTTCATTAATACTTCAGAGATGTAGTATCCTCTTTCTCCAGTTTTTTCACAGTCATTTCTTAAGATTGGAATGTATGCTTTGAAGGAAATTACAAAAGGTTACTGAAGATACTCGAGACTACTGAGTGGAGGACCTGAATCTGCAAAATTAAAGTGAAATAACATGAGTGTAGAATGACTATCATGTATGTCTTGCTGCTAGAGATATGGTCACGATGGAGTTCTATTAATTTGGTAACTTGCCTATCCTATATTCACTGGCAAGTTTAGTACCTTCTAGCCCTATGCCTGGCATTCTATCTCCCCATGTTTGTGGGAATGGCTCCTCAAATGCCAGAACTCAACCCAAATGCCACCTCCTCAGAGTCGTCTTCCAGTCATCATTCTAATGTATCTTCCTCCCTTACTCTCCAGCACTGCACCCTATATGTCAATTGTTACATTAAATGCAATATGCAGTTATTTTCATTTATACTTGATTTTGTCTTTCGCACCAAAATGTAATCTTCCTGAGGCTAGAGGCCTCATTTGTGTGTTTTTACTTTATTCCGAATAACCAGAAATGTGAGGGACGGCACATAGAAAAACCCTATAAATAATTGCTGAATGAATGAGTGAATACAAGGAGGTGTGAAATCCTGAGACTGTTCACATCTGCTTTAATTTTTTTAGTTTTAATGAGAAGGAATTGACATATAATAGACTGTCCCATATATGAAGTGTACAATTTGATGAGTTTTATTATATATATGTAGACAGAAACCATTACTACAATCAAGATTACAAAATGTTTTCCCTGCCACTTTACCATTCTTTCCTCCTTACCCTCTTGACCCATCACCAGGCAAACCTGCTGAGCTTTCTATCATTAAAAGGTTGTTTTCATTTCTCAATATTCTTTAAATGGAATCATGGAATATGTACTTTCTTTTGGCCTGCCTTCTCACATTCAACAAGATTATTTCAAAATCCATCCATATAATAGTTAATTCTTATTTACATCCAAGTAAAATTCCATGGTTTGAATATATACTGCAACTTTTTATCCATTCGCTGTTGCTGGGCATTTGTTTCCAGTTTTGGCCTACTACAAATGAAACTGCTATAAACATTCATGTACAAGTCTTTGTATGAATATATGCTTTTGTATTTGATGGATAAAAACCTAAGAGTGGGATGTCTAGGACCCACAGTAGGTATTTGTTTACATCTTTTCTTTTTTTTTTTTTTTTCACATGGGCAGGCACCGGGAATCGAACCCGGGTCCTCGGGCATGGCAGGCAAGCATTCTTACCTGCTGAGCCACCGTGGCCCGCCCTGTTTATAGTTTTAAGAAACCTCTGAACAGTTTACCAGAGAGATCAGACCATTTTACATTTCCACCAACATTTATAAGAGTTCCAGCTTTGCCACATCCTTTCAACACTTATTTTGTTTAATCTTTTCAATTTAGCCATTTTGGGGGGGGAGTAGAGGTATCTCATTGTGGCTCTAATTTGCATTTCCCTAATGACTAGTGAAGTTCAGAATATTTTTTATGTACTTTCGTGCCATCTGTACAGTGAAAAGTGTCCAAATCTTTTGTCCATTTCTTTTACATCGAATTGTTTGTTTTTCTATCATTGCCTTGTGAGTTTTTAATATATTCTACTGATTAGTCTGTTGTCAGATATGTTTTGCAAATCTGTGACTTGTCTTTCCATTTTTATAACAGCGTATTTTGAAAAGCAGAATGTTTTATTTTAATAAAGTACATATTCAATTTCATTTTTTACTTTTTGCCTTTTGTGGCATGTTTAAGAAATCTTGGCCAAACCCAAGATCACTAAGATTTTCCCTGTTTTTTCTATAAATGTAATAGTTTTAGCTGTCATATTTTGAACTGTGGTCATTCGAAGTTAATTCTCGTATTTAGTAAGATGTTAATTTTGTATATGGTTTTTGATTACAAGTGGCTATCTAGTTGCTCTGCCACCATTTGTTGGAACAGTTATAACTTCCCCATTGAAACTCATTGACATTTTTTTCAGAAATCAATTTATCATATTTGCATGGCTCTATTTCTGAACTCTCTATTCTGTTCCATTAATTTGTCTTTACACCAACACTGTATTGCCTTGATTATGGTGATTCTATAATGTCTTAGAATTAAGTAGTTTAAATCCTCCAAATATGTTTTTTTTTATCAGTCTAGCTAAAGGTTTGTAGATTTTATTGATGTATTCAAACAATCAACTTTTGTTTTTGTGATTCTATTGTTTTTTTTAATTCTCTATTTCAACTGTCTGTGCTCTAATCATTATTTCCTTCCTTCTACTCACTTTGGGCTTAGTTTGCTCTTCTTTTCCTACATGCTCCAGTTGTGAGGTTAGGTTTATGATTTAACATCGTTTTTTGTTTTTTTTTTTTTCCAGCCAGAGTCCTGAGTTTATTTTTGTTCACTATTTATGGGGTCAAGGATCCATTTTGAGTTAAGCTACCCTTCAATCACCAAGGGTACTTCCAAATTGCCTTGAGGAAATATCTTTTTTTTTATTAATTAAAAAAAATTAACTAACACAACATTTAGAAATCATTCCATTCCACATATGCAATCAGTAATTCTTAATATCATCACATAGATGTATGATCATCATTTCTTAGTACATTTGCATTGATTTAGAAAAAGAAATAGCAAGACAACAGAAAAAGAAATAAAATGATAATATAGAGAAAAAAATAAAAATAAAAAATATATATATAAAAAAACAAACAAACAAACAAAGAAAAAGCTATAGCTCAGATGCAGCTTCATTCAGTGTTTTAACATAATTACATTACAATTAGGTAGTATTGTGCTGTCCATTTTTGAGTTTTTGTATCTAGTCCTGTTGCACAGTCTGTATCCCTTCAGCTCCTATTACCCATTATCTTACCCTGTTTCTAACTCCTGATGGTCTCTGTTACCAATGACAGATTCCAAGTTTATTCTCTAATGTCGGTTCACATCAGTGGGACCATACAGTATTTGTCCTTTAGTTTTTGGCTAGTCTCACTCAGCATAATGTTCTCTAGGTCCATCCATGTTATTACATGCTTCATAAGTTTATTCTGTCTTAGAGCTGCATAATATTCCATCGTATGTATATACCACAGTTTGTTTAGCCACTCGTCTGTTGATGGACATTTTGGCTGTTTCCATCTCTTTGCAATTGTAAATAATGCTGCTATAAACATTGGTGTGCAAATGTCCGTTTGTATCAAATATGTTTTATTTTCTGTATTTTTGTCCTTTCAATTATTTATAAAATATAAATTTTATATTTACCATATAAGATTGATTTTTGGAATCAACTTTGTCAATTTTTACCAAAAAATCCCACTAGGGCTTTGAATGAGATTTAATTGAATCAATAATAAATTGGGGAACAATTGAAATTTTAAATAATTGAGTCTTCTATTGATGGCCATTCATGTAGGTTTTATTTAATTTCTTTGAACAATATTTTGAAGATTTTGTCATTGAGGTCTCTCACAACTTTTGTTAAATTTACCCCTATTTCAAAATATTGATTTTTTGAAATACTATTTTAAATACTATTCACCATTTATTACACTATAAGCTTGAGGTTAATCAATTTTATTGGGTTTTTCAAATAATCAATTTTAAGTTATATTGAGTTTTATCTATTTTTTCTGTTTTCTTTTTTTAGGTTTTTACCATTATCTTTATTATTTCCTTTCATCTGCCTACTTTGGCTATAATTTGCTCTTCTTTTTCTAGGTTCTTAATGTATAAATCTATATCATTTATTTGTATGTTTTCCTCTTTTATGATTACTTTAATAAAAAACAAATATATTTGTTTAGAGTTATAAAATTCCTTGTAAGAATACTCTAAAACAACTGCTTTTGCTGTATTCCACAAGTTTTGATATGTTGTGTGTTTTATTTCATTTTCATTCAGATTACAGTATTTTCTAATTTTCTTTTTAATTTCTTTGACCCATTAGTTATATAAAAATGTTTCCTTAGTTTTCAGATAGTTGGTTATTTTGTAAGTATCTTTTATTTGTTTCTAACAATTCCATTTTGATCTTTGAACATATTTTGTGTGATTTGAAACAGCATAAACTTACTGAAACTTGTTTAATTCCCAGAATATATCTTTGTAAATGCTCTGTGAGCACTTGAGAACAATATGCTTTGTTGGATTGAGTTCTCTGGTAATGTTGAATAGGTCTATCTGGTTAATTACATTGTTCTATGTGCTGACTGGCTTTCTATCTACTTTTATAGCAATTTATCTATTGAAGGGCATTCAAACTTCCAATTATAAATGTGGATTTGTTTATATCTCTTTTCAGTTTTATCAGTTTTTTTAATAGTCTTTTTTTTCTGTATTAGCAAAGTTGTGGGTTTATAGAACAATTGTGAAAAATATGGGATTCCCACATATCACCCTATTATGAAAACTTGCATTGGTTTGGAACATTTGTCACAATTGATGAAAGTGCATTTTTATAATTGTCCTATTAATTATAGACCATGGTTTAATGTAGAGTGTAGTTTCATTGATTTCTTTTAATTTTTATTCTGCTACCATATATACAGCCTAACAATTCCTCTTTTAAGCAAATTTAGATATATATTTCAGTGCTGTTAATTACATTCAAAATGTTGTCCTCCTGATACCGCTATCCATTACCAAAACATTTCCATCATTCCAAATAAGAATCTTGTACATTTTAAGCCTTAAAATCCCCTTCCCTATCCATCCCCGATTAACCTATATTCTAGATTCTAACTCTGTGAGTTTGTCCTTTTGTGTCTGACTTCTTTCAATCAACATGATTCATGTATCTTGAAGTTCTATTGCTAGATGTATGTATATTTACTGTTATATCATCTTATTGGTCTTTTTATAATTATCATAAAATCCTTTTTATCTCAGATAATATTTCTGTTATAAAAAAATTGATCTGATATCATTATAGCCTCTGAAGTTTTGTATTGACTAGTGTAGGGATAGTATACATTTTTCATACTTTTATTTTTAACATATCTGTGTCTTTATAAAGTTGGGTGAAAAGTAGGATTTCCACTACCAACCAAGATATAGTTATGCCACTACCACAAACAACTAGAAAACTGGATGAAATATGTGAAACAATTATTTTCAAGCATTGAATATAAAGTAGTGCAGATAAGGCAGTGTAGGGCAATGAGTCCTGAGAAAAGGGAAATGTGAAGAAATTCCTACAGGGGCATATACTGAAAGGAGGGCCTTCTAAGGAGCGCTACAGGAGGAGGGAACTAAGGCAAAAAAACCCAAGTGGACACACTGAGGTAAGGATATGGATTTAGTAGTCAAAAGGTTTCAAGTCATAGATCAATATTCTGGTGGACTTGTACACGTAGAATTAGACACTATCTCAAAAATGAAATAAAGAAAGAACTGAAAGATAAATAAACAGAGCATCGATAATCTGTGGTATAACATCATCTATGTTGTAATTGGATTCCCTGAAGGAGCTTAGAGGAGAACAGAAAAAAATATTTGAAGAAATAATGACTGACATTTTTCCAAAGTTGGTGAATACGATAAAAAAAAAAAAACTGATCCAGGAATCCCAACAAACTCCAAGGACACCTAATTAAAGAAAATTATACCCAAAGGATAAAGAGAATGGCTCAATAGCAGACTAAGAAAAAACAATTTGTTACAAACAGAAGCAAAGATAAGATGACAGAAGAGTTCTCATCAGAAACAAAGCAAAATAGAAGATCATGGAACAACATCTTCCAAGTAGAGAAAGAAAAGTCTGGCAATTTAGAATTCTATACAGACCATTAATATATTTTAATAATGATGACAAAATAAAGACTCTTCAGAAATAAATATACCAAAAGTTTTCATTACCAACAAAGCTGCCCTACAAATAAATGTTAAAGGAAAAGTCTATGGGCAGAGGGGAAATGATTGAGTAATCTGGATCTTCACAGAAGAACGGAAAGCACTGGAAATTGGAAATTTGCTTGTTAATATATGACTTAAGTCACTTAAAAGGATGATTGACTGTTTAAAGCAAAAATAATAATACATAGTGTGATCTATAATACACATAGAAGTAAACAAATATAGCAACAGCTGAAATGATAGAAAGGGAAGTAGAACATATGTTTTTAAATAATATGCATGAAATGCATAATGTTAATTAAGGTAGAATGCATTCAATTAAAGGTGTAAATTATAAACTCTAAAACAACCACCAGAAAATGTATTATTAATAAGCCAACAAGAAACACCAAGTATAAGTATAGTTAAAATATTTTAATCCAAAAATAGGCAGTAAAAGAAGGGAAAATAGCAGATTTACAAGTAGAAATCAAATAGCATTACGGTGTATTGAAACACAAGCATATCAACAATCACAGTAAATTTAAGTGTTATTAACATCCCAATTATAAGGCAAAGATTGTCATACTATCTCAGAATTAAGAAGTGAGTGAATAAATATTTGAAACCAAGTGATTTTTTTGGATCACTTTTCCACTCCATTGTTACATATATATATATGGATTTACAATTCAAAGTGTGACACTTAGACAGTGACCTAAAGCAATTTGGTCAAAGCATGGCTACTGTTTCAAAGACTTATGTTTACGATGCCTTTGATTTGGACTCTGTGAGTGGCAGCCGAGCGCCCAACACCTGTTTCAGATGAGACCACGTTCACTTGGGGAAAAAAAGACTTGCCAAAACAGCTCACTGGTAGGAATCAGAAAATTGTACTCAAGCCAGCATCATGAATATTTCTCAGTTATAGGTAAACAGAAAGAAGGGATGGCTGCTTGCAGGACCCCACGATGATATCCACACCCTGCACGGAAAATTGTCCTATTCCACCTGTGTCTTAGTGTTGAGTTTTTGTTTTGATTTTTGAAGCCACAGATCAATCCCTCCAGTTTTGGCAGCTAAAAGCCACTAGTATGCTCACTGCAATAAAATGCTTGAATGTTACAAGTCGATGAGCTGGGACCACGTAAGTTTTAGGCTCTATAAAGAGCATTTGCATCTGGGCAGGAGAAAATAATTATGTACGTGGCTTTAAATTCAGGTGTTCCTTCAAAGTCTTTCTGTGATGTTGGCAGCATTCATGAACATATTTATTTATTTATTTATTTTTGGAATAAATAGATTATTTTTTCTCCTAGAAACAACCGTATCTAATTTAAGGGCAATCATAACTTACCACAAAAAAGCCATATGATGCCGTAAACCATCTGAGGACTCTTTTTGGCTTCTATTATAATTTACTTTATTCAAAGCTTTTGGTGAATTGTGTGGGTAGAAGCGTTATTATTTTTTCAAAATCTAGCTAAATATACTTAGAATGCTTAATTGAAGCTTAACCTTTATTTTGTTCAGTACCTGTTGTCTCTAGCTAATAAAAGTGTTAGGGGAAAAACAGCCCATAGGCCAAGGTTGTATGTTTAGCTACTTCTGTTTTCCATTAAAGCTGGAAAAGAAATGAAGTTTCTGAAATGAACTGATATAACAGGATATCAAAAGGGTAAAGAATAATATCAATGATTTCTTCTTGGCATTGCAATTATATCCAGTATACTTGACAATGAAATAAACAAATAGTTCAAGCAAAGCCATTAATTTCCTTCCTATCTACACAATTTTTAATCAGAAACATTTAGTTAGACTTGGTTAAAATTTCTCAAGAAGATTGCAGAATGCATATTTAATCTACTTGTATACAAGGAAATGTATTTATCATCATTTACTAAGTACAACAAATAGCTACCATGGTGCTAAGTATTTCATGAAAAAAGCCTGTTGTCAAAATTATCTTTTATCCTGAAATTTATTGGAAAACAAAGTTCTCTCAGGGTTCATTAGTTATTAAGCCTTTGCTATTTTAATTGTTATAATAAATAAAATGCCTTTTTAATATATTCATTACATTTTATGTCATATTTTTATGGCAAGCATTAAACATGTTTGATGGTCCTGATACTATTTCACCACTAGATTTTTTTTAACTTTCATTATCATGAGCATTTATGACATGCAATCTGCAAGCTCGCTTCATTGAAGCAAAATTGCTAAATTGTGTTCATATAGCTGTTTAATCTGTGAGGGTTGATTGTTTTCAAATAAAATCTTAGAGAATCCATCCACTGTTTCACATAAATTCTTTTTTATTTTTGATATTCTACATGTGGATATACGTAATATGCAAAAATAATCATTTGTAAACTTAAGAAATGTTTGATTTCTGCTAGTAGCTTGAGTAATCATTGAGGAGTCTGTAGTCTGTATACTTCTCAGCTAAAGACACTTTATATTACCAAATTAACCTCAAGAGGTGAGGTTGCTATATGGTTCACCAAATACCTACTGCCAAAGCATTAAATATGGCTATTTTGGGATGTCTGTGTTTCCAATAAGGTATAATATTAAAAATGAAATTTAAATTTTCATCTTTAATATTCATACATCAATGCTGTGTTCTTTATTTCCAAGTCTTGAAAAAGACATTTAAGTTTAATCACAGTGGCAATTATTTGGATAGTTGGAGGGTACCATTAACTAATATTTGAATTCATATAACTAGAGTTTTTTATTCCTAAGTTTCCTGTTATTTGATTAAAATATGTTTTTTGAATGGTCTTTTGTTCTGAACTTATAAAGGTATCCACATAATTATTAAAAATGTAAATATTTCAGATTACATAGCAAAGGAAGTAAAAGTCCTATATAATTCCACAAAAAGAACATTTTAAATAGTTTTATGTTTATTTCTTTAAATGTTCATTGTGCATTTGCTTTATTTTTAATAAAAATAGGGACATATTGTATAGGCACACCTCAGAGATTTTGCAGATTGGTTCCAAGACCACTGCAATAAAGCAAATATCTCAACAAGGCAAGTCACACAAACTTTTTGGTATCCCATGGCAAATAAAAGTTATATTTATACTGTATTGTGGTCTCTTAAGTGTGCAATAGCATTATGCAAAAAATATATATATACATACCTTCATTTAGGAAATTTTATTGTTAAAAATGCTAGCCATCATCTGAGCTCTCAGTGAGTCATAACCTTTTTACAGTGTTAATGGTTACTGACTAATCAGGGTGTTAGTGGCTGAAGGTTGGAGTGGATATGACAATTTCTTAAAATGACATGAAAGTTTGCCAGATTGATCAACTCTTCCTTTCATGAAAGGTTTTTCTGTAGAATGTGATGTTATTTGATCACATTTTACCCACAGTAAAATTTCTTTCAAAATTGGGTCAATCCTCTCAAACCCTGAGAATGCTTTATTAACTAATTTGATGTAATATTCTAAATCCTTCATTGTCATTTCAATACTATTCACAGCATCTTCACCAGGAGTAGATTCTATATCAAAAAACAACTTTCTTGTTCAAACATAGGAAGCAACTCCTCATCCGTTCAAATTTTATTCTGAGATTGCAGCAATTCAGTCACATCTTTAGGCTCCACTTCTAATTCTAGTTCTCTTGCTGTTTCTACCATCTCACTTCAAGTCTTGAACACCTCAAAGTCATCCATGTAGGTTGGAATCAACGTCTTCCAAACTCCTGTGAAGGTTGATATTTTAGCCTCCTCCCATGAATCATGGATGTTCTTATTGGCTTCTAGAATGGTGAGAAATTTAAGAAGGTTTTCAATTTATTTTGCTGAGATTCATCAGTGGAATCACTGTCTATGATAGCCATTGCTTTATGAAATGTATTTCTTATATAATAGGACTTGACAGTTGAAATGATCCCTTGGTCTATGGGCTCTAGAATGGATGTTGTGTTAATAGGCATGAAAACAACATGAATCTCATTGTGCATCTCCATCAGAGTCTTGGGTGTCCAGGTGCATCATCACTGAGCAGTAATATTTTGAAAGAAATCTTTTTATTCTAAGCAGTAGATCTCAACAGTGGGCTTAAAATACTCAGTAAACCATAATGTAAACAGATGTACTGCCACCCAAGCTTTGTGGTTTCATGTGTAGAACATAAAGCAGAGCAGATTTAGAATAATTCGTTAGGGTCTTAGAATTTTCAGAGTGGAAAATGAGCATTGCCTTCAACTTAAAGTTACCAGCTGCATTAGCCTCTAACAAGAGAGGCAGGCTGTCCTGTGAAGATTTGAATCCAGGCACTGACTTATCTCTAACTATGAGACTCCTGAATGGCATATCCCTCTAATTGAAGACTGATTCATCTACATTGAAAGTCTCTTGGGTAGTGTAGCCCCCTTCATCAATGATCTTAGCTTATCTTCTGGATAACTTGCTGCAGCTTCTACATGACCATTTACTTTTCACTTTGCATTTTTATTTTATGGAGACAGTTTCTTAAACCTCATGAGCCAACCCCTTCTAGTTTCAAACTCTTTTTTTGAAGCTTGCTTACTTCTCTCAACCTTTGTAGAATTGAGGAAAGCTAGGTTCCTGCTCTGGATTAGACTTTTGCTTAAGGGAATTCTTTGGTTTGATCTTCTATTCAGATCAAGAACATAGTCTCCACATCAGCAATAAGGCTGTTTTGTTTTTGTTATTATTTGTGTGTTCATTGGAGATGCTTCAGTTTTTAGTTTCCTTCAAGAACTTTTCCTTGCATTCACACCTTTGCTAATTCTTTGGCACAAGAAGCCCAATTTTTGGCCTATCTAAGCTTTAACCATACCATTCTCACTAAGCAGACCATTTCTAGCTTTTGCTTTAAAGTGAGAGACATGTGACTTTTCCTTTCACTTGAACATTTAGAGGCCATTATAGGATTATTAATTGGACTAATTACAATATTGTTGTGCCTTGAGAGTAGGGAGGTCTGAGGAGAGGGAAAGAAATGGGGAACAACCAGTTAGTGCAGTAGTCAGAACACACGCTGCATTTATCGCTTAAGTTCATCATCTGATATGGGCATGCTTCATGGTGCCCCAAAACAATTACAATAGTAACATCAAAGATCACTGATTACAGATCACCATAATAATGACAAAGTTTGAAATATTATGAGGATTAAGAAAATGTGATACAAAGACACAAAGTCCACACATGATGTTGGAAAAATGGCACCGAGATACTTGCTCAACATAGGGTTGTCACAAATCTTCATTTTGATGAAAAATACAGTATGTGTGAAGTTCAATAAAGTGAAACTTAGTAAAATAGGGTATGTCTGTATGTATTAGTTTTCATATCATCTCTTTCAAACATCAATATATTTTAGGTATGAATGAATTAAATATACATTAAATTTTATACAATACTTGGCTAGTATGAACACTGGAACTTAAATATGTATTCTAATTTGAAAAAGTCAGCTCTGTTCTATTATTTCAGTTCTCAATTTATCATTATATACATACAATGGAACAACTGCTGATCTAGGAGAAAAACCTTGTAGTGTGTGAGGCCATTGAGGAACCCAATTTGCCTTTCTTTCTGCAAACTTCTTGAGTTCTACCTTAAAAACTTTGCTGACTCCAGTTCAGTTATTTGCTCATCATTGTACATTCTTTTAGAACATTGTGCTGTTAATAAATTTCAATATTTGTTTAATCAGCATCAAATATTTTATTGGCTGTGAACTTAATTAAAGTTACTTGTAGGTTTTTAACTTTCCAAGACACAATTAAAAATGGAGAAATATAAAATATCTCAAATTAGGAAAATTGCTTTATATATCATAAAATCTTTATCCTCTGTCATAAATACGACTGGCTGAAGATTTTTTAATGTATTGCAAAGCAATGAACATGAAGACAATGACCACTGGGTGGCAGTGAGCTTTTCTATGACATTGTAAGGTCTTTGAATGGATTGACCAAATCAACATTTGTGGTATAAGCTTAGGGTGGCAATAGCAATAGAATCAAGCATGGCCACCTCTTAGAACTCGTGGAAATTATTGATATGCTGATTTTATATTTTAATTTTATGCATAAAATAGATGAAAAATATGCCAATATTTTAAACTAGGGACTTAAACATTTATTTTTTTAAAGAAATAATTTTTCCTCTGCTTTTGTGCTTACATGAGATGATTAGTGAATGGAAACAAAATGAAAACACTTAAATAAGAAAACTACATTATTAGAAGTAAATTTTAATTGTTGCATCCAGCTTATGGGTATTGAAGTCGTCTAGTTGTGCACAAAGCACTAACTTTCCAGTCTATCACAAAATGAATCATTCAAAATACCATGAGTGAAAAAAAAAAAAAAATACCATGAGTGAGGTATATATTCAGTGCAAAGTATTGAATCTGTCAAGCCATGCACAAGATTTCAGTCAGCTTCCGTAATATCAAATAAGTTCTGCTATATGTCTTGATTTACCATGAAAGTTAAGTGTCACATTTTAGGCAAATAAAAATTATTAAAATCTGACAGCTGGCAAATTATGCTAACATCTGGTAACAAATCATTTTTGACAGTTCAATTGTACATTTCTTATTACATAGCTATTAATATTATAAACAGCAAAATGCAAAAATTATAACACTTGACTAAAATATTCCCTGAAGTGATAGAAGGAATGCACTGTTTATCTTAATGTGTAAGAAATGTCATCTTTTCACATCTGAGGTTTGAAGGAGATTGGAACTGAATAACTATAAACATGTGTGGCATCACATAGTGCTACAAGCTAAAAAGAGAATTGAAAACTTCTGAATTTAGAATTGCTTGGTAATATATTTACGGTATGTGGGGGGAATAGATAAAATAATGAAAATAGACTGTAGGCAATAATAACAACAATTGAATGACATTACATATTTCACCATCACCCATTTGATGAAATATAACTTCCTTGGTTAAGTTGGCTTATAATTATATATAGCTGAAGTTATATCAACTGGCACTTTAGCAACAAGCAGGTTTAGAATCAAGCAGATAGTTCATTTATGTATTAATAATATATTTATATATAATTTATATTATATACAATATGTCTGGTATTGGGATATGGATGTTGGTTATTGTTTTTGTTCCTTTTAAAAGGAGAAGGTAATTTTACTTTCAGTTTCTTTTTTCTTACAATGTTGACTTCTACGCGTAAGTCATTTTCATTCATTTAGATGTATTACAAAAAATGAGCATAAAACTATAAAAATAAAACCTTAACCAAAAAGTGAATTGTGTCCAAAGATAAAAACTGAATTGGGAAATTCTGTAGATTGCAGATTGGGCTTGATTACATGTAAGTCATTCTTATACATTGAGCTCTGTGGGCTCAATTTTCATTCTGTAAATTAGGAAAGCTTAAGGACTGGGAGGTTGTTCAGTGGTATAAGTCTCATTTGTCATGCAAAAGACCCAGGTTCAGTTCCTGGTCCATGCACTTCCGTTCTCACAAAAATTTCAACAAATGGTGCTGCAATAGTGGGATACTCACATGGAAAAAAAATGAAATGTGACCCACACCATGCAGCATAAAAAAAAAAAAAAGATAGGCTGGATAACACGTTCACTAGTCATTTCTAGCTCAGAAAATGGATCTGTTATTAACTTAAATCAAATTCTATGAACAATTCCTTTCACAGTTAATACACAAGCACAACAACTGAATTTAGGAAATGAATCAATCAAGAACTGATTTACCTCGCTAAGTGATAAAAACAGGATGGAATCAAGCACCCTCGTGCTACACACACACACACAAACACATACACATATGATAATATATAGACTTTTGCTCATTTATATGTGTGTGCATTTATAAATCACCATAATAACAAAGGCAAAAACCTGGCATGTCTGTTTAAACATACGTGCAAACTTCAAGTAAAAAACTAAGTACCATAGGGTAGGCACTGATGGCTCAGTGGCAGAGTTCTTGCCTGCCATGCCGGAGACCCAGGTTGGATTGCCAGTGCCTGCCCATGTAAATAAATAAATACATACATATATAAATGCATAAATAAATAAATTAATTAAATAAGTACCATAGATAGTGTCGATTAAAATAAGTGTTTCCTATCTTGATGATAAACCGCAGGTAATGAATAGCATTTCTAAAATGATATCTGAAAAACTACTGTATTCATAAGTATATTTTTGTAATCTCCTACGTTTTAATTGTTTCATGGTTGGATGCAAGACTGTAGAGTTGGATATTCTAAAAATAATTTAAGGCTGAAAATTCCTATGGTCTGATTTACCACATTCATAGATAATTTATGGATGGTTTTACACTTCTCTAACAACTGAACCTCAATTCATTTTCAAGTACATGAAGTGTCATTTGCAGTATACAGTGGGATCTTAATGAATTTCTCTAGGTTTTATTTTTTAAATGTTTCAGAAATTCATGTTTTGAACTTAGCAAAAGCACCAGAGTAACCTTCATGCGTTTTCACATTCTACAAGTCTAAATAAAACAATATGAATTTAAAAAAGAAGAAAAATAATTTAATTTCCAAATCATTTCGCTCTATTGTGACACTACTTACGTGTTTTATCAAAATCCTATGAAAAAAAATAAAAATAAATCCTATGAAAATATTGGATTTTCATTTTTTGCAATTTTTGCAAAAGCTGTTCATTTTGGGGAAAATATAATGTTATCAGTAACAGTTTTCATTGTTTTCACTTGCAATTCTTTCTCTTTTCACTTTTCTTGTGGATGATTTAAGTTTTAAAATAGATAGTTTAAAAGAACATAATTTTTTATCAAAAGCTGGATTAATAACATAACAAATTCTCAAAATTATCCATTGCATGACAAAAATAAACACCCACTGGCCATAGGGCCAGTAACTTTGGTTTTATAAGAAAACACATTTAGACTGCTGTTTTTTATGGATAACACCCCACTTTCTCTGAAAGTCTTTTTCTTTAATTTAGGAGATCATTAAATCAAACTGTTGAGAAAGTCCTTCTGCCTCCAATGCAATGGACAGAAATTGCTGAAATAGAAAAACCTCATCATTTGCTTTGAAAAAGTTGTCATGTCTGATGGAAACTTGGATACTGCCAACTTCACACAGGCTTGGGATTTTCCTCTTGCGTCATTCTGCTAGCCATATTTGCTTCTGGCCTGATATGTTTAATAAACTTAAAGGAGAGGAACACTCAGCACTGAAAAGCAGAGATTCTATTGCTACCACCAGTTCAATAGTGGAGGTTGTGTGCTGTGGAAACCTGGGGGGCAGATTGCATTATTGTCCCTAATTCTTTCTCCTTTCCTAGAGTCAAACCTTTTACAATTTAATTTTTTTTGGTTTCTCCAACTTAAAGACATTTGTTATTTATCATTCTTCTCCCTTAAATTTGGCATGGGCCATTTAACTTGCTTGGATCAATAGAATAAGACAGATGTATTGGCAAACTAGTTCTGAACCTAGGTCTTGAGAAACCTCTTATGCATCTACTTGCTCTGCTGCATCTCTGCCATATAAAAACATGCTGGTCACAGGAGAATGAGTATGTATGTGACTGCAAGCCACCCCAACTAAGCTGCTGCAACAGTTTGTGTAGTTGTTTGTTAGTCAGCAATAGTTAATCAATATATCTGCGGTTTGAATCACAGGTCAATTACATTCAGCTATGAAACTTTTGAAGCAATAGGCTACTTTTTGAACATCAATTATAAAAAGGTAAATATATCCTACTAATCTTTAAGCATTCATTCAGCAAGTAGTGAATTGCTACTGTAGGACAGGTGGGCAGGCACTCTACTAGACACTAAGTAATCCTGAGATAAAGGAAGAGAAAAATATCCCTGGCATCACAGAGAGTATATTATCATATAAGGAGGCAAACAATTAGCTTTAAAAAAAGAGTACCTTTTATAGTATTTCAGAAGGTAAGTATTATGGGCCAAAATACAGCTTTGTAAAGGAGAATAGAAGTATAGAGACTGAGAGGGTAGCAATTTTAATTAAGATAATGTGGAAAGAGAAGAGGGTATTTGATTGAAGAATACAAAGAAATGAGGAGACTTCTTGTTTCAGCTCCAACTTGTATAAAGCTTGGAAATCATCACTACAATCCTTACAACAAGAATAAGTCCAAACAGACTGAAAATCAGTGATGTTTCTTGTATATATCAGATAACAGATGTCTGAGGGAAAATGGCCACCCTGAAATCTGCAGAGGCAAATCCACAGAGTCCACTGCGAAGATCTCCTTACCTAGAACAGACATTACTGCAGACATAAACTGGTAGGAATACTTAATTTGTGGGGTTAAACAATTGCTGGAGGTTAAGTGTGAACTAGTGTGAGCATGAGACACTCTGGGGCCCCAGAGTTTCATGGGTTTTACCCCCAGTAATCTCAAAAGCATCTCATGATAAAAAGCTAAGAAAGATCCTTTGTGGTGATCATGGGTGACAGGGGAAGTGAACATTTTTAAATGACTCCAGAGCGTTGTAAAAGAAAAGCCAACTCTCCAAGAGGAGAAGACTTTACCAGAGTCTTATCCCACCTGGGGAAATGAAATTACTCAACTCAAGCCCCATTGAGTCATCCTGGTTCACCCATGGGAGTGGACAGGAAAACCAAGGAACACTTATGGTGGCCTCCGTCCAAGGATGGAAGTCCATGAAAGGCTGAGATTTAACCGTAGGGTTATAGAATTCTTCCCCTTTCCTGCATTTTACCACAACACACTAGGTCTCCAGTATAAAAATAGTGAATCATGGGATCAAAAGCTGCAAAATGCATTCTACAAAGGTTCCGTGCATCAAGGTAATTTTCCAGAAAACCTCCAGATGGGTCCCTGGAGCAGAAAAGTGCTGAAATTCAGAGGGACCAGCCTCTCAGGGACATCAACTAGTTCCATCCCCACGTCCCATATTATCAACAGCTCCTTCCAACATGACAAAGTTAGAAGGGGCATAGCCCAAATACTCCTAAAGAGTGGGGGAAAGATCAAAGGTGATGGTGGAGTTATACAAAAAAGATGGGGTTTAACAAACAAGTATGAGTGCTGAATTATTATATTGACACTTCTCTAGTACTTTAGAGCAGCTAGAAGTGAAAACCTAAAATTGTGGAATTGTAACAATTAGTTCTACAACTAATTGATGTGATATACTCTGAAATTTATTGCTTTTTTGTAAATACATTATTTTTCACAAAAAAGAATAAACAAAGGAGTTTAACAGAGAAGATAGAAATTAACAAATGAGTATGACTGCTGAATCATTATATTGATATTTCTTTTGGTCTTCAGTGTCTTGGAGCAGCTTGACAAAAAAGCGAAAAATTGTGGAACTGTCACCCATTCCAAACTTTAAAATCTGTTCTATAACTACTTGTTAAAGTGTACTTGGAAATGTGTTGCTTTTTTTGTATACATGTTACATTTCACAATAAAAAAATTTAAAAAGCTGCAAAATGCAGACTCTATTTAAGGAGGAGTTCTTAGGGAAGCCAGGGGAGACAAAAACAAGGAAACTACAAGAATTTTAAGTCTCTGTCACCTACCACTATAGCAAGAACACAGACAAACTCCTTGCCAGATGAACATATAACCTTACATTATACGTTGGTTTACCCCAGTTCTTATAATGAGATAATCTTGTCTGACTCACAACAAAAAAAAATGCTAGGAGGCAGGTGAAAACATGGAACACACAAATCAGGCATCACAATCCGACTCAGGTGTGATGTGTATTTTGGAATTACCAGGCAGGGAATCTAAAATAAGTATAGTTGATATGTTAAGCATTCTAATAGATGAAATTACAAGGGAATACATAGTGAAGTAAAAAAGGTCATCCTACAATTTTGAGTTCAATTTTGAGAAGAAAACTTAGAATGAACAAATAATGAAATTGGAGAATAACAAAGACATAGAAATGCAAAGAGAAGAAAGTATTTCCATAAGAAGGAAATCGGCCATAGCTAATGTTGCTTGCAGATCAATAAGAAAAATAAGAATTGAATTTCGGTTCAGTCATATGACAGTCCCTTATCTATGACTACTGATTTGGGGGAGAGAGGTAGTGGTGGGGGGAACATATTTTAGACACAGAATATAAATCATTTTTAAAAAGCATTTCTATGAATGAGAACAAATAGAACAGCAGTAACCAGAATAGGGGAAGTGTAGGCAAGTTTATTTTAATCCGGGAGTAATAAAATATTTTAACACTGATGGGCAAAATTCAGTAGAAAGGGGAAAATGGTGATATTTAGAGAAAGTAGGAGGTTTGCTGTAGAGATGGTTTCGAGTAAGTGAAAAGGATCGGGATCTTTGCGCACAAGTGGAGAAGTTGGTGTCAGATTGGAGTATGGACAATGCACCTCTAAGAGGAGTGAAAGCAGAATAGGTAGATACAGTTGCTGTAGAGGTGGGGAGATGTGCTGCTGAGTTTATGCGAGTTTACCTTCCAATTGCTTCCATTTTCTACTAGTTCTAGCACCACTATTATTATCTCTAGTGATAAAATTTTTTCCTCCATAACTTAAAAAAATGTTCTGAGGCACAAATAAGGTAATAATTGTACATTACATTGTGAAAAGGATCATTAACCTTCATGCCACACTCCACTTTCAGTAGATGCAGACAGTAACATTTCCCCTAAAGTGAATACTTCCTAAGAGCAGTGTTCTCTTTAAATTAGCAATTCTTAGGCCTTTTATCTTTCAGCAAAGCATTGTAATGAGGTGACAAACTCAAGGTATTCCTACTTCAATTGAAAAATAGATAATTAGAATTATTGACAAGACTAACCTCTCTTTGAATGAAATACCTTAATAAATTGACATCAGGGCTCTCTGGAATGTAAATAAATAACCAATTGCTTCTAAAATGCAAGAAATAAACATAAAAATTTAAGTTGATGGTAATTGAGCATCAGTAATGCCTGTTTGAGAATCATTACTCTGTCCCCAACAATCACTCACCAGAGAGTAGGTAATCAATGAATGGTTTGATGGACACATGAATGGATGGACTATATTGTCTCTGGTACCCTGTATAGCCAATATTCTTTTTCTGCTGTCAAGGTTCTTTGATGGAGTTTACTGAAATGGAGGAAGTGGAACATGTCTATTTTTAAGGAAAAAATATTGTGTGAAGCTTCCTCACAGAATAAGCTTTTTCCATCAAAAAAAAAGGAAATGAGTATGATGGGAATTTCCTAATCAATGCTAGTTCAAAAAGAAAGAGAAGAAGGAGAAGGAGGAAGAGGGGCCAGAGAGAAGGAGAAGGAAGAGAAGAAAGCTGAGGCCAAGAAGGAGGGTAAGAAAGGAGGCTGAGAGAAACATAGAAAACAAATTGAAGAAACTAACCATTCATTTTCTTGCATCTATAATACAACATTTCAGTCTTCTCTTTGCCTTTAACTTCTTGACTTGCCTTTGTCTACATCACTGCATAGTCTCTGATGCTTCCTTGGAGCCTTCAGGCAGTTCACCATCTGTTAAGGTTCTTAGGTTGAGGAGCACAAAATTTTAAATTTTTATATAATACCTATACACCCAGCTACAAACATACATATCCATGAGTACATGCTTAAAACAGTCACTGTTTGTTTTTTTTTACAGAGCCAAAATTTGTCAATGAATGTCTACAACAGAGATGAAAATTGTTTAAATCCTGGAATGCCCAATGAAAAAATATATATATATGTTTCCTTGCAACACAGAGATGTTTAGCCAGAAGTCTTTTGCTGGTCTGTACCATTTGGTTCATCAGAACTACTTCAGGAAAAATACATAGCATGATATTTTAATCTAGGCAATATTGAGTGAAACCAACCAAAATAATCAGGAATTTGAAGAAAGATACTGGAGGTTTCCAGGAGATACTGCAAATGCCCCAGAAGTCCCAAGGATTTGTGCTGGGACAGTCTGCTCCTGGGCATTTGGTGCAGCTTCCTTCTGTGATCATTCCAGTGATGGCACAAGTGGGTGACTGGTACTGTACTCAACAGCTACTTCCACTGATATCTAAAACCACACAGCACAGAGGGATGCCTCCAAGGGATTACAGGATGAAGAGCAAACCATTCTGGTGGATGTAATTGAGAGGAGAATGTCCTCTCACATTCCACAAAACCAAACATTATGTAAAAATATCAACCTTAAAATGACCGGAAAATTTGTGTGCTCAGTTTCAAGTGTGTGTGGCACAAGAGTGGAAAAATGCTTAAGTGTTGGGATCAGAAGAGATGAGGGAGATGTCTGGAACCCAGAGTGCATTGTCTTCTCTAATTGTTTTGAATGAGAGAAAAAATGTGAAGGGAGTATTGTCTCTCTTAGAAGGAAGAGACTTAGACGTTCCAAAAGCGAGGCACTGCCCCCTAACTTTTGGTCCTGGGTTTGGCCTGAGATTGTCCAGGAAATGTACAATGCTGTGCACATCCAGCTGCCTGGATTCAGAGAGAGAAAAGATCGATCGTGACCCTGCTTTGTGATTTAACAGCTGTGTAAATCCTAGGCAAGTTATTTGCTTCTCTAAGCATTTCTCTATAAAATGAAGCTCAGGAAAACAGCTCAAATTAACTGAAAGAATATTTGGGAACTTATAACTGAGGTAATGCATGGGAAGTGCTTTGTATGATGTGCTGCAATATGGGTTGGTGGCTGAGACCATTAATTGAATCAGACTTCTTTTAAATTCCTGACCTCTCACTCACAGGCAGTATAACCATGGGTACGATATTATGCTATTTATACTAGAAATATAACCCTGGATATGTAAGCGACCTGTTTCCAAAATGTAAAACTGGATTGCTAATTGAACCCACCTTATAAGATTATTCAAGTATTAAATAAAATACTACACTTAAGGTGTTTAGCATAATTCCTGACATAAAACACTCAATGAATTATAGATACTGTTATTAAATGGGAGAGATTGTTTCATTAACTAACAACATTCCACTTCTTACCTAATTTGGTGGAGGAAAAACGGGATGACTTCTTGGGAAAATGGTCTCTTAGGTTGCTGCTTTCCGATCTTGGGAGTATTTTCAGGGGTAGCTTATACTGTATGCACTTTTACCTGCATGCTTCTCCATCTTCTTTATTTCTGAACCGCCAAATCCCTGCTTCACCAGTACGTTCCTGGTCTGTGGAAAATATATAGTCTTAATGCTACATTCTTCCAGAACTTCAGTTTTCATTCACTTAATTAAGCAAGGATATCTTCCTGAACAAGGATAATATTTTACATATTTTATAAGACATTCAGGCACATCAGTTAAGGCAGCGGCTAACTGAACACCTACTACATTCCAGGTACTTTGCTGGATGCTGAAATATACGTTGTAAGTTGACCCATACCTTTACAGTCCCTAAAATCTAAAGTATCATCCCTATTTAAATGAGAAGGTAATACACGCAGAATATGGTAGCATTAAAATAATGGATTCTTTTGTTGAAAGTAGGGTCAGTGAGATATTTCTAAAAGATCAAATCATGGAGGAAAGAAGTTTCTTTACATTTTGCATCATGAATGGTATTAAATCTTTATCTGAGCTCTCTTAATATTCCCTAGGCTGAGAGAGCAGTAAATAGTAATCAGTAAAAGCTGTTTTCTGATGCTCCCTGCCTTTTATGAACAACATCCTACCTTGCAACCCTTCTACTTTCTTGCTCTGTGGACTAGCCACCCAGTGGGGCTGCTTGGTTGGCCCATTAACTCTGTTTCTCTGCTCAGTGCATGCCTTATCACTGTTAAACAGTCCCATTTCCCAATTATAGTGTAATGGCATCATTGGTTTTGCCATCATTATTTATCATAATGATAAGAAACAGAAAATACTGTAGAAAATTGGGAAGAATTTGTGCACTTTACAGTCCTAATTTTTATGAACATATTCATATGCACCTGCACACTTTAGTTCATTAACAGAGACCGAGCTGATTTCTTTTTCCCAATGCTTGCATTTCCTAATAAAAATCAATTTTAGTTAGAGGAGAAAGTAATAGGGAATAATCATCCAACCTTTTACCCTTTCCTATGACTCAAAGCATAAGTCATATCTGGAAAGTTCTTTTTCCTTCCTGCAGGATTGCTCATATTCAAGAAGCATATATCTTTAAGAACAAAAGATTATCACTTTTCAACACATTTATCATAAAAAATCATCTTCCATTTATTGGAATAATATTTTCTTATCTTGAAATAATAAAAGAAAAACTTTTTGACATCTGGTCCTGCCTTTTAGACCAACATTAAAACATGATCTAGGCATGTTCTAGGGTAGTTCATTGGTAGAATTATGGTCTGCCATGCAGGAGACTGGGTTCGATTTCCAGCCCATGCACTTCCCAAGCAAAAAAACAAACAAAAATCCTATCAAACAAAAATTCAACAAAGGGTGCTACAATAATGGGATACTCACATGGAAAAAGAATGAAATGTGACCCTGCCATACAGCATCCCCCCCCACAAAAAAAACACCATAATCTAGGAAGAAAACTGTTTTGTATGATATTTAATTTCTAGTAAGAATGTGTTTGGGTGTTTGTGGTTGTTAAATCCATTAAAAAAATCCTTAATTTGGTTTTGAATTCATGCCATCATCATAACTCATCTTTCTGAAGAATGTTTTATTCTATGGCGAACTCTGCCCGTTAGTGCAGCGTGTTAAAATCATCTTCTTCAAATATTTTTGTAACAGTTGGCCATTTCCAAAGCACGTTGAGTAAAGCCTCATATGATATTACAACCACTCTGGAGTATAGATGGACTAGATATTGTTTCCATTTCCAGATGAGACAATGAAAACACTTGTCATCTTCATTTTAGATTCAATCTTTGAACTTAGTAGTTTCCATATCACCTTATCAGAGCTCTACCTAGCAATTTCTATATTATTTTCCAATGATTAGTCTTTAATTTTTGGAAAGTTTCTTTTGGTTTATTTTCTGTTCTTTTTCTAATCTGTGAGCACATGGGCTTTCAATTCACCTACTGAATACATATTTTTTGTTTTTGTTTTTTTTCTCAAATCACCTATATTTCCAAGAAATTTCATTGTGCTGTGCTTGGATATCCTATGCACCCACTGCTTTTTTGCTCCAGTTATTATCTGTCTCATCCTATATCTCAATTTTCTAATGCATTAATTGTAATTGCTCTGATTGTTCCTCTGTCTCTGGATAGGGGGTGGGCTGTACCTCAGGTGTGGTGTTCTTTTTATTCGTGTGCCGGGCAGGTGTGCTGACAACTTTCACAGTACTCATAGATGTTAATTAACAATCTCTCTTCCAGCCACAGGATGGAGAAGGATCAATTCAAAATCTTGTTAGGAGCGTCCCTCAAGTATTGGGAGCCAGGGAAATCAAGGAAACTTGCAACAGCCAAGATAGAGTCTCTGTTCAAAAAAATAAATGATCCCAAAATGAATTTTTTACAGTTACTATAAGTTGAAATTATGCATTTCTCTTCTTTCTTGATTTTAGACTATTGTCTATATCATTGTTTATAGCAACGATTTTGGACGGTGCAAATCTCTGTGAATTAGTATGTAGAATAGACACAGTATATAGAATACACAATCTTTAAAGAGATCTGAGGAGAACCTGATATGCTTTCTTTAGGTAAAGTGAGCTGAGAGTGGGTGTATAGATTTAGAGATCACATTTTTTTTTGTTTTAAAGATTGTTTGATTTGTTATTTTCACATTCTCAACTATATTCTTGACATTTTAATTAATTATCTTCTGAGTATGTGAAGAATTATTGTAAATGAATTATTATCAAATGACTTAAGTTTAATCTGTTTTATCATCGTTTCTATTTTTGTTCTTTTAGTTAGGTTTTGAGTCAACAGGAGAAAAGAAAACTACTTTAACACAACTACCTCCCCCTATGCCTTAATAAAAGTTCAACAAAGAGTTCCCTTTTAAAAAGGAAAACTCTCACTTGACCCCTTATTCTGTAAAGTTTCACAGAGACATATTTACAGTATGCTGGGAAACAGCTAGTTTTGTCTAAGAGATGTAGAAACCAGTCTATATTTATGAGTTATAATGAAATTGTTCCCTTATTTGAAGAATTGCAATAAAATATGCCTGATTTTTTACAGGAGCATTCATATTAAACCCAAACGATAATATCTTAGAAATCGACTATTATATCAAAAAATGCCTAGTTGGTTCACTTATGAGGCTTATTTAAAGGCAGGACTCCACATTGTTACTACATGCCTTTTGAAAATGTATGAATTGCACGTCTGTACCTGGGGATTTCTGGGCCATATAACAAGTTTTCCATATAGTGTTGGTTTCTATGCTCCACTAATTTGTGTTTCATTTATAGGTGCATCCAGAACAAGGAACAGCAATACAATGACAGTTAGGGGTAGAAATTAACATTGGACAAACCTGAGTTGAAATTCTAACTGTGTGCCCTGTGAAATCCATGAGTCATATCCTCTCTACCTAAAAGATTGTGTTGAGTTGAAATGTCTGTCAAGCACTTAGCACCTGATGTATGTTTATCAAGTGCTCAATATAAGGCACATTTTATTATTGTTGATTTTGTCCTATGGTTAAATTTTTTAGTTACGATGGATTGGTTACCAAAGGCATAATCTGAATGGATATGCTCATCTTGTAGGGATACAATTTTGAAACTTTTGAAGACTTTGTGAATTGCACATCAACTTAAAGAGAGATTCTTTCTAGAATAGAGAAGACTCTGTTCTATTTAGAATGGATAAAAAATATTCTATTTAGTCCTTCATAATGATCCTTCCTTCAACCATCTTTCTCTTTTTTTCCAGTTAAATATTCTTAGAATATTTTAACTTAATCCTTAATATTTAAGGATCCAGGTACTCAGTGCTTCCTGGGGTGAATATTTTCTTGGATGATAATTAGAAAATGCCTCCTCTCTTTGACTCATGTGCTTTCTTGCTTCCTTTAATTGATTCTAGTTGTTAGTTTGAAAGTCATACAAAATTAATTAAATCACAATTACATGTTTTGCACAAATCACATTTTAGATATGGTTTTGAAAACAGCTATTATATCTCTCCTCCCCTCTATGGCTTTTCTTCTTTTTATGGCATGCTTTCTAATTAACATGGTTTCTTCTCAGCTCAGCACCTCAGACCCACTCCACTGAGAGTATTCAAGTTTTTCACAGAAATGGGCACAATATTCCAGCTGTCTTCTCAGCAACTGTGATAGAGTATCCTAATAGCTGTCTCATCTCTTTTTTCTTTCCTGAATTTTTGTTGGTACAGATTTCATCATTACAACATACTGCCAATCATATTTTGCCAATATCCAAAAAGTAGTTGCCTTCTCTCATCCATTTGGCATCCCATACACAAACCTTAGTCCCATAATGCATGCAGTGGTCCAATTGATCTCTTAATCTCAAGTGCAAGACTCTAAAGTAATCCATTCAATTTTTTCATGCTTGCATTTCATCGATGAAGATTCTTTTTATGGATTTTGATTCTTCATATAAGGTATTTGCTGTGCTCCAATAAAAAAAATTATGAGCCACATTACAATCAAAACCTCCATCCCAGCTGATGCCTATTGTCAACTTTTCACAGAACAATTCAATCATTAGCAAATTCTCTTGATTGGAGAGGGATAGGATTAAGTTATGAATTAGGGTCTATCCTTCTTATCTCCCCACCTCAGCTCACTTCCTACCCTACCACCATTTTAAGAGGTTTTACCTTTGCGGATAGTCTCTGATTTTCTGTAACTCAAAATCAGAAGAACATACAAAGAAGAAAGGGAGAAGGACTGGAATTGGTCTGAATCTAAGAAGACTGAGAAAAGAAGATACATAGTTTTTAATTATTTATATTGGCAATACTGAGCTGCTTTAACGTAAATTTTCCTAAGACAGATATATTTGGAGCACAAGTCATATAACTGTTCTGCACATATTTTCATTTTGCTTTTAGGAAATCGATTTTTAAAAGATTTTCAAATTCTTTTTGAGGTCAGCAATGTCATATTCTCTGTGTTGTTTTGTTTTGTTTCATTTTCTATTTCTTTAACCAAGATATAAGGGCATGATATGGTCTGATGAATCATTAATCTGTCTTTTCAACCTCAAATAAAATTGCATCTGAACCTGCATATAAATTAAACTTAATGTATTTAATAACTTCGTTTTTTTAAGTTTTTAAATGCAAAGAATTTCAACAAATTTGCAAAAATGTTCAGAGATGCTTGCACTTAAAACTAAAAATTGAGATTAGGTATCACTTGAATATAAAAGTGCATTGTTAATGGATAGTTTGAATGAATTTCTTTTACTGACTTAAACTTAACAGTTCTGTTAGCTGTACAAAGGCTTAAATAGATTCAAAAGTAAACCTACTTCTATAAAATAAATGCTTAAATTTAAATGTTAACATTTAGTAAGCAGATTTCATCTGTAGAATGTCACTCACTGCAGGCCATCATACATGTGATATAGAATTTGTCTATGGGGGCAGAGAGAATTAGAAGATTGATAAAAATTAACTGGGATTTATTTATAATGAATGACTCATTTAATATTAATTGTTAAATAGTCATCAATACCCACCCACCATTAGTTTCACTGCTTTTTTTCTACGAAACACAGCATATTAAAATGTGCAAGTATTGCATAAAATTTCCAATTAAGCTGACTTTCTAATTCTTAACTGAAAAAGCTATGAGCAGCTTAGAACCTTAAAAGACGCCCTATGCAGTATTGTGTTCAATCTACCCAATTTACTCCAAATTCCTTTTCATGTAAACCTGGGGAAGTTGTTTCACTCTCACTGTCTTCATCGGTCAAATGGGAAGATTGGTCTAAATGGCCTCTTCTTACTCTAGCTTTTCACCGTTACGTGATATCACAGCAGAGCAGCTAGTTCTAGTTAGCAACTGGAAAATAACTTAAAAAGTTCAGGTATTTAAAAAATGACAAAAATTAAATGAAAGACCTTGGTTTCATTGATACTTTTTCAAAGTGGCATCCTGTCCTCACAAATGAGAATTGATTATGTCGATCTGTGGAGGAAGAAAAACAAATAAATAAAATTCTCTGGCATTAACTGACCCGTTGTGTGTATTGGCATCGTAATTTGATTATGGTAAGAGCATTGTGGAAGAATGTCACCGTAGTACAGAAGCAAATGGGGCCTAGGGCAGGGTTTGACAAACTGCTTTTAGAAAATGAGCTACTTTTATTGTGAAAGAATCAGCAGGTGCTAAGAAAGAAAAACAAATTATTCCTAACATAAGAAAGATATTGTAGAAATAAATGAGCCAGAGGAAAACAAGAGGTACTTAAAGTAAATTTTTCAAAAACCTTAAAGCCATCATAACCAGCATAGCATAATACAGAAAAAAGGGCTTTGCTATAAATCTTTTCTATTAGTTTTATTGTAAGCCAATTATAAATCTTCAGTTAAGTTCCTTAGGATGAATATCACACTTTGGGATTCTTTCGATTCATCATTTTCCACATGAAAACAAAGATAGAATTTCTGTGAATAGAAATTAAGAAAAGAAAATGGGCTAGAGTGCCTGCCATTCCAAATGATCATACACATATTAATTTACTTATACAGCCAGCTAGAGCTGATATTGGGAATAAATTTAAATGAGCAATTCCTTTCGTACTTCCATTTGATTTGCACCTCTATTTATTTCCACTTTTATGGTACCAACATTTTCATCATATGCAAAAAACCCATGGATTCCTTCACCCAACTGAAGCTCAGTCCATATTCTTTGTCAGGTATTCAAAAAATTTAAATTCCAAACTTTAAAATATTTTAAACTTTAAAATATTCCAAACTTTAAAATATTTCTGAAATGCCTTCATGTTACACTTTGATGCCCACAACTGAAACAATTGTTATTAGCTGGGCAATATTCCAGGTCCTGGATACAATAGAAAAATAAACAGTCCATGTCTTCAAGGAGCCTACAAGACTAATAGGAGCATATAGTTTACAGAACTATAAACAAAGCATGAACAACTATAACTAAGTCCAAAGATTATAGTGCCATGGAAAAAGGAGAAACAGGTTAAAGGGAATAGAGAATAATGGGATGAGTCCATGCTTTTAATAAAGAGTGCCTTGTATTTGAGTGGGATCCTGAATGAAGAGGGAGCAAGCCAAGGAATACCTTGAGAAAGAGCAATGCAAGCCAAGAAAATAATAATTCCAAAGGTTTTGAATGTCATGGAACAACAAAGAGGCTGTAATAACTAGAAAGGAATGAGTGAGGTAAGAATGGGGCCAAAGCTAGATTATACGGGATCTCGAAGCCCGTCCATGATGTATGAATGAAGCAACCAGAGATTTTTGTACAGAACATTGATGTAATCTGATCATCTAAGAATCTCTGTGGCTAATTCAAAAAGAATACACTGCAGGGGAAACCAATTAGAAGGTTATCATAATGGTCTAGGTAAGAAATGATTGGATTGGATCAAGATGTTAAGGGGATAAGAGGTTATTGAATTTTGGATATATTTTAAATAGTAATTCTGTTGTTGTTTATTTTTTGTATGCATATATTTTTGTTTTTGCAGGGTGTGGGAGAGAAATAGGGGAAGCAAGGCTAACTCCAAATATTTGCCTTGATCAGGTGAGAGATGAAAGTCATCATTTCTGGAATTCGGAAGTACTGTGTAGTCCTTGAGTAGATTTAAAAGGGGGTGGGGTAGGGAGTAGAAATCATGCTTCCAGTTAGCCTTCAGATTTTTCCTGTTATTACTCTTTTTTTACTTATTTGCTTTAAACAAGTGTGCTTTCTTGTAATTACTCGAAAGTACTGAGCATTTTTCCCTCCACAGAACTTTTACGTGCCTTCAGTTGGAGGATTGTGCTCAGAATACCTATTAGACAGCCACATGGACACACTGTGTGAGAGTCAGAGATACTGGACAGGGGTTCAGGGAAGTGGTCTGTATGAGACACACATTTTAGAGGAAACAGATTGGCTTAATTTTGCTAGGCTGTGATCACGAATACCACAAACTGATTTTGACTTCAACAGGAATCTATTGGCTCACAGTTCCAGAAGCCAAAAGCCTTGTTTCTTCCCGGGTTTGGTAGCAAATAAAATCAGAAACAAGAGAAGAGACAATGCTACTGAACACACAGAAATAAAAGATTATAAGAGGATAAGATATTATGAACAACTGTATGCCAACAAATCAGGCAAATTAGATGAAATTTAGAAATTCCTAGAAACAAAAACGACGTACACTAATTCGAGAAGAAACAGAAGACCTCAGTCGACCAATTACAATCAAAGAGATTGAATCAGTCATCAAAAGCCTCCCCCAAAAGAAAAGCACAATATCAGGTGGCTTCCACAGGTGAATTCTACAAAACATTATAAGACGAATGAATTCCAATTCTGTTCAAACTCTTCCAAAATATTGAAGAGACAGGAACACTATCTAACTCTTTCTATGAGGCTAATATCACCTTAATACCAATGGCAGATGAACTGTACTGCAAGAAAAAAAATTACAGACCGATTTCTTTTATGAGTATAGATGTAAAAATTCTCAACAAAATACTTGTAATATGAATCCAACAGCACATAATAAGAATTAGACACCATGATCCAGTGGATTTTATCTCAGGTATGCAGGGTGGTTCAACACAAGAAAATCAATCAAGGCAAATCACTACATCAACAAAGCAAAGGGAAAAAATATATGATCACCTTTATGCAGAAAAGGTATTTAGTAATATTCATCAACCTTTCTTGATAAAAAGACTTGGAAAAATCAGAATAGAAGGAAATTTACTATTTCAACATGGTAAAGGACATATATGAAAAAACTCACAGTTAACACTGTACTCAATATGGAAAGAATGAAAGCTTTCACACTATGATCTGGAACAAGGCAAGGTTTCCCACTGTCACCACCATTAATCAACCTGGTACTAGAAGATCTAGCCAGAGCAAATAGGCAAATAAAATAAAGAAAAGTAATTAACATTGAAAAGGAAGAAGTAAAACTTCCACTATATGCAAATGACATGATCCTATACATACATATATATATATATATATATAAAGTCCCAAAAAATCATCACTAAAGCTCCTGGAGCTAATAAAAAATATCAGCAATATGACAGGGTATAAGATGAACACACAAAAAATCAGTAGAGTTTCTAGACACTACTAATGAGGAATCTGAGGGGGAAATCAAGAAAAAAAATTCAATTTACAATAACAACTGAAATAATAAAATATATAGTAATAAATTTATCCAAGAATGTAAAGGACTCGTAACCAGAAAACTACAAGCATTGCTAAAAGAAATCAGTGAAGATCTAAATAAATAGAAGAACATTCCACATTTGTGAATTGGAAAACTAAATATCATTAAGATGTCATTTCTACCCAAAATGATTTACAGATTCGACATACTCCCAAAGATAATTTCAACAGCCTTCTTTAAAGATATGGAAAATTCAATTGTCAAAATTATTTGAAAGGGTTAGTGGCCCTGAATAGCCAAAAACATCTTGAAAAAGAAGAACAAAGCTGGAGAACTCACACTTTCTGACTTTAAAGCATATTATAAAATACAGTGGTCAAAATAGCATGGGACTGGCATAGGGCTAGATATATCGACCAATATAATCAAATTGAGAGTTCAGAAAAAGAACTTCACACTGATGACCAGTTGATTTTTTACAAGACTGCCAAGTTCATCCAAATGGGAAAGAATAAACTACAACAAATGGTGCTGGGAGAACTCATTGTCCATATGCCAAAGAATGAAGAAGGACCCCTATCTCATACCGTATACAAAAATTAAGTCAAAAATGGGTGAAAGACCTAAATATAAGACTCATGATCACAAAACACCTAGAAGAAAATTTAAGGAAGCATTTCAGGACTTTTTTTTAGGCAATAATTTCTTAGATTTTGTACCCAAAGCAGAAGAACAAAAGAAAAATATAGATAAATGGGACCTCCTCAACATTAAAAAAAAAAAGAAAAATGGGGTATCAGAGGAATTTGTAATGAAAGTGAAAAAGCAACCTATTCAGTGGGAGAAAATATTTAGAAACCACAATCTGATAGTGGTTTAATATTTGGAATATAGAAAGAAATCCTACAACCCAATAAAATAAAACAATCTTATTTAAAAATGGGCAAAAGACTTGAACAGACATTTTTCCAAAGAAGACATACAAATGACTAAAAAGTATATGAAAAGATGTTCAACATCACCAACTATTAGGGAAATGCAAATCAAAACCACAATTAAATATCATTTCATAACCACTAAGATGACTACTTTTAAAAACAATGGAAAATAAGTGTTGGGGAGGATACAGAGATAGGAACACTCATTCATTTCTTGTTGCAGTGCAAAATGATGCAGCCACTGTGGAAGATGATTTACTATATCCTCAGGAATCTACATCTAGAATTACCACACAACCTGGCAATCCTACTTCTAGGTATATACCCACAGGGATTGAAAGCAGGAACTTGAAGAGATACTTCCATTCCAATGTTCATAGCAGCATTTTTCACAATTGACAAAAGATGGAAATGTTCCCATGAATTGATGAATGGATTTTAAAAAATGGTATATACATTCGATGGAATATTATTGAGCAGTATAAAGGAATGTAAGTCCTGATGCATGTGATGTTCTTGATGACATTAGGCTGAGTGAAATAAGGCAGATACAAGAGTGCAAATATTGTATAACCTCACGGGTAGGATCTAATTATAATAACAAACACATAGAGTTAGAATCTAGACTATGTTACCAGGAAATAGATTGGGGGTAGAGTATAGGGAGCTGATGCTAATTTGTACAGAATTTCAAGGTTTGGAAATATATGGTGGTAATGGTAGCTCATTATCATGAGAGCAATTAATAGTAATGAATTATGAATTTGAATGAAGTTGAAAAGTAAATTTTGGGTCATGTTTGTTACTTGAATGAAAGAAGATAAAACGTGGAACTGTATAACACAGTAATGCTGGTGCAGACTGTTCATAGTACAAGTATAAGAATGTTCTTCCATAAATTATAACAAATGTACAACACCAATAAAAAAGTTGCTCATAATAGCATGGTATATGGGGGAAAATGCACCTACTGTAAACATGGACTATACTTAATAGTACTAATACATAGTAGAACATAACTGATTATGTAGGGCTGGGGAAAGATAGCAGAATTGAGAGATGACTGCTAAGAGATATGGGTTTTCTTTTTACAGTAATGAAAATGTTATAAAATCAATTGTGGTAATGAACAGACAACTTTGTGAATATACTAAAGCCACTGATTATACACTTTGGATTGATTTTATGGTATGCAAATATACCTCTGTAAAAGCACTTTTCTAAAAGAAAAAATGCAAATTATAAACAAAAATTAATACAACAATAATGGCAATTGAATACCAGGATCAGTATAAGACAAAAATAACAACAAAGTGTGTTACTAAAAATTAAAAATTGCATGAGCCTGTTTAAGCATAAATTCACAATCCTACTAAGCAATATGTGGCAATATGACTTCTAAAAGTAGATTGAAACAGTTCCACAGTAAACTCTATGTGAATTCTTTATACTAGACAATCATTATATTTTAATGATCACGATAATTTACTCAGAGGTTACTAGAAAGTAGCCCTTAGCCATAGGTAATTAACATCAGCAACATAATTATCACTTATTACTATGTTTCAGGCATTGTACTATAAACACTGTGTATTTATTATTTATTTAATCCTCCTAAAATCTGTGAAGTAATTACCTCTGTGAGGTAAATACAATTTTTATTCCCATCTCACAGAAGAGGAAACCAAAATATGGAAAAATTAAATACCTTTTCTGAGGTCACATATCTAGTCAGTGTTGGTGGTGACACTATTTAAACTCAGCAGTCTGATTCATGGCAGCCTTCCCTCTTTTTCAATATACTGCATCTTGTGTATACTTGAACCAAGGTGTGCCAGTGTGAAACTATTATGTACCCCAGAAAAGCCATGTTTAATCTTGATCCAATCTTGTGGGGGTGGCATTTCTTTTAATCCTGATTCAACCTTGTGGGATAGAAACTCTTATCTCCATGAAGATGTTGCATATACAATTATGAGAGTGGCCTTTTGATTAGATGGAGCTATGACAACCCATTCAAGGTGGGTAGTTACTGGAATCCTTGTAAAGGGGAAACATTCTGAAGAAACTTCAGATGCTGTTTTAGTTTGAAAGCTGCAGGAATGTGATATACCAGAACTGGAATAGCTTTTAAAAAGGGAAATTTAATAAGTTAAAAGTTTACTGTTCTAAAGGAGTGAAAATGTCCAAATTAAGGCAGGCCTATGAAAATGTCCAAATTAAGGTGCCAGGGAAATAGACCTTGGTCAAGAAGGGCAATGATGTTCAGGGTTTCTCTCTTAGCTGGGAGGGCACATGGCGACCTCTGCTAGCTTTCTCTCCTCATTTCTTAAGGCTTCCCTGGGGGCATTTTCCTTCTGCTCTAAAGCTCTCTGGTTCTGTGGGCTCTGTTGGTTCTGGTGACTCTGAAGCTTTTTTCCAAAATGGTTCCTTCTAAAGGGATCCATTAAGAACCCCACCTTGAACGGGTGGAGACACATCTCCATGAAAACCATCTAATGAAAAGTTACCACCCACAATTGGGTGGGTCATATCTCCATGGAAACAATCAGAGAGGTCTCACCCAGCAATACTGAATGAGGATTAAAGGACATGGCTTTTCTAGGGTACATAATAGCTTCAAACCAGCACAGATGCCTAGACACAGGCAGAGCCCACTAGACATCACCATGTATCTATCCATGAGATGCTAAGCAAGCCAGAACCCAGAGTTGTGGCCTGAAGGAACTAACTAAATGAAGTCCCACAGATGATTAGAGAGGAAACCACTGGCATCAGAAGCTAGAAGCAATGGAACCGGGAACAAGGACCAGCAAACTCCAGCCACGTGCCTTCCCAGATCAGATTTCCTTGAGTGAAGGTAATCTCTTGTTGGTGCCTTAATTTGGACATTTTCATGGCCTTAGAACTGCAGACTTGTAACACAGTAAATTCCGTTATAAAAGCTGTCCCATTTCTGACGTTACTGCATTCTATCAGCTTTAGCAAACTAAAACACAAGGTATTGGTTTTATTAATACGTTTACAAATCACTTTGGGATCTAGCAAGAGGAGCCATGTAGCACAGTCATTACTTTAGTCAACAGTGCTTTAAACTCCCATTTACACTCCTGCCATGAATGTCTACATGTGTTCAGTGGCCTTGAACTCTTGTCAACATTCCTAACTTTGCCACTAGGAATCCTCATTGAACTCTGCCTGACAAATAGTGAGCTTTGCTTCACTTTATCTGGAATACATGTAAATTATGATGATGTAAATTTAATTCTCCAAGTTTGATTTTGAGTTCGTTTTCTAAAGCATGGAACTAGGCTGAAAAGTATTTTTAATCACCATTTTATTGTCATTTCTTCAATTTCCTGCAACTGATTTAGTAGAACCCATCCAGAGGAATAAATGCAACCATTTTTATATCTGCATGATGATTGCTTCCATAATTTCCAGTAGGAAGCAGAGTAGCTATTTACTGGTCTCTAGGATTTAAACATTTAAAAGGAAACTACTACTATGTTTATCATACTTTACAGGAAATGCAAAGCTCTTTAAGACAGACAATAAACTGATAGATTCATAAAAGACTGCAAATTTAATAAGCTGTACTATCTTTTGCAGATTCCTATTTAATATTCATGCAAATGGAATTTGGGTGGCTTCTTTTTTACATTGTGTAACACGAGTTTCAAGAGAATGAATAAGGAATAAATAGTGTGAGCTCCATGTCTAAAGAAATTAGATTTTTTAATTAATTTTTAAGCCTCTTTTAGCACTGTCTTCATAAGAATCACTGTGCTTTCAGATGTTTTGGAGATTTATAACCTTTGTAGTGATCCAAGAATTATATATATGCCTATACATGCCTTTATTTATATATATTGTATTTAATTCCTTATTTCCCTCAAAAGAGTGAAAAACAGCCCATGTGCATATAGTGTGATTCAGTTCTTGCAGACTAGGTCTTTCAGTGCTTACATTAACTTCTTGGTTTTTAGTCAACTTTGGAGCTAGGAAACTTGAGTGAATTTCCAGAGAGAAATTTGGATACAGTATTTCAGTAAACACGCTGACGTACTGCCAGTAAATTACACATAGCAATTTATTTTCTGTTTAAAGTTTTTTTTTGCATAGACTCTGACAGTTTTACCAGCAAGATACCGGAAACTCTCCAATTTACATTGTTATTTAATTTATATAATGTATTGCTATTATTTATGCATAAAACCCTGACAGGTACTTCTGATAAAATATTTTCTTTAAATTTATTTTCTTAGTAACTTTTTCATTTTAAACACTCAAAATTATTAAACCCGTTTTCATTTTTGGTTGGTAATAAAGTTACATTCATTATAAAATAATGCTACAAAAAAGATGTCTTTTTAAATATCCCTAAAATTGATTGATTAAATTATTAACATTAAAAATGAGGATGCAAAATTTTAAAATGTGATAATCTTATCTGTCATTCATTTCTTTATGGCCTCTGTCTATAAATTATTCTAGTATCTGGCCTTCAAAGGCTAAAACAACATTTTATGTTTCACTCTTCAATACATATGGATTTGAGAGAAGCTGAGAAAACAAATGGGGACCATTTTCATCAATATAGTAAAAATGCCATTTATAAGTCTAATGATATCTTAATATATGCCGGCATTATTAAAGAGATTTTTTTTTATTAAAAAAGGGAAAAATCACTCAAAATCCCTTTAAGTTTTAGAAATAAAATTCAGTGTGATCGACAGGATTAGACTGTGATTTCTATTACTTTAATGGGCAGCACATGGCTCAATCCCCAGTACACATTCTGTAAATTTACCCCTTCCTGGTTTAACAAGAGAGGCAGTGCATAATTACCATAACTGCCAGCTCTTTAATAATTTCCATTTTGTTTATGTGGCATTTTTATTGACTGGACTGCTTTAGGAAAACAGGTCTTCTGCAAATGGATTTAAAATCCATGGTGGTGCCTATTGTTTGTGAACAGGGATATTCAGCAGGTGGCAAAAAATTAAATACTTTGTTTGGAGAAATACTTATTTTGCTTACTCTAGTGTGTGATTTTATTTCTATTCAGAGTTAGGGATTGTTTTAACAATACTGAATGAGGGTTTGTTAATTTCTTGCATCTTCCCTATGAGATGCAGATAAAAGTTATGAACTGGGTTCAAGAGCGTGCTTTTAAATGTCAGGAACCAGTAAGTTGAATCTCATAGATTCATAGAATGTGAGACCAGCACAGAAGCTTAGATATCATTTACTCAAGGACTGGCAATGCTTAAAAAAAAATTCTCAAAGCCACTTACCTGAAAGTGGCCAGATCAGCTCTTTGACCCAGATATCCTGATTCCCAAAATTCATTACACAGCACAGCAACAGCTGCCTCTCATATTAGAAATGGTCCGTTCTCAAAATAACTGTGTTCAAAAATGAAGCTAAATCTTGGAATAGCAACACCCAAATCTGGTGAAATAAAATCCTAGTGAAACAGCAGATTTTCCTCATCTATAATTTTGGAGATGTTCTAAAGTAATTGACAATGATGCCATATGTATTAGATGGCTTGAGGTTAGAGTTGGGAGTAGGGGAAAATAGTTTGGGGTCGCCTGTTTTAGAAATGTCCTGTTTAAAATCAGTGCTTAGCAGGACAGCTTTGGGGTAAAGCAACATAGAAATAAAACTCATAAGCAGTGAATAATAATATTCTTTAATAACACGAATTTTTCACTTTTGTGAACTCTGATGATGCCCAAATCACATTGTTTAAGTACAATGAGTTATTTTATGGACTGTATTTCAAAGCCCCACTGCTTTTTCACCAAAGAGAAGTATTTCACTCCACTGGAGAAAATGCCACAAAGATCAATGATAAATTAATGATAAAGAAGATCAATGCAAAGTATTTCCCGTAGCATAAAAGCAATGCTTTACAGACAGGAATTATTACTAATGAGGGTACCGCTGCACTGTTGCCTGCCACTCCTTCAAAATAGTTAGGAATTTCCAAGACAGGCAGAGATCATTTAGGCCCTTCCAGATTAGCTAATCCCACTTTCCTTCTTTGATGATGGAGAATGGATTCAGGAAGCCTTCATTCTGTGGTAACAGATATCAAATCAGTGTAATGGAGAAAGCCACCTTTTTACCAGAGCAAGAGTGGATGTGTTCTCTCTTACTCTACTGATGGCCAGAATCAACCTTTGTGACCCATTCTATTGCAGCCAGAATATCCTTTCTATAGGATAATGTATCTCCAGGGATAGTCCTACCCCTACTGAGAAAACCTTCAACTGTTTCTTCTACTTTCTGAGAATTCCTTCTGGCTATGAGGAGGTATGAAATGGCTTCCCTTCTTGGGAATGTCAAAGTCTTGAATAGCTTGTCATCACTCTTGAAAAGGTGAAGAAAATGGGTTCAGGTTGCTGTTTTTTTTTTTTTCCTTCTTTCCTTCAATATCCGACAATGTCGAACAAATCCCATCTCATTTATTTTTTATTGTAATCTAAAGTAATGCTGCTATGAAGAAAAAATGGGAATCTTTTAATATTCCCACAGGAAGTGCTTACATTTCTGAAGGGTTGTTTTACTTCACAGGGCTTATTTAGTTTCTGTTTAATTTGTATAGGGGTAAAACAAGTTTCCAGAGTGCCACTACCACAATCAAAGGAACAGCTAGAAAACAAAGCAAGATTCTAAGCTACCTCAGAGGGAAACAAGGACTGGATCTTGAATTTTAACTGCTCAAAATTCCCCCTCCTGAACTACGATTGTTCCATAATTTTTTAGTTAAGGAAGTGAAAAAATAGCATTAAAATGGAAATGGAAGCCATTTGGTTTGGAAGTATAATTTTGAAATAGTATGACTGATGTTTTAAGTTCTCAATGACCTCAAAAATGCCCAAGGGATTTGAATTTGATGTAGGAAGACTAAGCCTGGGATAGGTTATAGAAGATAAATATGGAATCTCCTTCTCCAAAGGGCTTCAGAAACAGCTCAGGTGATGAGGGCAGTGTTACTGCAAAAAGCAGACACTAATTAGAAAACCTTTCTGAGTCCTTTCTTTCTGTGTAGCTATGATGATTCTAAAAATCTGGAAAATGTCAGAGGTATAGAGTGACCTTTAACTCTATCCAGTCATGTTGAAAGACAGAAATTGTTTAATTTTAAACAAAATAAGGAATTAGAAATATAAAAGTAGTTATTATAGGTGGTAATAGTTTTAATATATTGATGCTGTTTTATACAGACTTCATATACAGCTTTATCTATATGGGTAGCTCACAAATCTAGCTGCCCTGCAGTGGGAAGATGTTATTATTTCTCCATTACCAACGAAGGGAATGGCTCAAGAGTACCTTGCTGTCAGATGGAAGAAGATAAAACACTGAAACCAGGTTTTCCAATTCTTAGTTCATTGCCCTTTCTCCTGCAACATACCATTGTTTACATTTGTGTTTGTTTGCTTGTTTAATCACAATGAATGCTTGTACCATCCAGGTGCTAACTGAAATGACCCTGAACTTGAATTTGGGAATATTGAATTCTTAGAAATATCGAACAAAGGCTTCCCCAGGTTTTCTGATGATTCTGTCCCACCTCCCAGCTCACTGTTACCTGCAGTGTGAAGTTTCTGCATCTGCTGAAGTTTCCATCTCGACTCTCATTTCTTAGGCCTGGTTCTCTCTCGTTCTAACCCAGATATGCCTGTTTCTTTATGTAGCAGCCTTTCTGAAGATTTTAGTCCACTGAAAATTTAAACTTGGATCATAAAAATTTGTTAATCATTCTTAAAGGTTCTTAGTGACTCCTATAATATTAATTCTCTACTGCTCTTTTTTTTTTTTTGCATGGGCAGGCGCCGGAAATCGCAGATTTAAAAGGCTTCGTACTTTTTGTCTCCTTCTTTTCCCATCTCTGGAGACCAGTCCTATTCTCTCCCCTTCTTCATTTCTCAAGTCTTCTTCCCTTACTATGAAACACAATTTAGCTAACTCTTTATTTTACTATCTCATTTCAATCCGTGACATCAGAGCCTTACCGTCCATCCCGCATTGTTTGTCAATTAATACCTGAAGTAAAAGCAGTTTCTTACCTTAGAAGAATTGCAGAACCAAAATTTAGAATACTTTTTTCCAGCTCTGACTTAAGTCTATTACTCGTCATCCTGCTCACCCTGTATTTAACTGGCAACTGATTTCTCCTCCACTTACTTGCAGAGACCTTTACTCAGGGTTAGTGGTTAAGTGTTTGTTGGATGAATCAATCACTGAAAATAGTTGCTATAACTTTTCTTTTCCTTCAGTTTTGACCTCAGACCCAGGCCTCATCACTAATCCTTTAAGCTGTTGCATTGTCTGAGGGATTGACTTTTCCCTTTTATTTGATCATAAGTTTCAAATAACCACTTACTCCTGTTATTTCCTGGCTAAAATGTCTGCAGTGTCTTTGGAAAGCTGCATTCCTTTCTATCTGGATTCATCATTTATTTGTTGGTTTGTCTTCTAAATTTTCCTGAATTCCCTGAGACTCACCACCTTAATTCTCATTTTTCTTCTTTTTAGATTTATACTAACTAGAGACCTTAAGACAGCCAAGTCAACACTATGGGTAAAGATATTAAAAATACTAACCAAACACATGATACAAAGTGGTTCTTTAATTAAAAAATGGCCTTTGCCTCCCTTAAGATTGTAAAAATAGACTATACTTTTTGGAGAAACATTTGGCAATTTTGTTTGCAATGTTTAAGTTTATGTAACTTTCGACACAGCAATTCCATTTCTAGGATCCAACCTTTGAATGTACATACACAGTTAAATAGTGCCACTGTTTACTGAGAGTTAGTCAAAATGGAAAGAACCTAAATGGCCATAAGTGCTGAATTTGTTTTCTAACATACAGTGCATCCATCAAATGAAATATTATACAGCTCTGTTTCAAGAAAATCATAATCCAATTTCTGTGAGAGAGCTTAAACCTAAGGAAATAAACAATTTTGTCATTTCACATGCCAAATTATTGGAGATAATTTTACCAAGATATGTAGACACCATAACTCAGAAAAACAAATTTTGCATTAATGATAGCAAGAAAAGTATTCAAAATTTGATGGGGGGTAGGGAACAAATGATAATTGTAAGTCTTTTCCATTGCATGCTAGGGCATTTTCTTTACAAGCCCACCCAAGATTCATCTTCCACTCTAGGGAAATCGTACTTAGTTTGCACAGTAGATTAAAACCCAGAAATTATATCATTTGTTAAAACTCATTAGGTTTTATGATTTTTACTGAAAAGTTACTTTTTTGTGGGGGGGAGGGGTTGTTTTTTGTTTGCCTGGTAGACATTCATCCAATTTGTATTTCAGCATTCATTTTTCCCCATATTATAAATATTCCATATCTAAAATTCTCCTTGGAACCTACTTTTTCATCTTGCTGGTTCCTCCATGGATGAATAAGACATAACAAGCCTAAAATGAGGAGTCAGGACTGGCAACTATGAGCCACAACCACCATTGCGAATTATATCTATGGTAGAGAAAGCTGTAAATGATTGGAAAAAAATACTCTTGTTTTGCAACAAACATGCAATTCAAGCAAAACTTCTGTGTTCACCTCCCCATGACGTGGAAAGTTGAGATATAGTGGAGACATTAAAGAGGAGAATTATCTCCAAAGCAGTGTGGTAAGAATCTGAATGTTATATGATATTTTTAGTGGTAGATAAAAAAGCAGAATAATCCCTGTCATTCTCTATGTAGAAAGATGGCCAAGCTGCATTATTATATAGTAAAATATGATTTTAAATATTATTTTTATGATTATCTGAATCTGGCTAAATATGCACAGTAATAATCTAAGAAAATAAATACTACATTACTTATAGACACACACATGCATCCCTAGTCCTGGAAAATAAATACTAAACTATTATAGGAGCTATCTATGAGGTCTAGGATTAGATGAGATTTTTCACTTTTTATGTTATAGTTGGCTATATGATGTAAATTCTTTATAGTGTTGGAGTAAAAGCACTTAAAGTAAAACCAATGAGAGGGTAAAAACCACTTATGAAAAATAGTAGATATTGGGCAGAAAAAGATTGCCCCATTTCTCTCTCTGCACATTAATCTCCAGTTTTTGTTTCTCTATGTAGTGAGAAAAATATGTTTCTTTTTAAAGACAGTGGGTCAACATTTTCTTATTAGGGATTATTTAATTTCTATAAGCATTTCATGGACTCTGTGCCTTTTAAGTTCCTTGGCATTTAGATAAAAGATTTAATTTCTGAATAAATTTATTCAATTTGAATGCAAAATTTTGTACAAAAATAGTATCATTTCTTTTTTCATGTATCTTAGTTTGTCAGACCACTATGATAATATCATACAATGGGCTGGCTTAGCCAACAGGGATTTATTGGCTCACAGTTTTGAAGCTGAGAGAAGTCCAAAATTGAGACGGTGACAACATGGTGCTTTATCCCCAAAGTCTATAACTTCCTCCTCTGGCTTCTAGAAATCCATAGGATTTCCTGGCATGTATTCCTACCTTGAGTCACATGGTGATGTCGTCTCCTTTCTCTCCCAGTTCTAGTGACTTCTGATTTAGGGTTTTGGGCACCTCTCTGTGACTTTCTCTCTCTATGTCTTAATTTCTCTGCTTATGAAGGACTTCAGTAAACCAGAAAAAGCCCAACCCTTCTTTACTTGGGCCACAGGTTAAAAAAACAACTTCAAGAGATCCAATTTACAATGGGTTCACATCCACAAAAATACAGACTAAGATTAAGAACATGTCTAAATTGGAGTATCTAATTCAATATGTCACATTATGTAAGTGTTACTCTTGGACTATTACCTTTAAGAACATGGAAAAATATCATAGGATTCATTTTGATCTTGGGAATCAGATTAGTTTTGCTGTCTCAGCAAAACCAGATTTCAGTTATTAAAAGAAAACTAAATCCTGACTCTTAAAAGAGGTTGGTTTTACTCATCACCTCCTTATGCCTATATAGTCACATGATAATATAACTCATTGCTATATAGAGAAATGAATGCATGCCATTTGTCTGGAAATCATGGGTTATATGGTAAATCACAATCATCAGAATAATCATTCCAAAATAAGAATGGACTTTGTTTAAGTAGAGATGTGTCTATTTCAGTTCCTCTAACTGAACTATCACATTGATTACTATGAGAAGCTGAGATACACAATCAAACATATGCTATTGTGCAACGTGATTAAATCATTCTTAACAACTAACTACTTTCTTTAAATATATCCCCAAATATCCCCCCATCTTTGATATTTATTGTTGGCATGGTACCTTCGTTACAACTGTTGAAAGAATACTGTGATGGTTAATTTCTAGTATCAACTTCACAAGGTGATGATGCCCAGTTGTCTGGTCAGACAAGCACTGGCTTAATCATTGTTCCGAGGATATTTCATGGCTGACTGATGACCCCAAAGGCTGGTTATTAAATCATCATTCAGTTTATTGCAGCTGCAGTTGATTATCCCTATGATCAACTAAGGACTTGCCTCCTAGAGGCACTGACAGTCCATGGGGTGAGCTGGCAATAGAGATACAGAAAATGTAACCATTTGACTCTGCTAATTGTACTCTTATATGAGACAAGGCTGTGGTGAGACAGTTTTTGACACCATTATGGAGTTCTATTGAATTAAGAGATATGATGATGTTGGCTGATTGTTGTTAGATATGCTGGATACAGTTATGAGGGAAAGGAATGAACTGAAGTCATCAAATTTGCAACTTAAGTACAATATGAAAGATGTAAAAGTTTCCATGTGTGCTCTGAAAGAAAATCTTATTTCTTGTAGTTGCAGACTTGAGAGTTCTGAAAAACAGACAGAGAGCCTCATTGTGTGAGTAGCAGATTTATAACATTAACTAAAATCTCAATGCTACAGGGTGTCTGCTGTTAAAGTAAGGGCCTTTATTGGAAAAGGAGGAGATCCTGAAACTTGGGATGGGGACATATGGCTTGATAATGATGGCAGTGGGGACATGGAAACCCTGGAATCTGCTGAGCCTTTGCTAGATAGACCTGTAATGATTGGTCCTAAGGAAACAGCTGCCCCACCTCCAGCCTGCCCTGAGGAAACAGCCACTCAATCTCCAGCCTGCCCTGAGAAAAGAACTACCCAGCCTCTAGTCTGCTCAGAGAAGTCTGCCATCCAACCTCCACTTAAAGAGATTAACTCTTCAGTGCCTGCTAAACCTGTAATCTCTTCACCTAGGGAAACAGTCTTCATTCCTCTCTCTGGAGTTATTAATCCTATTTCATCAGATGAAACTGCAATGGAATGCCCTGAGGCAATTGGCTTGAAAGACACTTCTATTTCTTATCATGACCCACGCCAACCACCCCTCTTTTCTTCAAGACCTATAACTAGACTAAAGAAAGGTGAGGTTCAAAGTGTAACCCATGAGGAGGTACACTATACTCCAAAAAACTGCATGAGCTTTCCAATCTATACAGACAGAATCAGGGGAATATGTGGCTGAATGGATATTAAAAGTATGTGATAATTGTGGAAGGACTATAAAGTGTGATCAAACTGAATTTATTGATATGGGCTTACTAAGCATATATTCTGCATTCAGTGATGTAGCTCGAAGGGTTAGAAATGGCATTTGCAGTTTGTTTGGATGGTTGGCTGAAACATGGATCATAAAGTGACTGACATTACTTGAGGTTGAAATGCCAGAACTGCCCTGGTATAATATAGAAGAGGGGATTCAGAGGCTTAGAGACATTGGAAGGCTAGAATGAATTTATCATGCAAAGCCTGCTCTTACACTCCAGGAATGTCCAGAGGACACATATTTCACCAGAACTTTGAGAAATAAATTTGTGAGACTAGCTCCATCATCCCTGAAGAGCTCTGCAGTCACCCTTCTCTGTAGGTCAGATATTACTGTGGGAACTACTGTCACTGAGCTGGAATCCTTAGACACAATGCAGATGATCAGATCCCGAGTTGGCAAAAGCCATGTGGTGACAGTTAATCACCATAGACGACATGGGCATGGACACCATAATCAACAGCAGACTCAAAGCAGCAGTCAAAATCTTACTCGTAGAGACCCGTGGCATTATATAGTAGACCATGAGGCACCCAGAAGTGAAATAGATGGGCAGTCTACTAAATTTTTGCTTGAGATGGATAAGCAGAAGAATCCCTGGTCAAGTGAACAGATGTCGAACTTAAATTACAAAAACAGAGAATCACAGCCCCTTAATCAATTCCCAAACTTGAGACAGGTTGCAGACCCAGAGCTACTTGAATGAGGGGAGGACCAGGTACCCTTGGACAAGGACCCAGTTACACTGCCCAGGACTTCCATTGTTAACCTTCCTCCGATCCTTCTCCAAGGAGACCTATGACCTTTTACAAGGGTGACTGTGCATTGGAGAAAAAGAAGATGATTAGATATTTCAGAGATTGTTAGACGCCAGTTCAGAAGTGACACTAATTCCAGGAGACCCAAAACATCACTGTGGTTCACCAGTCAGAGTAAAGGCCTAAAGAGGTCAGGTGATTGATAGAGTTTTAGTTCAGGTCCATCTCACAGTGGGTCCACTGTGCCTCTGGACCCATTCTGTGGTCAGTTCTCCAGTTCCAGAATGCATAATGGAATCGACATACTCAGCAACTGGCAGAATCCCTACACTGGCTCTCTGATTCATGGCAGGGAAGGCCAAGTGGAAGCCACTAGAACTGCCCCTACCTAGCAAAATAGTGAATCAGAAGCAATACCAATTCCAGGAGGGATTGCACAAATTAGTTTCACTCTTGAGGACTTACAGGATGCAAGGTGGTGATTCTCACAACATCCCCATTCAACTCTCCAATGTGGCCTCTGCAGAAAACAGATGGGTCTTAGAGGGTGACAGTGGATTATCATAAACTTAACCAGGTGGTGACTTGATTGCTGCTACTGTTCCAGATGTGGTATCATTGCTTGAACAAATCAACACATCCTATGGTATCTGGTATGCAGTATTGATCTGGCAAATGCTTTTTTCTCAATAGCTGTCAGTAAGGACTACCAGAAACAGTTCGCATTCAACCAGCAGTATACCTTTAACTATCCTACCTGAGAGGTATATCAGCTCTCCAGACCTATGTCAGAATCTTGTCCACAGGACTCTTGATTGTTTCTCCCTCTCAAAGGCATCACACTCGTCCATTATATTGATGATAGAGCCTGTTAATTTGACCTAGTGAGCAAGAAGTAGCAACTACTCTAGACTTGTTGGTAAGGCATTTGCAGGTCAGGGGATGGGAGATAAATCCAACAAAAATACAGGGCACTTCCACATCATTGAAATTTCTACATGTCCAGTGGTGTGGGGTATGTCAAGATATCCCTTTTAAGGTGAAGGATAAGCTGTTGCATCAGGCCCTTCCTACAAACAAAAAAGAGGCACAATGCCTAGTTGGCCTGTTTGGATTTTGGAGACAACATATTTCTAATTTGGGTGTGTAACTCCAGCCCATTTACCAAGTGACCAGAAAAGTTGCTAGCTTTGAATGGAGAACAGAACGAGAGGAGGCTCTGTGACAGAGGTTGCTTTGCAAGCTGGTCTATCACTTGGGCTATGTGATCCAGCAGATCCAATGATGCTGGAAGTGTCAGTGGCATATAGAGATGCTGCCTGGAGTCTTGGCAGGCCCCTTGAGGAGGAACACAATGCAGACTCCTAGGATTTTGGAGTAAAGCCTTACAATCCACTGCATATAACTACTTCTTTTGAGAAATAGCTTTTAGCCTGCTGCTGCGCCTTACTGAACACTTAACCAGGGGCTACCAAGCTACCGTGAGACCTGTGTTGCCTATCATGAGCTGGGTGTTGTCTGACCCACAAAGCTATAAATTTGGGCATGCACAGAAGCACTCCATTATAAAATAGAAACAATATATGAGAAATAGGGCTCAAGCAGGTCCTGAAAGCACAAGTAAGCTGCATGAGAGGGTGGGCCAAATGCCCATGCCCCTACTCCTGTCATATTGCCTTCTTTCCCAGACCAAAGGTATGGCTTCTTGGGGAGTTGCTTACTGTCAGTGACTGAGGAAAGAAAACTAGGGCTTGGTTTACAGATGATTCTGCATAGTACGCAGAGGCCACCCAAAAGTGGACAGTAGTCCCTGAAGGACAGTGATGATGGGAAATCTCCCAGTAGGCAGAACTTGGAGCAGTGCACCTGGTTGTTCATTTTGCTTGGAAGAAGAAATGGCCAGATATGCATTTGTATACTGATTCATGGGCTGTAGCTAATGGATTGTCTAGATGGACAGGGACTTGGAAGGAACATGATTGGAAAATTGGTGACAAAGCGATATGAGGAAGAAGTATGTGGGTAGACCTTCCATGCAAAATGAAGATATTTGCATCCCATATGAATGCTCACCAGAGAGTGACTTCAGCAGAGTAAGGTTTTAATAATCAAGTGGATAAGATGACCCATTCTGTGTATTCCCCACCCAGTCCTACCATTACCCAATTGGCTCATAAACAATGTGGACATGGTGGTAAGGATGGGGGCTATGAATGGGCTCAGCAACGACTTCCACTCACCAAGGTCAACCTAGCTATGGCCACTGCTGTGTGCCCAATCTACAGCAACAGAGACCCATACTCAGTCCCGGATATGGCACCATTCCCCAAGGTGACCAGCCTGCTCCTTGGTGGCAGGTTGATTACATTGGACCACTTCCATCGTGGAAAGGGCAGTAATTTGTTGTAACTAGAAAAGACACTGGATATAGGTTTGCTTTCCCCCCACACAATGCTTCTGCCAAAACGAACATCTGTGAACTTACCAAATGCCTTATACACAGTCATGGTATTTCACACAGCATTGATTCTAATCAAGAAACCCCCTTCACAGCAAGTGGAGTGTGGGAATAGGCACATGCTCAAGGAATTCTCTGGTCTTACCATGTTTCTCATCATTCAGAGCCAGCTGGGTTGATAGAACAGTGGAATGGACTTTTGAAGACCTAATTATGTTGCCGTCTAAGTGGCAATTCCTTGCAGGGCTGGGGCAGTGTTCTCCAGGAGGTTATGTATGCTCTGAATCAGTGTCTGCTCTATAGTGCTGTTTCTCCCATAGGCAGGATTCACAGATCCAGGAATCAAGGGATGGAAATAGGAATGGCACCACTTACTATTACCCCTGCTGATCCACTAAAAAAAAATTGCTTCCTTGGCGGGCCATGGTGGCTCAGTAGCAGAGTTCTTACCTGCTGTGCCAAAGACCCAGGTTCGATTCCCAGTGCCTGCCCACGTGAAAAAAAAAAAAGAAAAAAGAAAAAGAAAAAAAAAAAATTGCGTCCTGTCTCTGGAAGCTTAGGCTCTGGACATGCTGGCCTACATGCCTTATTCCCAAAGGATGAGACACAATGATGATTTCATTGAACTGGAAATTAAGAGTGTCACCTGGCCACTTTGGGCTTCTTAAGCCTCTGAATCAACAGGCACAGAAGGGGATTACTGTACTATCTTGGGTGATTGATCCTGACTCTCAGGGGAAAATAAGATTGCAGCTACACATTGGAGGTAGAGTTTTCCTGGAATATAGGAGATCCCCTAGGGCATCACTTATTACTACCCTGTCCTGTCACTAAAGTCAATGGAAAACTGAAACAACCCTATTCAGACAGGGACTATAAATGGACCAGAAACTTCAGGAATGAAGGTTTGGGTCACCCTACCAGGCAAAGAACCATGGCCAGCTGAAGTGCTCGCTGAGAGTAAACAGAACATAGGCAGGTGTAACAGAAGAAGGTAGCAATAAATATGCACTATTACCACATGACCAGTTTCAGAAATGAAGACTGTGGTGGTATAAATATTTCCTCCCTGTTTCTTTTTAATGAATATGTTTGTATTTGTACATAAGGTAAATATCTTGTTTTTCTCTTATCATATAACATAATTTGTATTGTTCATGTTATACTATGTAAGTTATACGATATCAAGTTTAAGAATGAATATTACCTAAGGACTTGCATGCTGTTCAGAGAGATGTTATGCATTTTGTTTGTACCTAGGACAGAGGAGTATTCTTAGACAAAACATATGTCTGTTATTGTGTTTTATTCAGAAAATAAGCATGTTTTAAGGCATTGGGTATAGTTGCCAAATTGACAAAAGGTGGACTGTGATGTTTAGTTTCTGATGTCAGCTTGGCCAGATTATGATGCCCAGTTGTCTGCAGGCAAGCACTGGCCTAACCTTTGCTGCAAGGATATTTTGTGGCTGGTTAATAACCCAGAAGTCTGTTTTATTAAATCATAATTCAGTTAAGTGCAGCTGTAGCTGATTACATCTATGATCAACTAAGGACATGCCTCCTGAAAGTGAGATAATCAAATGAGTTGTATTTGATCCCATCAGTTGAAGACTTTTAAGGAAGAAAATAGAATTTTCACTGCTTCTTCCTCTAGCAATCCTTTCCTGTGGAGTTTGTCAAGACCGTTCAATGGAGTTTCCAGTTTCACAACCTGCCCTATGCACTCTTCCATTCCCACAGTTGCTTGAGACACCTTTATAAATCTCATATTTACAGATATCTCCTATTAGTTCTGTTTCTCTAGAGAACCCCGACTATTACAAATACTAAAATGTTACTTTTAAATATAGTGCATAGCTTAATTAGGTGTATTTTTCCCCATATACCACTCTATTTTTAACACCTTGTATTGGAGTCATACATTTGTAATAATTCATGAAAGAACATTCTTGTACTACGAACCCCAGTTCATCGTTCACAACAGGGTGTATAATTATGTTACATATTTCTGTTTTATCTTCTAAGTTTCACTCTAGTAACATACATGGGGACCCCAAACTCCCCCTTTAAATCACATTTACATACATAATTCAGTACTGTTAATTTCGCTCACAGTAATGTACTATAATCACCTCCATCCATATATAAAACTTTACAATGAACCTAAATAGATATTCTATACAAATTAAGCATCAGCTCCCCATTATCTACACCCAACATATCGCTTGGTAACCTATATTCTAGATTCTACCTCTGTGAATATGCTTATTATAATTAGTTCATTTCAGTGATATTTCACATTATTTGTTCTTTTGTGCCCTGCTTGTTTCATAAGCATAATGTCCTCAGGGTCCATCCATGTTGTTGAATGCATCAGGATTTCATTCCTTCTTATAATTTTGTAATATTCCATGATATCTATAGACCAAATCTTGTTCATCCATTCATCGGTTGATGGACACTTATGTTGCTTCCATCTTTTGGTTATTGTGAATAATGCCTCTATGAACATTGGTGTGCAAACACCTGTTTAGGCCCCTGCTTTCAATACCTCTGAGTATATATAGTAATGGGATTCTTGGGTCATATTGTAAATCCTATATTTAGATTCCTGAAGAACTGCCAAATGGTCTTCCACAGCACAACAGCTGTGCCATTTTATGTTCCCACCAGCAATGAATGAGTGTTCCTATTTCTCCATATCCCCCCAACACTTGTAATTTTCAATTTTTTTTTAATAGAAGCCATTCTAGTGAGTGTGAAATGACATCTCATTGTGGTTTTGATTTGTGATTCCTTACTAGCCAGTGATGTTGTGCATTTCTTCATATACTTTTAATGCATTTGTATATCCTGTTTGGAGAAGTGTCTATTCAAGTCTTTTGCCCAATTTAAATTGGGTTCTTTGTCTTTTTATTGTTGAGGCATAGATTTCTTTAGATATTCTGAATATCAAACCTTTATCTGATATATAGTGTCCAAATATTTTCTCCCAGGCCACAAGTTGTCTTTTAAGTTTCATGACAAACTCCTTTGTTGCCCCAACTTTTTTTTTAATTTTGAAGAAGACTTTATCCTGATGATGCTTTAGGTGTTCAATATTTGTGGCTCTTTTATTTCAGTCTTTCATTCATTTTGTGTTGATTTTTTATGTGGTGTAAGATAGGGGTCCTCTTTCATTTTTTTATTTATGGTTATCCAGTTCTCCCAGCCCCATTTGTTGAAGAGACTATTCTTTTCCAAATGAATAGACTTAGCAGCCTTGTCAAAAATCAATTAGCCAAAGAAGTGGGGGTCTATTTCTGAACTCTCAGTTAGATTCCACTGGTCAATATATCTATTCTTGTGCCAGTACCATGATGTTTTGTCCTCTGTAGCTTTGCAATATGCTTTAAAGTCAGGAGGTGTGAGCCTTCCAAATAAGTTCTTCTTTTTCAAGATATTTTTCATTATTTGGGGTCCCTTACCCTCCCAAATAAATTGGCTTTATGATTATGATTTCTGCAAAATAGGCTATTGAACTTTTGATTCTAATTGCATTGCGTCTATAAATTTCTCTGGGTAGAATTGATATCACAATCGTATTTAATCTTCTGATGCATGAAACTCAATGTCTTTCCATTTATCTGGGTCTTAAAATTTCTTTTAGCAATATTTTGCAGTTTTCTGTGTACATGGTTTTTAGATCCTTGATTAAATTGTTCCAAGATATTTGATTCCATACTTACTATTTTAAATGGAATTTTTTCTTGATTTTTCTCGTTAGCTTGATCCTTACTTTATAGAAACACTACTGATTTTTACATCCCACCACTTTGCTGAATTTGTTTATTAGGTCTAGTAGCTTGTGTTCTACCCTAGTTCTCTGTGGACTGAGGTTCTTGGGCCTGAATATGCATGAAGTTCTAACTTGCTGCTATGAAATATTCTATAGTCTCCGTACATGGTGCGAGGGACCCAGACTATGCTAGCCACTGTGCAACTCCCAAGCTGCACAGGACCCAGTGAGCTGGCAGGAGTGAACCAGAATGGTGGCCTGGAATGGGGTTTTTGCAATTTATATTTTTCTTTTTCTTCAATGCAGCATTTGTAGAGTCTTTCTTGAGTCTGTCATCACACAGGATTCTAAGCAAGTAGGATTTTCCTGTTATTCACTAAATCTCTGGGGAAGATTTTTCAAGGGGAGATTTTCATTGCCATGTTGATGATGTCACTCCAAAATTGTTTTTGTTGTCAGAGTTTATGGAAATTTTATGGGATGAGAAATACACCTGGTATATGCAGTGAATCCCTGGTAAAATTTCTATAGGTTTCTCTGTTAAGCCACAGAATCAAGCTGATAAACAGTGCAAGCACTGAGCAATTATCAATAAATTATTGTGAGCAGAAACAATGGTTTTTGAGAATGACTGCTAGAATATCTGATTCCTGAAAACTTTGCCACTAGTGGAGGCAAGCATGTGAAAATTTAGGAGCAAAGAAATTATATCTTTTTCTGGGAAAGCCCTGAAGTTGTCTCCTTAATGAGCTCACAAGGGGATTGAAGAGTTGCCCTTGAATCTTAGCCCTCTTCCTATGTATTCTTTGTTTTGTCTCTCTGGAACAAGAACTCATTGTCCATACAGATTTATTTCTGGCAAACAGACCTATGACCAGTATCATATGTGAACTTGGACCATTTAAAATCCTGGGAGCTTTTTTTCCCATTTCTGAAATACAAAATTTGTGATTGACTTTGAAGATTGATTTGAGATTTGAACACTGTCACACTGTTTTTCATTTTGTAATAAGCTCTTCCCTAGATTTTGAATTCAAAGCTGGGCAATTTGAATGAGCCACTGTAGGATTTAGCTCTCATTATTATATCATAAAATTTAATTGTCTGAATCTCTTCTGATGAATAGGATCTAGAGAATCCACCAATCTAGATTAATTTCATTAATCTAATTAAAGTCTGTATTAATATAACTACCGAGTCCTATTATTCATTCATACATTTTACTCTGTTTAGCACCTGTTCTGTACCAAGTACCTGGGAATAGAATCTTGAGCAAGAGTTCAGCCACTGCATTCATGGAGCTTAGAGTCAAAACTGATATAGTAGCCAATGCAATTCATACCCTACCCATAATCTTCCCGTATTCATTGTTCTGAAGAATCCTGAAGTAAGCACTTACAATTTCTTCAGCTGCTGCAAACTTCTGCTGCCCAATTGCTCCATATACCACAGCCCTCACCAGCGAGATGAGATTTGATGCATTAATCTTTCAGCTCCCCTGCCCCACTCTGAGGCAATTCTTCAGCCCACCTTTTTTCCCCTTTGGGATTGAGTCTCAGTTGCCCAAGGCACTTACCTGCTCAGTGATATACTGTCTCCCTTCCTTCCTTCACTTCCACTCTTTCCACTGGTGATCCTTGGGACAATATGCACAATAAATAATTGGATTTACATCTTTGACTCAGAATCTGCTTCTGGGATTACACAAAATAAAACAGGCACAAATAGATATGCAGAAAAAGAAACATACATAATAAATCATTTTCAAATTCAATTGTGTGCCATAAAGTAACACATAAGAACCCTGAGTAGAAAATGATTGAGACATTTCTCCTTTGGGTGGGTGTGCTGGTTTGAAATGATATATGTCCCCTAGAAAAGCCATGTTTTATTAAAATCCCATTTCATAAAGGCAGAATAATCCCTATTCAATACTGTATGTTTGAAACTGTAATCAGATCATCTCCCTGGACATGTGATTTAATCAAGAGCGGTTGTCCAGTTGGATTAGGTGATGACATGTATCCACCCATTTGGGTGGGTCTTGATAAATTTCTGGAGTCCTATAAAAGAGGGAACATTTTGGAGAACGAAGGAGATTTGGAGAGAGCAGAGAATGCTGCAGCACGACAAGACAGAGTCCACGAGCCAGCGGCCTTTGGAGATGAAGGAAAACGCCTCCCAGGGAGCTTCAAGAAACCAGAAGCTAGGAGAGAAACCCAGCAGATGATGCCATGTTCGCCATGTGCTCTTCCAGCTGAGAGAGAAGCCTTGACTGTGTTTGCGATGTCCCCTTCCACTTGAGAGAGAAACCCTGAACTTCATTGGCTTTCTTGAACCAAGGTATCTTTCCCTGGATGCCTTAGATTGGACATTTCTATAGCCTTGCTTTAACTGGGACATTTTCTCAGCCTTAGAACTATAAACTAGCAACCTATTAAATTCCCCTTTTTAAAAGCCATTCCGTTTCTGGTATATTGCATTCTGGCAGCTAGCAAACTAGAGCAGTGGGATTGTCAGGGAAGCTCTCTCTGAGGTGATGACAGTTAAGACCTGTGGGAAGAGAAAAAGGAGCCATTTGAAGAGAAGGGGAAAATATTACAGGAAGCACTAATGGCAAGTGCAAGACTCTTAATCTACCAATGAGTTCAGCATTTCTGAAAACTGAAAAATGATGAAGGTGGCATGAGTGAAGAGGGGTGAGCACGATATAAGGCAAGAAGTCTAGGCAGGAGCTATGGAAGACAGAGTCTTGTAGACCACCCATGAATCATATTCTTTGGGGAGCCATGGAATGATTTTCAGCTGTGGAAGGAAATGGTCTAATTTACATTTTGAATTTATTATTACTGCTAGGTGGAAAACTGATTATAGAGTGGTAATATTAGAAGTAGGTAGTTAGAAGACAGTTGCAACTTTGGATCACTCTAGACATAATGTTTTTTTTTTGTTTTGTTTTGTTTTGCTTGGGGAGTGAACCCAGGTCTCTGGCATGGCAGGCAGGAACTTTGCCTGCTGAGCCACTGTGGCCCACCCTATACACAAAGTTTTGAAGTGAATTAATTTTATCTTATGTGATTATAAGATAATCATATATCTTAAACCTGTTTCTTATTTCCATCTGTGAGGATCTGTATCATCCTTCTAACAGCTTGTTTTGGATGCTTTCCACCATATAAAGTGAAGATTTGAGATATCATTTTGAAAAAGTCACAGGTTTTCTGATGGACTTGAGGGGTAGGAGAGAAAAATAGAGGAACTTCAGGTTGCTGAATTTCTAATTTCATTGAGAAGTGAGGTACTCATCAAGCATTGAGCATAAATACAAGATAAAAAAAAGAAGAGATAGTGTAAACAAGTCACCAAAGTCAAATACATTGATGTATCCTCATCACCTGCAATCACAGGCCTTATGCCTAGTAGATTCCCTTATTTTTTCAGTGAATGAAGATATTAACTATGCCTTTAAGTACTTTAGAAATATTAATAGGTGAAAGAGATACATATGTAGTTAACATCTATGGAAAGCTTACAATATGTATGCCAGGTGCTTTAAAGTCAATATATATTTTTACTCAGCACAAAATTTCATGAAATACCACTAAAAATCTTGAGGAAATTGAAGAACACTGATAAATATATCAAATGATTTGTAATGAGTAATAATCACTACACTAGGGGAATTAATAAACTATTATCTATGAGGACACGAAGGCAGGAGCTCACTGGGAAGTGACAGAAAGTTGTATATTAGGGACTTTAAAGATGACATGAGTTTTCTAGTAGAGAAAAGAGAAGGGTATTTCTGGGAGAAAAAACATTGTTTCTTCAATGGCAGGGGAATGACTCCCATCACCTGATTTATATTTAAAGGATCATATCCTTGTTTAGCATTTATTGCCATTGGAATGCCATAATTATTCAAGCAATTTTTGGTTAATGGTTGCCCCTTACTGGACTTTATACTTAATGAGTACATGGATTGCACCTGAGTAGGCATTCACTAAATCTACGTATTTATAAATGAATAGAGAATAAATTAGAGAATGAGCAAACTAATCAATGAATTAACTGTGTTGCAATAAACTGAATGTGTGAGGATAAGGGGTAAAGTAAAACATAGTAGACAAGAAAATGATCCCAGAGAAGACTGACTTATATAGATGGCCACTCTGTCTCTTAATCACTCGACAAACTTGAAAAAGTTACTTAAACTTTCTAAGCCTCAATTCCTCCCAAAGTAGACTGATAGTAATTATGGTACTTTACTTATTGGATTGTGTTGAGCATTAAACAAGATAATGCATTTAAAACATTAGGCACGGAGTCTGGTAGATTCTGAAGTATCCAGCAAATTTTTGTTAATAAATACAGGAAAAAGGTTGGCTGCGTTTTGTTGACTTCAACAGAGAGGATTTTAGGGCTATGCAAAAGCAGAAGAGATGACGGAGAGAGGTGGGCTTGAGAGGCTGCTTTGAGTTAAAATCTACAAAATTAGGGAAAAAGGGAACTATGTTTTCCAAATGGGAAGCCTGAGTGGGTGTTCAGCATTAATTGAGGTAGGGAATATAGATGGAAAAGTGTGATCTGGGGAAAGAAATTGCATTTCGGATGCACAAAACTGGGCTCACCATGGAAAGTTGATTCATATGCCAACTCTACTGAGCATTTACTAGTTCATGACAGTTGTAGAAAGGGAGAAGGTAAGTGATGGGTGAAACAACCATGTTCCACAAGATTTCCAGTCTAGCAGAATAGAAAAATGCATACAAATTAATATAAAGAAGGCAGGCAGAATCCACTGTGAAACTTACCCTTTTGTCCTCTCTGACCTTTTTCTAAGTGATGGCAGGTATTTCCCTAAGGCTGTGACTGGTAGACACTTTGGGTCATTTACTAGATTGCCAATTATGAACACTCCGAATTAAAAATTTTTAGTTGTTTCCCTTTGCTCAGAAGCCCTGAATACTTGAATTGTAGGTTGTCACTACCTACCTCTCCAGGATCAACTAATGTAATTTCCAAATCTACCTCTCCTCTGCTGCTATGTAACTCACAAGCTCCTTTTACAGTTTCTTAAATCAGTTGACCTAAAATATTTTTTTACTCTACGTACCTGTCAATAGAAATTCTTGAGCATATAACCCTGTTTCCATGATTAATTATAATTAATAATAATTTATATAATAATAATATAATTAATCATGGAATACATTAGAACTATATGCAAAAACTACTAAACTAATAGAGTGCCTTATAAAACTATGCAAAACATAAGCATTTTAAAGGTTGAAACAAGTAGATACAAATAAACATTCCAACATTTTCTTTCCCCACTCCACAAATGTGTCATCTTAGAGACCACTATTCTACTACTCTGAACTCCTTCCTTCCTCCCTCAAGGTTGCAACGCCCTTTGTCTGAATACTCTTGCCCCACATGTTGGGTTAATTACCACTCAGCTTTCAGCTTAACTGAGCCTTCCTCAGACAGCCGGCCCCATTCTTCCTAGCCTAAATTAAATCCCAATTGCATATTTTCCTAGCTCTTATCCACACTCATAGCAATTATGATATTTGTAATTGAATATTTATGTGATTTTTGGTTAGTGTCTATTTCTCACTAGATTTCATGATGCTTAAATCAGGGGAGATTGCTCACTATTAGATCCCTGACTTCTTTGATTTTTAAGCTTTAGCTCATTTATTAATGAGTGTTGACTATTGGAACTAACCTCATACTCTTTACACCATCATTACCTTCTATTCAGTATCCTTTTCTGTCTTCCCATGAGACTGTCAAAGCTTCATTAAGGCAAGGGACTTTAGATATGATATCCTTGCAGTTGTTTCTCTTATTAAGGACTGAGACTTGGAAAGTACTTATAATCCCATCCAAAATCCCTATTATAGTAATTGCTTTTAGAGTGGTATTAATCCTGGGCAGTAAACTACTGTAGATAAAAGCAATGGCTCAAGAGCCCTGACTGCTTGGATCACAACCCCAGGTCACTATTTGCTAGCTGTGTGACTTTCTACAAGTTGCTTAAGCACTCTCTGCTCAGTTTCCTTGTTTATAAAGTTGGCACTTGTGCCGGTCTGAATCTGTGGTGGACCCCAGAAAAGCCATGGCCTTTAATCCTCATTCAATATTGCTGGGTGGGAGCATTTTGATTGTTTCCATGAAGATATGACCCACCCAATTGTGGGTGGTAACTTTTGATGAGATGATTTCCAGGGAGGTGTGTCTCCACCCACTGAAGGTGGAGTTGCTTACTGGAATCCTTTGAAAGAGGAAACATTTTAGAGAGAGTCCCTTTTTGGTAGAGCCACGAGAAAGCCAGCAGGCACTGCCATGTTTGCCATGTGCCCTTCCAGCTGAGAGAGAAACATTGAACATCGTTGGCCTTCTTAAACCAAGGTATCTTTCCCCGGATGCCTTAAATTGGACATTTCTTATAGCCTTGTTTTAATTATGACATTTTCTCAGCCTTAGAACTGTTAAATTAGTAACTTATTAAATTCCCCTTTATAAAAGCCATTTTGTTTCTGGTATATGGCATTCTGGCAGCTAGCAAACTAGCACAGTACTATTGAGATTATTAGCTTTAGATAAATTAACATATCTAAAATACTTGAAGTGTTTCACAATAGGAGGTATTCAATAAATGCGTGCTCTCATTAATACAAACCAAAAAAAAAAAGTTTTCCTTAAATATATGGAGGTTTGATTCAATAGTATACCAATTATCACTTCACTTCGTGTGCATGGTCACCAACTAAACATTCAGATTTCATAGCTATGTCATTTTAAATGTGTTCCAAAAATTAATTTAAAGAAGTCACACAGCATTTACATTTCAAGAATTGGGCAGGACATGTTTGAGCTCATTGTGATTACAAGGCATTCCCTAGGCTGTGACATGAGGACATTTTATTAAAAGAAACAGGGATATTTATTTATTGCTCATTTCTCTTCATGGTTCACAGCTTGCAATGATTTGAACCAACAAAGTATCTATCATCCGTGTATATGCATAAGCCTATAGTAAGTATGAAAGATATATATTCCAGTCTTATAGGCTCCTTTTTCTTTGTTGCTCATAATTGATGCACTCTTTCTGAAGAGGAGTTTGCAGTGGTCTGAACAAAGATCACGATATAAAAATAAATTATGGCATGTATCCCTTGGTGTCTTACTCGTAAATTATTTCTCTCTAGTGGTGCTTCTTTATATTCAGTGGTGGATTTAAAATTTCCTTCCTGAATATTATTCATGCAGAATATTGTAGGTAGGAAGCTTGCCTTTTATAGTCGACATACAGTATAGCCCAGGCTTCAGGTCAGGCTGGGGAGGATAAAAACATAGACCTTCTTTTCTTCTTCCCTTTCTCATTTATTGCCACTCACTTCTTCCTTTTAATTTGCGTTCTATACACAATAACTGATCTAGGGAGGAAAAAAGCAAAAAACAGATAATGAAATAAAAGACAATGATGTTTCCATAGGATTTTTTTTTTTTTTGCACGAGCAGGCACCAGGAATCAGATCTCCAGCATGGCAGACAAGAGCTCTGTCTGCTGAGCCACCATGGCCCACCCTCTGTAGGATTTTTATTCTAGTCCCCTCAATCAGAGGGACTTCAAGATTTGTTCTTCAGCCTGTGCCTCTCTGCTTGTTAAATTCTGAAGCAGTGGTTCTCAATACAGGTTGCATTTTGCAATCATTCAGAGAACATTTTTAAATTACCTGTGCCTGAGACTCTAATATGTAGACACACACACACACACACACACACACACACACACACAATCGTTTAAAGGTCCCTTCCATAATTCTAACTTACAGCCAGGGTTGAAAATCATCGTGCTAAATCAGAGGTCTATTGAGTTAATTCAATCTCTTCAGGGCAATAGCACATGGAAAGCAGCCAATCATGGAGAAGCAGGTTATTTGTAGAGCTGAGCTACACCTGGGGCTGTAGTACTATCCTGTAGGCTTAGAATAAGCCCACCTGAAACAAATGTCCTTAGGCCGATATAGGTGGTAGAGCTGTAGGGTAGAGAAGAGAGATGCACAGCTATTAGAGACTAAGCAAGAGGTCTAGAGAGTACCTTTCGGTATCCAATTTTAATGAAAGGTTCAAAAGTCACAAGACTTAGGCAGGTGGAAGCATAAAAATGGAAATCAAGGTATAATAATAAGCAAAAAAAAACAAAAAGGGATCACAAACATAAACCAAGAAATCCAAGGGAACTGAACAAAGACCGTAGGCTTAGCTGCTTCTACACAGAAAGCTTTCTGAGTCAGGTAAGGACATTTTGAAGAAGAGACTGTGCCTCAAGTCACTTATTCTTAGGTTTCTGAGCAGTGCAGAACTTGCCGGTGGGGAAAAAAAGTTAGAGGAAGAGGTTTCTACGTCTGTTTTGTTTTTGTCTTGAAAATCTTACAACCAAAACACCCAGATAACTGATTATAGTCTAGCCTAATATGCTAGTTGACAAAATTTTTGGCATTTAGACAATAGACCTTTTTTGTGCACATAATTAATTTTTATTTAGTTGCTTTTAGGCCCTGACTGGCAATGGTTCTCAATTTCAAGGCCTTTGCAGATCTTTGCAGAATGGACAATGGCACACTTGAAAATTGATGAGTGAAAAATAGGATATTTGTTGTTTCATGTTCCAACAACAAACAGAATGTAAGGAACGTGAGCTATGGTTTGAAATTGTTTATTAATCAACAGTTGCTTTGAACTCTAAAAAAGTCACCAATAGTTATTAAATATATTATAACAATGTATAGTTAGATACGAGGGTGGCAATGTAAAGGAACCACAATGTCTTCAGAGGAAGTGCTCACTTTTAATAGTTTGTAAAACCCCCCTTATTAAATGGAGATAAAAGCAGAAAAGCAATAGGATTAATAACTAAAATAGTAACAAAAAATGCTCCCCCTTTGATGAGAAGGAAAAATAAAGTCACTTTATACGTGCAGTGCTTTCTCATTTAATTTCATTGCATTATTATAACAGATGGCAATAGCAGATCCTGTAGTGGCCTGTCTAACCTCCACTTTCCATATTCCCTTCCTAGCAATACCATCCCATGCTAACCCCATACTCCACCCCACCACAATGTTTCAGAAGTTGCCCTACAACAACAAAGACCTGATTTGTCTAAGTCACTTGTGATTGTCATGACTGCAGGCATCAACTTGAAGCAATGAAGCCATATCACCCTCAGGCAGAGCATAAAGAAAGCACATAGAGGACTACAAAGCCAAAAGAACTGCCAAGACTATAAAGTGAAGTCTGGCTTAATAATGTCCCCAAAGCTGCCACATGTTTACAGCTTGTGTTAAATAACAAATGGTGTCATTTCCAAATGTGATCGAAGGAATGGGATACTGCAAAGGAAATCATCTAAAATGTAAAATGAACTATGCCAAGATATTGAGAACTGCTTTGCAAAGCTGACGCTTTAAAGATCATTGTAAGTGGTTGCAAAATATTTAATCGTCACATTTATTTTACATTGAAAACAGATGATTTACCCTCTAGAGCTGTAGAATTATGAAAAAGGGTAGTAAAAAAATCACACTTTGGGAGTGTGCTCTCTCCTTATTGTAGTGATCAGGAAGATTCTAAGAGAAAGAGATGAGATTGGACTGAAGCTGACCCTTCTGAAAGCAGAAAGGGAAGTACAGAAAGCTTTTGAAAGTGAAAACTTTTCTTGCTCTGGTCAAAAAACAAAATCGTCTGAGGATGCTATAATTTGGAGACCTACAAACATTAAAAAGCTAAATTCTCTACTCCAGGGTGAAGTCATATAAGCAGAGAAGAGGAAATGGGATAGGTAAAGAATACCAACAAACTAAAAGCTAGCTCATTTTAATGATCTTATAAGATAGTCAAAACTTTGGTAAGTCTTCAAGATAAAAAAGAAATGAGGGGAAAGAAACTTGAAGGGAACTAAAGAGCAGTCATTCATAAATATAAGGGGAATTCAAAAAATTAATAAGACAATGTGATATACTTATTTATATTTTTAACACTAGGTTTGTTATGTGTGATTTTTCTGATAATATATAACTTGTGAATATACAGGATCAAAAGTAGAAAAAGATGCTAAATATACCGATAGTGAATGAAAAAAATTAAGGGAAATTAAGGAACAGGGTCATATCTACTCCTGATGTTACCTGATAGTAGATATTTATTAAAGTATCAAACAAAAATTCCCATGTTATATAAAGAATTTTGATCATAGATAAAATAGAAGGCCACCAAGCTCAATTCATACTGCTAGCAAGAAAAAAAATCACCGTAGACAAACTGAGCAAGGATAACAGAATGAATAAAAGTATAGGCCAATCTCACTAATGAACATAAATGTAAAAATGACCTAATTAAAATATTAGCAAACTCCAGCAGTGTCTGAAAATAAACGTTTTATCCCAGAAATACAAGGCTCATTCAGCATTAGAAAATGCTCCAAGCATTTATTGCATTACATGGTTGAAGGGAAAGAATAATGTAATATTTACAAACTGTTTTATAAATGGTAACACACAATCCTGATTTAAAAGTAAGTGACTTTTAAGTAAATAAGTAAAACTCTTAGCAACTAGAAATAGAAGGAAATTTCCTTGATTTTATAAATTTTACCTACCAGAAAACCATAGATCAAGCATCACATTTAATAGTGAAAGATTGGAAGCATTTCCTCTGAAATCAGTCACAACACAATGGTACTTAATATCAGATTATTAATCAACATGGTATTAGAGTAGCTACCAATTCACCAAAACAAGAAATACAAAGTAAGAGGTATAAATACTGGAAAGAAATAACTTCTATAAATATTGGAAAGGACGAAGAAAAACACCATTACTTTCAGAAAACAGCAAAGATGTAATCTTCCATAGCTTTACTATATGCTAGCAATGATAGAATATATAATAGATGATAAGATTTGCTTCACAATAGTCACAAAACTGTAAAATGCATAAAGATAGCCCTAATAAAAATAAGAAAAAAATCTGTATGAAGAAAATGATAAAATTTTACTTAAGGGCATAAAAGGAGATTCAAATAAAAGGTGAGGTAAGACATATTCTGAATGGGATAATTCAATATTGAAAAGATAAGAATACACCCTCAAATTATACATAAATACACTGCAATGTAATAAAATTACTATTAGGGTTATTCCTGAAACTCAAAATGCTCCTTTTACATTTCATTTAGAAAGAGAAATATGACAGAATAAACATGAGAAATTTGAAAAGAGCTTAATGGTAGGAAGAGAGAAGTTTGCCTATCACACTTCAAACTTTCCCTTGTTATAACAAGAGAATAATTTTTAAGATGTAATATTGATGTGGAAACAAACAGTTAGTCTAAATCAAACTATGAGAATTTAGACTATGAAAGAGCAGTATTGAAAACTGGCGGGTAAATGTTGCACTAAACAATAGAAAATGCTAGGTAAATTAACCATCGACAGGGAAGAAAAAAATTAGATTCTTACCTTCCATCATTCACAGAAAGAAACTTATATAGATATAGATATATAAATATTTAAATGTATGAAACAAAATTATGAGTATATATTAAAAGAAAACAAAAATCAGTCTGAATTAACAGTAAAATTAGGAAAGGCTTTCTCAAATAAGATACAAACACATACTAATATACAAATACACATGCAAGATAATGCAAAAGCAAAAGGGATAATTAATAAATTTGACTATATTATATTTACATCATTCCATAAGAACAGACATTTAACAATGTTAAAGACAGCAGTGGAGGGGATACTGTTTACATTGTGTGGGCAAAGATCTGAACAAACACCTCAAAGATTCACAGAGGAGGGAAAAGAAGGTCAAAAAAAGTTAAGAAAAATATACTTCACTAATAATCAGGAAAGTGCAAACTAAAATGACAAAAAGATTCTTTGTCTAATATTTTTTACCTGTCAAATGGACAAACATTAAAAATTTAGCATCGTATTTTGCTAAGATTATAAATAAATGGTTCCATTACGGTAACCCCATGGGCAATAACTATTAAAATTTTAAATGTACATCCCTTTTGACCCTGCGATTTCATACATTATAAAGTACTGTAGAGAAGCAGTTACACATTTGGACCAGAAAGCGTGTACATGTCCCCAGAAAAACTGTTTGCTAGAGAGAACTTCTCAATACAAAATGAACATTGCAGTTTTAAAAACATGGAGTATTCTCAAAATCATATTACATTAATAAGTTTGTAGAACAATATATGCAGAATATTCCATTCTTATAAAGACACACGTATCTGTGTACATGTATTTCTAACTATGCTTCCATCTAAATTAAAATAGTTCCTCTTCTCTATCTCTATTTGATGTAGACAATGATATGTCCTTCGTCACATTTGCCTTTGTGGTGTTGTCTTATTTGTTTACTTTTTCACCAACTATCGATTTTGAACAGATATATAGACTTCATTAGTGCAGAAAACATGTCTCTTTCATTGCTTGCAGACTTTCAGTTATCAGAATACCCATTAACTCGTTGCAACCTGAGCAAGTATTTGTTGAATTAACATAAAAAGCTATATGAGATTTACTTATTGATTGGTTGATTGATGTGTGGCTGGGTAATTAGGATCACTGAACTGAGATGTGGTTATGCTCATTATAACTGCAACATCTAGTAACCTACACCTCTACTCTTTATCATAATGTATGGAAACATATGTGTATTTATATTTCATATGTTCATTGGGCACTGGAACTTTCTCAGCCATTAAAAGTAAAGAGTAAAGTATTATCTTTGCTTGAAAAGTGTTTGCTTCTCCCTCCAAAATATCTTTTTTGGGGAAAAACAAAGAACTGAAACAAACATTTAGAATTAGCATAAAGCAAAATGGGTTTGTCTTCCTGATAAAATTTGTTGAAGAATTTTTAGGTGACAAAATCCGTTTTGTTCTATGTGTGAACAGAATTATACTCCCTGGGTGATTTCAGACACAAGGGAATTGATATTAGGTTAAGATCCAATTTATCATTCATCCCCACAGAAGAAATGCAATGTGTACAGAAGACAACAAAAATTATAACTTTGGACAGATTGGGGACAGAAGAAAAGGAATTCTAAAAAGGATTCACATAGTTAGCACATTTTATATAACGCAAGAAGATGTTTACAACATATGCATTTGCTGGAATATTTTCAATGATCCTGTCTAGCTGATGGATACATGTACCCCTGGGTGGAGAAAAAACATGTTCTAGTTTTAATCCCATTTCTGTAGGTGTAACCCATTAGAAGTAGTCCCTTTTGAAGATATTCCTTTAGTTTAGGTGTGACTGAGTCAGAATGGGTCTTAATCCAATTATGAGTGGATTCATACAGAGAAAACCATGAGGAGGAGCCAGGGCCCCGTAGTGTGTGAACCCAGAACAGTAAGGAGAGGACATCACCATGTGGTGGGAAAGCCAAGAGACCCCAAGGATTATAACCATCAGAGCATCACCGAACCCAGGAAGCAGCAAGCCTTCCGGCCTCCAAAGCTGTACATCTGTGTTCCCATTGTTTAAGTCAAACCATCTTGTGGTATTTGTCGTAACAGTTCAGAAACTATGACACTCTCGATTTGTTCTTGATTTTCTGGTGTAAAATAATTCTATTTATTTTGCACATATTGTTGACTCTCCCCTCTGCCACAAAAACAAAAGAAAAAAGACATATCTCAGGTTTCACAAATATTTTAAAGTATTTCTTTAGGGAAAATGTTACATGCTTTATTTCAGTTAATTATGCAAGATATTGGATATGTAGCATATAATTTGGCTCTAAGTGTATACATGGCCATTAGATAAATTTTTAAGACCAAGATTTCAGAATAAGGCAGCATGCACATCAAACACCTTTTCTTTCACTGAATTTTTTTAAAAGGAATTCTTTAATATTTCACTTTCCAAATTATAACTACTTAGCAGAATCCCTTTGTAGCATAATCTCTAGGATATGTCCTATGTAATCTGAAAGGTATTGACGTCATCTCCTCAGGTAAAATAATTACCAAGATAGCAGATTTTCCTTGGTGATTGCACTTGTTTTATTATTCACCTAATCCTTCACTATTTAATTCACCTCTTTTTAAGGGGCGGGGTTGGGTTATGTCCTTCAAATAATGCTGCTTTTGTTCTTGCTTTTAAAAAAAGTAAGAAAAATTTAAAAGAATGTGTTTTGTTTTAATTTCATGTAATGCCCCAGTTAAAAAAAAAAATATATATATATATGTATACGTACTTGGAAGGTAAGAAGAATTAATCTGAAAAAAAAAGTGGTAATATTTCCAAACCTTGTTATCTCCTGTGTGACGTTATTAATTATAGGTGCCATTTATTGTACAGTTACCATGTACCAGCCACTGTGATAAAAACATTGCACTTACTGTCTTAAGTCTGTTGAGGTGAACATTATTTAGTATTGCTAGTCCTATGTTGTAGTTGAGTAAAATAAGATACAGAGAGGTTAAATGAATATAACTGGAATTACAGTTATCGAGAATTGGAACAAGGTATTTTCTGAGTGCTGACTTGGAAGCTCAGGCAAGCTTTTAAAATCTATTTCATATAAGTTGGGTATTTCACTTTATTGTAGGATTGATATAATTTCTCAGAAGAGTTAGACGATGTGGCACATTGACTTGAAGAAAGCGTGTTTTGGATTCTGTGCCTGGATGGGGGTTGGAAGGGATTATGAATATTTAAATGTAATGAGGAATATATCAGGTGATAGTGATCTCTGCCAACGTCATCTTGTAATCAGATTTGAGTTTAATTTAGAGGTATCCAAATCTTCCCAAACATGTTTCGATCCTTTGTATAAGTATATGTAATTTCCCTCACCATCTGGTATACCCCTGAACTTTCGGTATTCTTTTCCTAATCATTTTCAATTCCTAGAGAGCCAGTGAGGGGTTTTATTTCATTCAAAGTATTTTCATCTAGAACTTATTAAGCAGTGTGCAAAAGTAGAAATATACCAAGGTATCAGTTATGGCAGCTGTCCTTAAAATTGCTTACGATGGAACGGACAGAGAGACAGACTTGTACACAAATAAGACAGAAGAATGTTCTAGGTGAGTTTTAGTCAAGTGAAAACTGTGTGTGTGTTTGTGTGCGTGTGTAAAAACTAACAGATGATTATTGGATTAGTGTGGAATCATCCTTCTGTGACCTCCAAATAAGAAGACCAGTCATTTATGTAGAAGAGGTTAGGACATTTTAACCTATTATCCAAATTCTGAGGCTAAATTTAAAGCAGAGGATAACCCTGGGATTTGGCTGGGTTTTGGTCAGTCAGTTTATGTCCTCTGGTTTAGAATGTTCTCTGTAGGAATATGCGAGAAGAGCTTCATGAAGGGTTCATATTTAAATTACATCCCTTTCTCAAGATAACTTCGTAAAACCATATTTTGGGGGGAATTTTCCAAATATTCTCAATAGTGATATTTCTTAGTTGACAGAAGCTCAAGAATTGCAGTGAATGCTGGAGGCAGAAGTATGTGAATCTCAGGCAGAAAAATATTTGGAGATGAATGCAATATTTATTGGTTTTGAAATGTTTCTTCTCATATTCCTTCCACTATGGTTTTGATGTTTTAAATCCATTTGCCTCTGTACATCTGAAATTTAATAAACCTACCCAAACCACGTCTCTTTGGAATTTGACAGTAGCTTTAAAATGGAAGAATTTATCCACTGGAAGAAAAAATGACCAGGGGAACTTGATAATGCATTCCTAAATGTTGGGAAAGAATTTTATTGTTAAAAATCATAGTATGGTGATGCTGGTACTTGGGACTTGAATCTGAAATTTTGACTGAGTAGGCTATTCATCTCTGCAAAGCCGCTGGTTTGATTTATATTTTGATTTATAATAAAATCACAGGTGCACTAAACTGACCACAGTGGCCGGTGATTTGGGCATTTTGTATATATATCTTATCACAAGTACCCACTTATTATTAGAGGTGAACTCATCTATTACAAACAGCCATGGAGTGAATATAAAACTTTGGATAGTAGATATTCCTGATATATGTGCAAAAATATGGCATTTAAAATTATCTTAGTGGATAAATCACCAGCTTTGTAAAAATCATTGCCAAATGATAGGGAAAACAGCAGCAGGTTTGGCAAGCAGATGAATAGAGAACCATTAGGTCTCTTCCATCTCCAATTCCTATGATTATATGATTAAATATTAGTGTCTAGAGACAAACAAGGGAAATGCCAGCTCTTGAAATACCAAGCATAGGCCAGAAAAGGCTGTGAATAAATACTTTGTTGAGACAAATCCAGAAGATTAATACGGTGACTAAAAAAAATAAGAAGGGGGGGATGCTGTTTCTCAGGTAGCTAATTAGAAATTCCTCAGGAACTGGAAGTGAGTGACTAGCAGAAAAGGTTGCTCAGGAAAAGTAATTTTTAAGTAAAGTTCAATAGCTAAAAGTAATTCTGTGAATAACTATTATTTCCTGTCACTTACATTTCATTTATTCCTATGCTGTGATAATGTAGACCAAAGAATATTAAACGGAAAAACAAAAAGTCTCCTCCTAAGGGAAGTTTGTAAAGAGTAGTGCAAAAACTACAGGCTCCATTCCACCTTTTGGTGAGAAACTTGATACCAATGATTTCCAAGTGAAGGCGACAGAAAGAGGACATAAGAATTCTTTTAAGGCTTTTTAAAATGACATGTCTTCTCAAGATTCTTCATATGCATCATCATGGCAGGGAATGCCCTCTTCTCTCCTTCCTTTTGAGAAATTCTAATGCTATCAGAGAGGTGCTTCCTTTAACATCTGCAAACATTTGTTGAGTATTTAACTCATGCCAGGTACTATGCTTGGCTCTTTATATATATTATTAATTCTCACCTTAGCCCTGGGAAACAGATATTATTAATCTAGTTTTATTGATTTGACTGAGATTAGGAAGTTGTGGGGAAACCAGGACTAGGACCATTATTCTCTGGCTTCAAAGTTCGTGCTTTTATCTGTAATCTACTAAATTATATTAAGCATATTTGATAGAAAAGAATAAAGGTAGAAAATTGAGCTGAAAATTTTACCTAAAAGCAATCTTAATTCACGTGTGTGTGTGTGTGTATATATATATATAAATGCAAACACAAATACATACCTACTTACATACATACGGGCATATTTCTAAGTGAACAAGTACTGTCATATTCATACGTTTTTATTTTTCCACTATATATATATATATATATATATACACTATATATAAATATCATTTTATTCAAATTTTTGAAGAACATGGCCTCTTTTCCATTTATTGATGTTGATGTGGATTGATATGTACCTCCACATTGATAAGCTCAGAATGATTGCATAGATGAACTCTAAATTCCCCTAACTATTGTGGAATGAGGCTTAGATAAAAGAAAGTCAATTACCTTGTAAGACCCAAGTATTTCAATGATGTTAAACTTTACCTTTTTTTTTTAGTGATCAAAAATTATAAAAAGCAGCAATTATCCTCATTGCCCCTACTAAGAATTGAGAATGCTTAAAATCCTGGCATATTGGCAATTTAAAAATTATTAAAAATGACAATTATCTTCATTGTCAGTACTAAGAATTGAGAATGCTTAACATCCTGGCATATATGCTTTAATATTACACTGCAAGGGGTGGAGAAGTTGTTTTATTTTTGTTTTTTTATATGTTATATATCCACTGTCTCTCTGAAAGATATAATAGTAGCACAATCACATCTTTCCCTAACTCCTGTTACTCCGATTCAAATTTTTTGGGTTTTATTTTTATATTATACAGGTTTATAGCATTTACATTGTGCTCTATAAATATACTTCTCAGAGTTTTTGGTACTCTTTCTATATTAAAATGAGTACACTACTAAAAGATTACAAGTTTGTTTACTATCATGGTTTGGAGCTATGTAACCCAGAAAAAAACACACCCTTCTATGTACCCCCTTCCTATGTTTGCAAACCCATTGTAAGTAGGACATTTTGAGGACGTTACTTCAGTTAAGATGTGGTGTAACCCAATCAGGGTAGGTAGTAATCATATTTCTGGAGTTCTTTGAAGAAGAATGAAATTTAGACAGAGAGAAAGCCACAGAGGGAACAACCAGAAACTGAAATCAACAGAACCCAGAAAAGACTTTGGATGTCAGAAGAGGCTGCCACGTGCACTGTCATATATGACAGAGAAGCCAAGGACCGTGAATCACTGGCAATCAGCCCCAGAATGCCACAGTCTTCGGGGAGAAAGCATTGCTGTGATGAGGGCTTGATTTGTACTTTTCCTAGCTTCAAAACCATGAGTCAATAAATTCTCATTGCTTAAGTCCCTCATTGCAGGGTATTTGCTTTGGCAGTCAAGGAAACAAACATTTACCATAGTGTCTTCATTGCAGAGTTTTAAAAATGTTTGGTTCATACCTTGCTTGATTGGATTTGTTATCCAGCAGGTTTATTATTATTTTTCCCAAGGACCCTTAGAAGACTATTTCCTGAGTTTCTTATTTTGAGAATTTCTCTCTATTGTCTTTATATTTGAGTTACTTCTTAGCTGGATATAGCATTATTCGGTCAAACAATCTTTCGTCAGAAAATTTTAGGCATTATCCTTCCTTCTTCTGATGTGGAATGAATCTGTGGAACAGAAAGAGGCCAGCCTAAATTTCCCAGGGTAGGTAATTGTCTTTTTTTGTTTAGTTAGGTATCAACAAAGTGTTCTTTTTTTTTTTTTTTTAACTGACTATTGATAATTTCTTGATTGTTTATGGCTGATATTTTATTTCCTTCCTTACTTTATTACAGTTTATAATGAATACTTTTGTAAATGCATATTTTACACTGGAGTATAGCTTGAAAGTAAATTTTAGAAATTTAATTCCTTTGACAGAGTATGTGCATGATAAATATTGACAGATTTTGTCAAGTTGTCCTCCAAAGGTTTAACCATTTTCAACTTCCATCTTCATTGTCCAATCGAACATGTGACCCCACACCAATATGGTGAATTATTTTTTAACTTTGCTGATCTGTTGAATAAAAACCTGTATCTCAATTTAATTTGCATTTTTCTTATTCTGAGTGAAAGTTAGCCCCAGTGTACCAGTGTATCTTGAAGTGTGTTTATAGTTCCTTTTCTAGGTATGAGGTTCACATCTTTTAACTACTTTTTCCTTTTTTTTTTTTTTTTTCAACATGGATAGGTCCCCGGAATCGAACCCGGGTCTCCAGCATGGCAGGCGAGAACTCTGTCACTGAGCCGCTGTGGCTCACTCCTTTTAACTATTTTTAATTGAATGTTTTCTTTATGATATGTTGACATTCCTTACAGTTTAAGGAAATTAGTTCTTTCTCCATTTATACTATTAAAATGCTTTCTTAATTTATCAATTGTCTATCAGCTTTCCACATAGTATTTCTAAATAATTACTTTTTATTTTTTGTATTCCGATTTCTCAATGATTTTTTAAACCTTTTAATTGTGAAATATAACTTTTACACAAAAAGTAAAAAATAATTCTTTAAATGGAGCAATACTTTTCAGAGTACATTTGTATTAACAAATACTTAAGAACAGATTTTAATATTTGGTATGGATTGCCATTCCTCAACTTCAAGTTTTACCGTATAACTGCTCCAAAATACCAGAGGCCAAAAGAAACATCAGTTTTGTTATTCAGCAGTCATACTCATCTGTTAAATCCTGTCTTCTCTGTTATAACTTCCTTCTCCTTTGTTTCTACTCCCAGTCTATAGGGGTCTTCGGGGTATACCCATTCTTACTTTGTCACATTGAAAACAGGTATTGACAATATAGGATAGGGGGACAGAATTAGTTGATATTCTTGGAGAGACTGGCCTCTCTGGGTTTCAAGGCTTAACTGTACAAGGAACTCTCTGAAGGTTATAAGCTTCAGGAAAGTAAACTTGGTGCATGAAACTTCTGTCGAGTCTCAGAACCCTAGGTTTTCTTTTTTTTTTTTTTTTTTTTTTTTTTGGTTTTGTACATGTGTATTTGTAGTTGTATTTCAATGTTGTGAATAATGTTATTAAAAAATGAAATTAATGACAATTTTCTGCTTTAACTAACATTATGAGTGGTTTACTTTTTTTTTTTTTTTTTTTTTTTTTTTTATTAACGGAAAGAAAAAAAAGAAATTAACACAACATTTAGAAATCATTCCATTCTACATATGCACTCAGTAATTCTTAACATCATCACATAGATGCATGATCATTGTTTCTTAGTACATTTGCATCAGTTTAGAGGAACTAGCAACACAACAGAAAAAGCTATAAAATGTTAATATAAAGAAAAGAAATAAAAGCAGTAGTAATAGTAAAAAACAACAAACAAACCAACAAGCAAACAAATACAAAAAAAAACCCTATAGCTCAGATGCAGCTTCATTCAGTATTTTAACATGATTACTTTACAATTAGGTATTATTGTGCTGTCCATTTTTGAGTTTTTGTATCTAGTCCTGTTGCACAATCTGTATCCCTTCAGCTTCAATTACCCATTGTCTTACCCTGTTTCTAACTCCTGCTGAACTCTGTTACCAATGACATATTTCAAGTTTATTCTCGAATGTCCGTTCACAACAGTGGGACCATACAGTATTTGTCCTTTAGTTTTTGGCTGGATTCACTCAGCATAATATTCTCTAGGTCCATCCATGTTATTACATGGTTCACAAGTTTATCTTGTCTTAAAGCTGCATAATATTCCATCGTATGTATATACCACAGTTTGTTTAGCCACTCTTCTGTTGATGGAGATTTTGGCTGTTTCCATCTCTTTGCAATTGTAAATAACGCTGCTATAAACATTGGTGTGCAAATGTCCGTTTGTGTCTTTGCCCTTAAGTCCTTTGAGTAGATACCTAGCAATGGTATTGCTGGGTCGTATGGCAATTCTATATTCAGCTTTTTGAGGAACCGCCAAACTGCCTTCCACAGTGGTTGCACCCTTTGACATTCCCACCAACAGTGAATAAGTGTGCCTCTTTCTCCGCATCCTCTCCAGCACTTGTCATTTTCTGTTTTGTTGATAATGGCCATTCTGGTGGGTGTGAGATGATATCTCATTGTGGTTTTGATTTGCATTTCTCTAATGGCCAGGGACATTGAGCATCTCTTCATGTGCCTCTTGGCCATCCGTATTTCTTCTTCTGGTAGGTGTCTGTTTAAGTCTTTTTCCCATTTTGTAATTGGGTTGGCTGTCTTTTTGTTGTTGAGTTGAATAATCTCTTTATAAATTCTGGATACTAGACCCTTATCTGATATGTCATTTCCAAATATTGTCTCCCATTGTGTAGGCTGTCTTTCTACTTTCTTGATGAAGTTCTCTGATGCACAAAAGTGTTTAATTTTGAGAAGCTCCCATTTATTTATTTCCTTCTTCAGTGTTCTTGCTTTAGGTTTAAGGTCCATAAAACCACCTCCAGTTGTAAGATCCATAAGATATCTCCCAACATTTTCCTCTAACTGTTTTATGGTCTTAGACCTAATGTTTAGATCTTTGATCCATTTTGAGTTAACTTTTGTATAGGGTGTGAGAGATGGGTCTTCTTTCATTCTTTTGCATATGGATATCCAGTTCTCTAGGCACCATTTATTGAAGAGACTGCTCTGTCCCAGGTGAGTTGGCTTGACTGCCTTATCAAAGATCAAATGTCCATAGATGAGAGGGTCTATATCTGAGCACTCTATTCGATTCCATTGGTCGATATATCTATCTTTATGCCAATACCATGCTGTTTTGACCACTGTGGCTTCATAATATGCCTTAAAGTCAGGCAGCGCGAGACCTCCAGCTTCGTTTTTTTTTCCTCAAGATGTTTTTAGCAATTCGGGGTACCCTGCCCTTCCAGATAAATTTGCTTATTGGTTTTTCTATTTCTGAAAAATATGTTGTTGGGATTTTGATTGGTATTGCATTGAATCTGTAAATCAATTTAGGTAGGATTGACATCTTAACTATATTTAGTCTTCCAATCCATGAACACGGTACGCCCTTCCATCTATTTAGGTCTTCTGTGATTTCTTTTAACAGTTTTTTGTAGTTTTCTTTATATAGGTTTTTTGTCTCTTTGGTTAAATTTATTCCTAGGTATTTTATTCTTTTAGTTGCGATTGTAAATGGGATTCGTTTCTTGATTTCTACCTCAGCTTGTTCATTACTAGTGTATAGAAAAGCTACAGATTTTTGAATGTTGATCTTGTAGCCTGCTACTTTGCTGTACTCATTTATTAGCTCTAGTAATTTTGTTGTGGATTTTTCTGGGTTTTCTACATATAGTATCATATCGTCTGCAAACAGTGATAGTTTTACTTCTTCCTTTCCAATTTTGATGCCTTGTATTTCTTTTTCTTGCCTAATTGCTCTGGCTAGAACTTCCAACACAATGTTGAATAATAGTGGTGATAGTGGACATCCTTGTCTTGTTCCTGATCTTAGGGGGAAAGTTTTCAATTTTTCCCCATTGAGGATGATATTAGCTGTGGGTTTTTCATATATTCCCTCTATCATTTTAAGAAAGTTCCCTTGTATTCCTATCTTTTGAAGTGTTTTCAGCAGGAAAGGATGTTGAATCTTGTCAAATGCCTTCTCTGCATCAATTGAGATGATCATGTGATTTTTCTGCTTTGATTTGTTGATATGGTGTATTACATTAATTGATTTTCTTATGTTGAACCATCCTTGCATACCTGGGATGAATCCTACTTGGTCATGATGTATAATTCTTTTAATGTGTTGTTGGATACGATTTGCTAGAATTTTATTGAGGATTTTTGCATCTGTATTCATTAGAGAGATTGGTCTGTAGTTTTCTTTTTTTGTAATATCTTTGCCTGGTTTTGGTATGAGGGTGATGTTGGCTTCATAGAATGAATTAGGTAGTTTTCCCTCCACTTCGATTATGTTGAAGAGTTTGAGGAGAGTAGGTACTAATTCTTTCTGGAATGTTTGATAGAATTCACATGTGAAGCCGTCTGGTCCTGGACTTTTCTTTTTAGGGAGCTTTTGAATAACTAATTCAATCTCTTTACTTGTGATTGGTTTGTTGAGGTCGTCTATTTCTTCTTGAGTCAAAGTTGGTTGTTCCTGTCTTTCCAGGAACCTGTCCATTTCTTCTAAATTGTTGTATTTATTAGCGTAAAGTTGTTCATAGTGTCCTGTTATTACCTCCTTTATTTCTGTGAGGTCAGTAGTTATGTCTCCTCTTTCATTTCTAATCTTATTTATTTGCATCCTCTCTCTTCTTCTTTTTGTCAATCTTGCTAAGGGCCCATCAATCTTGTTGATTTTCTCATAGAACCAACTTCTGGTCTTATTGATTTTCTCTATTGTTTTCATGTTTTCAATTTCATTTATTTCTGCTCTAATCTTTGTTATTTCTTTCCTTTTGCTTGCTTTGGGATTAGTTTGCTGTTCTTTCTCCAGTTCTTCCAAGTGGACAGTTAATTCCTGCATCTTTGCCTTTTCTTCTTTTCTGATAAAGGCATTTAGGGCAATACATTTCCCTCTTAGCACTGCCTTTGCTGCGTCCCATAAGTTTTGATATGTTGTGTCTTCATTTTCATTTGCCTCTAGGTATTTACTAATTTCTCTTGCAATTTCTTCTTTGACCCACTTGTTGTTTAAGAGTGTGTTGTTGAGCCTCCATGTATTTATGAATTTTCTGGCACTCCGCCTATTATTGATTTCCAACTTCATTCCTTTATGATCCGAGAAAGTGTTGTGTATGATTTCAATCTTTTTAAATTTGTTAAGACTTGCTTTGTGACCCAGCATATGGTCTATCTTTGAGAATGATCCATGAGCACTTGAAAAAAAGGTGTATCCTGCTGTTGTGGGATGTAATGTCGTATAAATGTCTGTTAAGTCAAGTTCATTTATAGTAATATTCAGGTTCTCTATTTCTTTATTGATCCTCTGTGTAGATGTTCTGTCCATTGATGAGAGTGGTGAATTGAAGTCTCCAACTATTATGGTATATGTGTCTATTTCCCTTTTCAGTGTTTGCAGTGTATTCCTCACGTATTTTGGGGCATTCTGGTTCGGTGCGTAAATATTTATGATTGTTATGTCTTCTTGTTTAATTGTTCCTTTTATTAGTATATAGTGTCCTTCTTTGTCTCTTTTAACTGTTTTACATTTGAAGTCTAATTTGTTGGATATTAGTATAGCCACTCCTGCTCTTTTCTGGTTGTTGTTTCCATGAAATATCTTTTCCCAACCTTTCACTTTCAACCTATATTTATCTTTGGGTCTAAGATGTGTTTCCTGTAGACAGCATATAGAAGGATCCTGTTTTTTAATCCATTCTGCCAGTCTATGTCTTTTAATTGGGGAATTCAGTCCATTGACATTTAGAGTTATTACTGTTTGGATAATATTTTCCTCTACCATTTTGCCTTTTATATTATATATATCATATCTGTCTTTCCTTCTTTCTACACTTTTCTCCATGTCTCTCTCTTCTGTCTTTTTGTATCTGACTCTAGTGCTTCCTTTAGTATTTCTTGCAAAGCTGGTCTCTTGGTCACAAATTCTCTTAGTGACTTTTTGTCTGAGAATGTTTTAAATTCTCCCTCATTTTTGAAGGACAATTTTGCTGGATATAGGAGTCTTGGCTGGCAGTTTTTCTCTTTTAGTAACTTAAATATATCATCCCACTGTCTTCTAGCTTCCATGGTTTCTGCTGAGAAATCTACACATAGTCTTATTGGGTTTCCCTTGTATGTGACGGATTGTTTTTCTCTCGCTGCCTTCAAGATCCTCTCTTTCTCTTTGACCTCTGACATTCTAACTAGTAAGTGTCTTGGGGAACGCCTATTTGTGTCTAATCTCTTTGGGGTGCGCTGCACTTCTTGGATCTGTAATTTTAGGTCTTTCATAAGAGTTGGGAAATTTTCAGTGATAATTTCTTCCATTAGTTTTTCTCCTCCTTTTCCCTTCTCTTCTCCTTCTGGGATACCCACTACACGTATATTTGTACGGTTCACATTGTCCTTGAGTTCCCTGATACCTTGTTCAAATTTTTCCATTCTTTTCCGGATAGTTTCTGTTTCTTTTTGGAGTTCAGATGTTTCATCCTTCAAATCACTAATTCTATCTTCTGTTTCTTTAAATCTGTCATTGTAGGTATCCATTGTTTTTTCCATCTTTTCTACTTTATCTTTCACTTCCATAAGTTCTGTGATTTGTTTTTTCAGTTTTTCTATTTCTTCTTTATGTTCAGCCCATGTCTTCTTCATGTCCTCCCTCAATTTATCGATTTCGTTTTTGAAGAGGTTTTCCATTTCTGTTCGTATATTCAGCATTAGTTGTTTCAGCTCCTGTATCTCATTTGAACTATTGGTTTCTTCGTTTGACTGGGCCATATGTTCAATTTTCTGAGCGTGATCCGTTATCTTCTGCTGGCGTCTGGGCATTTAGTCAGATTTCCCCGGGTGTTCGACCCCACAGGTTGAAAGATTTTTCTGCGCAGTCTCTGGGTTCTGTTCTTCCTATCCTGCCCAGTAGGTGGCGCACGTGGCACACGCCTGTCTGTGGGTTCCACCAGCGAAAGTTGCTGTGGGTCCCTCAACTCTGGAAAACTCTCGCCGTAGGGGAGGTTCGGCAACCGAAGCGTCTTGGAAGAATGCCAGCCGGCCCGGGGTTCCAAACGCGGGGAGGGTCGCCGGCTGTCGCAGCACAGGAGAGCGTCCGGCCAAATTAGCTAGTCGGCCCGGGGCACCAAGCGTGGCGGGAGGGCGCCCGCTGTCGCAGCCCGGGAGAGTGCACTGCTCCCAGCCGACGGGGGAGTCACGTGTTTGGAAGGGATCCCCCGGTCACTGTTCTCTGCAGTCTGGGGATTTCCGATCCAACTATCTCAGTTGTTCCGGGGGGCCTCGTGTGGTGGGGGCACCAGCCGCCGCGGCCTAAGGGGACCGCCTGTCCAATTCTACCAGCTGGCCCGGGAAGGTGGAAGGGAGGGACTCCGGTCGCTTGCCGTCCCACCCAGGAAAGCCCGTGCCCCTCGGCGATCTCACCGGAGCTGGTTCTCCCAGACAGTCAGCCGTTCCAGGATGGGGTACGCTGTTCCTCTGATCTCCCTCGTGGCTCCGGGAGCTGCTCTGTATTATCTCCACTCCCCCAGTAGTTGTTCTGGAGGAGGAAAGGTGAGGGCGGCAAGGCTGTCGAGGCTGGTGACGGAGGAGCACGGTGAAGGCGGGGGAAGAGGGCACCGTGTTGGTTGGAGAGCAGCCGGAGCAGGAGGGGGAGGAGGGGGGTAGGGAGGTCGGGTGGCTCGGCTGCTGCGGGGCGCGTGCGCCGCGCGGCGGTCCGGCGGAGAAAGAGAGGGGGTAGGGAGGTCGGGCGGCTCGGCTGCTGCGGGGCACGTGCGCCGCGCGGCGGTCCGGCGGAGAAAGAGCCCTAGGTTTTCTTTAAGGTTAATGGGAATGATGTTGGCTGGGTTTTGGCAAATCACGGCAGTTAGCAATATCTATAAGAGTAGCCTCCAGAATAGCCTCTCAACTCCATCTGAACTCTCTTAGCCATTGATACCTTATTTTGTTACATTTCTTTTCCCCATTTTGGTCTGGAAGGCACCGTTGATCCTATGGTGCCAGGGCCAGGCTCATCCCTAAGAATCATGTCCCATGCTTTCAAGGAGACTTTCACCCCTGGCTGTCCTATACCAGGGTGGGTGTGGGGGGATGAGTAATAATTTTCTTTGCACAAATTTTCAAAGATTTTCAAGTCTTCTGGGATTTATGTCAACCTAAGAAAGATATTTTCTATGTAGATACTATTTTTCCCATATTTTAAGGCTTTATGTTTGACTTTAAACAAGTTAGCTAATACTTATGTGTTTCAATTTCCTTATCTGTAAACTGGGAATAATATCAATGATGTGTGTCTCCCAGAATTGTGTGGATTTAATTGGTTTAAATGTGCAAAGCTCTTAAAACAACATCTTACACAATCTCAAGAACTTAAAAGTGTTAGCTATTTTATTGTTATTTAAAGATCCATCCTTTCGTTAATATATGTGCTATACTATCTTTATCATATACTAAATTCCTATAAATATTTGTCCCTAGTAGTATAGTCTCTCATAAGTCAAAGTTGATGGGTAAGTTTCTTTAGGTTCCTTTAATGTACACCTATTATATAACCTTGAACACATTATTTTATAACTATTGTTTATTTATCTAGAGTGTTATTTGAGGGGAGAGATTTTATTACCACCTTCTTTGCATACTTACTGCCCTAAACTTACATAGTATATTTACAGTAAATATTTTTAAATTTGGGTTCATTGAGGCATTATTTACATGCAGTAGAATTTACCCAAACAATTTTAATTATGATGTAGTTCAATTTATCAAATGTTCTCTTTGTGCTTGCTTGTAGCCTAAGACATTTTTGCTAAATCCAAGGTTACAGATATTTTCTTATGTTTTCTTTCTGATTTTTTGTGGTTTTGTCTCTTATACTTAGGTCTATGATCCCTTTCAAGTCAATTTCTGAATATGATATTAGATAAGAGCAGAGGTTCATTTTATTTTTTTTGCCTAATGTTGTCCAATTATTCCTGCCCCAATTTCCAAAGCAATTATTTACCATAGTTACAGTAAATAAATTATCCATCGTTTGAACTTCTTCTTTCAGACCACTGGCTCTTTTTGCAAAACATTTGAAAATACATTCAAATTGAAATGATTTATAAATGGAGACAAGTTTTCAACATTTTCTCGATTAACTATTTAGTCATTTTGGTTAAAATATTTTACATCTAGTAATGATTCATAGGTTGACAGTGAGATGAAACAGTACACAAATTGAAACCAGAGTGACTTAGATTCAAATTCCCACTCACCATTTACTAGCTGTAGGTGGTTCATTTAAATACTTGTCTTCAGACTCAATGTATTTAGTTATAAAATGTGGATAATACCTACATCCTAGAGTTATATGGAAGATTATTCAAATGGGGCCAGAGTATGGAGCCAGAGGCTACTCATTAAGCACACATCCTCAATTAGACTTATGGTCTTATGGGATTCTCATAAAAGGGGACCTGCCACGACTGGTATGTTTTTTTGCCCCAGGATTTGGCACTGATCATTCCACAATTTCCTCACCTTTTTAAAGAGACTATCCTAGGGGAATCTGCATTTTTCCATTCTTAAATTGTTTTGCTTTTACACTAACACTAATTGATAGGTATTTCTGATAAATTTTTGTTGTTCATATTATGTAATCTATTGCTGTTGGATATGGAAATAGTCCAATAGAGATATAATTGAATATAGGATGATTAGAGAGTCAAATAATTGCAAAATCTTCATTGTGTAAGCATAGACTCTAGTCAAAGAGACCAAGAGTAGAGTTTCAAAGGAAAAAAGCATTGCATTATAATACATTTCTCCAGATTGTATTGGTTATGCTCATAGCCTAAGGGTTCCATGTTATTGGGGATATTATTACAAAATATGTAGCTGGCACTGGAGCCAATCTTGAGGCAGCCACCCTGCATGTACAGTGCTCTAGGGACACTGTGGAGACAAATTGATGGTTAACTATATTAAAAGAGCTATAAAATCCTGTCTCAGGCACATTTGCTATGGGACCCATCTCATCTGATCATAACTGAGAGAGGGGAAGGATTGTATTCTCTTTCTCATTTCAGAAGAGGCTGAAGTCTGTACAAGCACCAGGGAAATCAGAACAGTGGATGCTGCAGAAAATTCCTTACACAGGAATCCTTTAGGGTTAAAGGACAATAATTTGGAATTCCAAACCTGATCGGCCTATATGAGTTTCTTCTTCCCTGGTAAGCAGAGAAGGCAATCAGGGTTGATCACAGGGAGACAGATGATTCATTATCGTGGGAATTTTCATAAATTCGAAAGGGAGAAGAAATACTAGGTTTCTGCTTTCCAGTTGGACAGATGCCAAGCAGTTGGTTGCAGTGGAAGTACCACATCCAAGCCCTCTCAAAACTTAGTGTTCATCAGAAAGAAAAAAATGGCTTTTAATTAATAATCAGTACTCCTAGATAAGTATGCATAAGCCAAAATTCCATGGTATTATGGTTTGGGGGAATCTGGCATAAAGATTTAACGTCCACGATGATTTTTAAAAGAAAGGAAGCATTTTTATGATTAAGTGTAATCCATACTAACATTCAAAGGAGAAAATGTATAGGGAGTAGATAGTTGGAACTATTACTCGGAAATAAGGTAATTTTGTACTCTCCCCCTAACGTTAACATTTTCCAACACTAGCATCACAGCTTAGCCAGAACATTGACAGTTGCACAGTTCATCAGTTTTATTTCTATTTCCACAAATTTGCTTGTACTAACTGATTTATATGTGTGTGTGTGTGCACATGCATATGTATTATGCTCCATACAGCTTAATACCTGCATAGGTTCATATATTCACCACTACAGTTGACACTAAATAGTTTCAGTGCCACCAACAGGTGGTCCTTTCATAACCACATCCACGTTAATCCCCACCCCGACCCATGATAACCACTATTTCTAACAGATTGGTATTTCAGGCATGTTAAATAATTCTATCATTTGAAATTGTTATATAAATAGAATCGTACAACATGTAATATTTTGGGAAGAAATGAAGATTAGAGAAACCATGGAGGATAATGAAAGCAGAAGATTTTTTTTTAAAGATCAAAAAAATTTTTGAACACCCTTAGCTAAAATGCCAAGAGCAAAAAAAAAGAGGAAAGAATCAATTTACCAAAAGCAAGTATGAAACCGAAAAACAAAGGATTGAGAGGGAGTACTACAAATGACAACAAATTACATAGCCCAGGTGAAATTGGAAAATTACCTGAAAGTCAGAAACTATGAAACTGGTTCAAGAAGAAATGGAAAATCTAAATAGACACATAACAAGTAGAGATTGAGTAAGTAATGGAAAAATCTTCTTACAAAGAAAATGCCAGTCCCAGATGTATTCATTAGTGAATATACTACCATATGCTTAAAGAAGAATTAACACAAATCATTCTCTATCCCTTCCAAAAAAAGACAGCAGGAAGGTATCCTTCCCAACTTATTTCATTAGGCCAGTAGTAATCTTACACTGAAATGCAACAAAAATGTCAGAAGGAAAGAAAATCATACACCAATATCTCATGTAATTATTGATACAAAAATCCTAAACAAAATATTAGCAAACCAAATCCAGCAACATATTAAAAGGATTATAAACCATTCATATTAATAGAATAAAAGAGAAAAGCACAGAATCACACAAAAAAGAGATGTGAAAAAATCCAAAGCTTTTCTGAAGTACTCAAACTAGAAACTGAGATGAAATTCCTCAGGATAAAGGTCATCCATGAAATACTTGCTAGCATCATACTTATAGTTGAAAGACAGAATGCTCTTCCCCTAAGATTGATAACAAGGCAAGATGTGTACTCTCAGCACAGGACTGGAAGTTCTAGTCACTACAATAAAGTAATAAAAATAAATATAATACATCCTGATTGTAAAAGTAAAACTAGGGCAGTATGATGGTGGTTCAGTGGCAGATTTATCGCCTACCATACCAGAGACCCAGGTTCAATTCCCGGTGCATGCCCACGTGTTAAAAAAAAGAGGTAAAACTATCCCTGGGGGTGCAAGGGTAGTTCAGTGGTAGAATTCTTGCCTGCCATGCAGGAGACCCAGGTTTGATTCCCAGACCGTACACTTCCCAAAAAACAAACAAGCAAGCAAAAACAAACAAAAAGTCAACAAATGGTGCTGCAATAATGGGATACTCACATGGAAAAATAATGAAATGTGACCCTGCTATACAGCATACGAAAAAAAAAAAAAAAACTAAAACTATCCCTATTTGCAAATGACATATTTTATATATTAAAAATTAAGGAATCTACAGATATATGCACATGCAAAAACTGGTAGAATTTATGAATGAGTGCAGCACTAGAGAAAACTGTATAACCTTGTGCTTTGGGGTGCAATGACCTATATATGTCCTTTAGGTGTAATTCACTTATCAAGTTATTTAACGTCTCTATTTCCTTGTTGATCTTCTGTCTTGTTGTTCTATTTATAGAGGAGAGTGGTGTATTGAAGTTTCCTACTATTATTGTTGAAACATCCATCACTCCCTTCAGTTTTGCCAATGTCTGTCTCATGCCCCTTGGAGGTCCTTGATTGGGAGCATACACATTTATGATTGTTATATCTTCTTGCTGAATTGACCCTTTAATTAGTACGTAGTATCCTTCTTTGTCTCTTAGAATGTCTTTACATTTAAAGTATATTTTGTCTGATATTAGTATAGCTATCCCTGCTTTCTTTTGATTACAACTTGTATAGAAGATCTTTTACCATCCTTTCACTTTCTATCTATTTGTATCCTTGTCTAAGATGAGTCTCTTGTAAGCAACATACAGCTGAATTATGTTTCTTAATCCATTCTGTCAATCTGTATCTTTTAGTTGGTAATTTTAGTCTGTTAACATTCAAAGTTATTACTGAAAAGGCGTTTCTTGGTCCACCATCTTATCTTTTCCATTTTACTTGTCAGATCTATATATTCTTTCCCCTCTTTCTCTTTTTATCCTTTAAGTTACCCTTATCGGTACTCTTCAATTCTGTGCCCTCTTCCAGACCTCCCTCTGTTATCTTTTTTTTTTTTTTCAACTGGCAGAACTCCCTTTAGTGTATCTTGTAGGGCCAGTCGCTTGCTGACATATTCTTTCAGGATTTTTTTTGTCTGTGAAAATTTTAACCTATCCTTCAGTTTTTAAAGACAATTTGGCTGGATACAGAATTCTTAGCTGGGAGTCTTTCTCTTTCAGTATCTTAAATATATCATATCACTGCCTTCTTGCCTCCATGGTGCCAGTTGAGTAGTCTGAATTCAGTCTTATGTGGCATCCCTTTTATGTAGTAGATTCTTTTCCTCTTGCTGCTTTCAGAATTTTCTGCTCCTCTTCAAAATTTGACAGACTGATTAGTATGTGTCTTGGAGAAGGCCTATTTGGATTTATTCTATTTGGAGTTCATTGGGCTTCTTTGACTTGTTTATTTATATCCTTTATAAGGTTGGGAAGTTTTACCCCTATATATCTTCAACTACTCTTCCTAGCCCCCTATTCCTCTATTCTCCTTCTGGGACACCAGTGATTCTTATATTTGTGTGCTGTGTTTTATCTATCATTTCCCTGAGAGCCAATTCAAATTTTTCCATCGTTTTTGCCATTTGCTGTTTTGAGTGTTTGAAATCAGTTATCCTGTCCTCTATATCACTAATTCTTTCTTCTGTCTCTTCAAATCTGCTATTGTGTGCCTCCAGTATGCTTTTTGTTTGGCCAACAGAGTCTTTGGCCTCTTCGGTATCTGCTATTTTTCTATTTATTCTTTCAAATTCCTCTTTATGCTCTTCTTCTGCCTTCTTGAGCTCCTTTGTGTCATTAGCCATCCCACTTATTTTATTAAGTAGAGTTATAAGAACATCTTTGGTTAGTTGTTTCAATGTCTGTCTCTCCTCTGGTGTTTTAATTTGGTTGTTAGGTTGGGCTATATCTGTCTGCATTGTGATATGCTTCGTGAACTATTGTTTTCATCATATGTAAATATCTTGATTGATTTACTTTGGGGGTTAATTTCCTTCAGTAGGCTAAAACCTTGTGTTTGCAGGGTAAATGTGTGGCAGGATGTAGGGTATGGGGTGGAGCACAACAGTGTGGTGATGCATTGTAATGCAAGTACAGGCACAGGTTGGGGATGTTACACTGGTGCTTGTGAGTGTGGGTGCCCAGCGGCCAGGGAGGATGTAGCTATGTGGGTGCACAGGGCTGTAGGGCATAACCCTTGTACACACTAGTCTAAGGCACAGGACCCTTGATGTGCATGCGCAGAGCTATGGCAATGGGTCAGCATTATGCCTGCATGAGCTAGGGGCAGATGTGACCTGGCTGCACAGGGTTGCACTTTCTCAGAGCACTGCATGCCTTAAATTTTGATACGTTGTTCTCATTTTCATTTGCCTCAAGGTGTTTACTGTTTTCTCTTGTAATTTCTTCCTTGCCCCATTAGTTGTTTAAGAGTATGCTGTCATTTAAGGGTGTGCTTTCATGTATTTGTGAATTTTCTGGCCTTCTCTGGGGAAAGACTGCCAGCATCCAATGTTCGTCTGTCACAAGAGAAGGCACATAGCAAAATCTGCTGATCTTTCTCTTCAAAATGTCTCTGGGCTTCTGTAGGTCTTTGCTTGTTTCCCCCAGTGTATTTCTATTTCTGAGTTCTCTCTAAAATGTCTCTGACTTTTATCCTCTCATTAAAGACTCAGCAAGAGAATTAAGATCCACCTTGAATGGGCTGGGTCAAATCCTCATGGAAACAACCTAAGTAATTTCAAAATAGGGAAAGAATTTGAATAGACTTTTCTCCAAAGGAGACACATAAATAGACAATAAATCAATAAAAGTGAGAAAAATATAACCAAGAGCATTGAAAACATTTTAGCACATGAAAACTTCTTTTAATTTTCATAGTAGCATTTTCATCAGTGGCTAAAATTGAAAACATCCAAATATCTATCAACTAATGAAAGGATAAATAAAATGTGGAATTTCCATACAATGAAATATTATTCAGCCACAAAAAATGAAGTGCTGATGCATCCCAAAACATTGTTGAACTCAGAAAATATTATGCTCACTGATAAAATCTAGACACAAAAGTCTACATATTACATGATTCTGCTTATATTAAATACCCAGAATAGGCAAGCCTATAGAAATGTAAAATAGTTTAGTTGTCTTCAGGGGTTGAGGCATAGAGAATGGGGAATGCACATATGGGGTTTCATTATAGACTGAGGAAAATGTTCTAAAGTTGATTGTGGTCATAGTTGCACAACTCTGTGACAATGCAGAAAGCAACTAAATTGTACATCTTCTGGTATGTGAATTACCTCTATCTATGAACATCCACATATAGAAGTCCCTCTATCTTTGAGCATTTAGGTGGCAAAAGTGAGTTGGTATCTATTTTCCTTGTGCCCAATATGACACTATAAAACTTACAGACATATGCTTACCTATAGAAAGTGATATTTCATAACGGTTGTATGACTTCAATGGCATTGATTTTGGTGCTTCTTTGCTCTTTTAATTGTAATTATACACCTTGGAGTATCAGCAGCTTCAATCTCATAGCTTTTGCATTTATTAGGCAAGAGGGATTAGTAGTCCTAAAATATTAGCATAAAATGGTACAAATGCAGCCAACATGCTCCAGAGTAGTAAAGAATGGGTAGCCAAGATAAGAGCAACCATATCCAAATACTAACTGGTCACAGAAAGAGTTGATTTGCTTTAGTTATGGAAATTACCTTTTTTATATCTATAGAGTTTCAATATATAACAAATTCTATAAAGACTTTTTCATTGCACACATATATTGTGTCAATAATGTATTAGTGGTTGAAATAAATACCTATTAAACCTTCAAATTGAAGGACATCCTGAGATTGAATTTATTTGTCCATTGGTATTGATCTTAGAACATACAGATTCATTTAAAATTAAAAAATCAGATTTGAAAAGTGATGTTTCATTTCTGCCTTTATATCCTCTGCAAATGACAAAGCTTAATGTATCTGCATGCAGCTAATGGCTGTCATGGTGACAGCTTGTCTTTCGTTTTTTTAACATTCGGCCATTTATTGTTCACTTGATTTTGTTATCCTGACCTGCTTAGACATGGATATAACTCTTTAGTCTAAAGGCAATCTACGCCGTGGAGCTTCACTTGGCACTATAAACTTAATTAATTACTGCCATTGAAAGCAGCTGTAAACTCTGCAATAAAAGCATTTTTATTTTCCAAGCTGGGCCCAGAAAATCTGAGAAATTTGGATTAGTTCAACAGAGATATTTTGAGCATGCCTGCTCACAAAATGTCACTGCTGAGAGAGTGGACTTGTGAGCATGTTGAAATCCATGACCCATTTCCCTGACCACATGCTATCAATTGGGCTGTGATATGCCCCTGATCCAAGCTAAGTCAGTTACACTTATCTGAGATTCTGAGGATGATAGGTAGCCAAGCTAATAACACTGAAGATCAAGGAAGGGTCTTAGGGTGCCATTTTATGGTAAGCTATAATGTGCCCTGTTCAAATGGATGAATAAGGGAGAATAACAAGCAATCACACAGAGATAAAAATGTAACAAATGACAGAGATGCATGAATGGCATGGAAGAGGGATAGGCAGTATTGAGAATTGGGAAATAGAACTGTGCAATCCAGGTCACTTCTTCCAGTAAAGTTCACCAATACTTGTTGCCCTTCATAAGTCCCTAGACGATTCCCTGTATCCGTTATATAAGATAGCTTTAGGTGGAATTCTACTCCTTGCAACTCAAATATATTTGTCAATAATAATCAGTGAAACAGTACAGTAGAACCTTGGATAATTTAATTAAAAGTTCCAGAAACCTCTGCTATTCAAAACTGTATACACATTTCTATTTCTTCCCCCCCCCAAAAAACCACAGGAGAAACTTTTTATCTCAGTGGGGAAACAGCTATCTCTTTAGAATTCAAGCAATAACAATTCTATGGGGTAATGATTATTCTAGATGCATTATACCATGTAAATTAATCTATTGCTTTGGTAGCACTGCTCCAAAAAACAGTGATGATGCTGAATGCACAGAATGAACAAATTAATTAGCTAGACTGCAAAATCAAATAAAGTGCACATTGGTGACCCCTGTGTAGCAGAATAAAGAAAGGCATTAAGTTCATGCAGTCACTTTAGTTGAAGAAAAGCCATAACTTAAATTGGGGTGAATGTTCTCATTATTCATACAGGACAGTATAGTTCAGGGCCACAAGGAACTGTTAACAGGGAGAAGTTGAGCTTAAGGTTCTGGTCAATAGCAATCGGTGGTCTCTGACCAAAAGGCAGTCTGCCCCATTAATGATCCAAGGAAAAAATGCAGAGAATATAAGTATGTTAATTTCTTATTCATTCTGTATGTATAAATTACCTCCAGGAGCTAAGTTAAGCCTCAGAACATTAAACATTTAATCTTATTGCTCACTTTCAGTTACAGAGAAATCTGTGAAATAAATGTAAGCAAGAAAAAAAATGTAAATTAAAGACCCAGGTATATCTCATGATACCAAGGACAAAAATGCAGCCAAACTCAGGAAGGACAAAAGACTCTATGCAAGGGTGTTTTTCTGCATTAGCCAGAAAGTGGTATAGTTCAATTACTCTAATTTTTATTGGTCTGAAGTAGTTGCGTGCCCCCATCCAATTGCAAGAGGCTTGGAGGTACAATCTCTGGCAGGTTCTCTTTCTTCTGTCAGGTCCCTAGAAATTGACTCTAAAACAGAGATTTGTGGGCAGATGAACCTATTGAGGAGATCACTCAGTCACAGCCCCTGTGAGCGAATTAGGGAAATAGGATCAAGCAGAGACAAGATGAACTGCAATTTACTTAAATAGGCTGATCCCACAGCTAGTTCTGGAGCTAGGCTGGTCTTTCACAGTTCTTCCAAATTAAGGCAAGGGTACTGATCCTTTTTAGTTTCATGCCAACCAGATATTGAAGGTGGACTAAACTCAGAGAGGGGTTATAAGTTTGGGCAAGGCAGCTTTTTAAAGTGAAGGTAATGCTTGTAGAGGAACAGATTTGTGCGCCATCAGCAGTCTACACTCCTGAGCGCTGGGAGAAAAAGTATCACAATCCTGAAGGAATGACTTGAATAGCATGCCACAGCATCCACTACACTACACTCTTTATGCCACTAGGGTGAGCGTGCTTCTCATAATACATTCACCCTCTTTGGAAAGTGTTCAGTATTCAGTATGAAAATTTCCTAGGAAAATATGCATGCGGAAGTTGAGTGAAATACCTTATAGTTCTCAAGGTTGCAACTGATACACCTCATCTCCCTCCTCTCCTCGTTCTAGATTTCCTCACCCTTGCCTTACTATCTCTTACTTGGAGGTAAGATACAGTATCTGATCATTGTAGGATTTGAGATCATGGTCACTATACACTTCTTAGGCTCTGGCTGCTGCCCTTTCCATATCATCAAAATTGGCCGCCATGGTACTGAGGCACCCAGGGGATCATCTGAGAGACACACGTATTCTTCCCTACCCCTGGTGTTACAGCCTTGACTCCTTTTCATGAGCAGAGTCAAATAATCCTACCACTGTGGTGATTCCTTTCTGTATACGTTGGTTGCCTGTCATGAGGATCCTCAAATGAACAGATTTAGCTTTAACTTAAATAGGATTCTTACCCTACACTTTGTGGGAGGACCAGTACCTGTGGAGCCATGAATCCAAAGGCTGTGGACAGGAAAGCACTTCTACTGTCCCCTTGAGTTCCTAGACCTATGTACTCTACCTAATGGGCACACAGTGATAACTGGAACCCATTGTTATGTGCCTATAGCCAGAGCCCCTTTCTTGTAAATTGCATTTATTGGTCTGAAAAAAAGCTTTATGCAAAATTTTAGGTTCATTGATCAAATACTCTTTAAGTCCTCACAGCATGGTGTTATCTGAAGCTGGAAAGACAAACACATACTTTCATTAATTGTCAGTTCCAATTCAAATGAATTGCTGCAATCTTCCAGGATAGAAGGGGCCAATGTAATCAATGTCACATTTTGATTTATTTAAATTGTTTTTTAAACATAATGCTATTATATCCCCTTAATAGGCTATAGTTATAATACTGGGAAACCAAAAATTCACATAAGTCACCTTATTTTGATAGTTGTATTATTGCTGTTATCTGGAATCAAAGTTGTGTAATATCTCTGAGGTATGCCTATATCCCCCTAGTTTAGGCCACTTCCCTCGCTACATAAAATTGGTGACCTGCCTAAAGTTCCATCGGCTTGGAGAATTTCCCCTCACTCCTCTTTCAGGGACAAGTGGGACCATAGTGCAGCAGCAGTTCATTTTTGGATTGTACTCACATGCTGAGCCAATCCATTGATGACTCAGATTTGGTCTTTTACCTCCTAGCAGCTTGTCACAAGGGATTCCCAATGATTCTGTAGGTCTGAACTAAGGATGAGGTGAAAGTACAATAGTGGCGGGTGACATAGAAGTCCTTAGCATCTACCCATACAATTTCCTTGCGCCTCTGGTTCTGTTAAGGCAGGATTGTGGATGTACCATTAGACTTCCCTGACATTATGACTTGTGTGTGACAGAACCCCACTCATAATGGGCTTCTCTAGATCCATGACAACTTATGCCCATGATAAAATGTTCTGCCTAACTGGGCACACTAGTAAAGCAGGAGCTGGTTTATAGTTTGCTGTTGAAGATGAAATTGTCTTGCGCATGAACATTAGGAATCTACATAGGAATTAACCATAAACTCCAAAATACATCTTTTTCTACTACATATATTCTAGAATCTATGATTCTAGAAAACATATTTTACTGAGACTCCAACTTATTTTACACTTCTTGCTCACTGGTCGAATTGATACATATGTATCAATTGACTCAACTGGACATGAGTCAAGATCCAATTTCTTACGTGGTTCCATATACCACTACTCTAATGGGGCGGGGTGGGGGGCAGTGATAGCATTTTCACGTCCTGGATAGCAACATCAACTTGGATTTTGTCTCAAAAAATGTCTGAATGTTCCTTTTTGTCTGTTATATGTATTTCTCCAGCAAATGGTCTTCAGTTTGTTTGGGAGAGGGCTAGGGAAAAGCATCAGTGTACATACTTGCTATGGGGTTTGTGCTGGTTTGAAAATGTGTTGTCTTATTCCTTCTTCAATATTGTTTAGGGCAGAATCCTTTGACTGTATTGTTCCCATGGACATATCAAATCCGCTCAATTATGCATGTGACTTTTTGATTAGATGGAGCTGTGACTCTGCCCAATAAAGGTAGATCTGGATTAGTTTACTGGAGTCTCTGAAAGGGGAAACATTTTGGAGAAACCTCAAAAATGACAGACCTGTCAGACGTGGAAAACAGTTGCTTCAGAGCTGATGGAGATGCTTGGAGATGCCTGGAGTGCTGACAGAATAGATGCCTAAACAAGGATGTTTGGAGCCCAGTAGGTATCACCATGTGCCTTCCCATGAGATGCTAAGCAAACAAGAGCCTAGAGTTGCGTCCCAGAGGAGCTAAGTGAGGTCCACTGACACTTAGAGAAGAAACCATTGGTGTCAGAAGCTGGAAACAATGAAACTGCAAATGAGGACCAGCAGACACTACTGCATGCCTTCCCATGTGACAGACATCTGCCCTTCTTGAGTCAAGGTATCTTTTCCTGGGTGCCTTAGTTAGAACATTTTTTCTAGTTTTAGATGACAAAACTGTAACCTAATACATTCTTTTATTAAAGGCCATTCCGTTTCTGGTATATTGCTTTCTGGCAACTTTAACAAACCAATACAGGGTTGAAGAATACAATTCCTTAGAATCTAGCTTTGTCTTCAATCAATGTATACTTAATCTGAGAACTGACTCACATTGGGAAACTTAGCAAGGACTCATCCTTACATCAGGTTTATTGACCTACCTAACTCTTTGATTATTCTTCCTTGATTTCTTCTGATTGCATAGACTAAGTAAAAATCTAGAAACACCCTATTCTCTTTACCAGCTTTATAATGGCTTATGGTTCAGGACCTTTGGCAGCCATCCTGACATTGTCTGACCTTTCTAGTCTTAAGAGAATTGTATTCATCTTACTGTCTCTTGATAACTGTTTGGGTTTCTAACAGCCTCACAGGTACAAGGTAGCTCAGTTCAATAACAGTATTTTCTATGTTAAGCTATGACCTATAGAGGACATCCACCAGTGAGTTTCTCAGAGGGGCTAAAACCCCCACCAGCAGTATGTTCCTTGTCACTTTGGTAAATACAATGTCTAACAGGCCTAGATTCTGTTGTGCTTAGATTCTTTTGTTCTGCATGCTTTTAGAGTCATCTATGTTGTTACACCCAAAAGCATTTCTTTGCTTTTCTTTCTTTTTTATTGCTGAATAGTATTTGATTTTATGACTACACCACCATTTGTTTATGCATTCCCTTATTTATGGATTTATAACTTATTTCCAGTTTGAGGGTTTTGTGACTAAGCAGCTATGAATATTCCTATGCATACCTTGTGTAGATATGTTTTCATTTATCTTGAGAAACCACCAGGGAATGTATTTATTGGTTTATATGGCAAGTGGAGTATATTTAACTTTTACAAACTTGAAAAATTGTTTTTCAAAGTGTTGTTACTGTTATGCATTCCCAAGTTTGGTTTTGTTTTAGTTATTCTAATGAGTATGTGGTAACATTTCATGGCAGCTTTAATATACATTTCCTTAATGATTAATGATGTTGAGCATTGTTTCATGTGCTTATCAGTTATTTGTATATTTTGTTTTGTGAAGTATTTGTTCAAATATTTTTCCCATTCAGAGGATGGTGACTTTTTATTGAATTGGAAGAGTTATTTATATAATATGGTACGATTTCTACCAGACTATGGTTTACCTAATCATTTTCTGTATGGTGTCGTTTGAAGAGGATATGCCAATTTTGATGATGTACAATTTGTCAATTTATCTTTCATGATTCATATCCTAACAAAACTTTCCCTCATGTATGATCACAAATATCATACATGATTTATGTATTACATCTTACATAAATGACATCATATGACATCTTCTAGAAGTTGCAGTTTTATTTTTTACATTCATGGTTATAATCCATTTTTAGTTTAATTTTATTCATTGCATGCAGTGTTGACATTCATTTCTTTCCATATCTATACCCAGTTGTCCTAGTCCTCTTTATTAAACATTCTATCATTTGCCCATTGATTACAATGACTGCTTTTTAGGACATCAGTCGAACATATTTGTGTGGTATAGTTCTAGATACACTATTCTGGTCACCTTGATTTACATTTCTGATCTTATATCTTGATTAATTACTGTAGTATGATAGAGAATCTTGAAATCAAGTACTGTTAAGTCCTCTAACTTAGTTGTTTTTCAAAAAAATTTAGACTAGTCAAGATACTTTGCATTCTCCTATAAATTTTAGAATTAGCCTGTAAATTTCTACAGACAAGCCCACTAAACTTTGGTTTGGACTTCACTGAAGTTCTAGATCCATTTGAATTTTCCAATCTGTGATCATGGATCATGGTATATTACTCCATTTATTATTTTTAAGTGAACAGATTAAAAAATATTTTAATGTGTTATTTCAAAATACTTTCAAACTTACAAGGCAGTTAAAAAGTAAAACAAACCCCAAAAGATAACTCCAGCATATCCCTGTACCAAAATACTCCGAAACACAAATTTTAACATTTTGCCACATTTGCCGTATGGTTTGATCTATCAACCAGTCTATTTTCTAAACACTTGAGTGTACATTGCATACATCGTGCTCCTTGAACACTTAGCACTGTCATAAGTATTTGCTTAAATGCTGTTACCAAAATCAAGAATCTTTTTATGTCCCAATGATGTGTTTCATACGTTCCTTGAAACTTTTCTACCTCCCTTCTAGATCCCATCCAGGATCATGCATTGCATTTAACCATCATTTGATTTTTCGTTGCTCCTCCTAAATTAAATTGTGGCACCATATACAACATAAACTTTCCCAACTCAACCACTCCCAAACATGCCATTCAATGTGATCAATCACATTCAAAATATTTCAGTAACTCACCACCTTGCATTACTGAAATTTTTCTGAGATGAAAACATTATGCCTATTATGTATTAGTTCCCCATTCTTTTATGTCCCACCCCTGGCAAACTGTTCTCTAATTTCTATCTTTCTCTGTGATCTTACATATTATCTGGTATTTTCTTTGTCATTATCATGAGGCTTAAATGTATTTATCTTAAAGGTATAACAATCGTGTTGCTTTGATACCAACTTAACTTTAATAGTGTATACAAACTATGTTCCTATACTCTTTTATCCCTTCTACCTTTATGTAGCTCTTATCATGAATTACATCACGAGTCCAAACCACTGATTTGTCATTACATTTTATGCATTTGCCTTTTAGTTCCTGTGGGAAATAAAAAGTAGAATTACAAACCAAAAATACAACAGTATGGGCATTTTTACCCTGTTGTTTCCATCACCAAAGTTCTTTATTTCTTCATACTACTTTGATCAAATTTCTATAGTCATTTCCTTTTAATCTACAGAACTTTCTTTTATGTCCCTCAGGTTTTGTTCATTTGGGAGTGTCTTAATATCTCCCTCATTTTTGAAAGTTACTTTTGCCAGATATTGAATTCTTGTCTGGCAATTTTTTGCTTTCAGCATTTTAAATACTTTATCCCACTGTCTTGTTGTCTCTGTGGTTTCTAATGAGAAATCAGCACTTAATCTTTCTGAGGCTCCCTTGTACATGACACAATGCTTCTCTCTTGAGGCTTTCAGTATTCTCTTTTTAACCTTAACATTTGACAGTTTGACTATAATATACTATAGAGTGGGTCTATTAGGGTTTATCCTGTTTGGATTTCTTTGGATGTGTTGAATGTGTCTCTCATTAAATTTGGGAATTTTTTCAGCCATTCATTATTACTTTAAATATTCTTTCTGTCTTTTTTTCTCTTTCTTTTCTCTTCAGAACTCTCATGGTAAATATATTGATATACTTGATCATGTCCCACAGGTTCCTCAGGCCCTGTCCACTTTTCTTTGTCCTTTCTTCTTTTGCTCCTCAGATTTAATGATTTTACTGTCTTATTTTCAAGTTCACTGATTCTTTTTTCTGCCAACTCCAATCTGCTGTTGAACCATTATAGGAAAATCTTAATTTCTGTTATTCTGGTCTTCATCTCTATTTGATTCTTTATCATAAGCTTCATCTTAGTATTGATATTCCCTTTTTGCTTATCATTTGTTTTCCTGATTTTTTTTTTAAGTTCTTTGGCTATGCTTTCCTTTAGCTCTTTGAGCAGATTTAGGCCTATTTTAAAAATATGTCTATGTCTGGTGTGTCCCAGGTCTTGTCCTCCTCATTAAAGGCTCCTAAGGCATTAATATTTTTCTTTGCTTAGACCACAGCTTCCTATTTCTTTGTACACTCTGGAACCTTTTGTTGAAAACTGGACATTTAGATATTTTAATGAGTTATCACTGGGATTTAGATGCTGAGACTTCTCTTCCTTAAGCTTCTATCCAGCCAGTGTTTTGTTAGAGCTTTCCATGAATGCTAGAAGCTAGTAAACAAATGTATTTCCCAGTCTTTGCAGATTGATCTGTGCAAGTGCTCACCCTCAGGGCTTATCTATATAATAAGCACAGAGAGCAGCTCCAGGCCAAAGCATAGGGGCCTCTCTGATCCTATCTGCATACATGCAACTTATCTTGTCCATATGCATGGGGCCCTAGGAACTCCCCCATGTGCATGATCACTAATATTCCCTCTTGCCTAGGAAACCATTTCCCAGGCACTGCCCTGTATACCCCAAAGCCATCAATTCCTTGCCCTAGGCAGCAGAGCTTGAGTTCTCTCTCACAAAGTTATTTAAGATGAGTTCTGTGAACTGCTTTCTATAGACAGGATAAGTTCTGGGATGAGTTCCCCAGGCCAGTGCCAGACACACTGGGCCAGATATATTTGCACCAGTAGGTGCACAAGGGTTCATCTTCTCTCTCTGAAAAACCTGGTAACACGGATCTACACTGAGAATGTGAGCCATCTCCACACCATGGGTGAGGGGTAGAGGTACGTCCAGACAGGGCACAGGAGAACCTATCATTTTTAAGTAGACATTTTCTTGCTTTAGTGCATGCTCTGTTACTGCAGTTCTTTAACTTTTATTTGGAGCTTTGAGAAAGATGTTTCTACCAGATCTTGCTAGACATTCAAAGCTTCTGTGTGGGAAGGAGCCTTAAAGCATCCTGCTTGACCATCTTGATCAAGGCAGGATTGTCTCCATTTGTTTTTCTGTTTCCCTCAATTTATCTCAGCAGCATTTTACAAGTCAGTGTTCATATTATTTATTTTATTAAATTTGTTTCTAAGCATTTCAAATTTTATGCTATTGTAAATGGCAGTGTTTTTATTTCATTTTCTAAATATTTATTATAGTTTATAAAAATACAATTGATTCTGTATATTGATCATATATCCTGAGACTTTGCTTATACTCACATATTAGTTTAAATGGCCTTTTGTATAGTACTTTTTTTACATACTCAATTATGTTGTCTATGAATAAAGACAGTTTTACTTCTTCATTTCCAATTTGTCTAACCCCACCCCACCCTTCCTTTCCCTATGCACTGACTAAATCATCCATACAATATTGAATAAAAGTGGTGAGAGCATATACTTTGCTTGTTCCCAACCTTCAGAGGAAAAGAAGTCAGTCTTTTATCATAAAAATATGAGATTAGTCATAATTTTTCACACATAATTCTGTATCAATTTGAGCAAGTTCCCTATCATCGTTAAAAATTCTGATGATGAAAACATGGTCATGTCTTTTGCATTTTATTTTGTAAATTTAATGAAATACAGTGGTTGATTTTCAAATGGTAAACCCATTTTGCAGTCCTGCAGTCAGCACTTGGCCATCATATAATGTTCTTTTTAAACGAACTGCTGGTATTTACTTCCCAGTAATTTGTTAAGGATTTTTGCATGTGTTTTCTTAAGCAATGCTGGTGCATAACTTTCTGGTTCCTATCTTTGTCTGCTTTGATATTTAAAAAAAGAGAGCATTTTATTGCTCAAAGATATGCCTCCATCATTCAATTGTAACTATTTCTTTAGAATAAAGTGCTCAGTTTTTTCACTCCTGATAGCAAGTCCAAAAGAAATCATCTCAACTCTTTTGTTCCAGCAAATTTAGAATTTGGAGAATGCCTACTTTATGTTTGTAATTTGGAAGTGGGAAATCAAAAATAGAGAGGAAAAATCCTGTCCCTTTATTTGAATGATTTTTACCTAAGTGTTTAAAATATGTTCACTATGTGTTTAATAATAATAGGAAGAAGACAATACACATATTCACATTCTCTTCAATCTTCTTCAGTGGAGACACTGTCATTGGGATAGAAAACAATTCAGCTATTGTGCCCAAGAAAATCAGTTTTCTTTCTTAGATTCTTGTGACTTGTATCAAGTGTAGAGAAGCATCTCGATTGCTTGCTCTCCCAAATGGAACCCTGGAACTTGTATCCATCATTGATTTTCCCCTCTCAGTTATTGCAACTCCAAGTGGGAAACACATCAGCATACCAGCATTTAGGGCAGCGCAGCTGCATACAAACAGTGCTACCAAGCTGAGTGGCAGGCCTTTCTTTTAGGAGCATAAAATGGAGGCTTAAACAGCAGGGACACAATTTACATAGAGCCCCTGGTACAACACCTTTCAGACTCTAAAAAATGGCCCTTTTTAAGGACGTATGACACTCATACTAGATAAGACCATCATAACTATAAACAGTATATACTCAAGAGGCCTGACGATGCTCTTAAAAAATCCAATTACATGCTTTTATTTGTCGTTAGTAAAAACAGAAAAATAACAAGCCAACTTGTTTCATCCCCACTGTGATTTCCTCCGGGCTAATTAAAGTGCACTCTGCTGATGCCTATATCCTTCAACTCCGTGCAATCCAAAGATTTAAAGGGACACACACACCCAATCAATGCCTAGCTGTCAGTATATGGGATTCTGTTTGGAAACGGGCACAATAAAGTTCCTCATTAACTTGAACGCTGGAAAGTTCTTTTGAAAAAAATTGAACTAACAAATCTGCTGCCATAGATTTATAGACTGGACTTCATCACTCTGCATAAAGAATTGATAAGTTAAGTGATCAATGATTCTTCACAACCTATGACATAATCAATATGAATTTTGGGAAGGGATAGAAAGACATTAATAATGCACATTTTATGTACAGGTCTGTTTCTAAAGATTAAAGACTCCATAAATCTATAACCTATAAGAGACAGGTTATAGAGCTAGAATACAAATAAAGATTTGCTTTAGTAAATGAAGTATTTAAATTTAAAAAGCTAGGTGGCTCTAAAAAGCTCTAAAAAAGATTTTCAAATACTTCTGAGGTCTTTATTTCATGGTAAATTTTGGAATATGTGATAGCTGCTTTTCCAGATATTAACTCCAAAAGATTTCAAAGAAATGTATTTGTGCATCTAAACTTCACAGAATGATTTTCAGGGAAACCAGTCTTAGCTGTTCCCTGATGCACAATATTAAATCACTTTTCTTCCATTATTGAACAGTTGTAGTTAGCTCTTGACACTTTCATTATTGGGGGTCAAGACTTATGGAGATGCCTTTATTTATCAACATAGAATATGTGCACTCCAGTCTTTGCCAGAGATTATAATCTTAATCTCCCAACTCCTCTCAGAAGCATGCATACAAGGAATAATTATTATGAAGGAGAATTTAAAGGATTTGCTACCATTTTCATTTTTAATGTTTTGACTACATTGGGCTATAGCTTCATAAATATGCAAATTTAAACTGGGGTTTTTTTTGTGTGTGTTTCTTGTAAACCTAGTTTTCCTGAATTAGGTTTGATATTATGACACCTGCTTGCAGCAAGTGATATATGCATACAGGGTCTTCTCTATGAAAACCCATAGGAGGCATGTCCTTTTTCTAGTATCCAGAAAAGCTGTTTCTCCTGAGAAAATGGTATATATTTGTTGCAAGGCTCCTGAGACAGTCAAAACAGATTTCAATGATAGCTTATCAATAACAATATGAGTAGGATAATATATAGTGAATTTCTGAGTAGCCTAATTTTTGTTTTGCATGGGCAGGCACCGGGGATTGAACCCGGGTCTCCAGCATGATAGGTGAGAATTCTGCCACTGAGCCACCATTGCTTGCCCTAAGCAGCCTAATTTTATGTTGTTTTTAATTTGGCATTATTACTCACAAGAGATTTTATTTTTTTAATTACACTTATCTATAAGGATATTATCAGTCATCTCATTTTTTTCTTAGAAATGATGCTAAGTATGAAAATAAAAAAATAGAGTTTTCTTTTAAATACATGTATATTCAAGCTATGGTGTTTAGAAGTGTATTATTTTTAAAAGTAGAATATAAGCTATTATTCAAATATAAGGTTCATTGCTAAGGTGAATTGCTCAAATCTCTCATTTGCAGATCCTTAAAGAGTTCTGAAACTTAATATAGTTATTAATTGGGAGCCTCTAGTTTAAAATAGCATCTGGTTAGCAGCTGTGTAATCAGCCTCTCCATACATTTTGCCATAGTATTTATAGAGATATATGGTAGATAAAATCTTAAATCCACCCAGTAAACATGATTGTTATAATAATGTGGGAAAATTTCCACTCCTTTAGATTTGTGAAATTTAACTCAAAACTACATTTTTTTTTTGCCTTACCTGAGCTATTAATCCCTGAAGGCTAATCCATTGTCTGCCAACTTCCACCAACTAATAATCATGAAAAAATAGTACATTATATCTACTAAAATGCTTGGACATCCTCACTCTGTTGAATAGATGCTGTTTCGTGGGGGAAACCAAAAACTCTCTTTCTGTATGTGGTTAGAGATTGCTGTACCTAAAAGAGCTCCGTTGGGATAAAGGGGAATGGCTGTGGATTAATTACTCTATCAAGGTATAATCCCCACAAGTAAAGACATGTATGCAGAAGTGGAGAGAGAAAGGCCTTGATATCCGTGCATCCTGGTGCTCCATGTGGGCAGAACAACGCTGAGTCAGAGGATACGAGGAAAGGTCTCGCATAACAGATTGGATCAGAAGCTATAAATGTACTTTCTGAGAAGGGATTCAAACAGAATCTGTGAAAGACTGAGGGAAAGTCATACTCACTGACTTTAGCCACATTAAATTTGGATGTATTTGTCTTCATTAGAGAGCAAACAAGCAATAATAAAACAACACCACTAGCAAAATTTATACAACAAATTTTGGGAAACAGAGGAAAGGAAATAGGTCATTCTGAAGAGTAAAACAGTGAAAGAGATCTCTGATTTAGAAACTCATGATAAAGAATCTCAAAAGACAGTACAGTATTGTGTTTAAGGACACAAGATTCAGAATTAGAGAAACCTCTGTTAGAATCTTAATTATATATTAACTTAACCATGAGACCTTAAGAATGTTACCTAATGTTTCTATGCCTCTGTTCACAGATATGAAAAGTAGGGTTAACAATGAAAGTCTCATAACTATCATAGGATTTAAATAAGTTAGTTATGAAAAGTATCTAACACAGAGCCTGGTACAAGAAATGCTTAATAAATGATATTAATATTTTTTTAATAAAATTTTATAAAATTATCTTGCATTTTTATAATTTGAAAAAACATTGGCCCTTTGAAATAGGAGTAAGCAGTTATTGAAGAAAAGTCTATTTTAAAGGGCAAGAGATAAAAGAAGTATAAATATGTGAGATAAGAAAGAATTAAAGTAAAATTAAAAATGTAATTCCAGAACAAATTTATATTAGACAGTTTCTCTTTCTGATTAGAAAGTAGGAAATCACAAGAGACCATTATACCATCATAGCAATGACAAGCCCTATAAGCTGCACAATTGTTGTTGTTGTTGTTTAATTCCCACCTGAATGTTAGGAACACACGAAAAAATGAAATATGCTAAGTTTCAAAAAGATATCAAAAACTATTAAGTAAATGTCTTTTTATCAACTCTGCTGAAGCAGTGAAAAAATGTGAAATCCACTATAGACAGAAAAGAGTAAGAAAGGGAAAGAGGGAAAAATACAGCTCATATTTTAACAAATGTTTTACACCTACATGCCGCTGTTGTGAAGGATGAGATGCCTCAGGATCTATTATCATAGAGAGAATGCCTACCTTGTTGGCCGTTGTCTCCCACTGGTCTTAAACAAGCACTCAGGAGTGGTTTGCTGAAGACTGTGCTCAAGGAAGAATTGCTGAGAGAGAGGCAAGCAGTGTCTTCACCAAGTACAGGGTAAAAGAGAAATTTCATCAGCCTTATTAGGCTTCCAAAGAGTGAAAGACAGACTATAAAGGTCTGGGTGCAAGGAAGGAGAGCAGCATAGCATCTCTCCACAGCACTCAATCCTCACTAAACACACTAAGGCCACTCTCCAGACTGAAGTCGGGCACAATAGTTGAGAGAACTTTCTTCAAGCCTCTCTGGGTCTTCACCACATACTCTGCAGGAACTGCCAAAGTCTTAAACAGGGCAGCTGAGGGCTAAGAAACCTCCTAAGGTTTCAATTTTTGGGGGCAGAGCTGAAGAACAAAGAGAAATCAGCAATGACTAAACAATCTGGAAAGCTAGGCATGCTCCCTCATAGGTCAAAAAGATGTAAGCTGAGAGTTCTGGAATCTCGCCAATGCTCAGATCCCAAGACATGTTGAAGGGACTTATTTCTCCCTACCTCAAAATATTTTAAGAAATGGTGAACTGAATTTATTTAAAGCTGCAACAAAGAACAGACCTAGTGCCATTACAGCTAAGATTATATTTCCTTACATTGGCATGTTAAGAGAAGAAGCCTTTGCCATCTTCTAGGAGCAAATATTATTTACCTCAGCTTTTTCTAATCCTTTATTCAAAATGTCCAAAATACAACCAAAACTCACAGAAAAAGAAGGAAAAAGAATATGACACGTGATTAAAGAGAAATCAGTCACTTGGAGACTGAGAAATGGCATAGAAGTTGGAACTGTCAGATAACGACACTAAGTAAATATAATATACAGTAAAGGAGGTAGTGAAAAGAGTGGCTAACCTGTGTAACTAGGTTAAACATTTCATTAGAATACTGGAAACTATAAAATAAAAAGAACGGAAATGTTAAAAATAAGAGCAAAAAAACAATGAAATAGAAAAGAGATGCAAAAAGAACATCACAAAGGACAAAGTTAGTTCTTTTAAAAGAAAATATATATATATAAAAGCTGGTAAAAGTGATCAAGAAAACAAAATAATATTAGTATAAAAATAAGGGAATATTTTATATCCAATAGACAATTTTAAAATAAATATTTTACTTGTTTTTTTTCAAATTAACAAATAAACATCTTTATGCCAGTACTTGTGACAACGTTGCTGAAATGAAGAAATTCTGTGAAAAATGAAAAAGTTACCAAAATATATGAAGAAATAGAAAATTGAAATAATTCCAATTTATAGAAAGGAAAATGAGTACAAAACAAAAACTTTCCTATAAAGTAAATTCCTTGCAGAGACTTCGCTGTTGAATTCTACCAAACAACTAAGTAATAATGCCTAGAAAATTTCTCTCACAAAATGCCGGGGGTTAATTTTTCCCCGATTAGATTTTGAGGCCAGTACAATTACCTAATAACAAAATCTTCCAAAGATACTGTTAAAAAAAAGGAAGGTTATAGACCAGTATCCTTCATGGACCTATGTGCAAAGATCTTTAACAAATTTTTAACGAACAGAATCATCAATGTGCAAAAAGTTAATACATCATAACCAAGTGGGTTTTATTCCAGGAATGTGAGTTTGATTTAATATTTAAAATCAATCACTATAAAGTATATTGGTGTTGTTAACACAAAAAATTCAATCACTATAATATATGACAGTAGTAGAATAAATGAGGAAAGAACTTATCTCAATAGATGCAGGAAAAGGATCTGACAAAATTTAACTCCCATTCATATTAAAAACTCTTAGCAAGCTAATAGAAAAGAATGTTTCATCAGCCTGATAAAGGCCATCTACAAAATATCTATAGCTAACACCATACTTACTTGGGAAAGACTTAATGATGTCTCCTAAAATTATTGTACTGCACATCCTAACCTTTACAGTAATGTAATACAAAGAAATAGAGAAGCATAAAGAATGAGAAAGATAAAGTAAAATGTCTTTATTTAACGAAAACATTATTATACTGGTAAAAAAAATCTACAAGCAAATTAGTAGAAGTGATAAGTGAACTTAGTAAAGTCATAGGATAAAGATTGTCAGGCTTAATCAATTGTGTTCCTATATATTAGCAATGGAAAATTAGATCTATAAAAACAACACTGGGCGGGCCGCGGTGGCTCAGCGGGCAAAGTGCTTGCCTGCTATGCCGGAGGACCTCGGTTCGATTCCCGGCCCCAGCCCATGTAACGAAAACGGAGAAACAAAATACAATAAAGCAAGAAAATGTTTAAAAGATGTTTCCCTTTCTTCCTCTCTTCCTTCCTTCTATCCTTCCTTCCTTCTCTCTGTCTTTCCTTTAAAAAAAAAAAAAAAAAAAAAAAAAAAAAAAAAAAAAAAAACACTACTCATAAGGCATCAAAAAACTTGAATGCCTACAAATATATCTGAAAAATATATGGTAGGCCTGTACACTGAAAACTTTGAATCATTGGTATAAATTTAAAAGTCCTAAATAAATGACAGTTTAAAAATGTATGGATTAAAAGTCTCAAAAATGTTAAGGCCCCTATTCTCCATAAGTGAATGTATAGATGTGCAACAATACAGATCAAAATTTTAGTAGGATATTTTTAAAAGAATAGACAAGTTGATTCTAAAATGTATATGGAAATGAAAAAAGATAAGATCTAGAACAGCAATAACCAACAGAAATATAAGCTACATATTATTTACAGAAGCCACTTTAAAAAGTAAAAATAAACAATAAAATTAATTTCATAAATCATTTTATTTACCCAACATACCTAAAATATTACCATCTTAACATGTGAACAGTTTTACAAAATTATTAATGGTATATTTTTACTTTTTTTTCAAGTCTCTGAAATGAGAGTGTATGCCATACTTGTACCACATCTCCATCCAGACTAGTCATGTTTCAAGTGTTCAATAACCACATGGGACTTGTGGCACCTTTATTGGACAGTATAGATCTGGATATACAAATAAATATTGAAGAAGAAGAACAGATTTGAAGACCTTAGACTATAGTTTCCAGGAGTGGTACTGGCATAAGGAGACACAGCTAATTAGCGCTTAATTGAGACTCCAGAAATAGTCCTCCACAGACATGGTCAATTGACTTTCAACAAAGATGATAAGCCAATTCAGTAAGAAATGAATAATCAACGGTTTTGGAGTAACTAGATATTTATACATCAAAACAAAAATAAGCCTCAATTCCTATCTAAATCTAGGTACAAGAACTATCATAGCCCCAAACATAAAACCCAGAACTGTAAACATTTCTAGAAGAAAATAAAAGATTATCTCTGTGACTTTGGAATAGACAAATATGTCTTGGATAGCACACAAAACTCTGACTGTATTTTAAGCTGGTAAATTGTACTTCAACAAAATCAAAAGCTTCTATTCACCAAAGTACACTGCTTAGAAAGTGAAAAGGCACACCATGAACTGAGAGAAAACATTTTCAATACATTCATGTGGCAAGGAAATCAGTGATACTGAGAGAAATAGAAAACAAGCAAGAAGGAGCAAGCTCCTTTTTCTGCCTCAGACTTAACAGTCTCCCTCCAGCAATTTCTAATGGCAGATCCTACCAGGGAGCCAGCTGGCAAAGGAGGAACGTGTTCTCAGTCTCCTGGTACCAGCATCACAAAGCAAGCATGAGAGGATGGATTTGAAGCTCAGAGAAAATAGCTTAATATCCAGCAGCACAGATACACGTAAAATAAAGATGCATTCTGTATTTGTTGGCATTTTACATAGAAGGAAAGAAACTATACATAATTACATTACATTTTTCTAGAAGATGTATGTAATTTTTTTTTTAATAATTAAAGCTAAGGAAAGCACTATGTTGTGGTGGCAGAAAAAAGCTCAATAGGATATAAAATGCAGGTTATCTGCCCTCCACTGAAGAAACTGATTATGTTCTCCTGATGTAACTGTAACCAGTGCGGTATAAGACAGTAAACCCATTATCTGGTTAGCTGTTTTTATTACTCCAAGAAACAAGGTCCTCCCTGCTCCTTTCCCCCTCTTCCATGTATCTTTCACTCCACAGAGAGAATTAGGGGTAAAATGAGGGGATATATGTGGTTCCGATAAGATGTGGACTTACAAAACCTCTTGTCTTTTATCAAACCCCTTGAGAGTCTTCCTTTTCCCAGTAAAACGACTGTACAGAATTGCAACAGATAATAGCCAAAGCAAATATATATCCGAAACATCAAATGGTGTCATGATGAAAGATACAAACATTGTTGGCTGCACAAGTATTTTAATCTATCAATTAAAATGAAGAAATAAAAGGACTTCTAATTAAAGCAAGGATGTGATAGTCTCTCTTCATACCCCCTCTTGTCAATCCACTCACCGTGTACACATATGCCTTACTACGGCTTTGGCAGCTGATTAATAGAGCTGTAGAAATGTTGGCGAAAATCCAGAAAATAATGATGAAAGTATTTATTAGTGATAAAAGGATAAAGATGCTTAAAATTAATGATTGGAACAATAATTTAGGGTGAAAAACAGGCTGCTGAAGGCACAAGTCAGAAAATGGCACAAATGGTATTAGCAGAGTAGAATAATATCAGACTAATCTAACACACTAAACTTGACAGTGAGTTAGAAATGCAGTGCTCCTACTTGTAGCAACATCAATATATAAATGTAAGTTGGAAATATAAATGAAATAAATGCCATCTACTCACATATAGCAAATGTGCTTTGTATGTAAATTATTTTGTGCTTCATATTTATGGGCCAGATTTTTAAAATCTGCCTATATAAACCAGGGAATTAAGGGCATACATCTTATAGACAAAGGAAGAGATGGATTGGGGTTTTCCATGTAAAGAAACCCACAGATTTGATAGAAAGAGGCAACTATCAGAATACTGAATACTTAGCCTGTGCTACTTCTTATGTGGAAAATCTCATTCTTGATTACCCATAAGATCAACGCCTAATGGAAAAACCTGTGAGAGACTCCAAGTTTAAGAAAGGATTTAAAGCATGTTTATTTCTACTCCCTCTGATAAAATGCACTAAAATAATAGTGATTATATAACTCATATTGCATATAATTGGAGAAATATAGATAATGGCAGATTGAGTTATGTAAAATGGAAAATGTTCTTAATTTTAATCCATTCCTGTAGGTGTGAACCCATTAGTAAGTAGGACCTTTTGAAAATGTTGTTTTTAGTTAAGGTATAGCCAAGTGAATTAGGATAGTTCTTTTTCTTTTTTCCTGGAGGCCTTATAGAGAAGACCACAACAAGGAAGCTATAGGACAGAGTAGGAGCCAGAAGTCAATAGAACCTGGAAAAAAAAAGAGAGGACAGCACCATGTGATGGGAAAGGAACCCTGGGACTGCTGGTAAGCCAGAATGCTACTAACCCCAGGAGGAACCTAGTCCTCTAACCTCTGAAACCATGAGACAATAAAAAAGCCAACCCATTGTTTGATTGTGTGGTATTGGTAATAGTAGCTGGGAAACTAACACTATATTTATATAAATATAGAGATATAGATATAGACATACTTAAACCTACAACATACATATCCAAGAAACTCAATGGACACAAAAGAGCATAAATGTAATGAGATCACACCACAAGACATATAATCAAACTGACAAACGCAAAGATAAAGATAAAATATTGAAAGCAAGTGAGTATCAACTTATCATATACAAGGAGTCTTCAGAAAGGTTAAGTGACAATTATCATCTGAAATCATGGAGTCAAGAAGGCAGTGGAAAAATGTAAAAGTGATGGAAGAAAAAAATGATCAATCAATAATTCTTTATTGGTCAAAACTCTCCTTCAAAACTGAAGGAGATGTTAGGACATTCCCAGATAAACAAAAGCTAAGGGAGTTTGTCACCACTGTATCTTCTGTACAAGGAATGCTAAAGGGAGTTCTTCCAGTTGAAAGAAAAAGACACTAGACAGTAGCTTGAAGCCATATGAGGAAATAAAGATCTCCAGTAAAGATAATTATATGGGTAAATATAAATGGCAGTGTTATTGGTTTTCTCTGGATTTTAACTTCTCTTTTCACTTCTTATATTATCTAAAATTTATATGCATTAAAAGTAATTATTAATCTATTATGTTAGGAACACAAGTTACAAGGTGGAAAAATCTTTGACAGGAGCAACATATGGGGGAAAGAGATATAGGAACATAGTTTGAGTAAACTATTGATATGAAGTCAGTATAAAGTCAAACAAGATTGTTATGGATTTTGTATATTAAATTAAAGCTTCATGTTGATCATGGAGAAAAAATATTTTTAAAAAATCTACAAAAATGAAATGAGAAGAGATTCTGAAGAGTTCAGGGCAAAAGATCAACTAAAACCAAGATTAGCCTGTAAAATAAGTGTCGGGCACAGATGAGACAGAGGTCACATGCTCACTGCAGAGATATAGCAAAGCTGTCTCTGTGGGAAAAGGCACCTGATGTCCTGAAAAGACTGAAGTGTTGCAAAGCTGCTTGAGTCTGGGGCAGAAGGAGGCCTTGGGACGCGTGTAACTTTTGACTCTTCTGGTCACAAGGAAGCAGATGGTTCAGCTCTTGCTTCCTGCTCCCTCATTCTTTAGTGACATTTTTTACTTTCCTTACCTCACAGCCCTATAAAATAAACAGTGCTGAATCTCTAAGGGTCTTTGAGTCTCCATCCAAGCTCAGAGTCCCACCTGGTCCCAGCTTTAACTAAATCTTTGTCTCTTGTGTTTCTTTCTTAATTCCCTGTCACTTTCCTTCAGTCCCAATACTGAGCCATGGTGGTCGGAGCAAATAAGAACTGAGGAAAAATGATATAAGACTCACAAAATGTAAATAGCAGAATGACAGAAGTCAGTCCTCATTTTCAGTATTTGCTTTAAAAGTAAATGGTTTAAATGCACTAATCAAAGGGCAAAGATTGGCAGAATGAATTGAAAAAAAAAGTACAAGTCAACTATATACAGTTTACAAGAGACCCACCTTAAATTAAAAGGCAAATTGGTTGGAAAATAAAAGAAATTATGAAGACATTCCATGCAAATAGTAACCAAAACAAAGCTGAGGTGTCTATACTAATATCAGACAAACACATATTAAGTTGAACACTGTTAAAAGGAATGAAGAAGGATACTTTATATTGATAAAATCAATTCAAGAATGTGTAGCAATTGTAAATACATATGCACTTGATAGCAGAGCCCCAATATATATGTAAAACACTGACAGAATTGAAGAGAGAAATAGATTGCTCTGAATTAATAATAGGAGACTTCAAAGCATCATTTTTGATAATGGAGAGAACTAGACAGAAAATCAGTAAGGAATGAGAGAACTTGAAAAATACCATAAAACAACTAGACCTAACAGACATAGATCACTTCACCCAACAGCAGATAATGCATACTTTTCAAGTACAACAGCACATAACACATACTTTTCCAATACATTAAGATCATTTGCCAGGATATATCAAATGTTATGTGGTAAACGAAGTCTTGAGTAATTTTAAAATTTTGAAATCATATGAAGTATATTCTTTGACCCCAGTGGAATTAGGCTAAAAGCCAACAACCTAAGGAGAACTAGAAAATTCAAATATATGTAGAAATTAGTTGATATTTCTTGTAGAACAAATAGATAAAATAACAAATTACATAAAAATAAGAAAATAACTTGAGACAAATGAAAATACAACCTACCAAAACTTATACAACCCTGTAAAGACTGTTCAGTGGGAAATAAACAGCTATAAAATGTTAAATTAAAAAGATTAAATTCCCAGTGCCTGCCTATGCAAAAAAAAAAAAAAGAAGAAGAAGAGCTTAAATCAGTAAACTAACCTCATATCTGGAAGAATAAGAAAAAGAAAAGAAGGGAATTTAAATTAAAAGAAGGAAAGAAATAATAAAGGTTAGAGCATAAATAAGTGATATAGAGAATAGAAAGCAAGAGCAAATCAACTAACCCAGAAGTTGGTTCTTTGAAAAGATCAATCAAATTAACAAACCTTTAGCTAGACTGACAATGAAAAAATAGAGAGGATGCAACTAACAAAAATCAGAAATGAAAGTGGGACATTACTAATGACTTTACAAACATATAGAAAGATTATATGATGAATTATAAACAATTTTATACCAAAAAATTAGATAATCTAGATGAATTGTACAAATTTCCAGAAACACACAAATTATTAAAACTAACTCAAGGAGAAATAGAAGATCTCAACTGAAAAATAACAAGAAAGATTGAAGCAGTAACCAAAAACCTCCCAACAAAGTCCAGAGCCAGATTGTTTCATTGGGTAATTTTATAAAACACATAAAGAAGAATTAATGCCAATATTTCTCAAAATCTTTGAAAAATCAAAGACAGAGTACTCCCCAACTCATTCTATGAGGCCAGTGTCATCCAAATAACAAAGGAAGATAAACACATCACAAGTAAAGAAAAATATAGGCCCATATACCTTATGAATATAGATGCAAAAATCTTCAACAAAAGAATAGCAAACTGAATCCAACAGCACATTAAAAGGATTTTATACTATGACCAAATAGGATTTATCCTAGAAATTCAACAGTGGTTTAACATAGGAAAACCAGTCAATGTAATACACCAGAATAATAGAATGAAAGAAAAAACACGTGACTCTCTTAACTGATACCAAAAAAAAAAAAAAAAATTTGACAAAATCCAGGACACTTTTAAAAAAAAAATTATTGACAAATCTTCACACACTGTCCATACATAGTATACAATCGATGGCTCACAATATCATCACATAGTTGTGTATTCATCACCATGATCATTTTTAGAACATTTGCATCACTGAAGAAAAAAAAGAAAAAGAAAAGAACCATACATGCTATACCTATTACCCCTTCCTCTCATTGAAAACCCCATTTATTTTACTCCTTATTCCACATTATTTATTTATTTTTATCCATATTTTTTTGCACATTTGTCCATACCCTGGATAAAAGGAGCATCAGAAATGAGGTTTGCACAATCACGCAGTCACATTGTAAAAGCTATATCATTATACGATTTTCTTCAAGAATCAAGACTACTAGCACACAGCTCAACAGCTTCGGGCACCTCCCTCCAGCCGCTCCAATATACCTTAAAAAGGGATATCTATATAATGCATAAGAATAACCTCCAGGATAGCCTCTTAACTCTGAAATCTCTCAGCCACAGAAACTTTATTTTGTCTCATTTCTCTCTCCCTGCTTTCGGTCAAGAAAGGTTTCTCAATCCCATGATGCCAGTTTCAGGCAAATCCCTGGAGTTCTATCCCATGTTGCCAGGGAGATTTACATCCCTGAGACTCATGTCCCACTTGTGGGGGAGGGGAGGGTAGTGAGTTCACCTGCCAGGTTGGCTTAGAAAGAGAGGCCACATCTGAGCAAAAAAAGAGATTCTCTGGGCATGACTCTTAGGTATAATTATAAGTAGGCTTAGTTTATCTTTTGCAGGAATAAGTTTCACAGGTGCAAACCCCAAGATTGAGGGCTCAGCTTATTGATTTTTGTTGTCCTCACTTCTTGTGAGAATATCAGGAATTCTCCAAATGGGGAAGTTGAATATTTCCTCCTTTCTCCCAAGACCCATAAGGGAACTTCCAACACCCTTTTTTGTTGAAAACGCTCAAAAAATAGGAAAGGAGGGAACTTACTCAATGTGATAAAGGGCATTTATGAAAAATACATAGCTGACATGATATTCAATTGTGAAAGACTGAAAGCTTTCCCTTATAACATCAGGAATAAGACAAGTGTGTTTGCTTTCACTACTGATATTCAAATGGGGGCTGGAAGTTCTAGTCAGGTCAATCAGGCAAGAAAAATAAAGGAATACAAACTGGAAAGGAAGAAGTAAAACTATTCCTATTTCCAAACTTAATAATTTAAGTATATTAATTCCAAAGAATCCACAAGAAAGATACTAGAGAAAATAAACACATTTAGCAAACTTTTATGGAACACAATTTCAACACTCAAAACTCAGTTGTATTTCTCTACACCAGCAATGAACAGCAGAAAAGGAAATTGAGCAAACAATTTCACTAACAATAGCATCTAAAAATAAAAATATCTGGGAATAAATTTAAATGAGGATATAAAAGCCTTGTATTCTTATAACTAAAAAATGTTACTAAAAGTGACTACAGAAGACTTATACAAATGGATAGGTATCACATATTCATTGACTGGAATACTTAATATTCTTAAGATGTCAATAATATCCAAATTGATTAAAATATTCAATGTAATCCCAATCAAAATTATAATTACCTCTTTTTTTCAGAAATCAAAAAGCCAATATTCAAATTCATATAAAATGGCAAGGGATTCTGAACAGCCAAAACCATCTTGAAAAGGAAGAAAAATTTTAAAGGACTCGCACTTTCTGATTTCAAAACTTAATATAAAGCTACGGTAATCTAAAGAGTATGCTACTAACATGAAGACAGACAAATAGACAAGGAATATAATTGAGAATTCAGAACAAAACCCACACATCTGTGGCCAATTAATATTTTCCAAGTTTACTCAATGGGGAAAGAATAGTCTTTTCCAAAATTAAGCTGGGAAATCTTTTTCTCCATAAGCAAAAGAATGAAATTTTACCCCTACCTTGAACCATATATAAAAACAACTCAAATGGATCATCAATCTAAATATAAAAATTTTTAAAAAAAAGTATTAGAAGAAACCATAAGGGGGACTTGATTTAGGCAATGTATTCTTAGATATAACACCAAGAGCACAAGCAATAAAAGAAAAAATAGACAAACTTTACTTCAAAGAACATTACCAAGAAATAAAAAAATACAGAATGGGAGAAAATATTTGGAAATCATATATCTAATAGGGATTTACTATCCAGAATATATTAAGACTTCATACTATTCAACAACAAAAAGGTAGCTCAATTAAAAATGGAAAATGAATGTGACTTCATATACAAATGCCCCATAAGCATATAGTAAGACACTCAATATCATTAGCCATTAGGGAAACGCAAACCAAAATCACAATGAGATACCACTTCACACTCACAAGGTTGATTATTATTAGCAAAATTGAAAATAGCAGATGTTGACAAGAATGTAGAGAAGTAGGAACTCTCATTCATTGTAGATGGGAATATAAAATGGTACAGCTACTATGGAAAACAGTTTGATGGTTCCTGAGAAAGTTAATCATAGAACTGCTATATGACCTGGCAATCCTCATAGGTATATACCCCAAAGAATTGAAAACAGGAACTTAAGCTGATATTTGTACATCAATTTACTTAACAACATAATTCACAGTAGCCAAAAGGTGCAGGCAACCCAAGTATTCATCAAAACATGAAAAGATAGACAAAATGTGGTATATACATAAGATCAATATTATTCGGCTATAAAAAGAAATGGATTTCTGACATATGTTACAACGTGAATGAACCTTGACGACATCATGTTGAGTGAAATAAGCCAGATGCAAAAGGGCAGATATTGTATAACCTCACTTATATGAAATGCATAGAATAAGCAATACATAGAGACAGGAAGGGGATTTCAGGTTATCAGATGGGTAATGAGAGGAGATGGGGAGTTAATGCTTGATGGGTCCCTAGTTTCTGTTCAGGGTGTTAAAATTTGGGGTAATAGATATTGTGATGCTAGCACAATGTTGTGAATATAATTAATGTCATGATTACATATGTAAAGGTGACTAAACTGTGAAAATTTGCTAACAAACAATATTCTAGCTCCATGATTTTATTGCCACAGCATTGAATGTCTTTTCCTGTTCTTAACTTAGCTTCTGTGTATTAACCCTGACTCTCACCTGATATGAATTTTATGTTCTAGTCAAACTCGCTAATCCATAGCTCACTCTTAGCATACACCATCTCTCAATGACACCCCAATACTTGAATATGCCATTATCATCCATATCTGTTTCTTAAAATCCAATTAATTAGGCCTTGCATATTTAACACATATGTTTTTCAGATTTCTTGCTCAATGATCTGTCTCTGTGCACAAATGGACTTCTTCCTCCTTGGAATTCACAAAAGTCCTTTATCCAAACCTCTCTTATTAACCCTACTGTATCATATTCTATACTAAGGATATTTATGAAATTTCCTAAAACGTATTCATATAGACGCACTGTGTTACTGATTATACCTTCTTTGTTTTATTTTAGCCCTACAATATCATATTAGATATCTTTTATGGAGCAAAAATATACAGGTTTGTATGAATGGATTAAATGAATGGCCTATTAGGTCAATTCAGTGTACATCCCAAAGTTTCCATTGTCTACTGTGTAAAGGGCTAAGGACAGTTCTTACGGGGCAAAATGATCATTAAATCTCTGTTCTATGCCTGCTATGTACAAGGCATTACCTCTATCCAGTGTTACATCATGTTAATTGTGGGACTGATCATAGTAATACTTAACTTCTGAGGTTTAGGATGGAAAAGAGGAGCCATAGGGAATTTGTTCTCCAGCATCAGAAGTGTCAAAATGGATTTCTAAGGAGGGATGTCACCAAAACATTTAAAATATAAGTTTAATGCTCAAAACCTTTCAGTGGCTCTGAAAAAGAAATACTGTTTTAAGCTTCAGTGACTTACTCAGGCATCAAAGTAAACAGAAATGTAAAGTTAAGTGTTCTACCAGAGCACTGAATCTGAGAATACTAACATTCTTGTGTAAATGAGTATGATAAATATCATTAAACAAGTTTTACTCTAAAACAATTCAAAATCTCATCTGCATCATGGAATAATCACTTTTGAAACCATGAACAACTGAAGCCATTTGGAATAAAACTATTTGTTAAAATTGATTTCCATCATCTTTGGGACTAGGGGGAAATGGTGCTATCTAAAATTATTTCTATCAAAACTCGACCTATGGATATTAGATATAGACTGTGTCTGTAAGGTGAAACTATTCATGAAAATGGAAATTCTAAGTACTTTACACCCTTAGGAATTTTGATGCTATCAAGTTTTGTGGAAATAAACGAGATTTATTCAAAGTATTTAAATATATTCATTAAAGTACTCAGTAGGATAAAAAGAATACTGGGACTCTCCTGTGGTTTCTGTTTTCTCTAAATGTTAATACTTATCACAGTTTGTATCCTGTCTACCATCAATATTAATGTTTTCAGTCATTCCCTGGAACATCACATACCAGTGGATCCAAGTGTTTCTTATGCTTTTGGTAGAATGTAGTTCATTTCAGATCTTTTGACTGCTTTTTTCATTAATGTAATGATAATGGAATACCAGTTATAAAAACAATTAGATAAATAGCAGCTAACTTTTACTGACTTCTTGCTCCATACCAGGCATCATGTTAAGCACTTGACACCCATCATATTATTTAATCCTCACAACAATCATAGGGTTACTATCCGTTTATTCATAAATGAATCTGTTCCTTTTTGCTGCTGTAAAAAATTACCACAATTACTAACACAACAAAAGTATATTATCTTACTGTTCTGGAATTGAGATCTCAAATGGGTCTCAGTGGGTTACATCAAGGTGCCAGCAGGATTGTGCTCCATTTCAAGACTGTAGGGGAGAAGCTGTGTCCTTGAGTTTTCTGCTTCTAGAAGCCACTGATATTCCTTGGCTCGTTGTCTCCTTCCTCCAACTTCAAAGCCAGGCACTTTGGGCCAATTCCTTCTCAATCCACTATCTCTCTGGTTCTCCATAGTCACATCTTCCTCTGGCTCTTTTAAGAACTCTTTATCATATTAGGCCCACCAACTAATACAGATAATTTTGCTATTTTAAGGTCAACTGATAAGCAAACTTAATTCCATTTGCAATCTTAATTACCATTTGCTATATAACCTAATGAATTCACAGGCTCCAGGATAAACATCTTTTGGAAGATATTATTATTTTTACCACCACAGACGGGAAAAATAGAAGCTTAAAAGGAATTATCATTATACCCAAGATGACCAGCAAATGGCCATGTTTTGCCTGACCTCATAACACACCCACTGCATGATCTCAAAAAAAAAGGGTTTACTGACATTATTTTCTCCAGTTGGAAAAATTAAGGGATCTAAACTGAGCCTGAAAAACTAGTTGAAAATTAAGGGGAGAGGGTAAAATATCAGTCTTTATGCAATTCCTAAATATTTGGAAGCATCGGATCACTTGATGGTTGTATTTTTCACTTTTTCATCCAGTTGCTTTTCTTCTTTTTGCCTGTGTACAAATCTTGAATCATAGAGTGGAGAATGAACTTCTATTCGGAAAATATGTGGAGTAAACAATTAAGTAAAATTAATCAAGTAAAGTTAATTGCCATTGATAATATACTTAGCTGGCCTGAACTTGCTGGAAATTATATATATATATAGTATGCTGTATGGTGAGGTCACATTTCATTCTTTTTTACATGTGAGTATCTCATTATTGCAGCACCATTTGTTGAATTTTTGTTTGTTTTTTCTTTCTTTTGTTTGCTTGTTTGTTTATTTTTGGGAAGTGCATGGACCAGGAATCGAACCTGAGTCTCCTGCATGGCAGGCAAGAATTCTACCACTGAACTACCCTTGCACCTGCATATATTTTTTTGATCTTTACGTTTTCAATCTTAATTTCTCTGACCTATGATACTACAGAATTTTTTACTGAATAATGAATGAATTTCTTTCTTCTGTGACCCTGCTACTTGACAGTCATGAGAATTTGGGCAAGTGACAACTTTTTAACATTTCAATTTCTCCATCTATAAGCAAGAACAATAATGGTATCTGTTTCATAGGGGTGACGTATATTAAAGTATACACTTCATCGCATATTCACTTGAACAATAATAGCACTCCAATTATTTTTGCCAATCTTTTAGAAACCTGTTCTTTATAATAGACATAAAACTAATAAGATTAATAGTAGTTACTTTTCAATAAAATACACATCCAAACCAGACATTGTTGAATGGTTTATATTTTATCACTTCTTGCATAATTTACAAACCTCATACAATTTGTGAAGGAATATGGCAATGGAATATAAGAAAACATAACTGCCTTCTTTTTTCATTTGTTATTCAGCATCTCTTGATCTTACAAACCCATTTGAGGCATGAATCTAAATGAATAGCATTTGCAAATATCAGATAAAGAAAGTGGACTTGCCCTAATGACTCGTGGTTATTGTTTTCTGGCAGTGGTTTAACTTGATGCACCAGTGCCTTCTGTGAACTTTGAGCTAATTCTTCAAAACTCAGATGATTCAATGTATTTATTCCTCGGTTGATGAAATTCCAGAAAATAGGTGTTATCATTGCCATTTTGTGTCTGTCCAGCCCTGGAGAATTGCTATAGCCTGGGAATTGCTATAGCTTTAATCAATAGAAAATAATTTTATTTAATTATGGGGCCCAAATAGTATGAAGGTCAATATTCTCCTACCCAAAAATATTATTACTTAATAGCAGTGATACTGACCAAAACTGGTGGATTCTTTGCCCAGTGCATTCAAATTACCACTTTCTGAGACACCAGGCTTTCAAAGAGAAAAACTGTTTACTGCTAGGTATGAAGCAGGAGATCAGGCAGCCTATTGGCCTAAAAATTTCTCTCACAAACTGCAGTAATTCTAATAGTTTTATGGTATCAAAAGATGGGCAGGTTTTAGAATAAAGAGCACAGTGGTCCTAGATGTTGTAATTAGAGGTGATCTTTGCACATGTGCAGGTTGATTACATGCTTAGTCACAGAATATATGTAAGGAAAATATGATGATGGGTGTTGTTTTAGTTTACTAAGGCTGCTGGAATGCAATACACCAGAGACCACTTGGCTTTTATAAAAGGGATTTATTTTGTTACAAATTTACAGTTCCTTGGAAGAAAGGTAGCTAACTTTTATCTTGGTTTCTGTCACATTGCAACATCTGCTGGCTTCTCTATTGGCTGCTGGGTTCAAATGGCTTTCCCAGGGGCATTTCCTGTCTGTATCACCAAAAATCTGAGTCTGCGTCAGCTCTGAGCTCTGAACTGAATTGTGCTGAATGGTGCCAAGAAGCTGAGTAGCTGTCTCCCTCTTCTAACTCTTCCTTTTGAGCCTCCAGATAATTAAATTAAACATCACTCATTGCAGAAGGCATGCCCCTTAGCCAACCATAAATGTAATCAATCATAGATGAAATTCTCATGCTGATGGTTTAAGTCCACAGCAAAAGAACAGCTGGGCACCGTCACCTGACCAAGTTGATACCTGAACTTAACTACTACAGGCATGATTTTTAGGATTATAATGAGATATAGGTCACTTATAGGTTAAAGTCTAAGCTACTGCATATGGAAGGCCAGCCCATTTCAGGTAGATTCAGCTTTGGTTATCAAGATAACTTTGGAATTGGGGTGGCCTAATGCCCTTCATTAATAAACATCAGGGGCTTTCTTTAGTGACCATAAGACTCTAAAGTTGAAAAGCAGGATAAAATGAGTACTAGTGGGTGTCAGTCACAAGATTTTTACAAACACAAGGACAAAAGATTAAGGCTATACAATCATTATCAGAAATCAAGGCAGCTGGATTACAGTTTAGAGATTTCTGGTATTTCCCTCTGTCTACTCTATTATACCAGAAAGTAAGGAAGGAATATCTATATAATGCTTCATTAATCATAATCATGCTTACATCTTAACTTCTTGGTTACAATTCCTCCCTCTCATTTGATAATTCTCTCAATCTTGAGGGCTATCTGGTGATGACCATTCTGACTATTTCATGCTAAGAAGGGGTGTCAACATTATGGGCAGAGAGAAGGAACTGTTGTTTTTTTCGTTGGAGGGTCCAGAACATCTGGATTTCAGGGCTTATCTGGCATAGGAACAATCTGAAGGCTTTAAGTCTCTGAAAAACAAACTTAATAAGTAAAAGTTTTATAGGGCTTTTTTTAGGGTTTCCAGGAACACTGTTGCTTGGGGCTTTCCATACTGTGGCAGTTTGCAATATCTGGCTGAAATATGCATAAGAGTAAACTCCAGAATGAGGTTACTCATTTTAACTGCTATCAATACATGATATTAATCATATTTGCAACATTGTGCTAATAAGCACCACCATCCATTATCAAAAACATTTCATCACCCCAAAGAAAATCTCTGTACCTATCAAGTAGTAACTCCCAATTGCTACCCTCCTCCCCCAGCCCCTGGTAAACTGAATTCCACTTTCTGACTCTGTGTATTTGCTTATTCTAGGTATTCCATGTAAGTGAAATAATACAATATTTGTCTTTTTGCATCAGGCTTATTTCACTCAGCATCATGTCTTCAAGATTCATCCATGTTGTAGCATGTATCAGAACTTCATTCCTTTTATGGCTGAATAATATCCCATTGGATGTATATACCACATTTTGTTTATCCATTTATGTGTTCACGGACCTTGAGTAGCTACCACCTTTTAGCTATTGCGAATAATCTGCTATAAATGTTGGTTTCTCAGATTATATAGCATTGGAAGCCAACAGTTCATAGGTTCCAATGCCCCCTTACATGTACGTAGAGCTTGCATTCATCTTTAAAGTGCCTCCCTGCAAAATATGAAAGGACACAGAGAACATCAGGCATTTGGGATTAGCTCCAACACGAGAGACTAAAAGCAATGAAAAAACACACAAATGGAACTCTGCAAGAATGAGAGAGTGGGCACAGGGGTGAAGAGGGAGATAAAAGGAGTTTTAAATTTGAAAATCTATGGAAAATTTAACTTTGAATAGATTAAACTTTGGAAATCTGCTTCAATGCAGAGCAAACATTTAGAGATGGGTACAGGAGGAAAACAATTTAGACCCATCAGTTACACTTAAGGTATTTATCCTAAGGACTTAAAGCTATATAATTTTGTCAAAGGACAGCCTTTTCTACTCACCATAGTTTGTTTTTTTTTTTTTTAACCGAGACTTTTTTTTTTCACGTGGGCAGGCTCTGGGAATCAAACCTGGATCTCTGGCATTGCAGACGAGACTCTGCCACTGAGCCACCATTGCACCACGCACCATAGGTTATGATATGAAGTATTCTATTTCTATGTCTGAATAAAGCACTATTTCCTTTTGATTTATTCTTAGATCTAAAAGATATTTAAATCTGCTTTAAATTGTTAATTAGTATATAGCATACAAGCAGACAGAATATGTCTTATAAAATTTCCACTTTAAGAAGTTTTCTTTGTGGGCAAATATATGACTTCTTCATTATTGATTTCTTTTTTGATTGTTCAGTGGGCATATGTAGGGAATAACATCATGAATGTGTATTTAATGCTAATGTGTATAAAAAATAAAACTTGTTGATAAGATTATTCAGATCATTATATATAGACATACACGTGTGCAAATATATACATATAAAATCTTGCTTATATTTTTCTCCTTTATCTAAAAGTTATGAATTGCATATACTTAAAAATTCTTCTATAATTATATTTTTACTAGGTAAGAAGACAAAGCTGATACTTTTCAATAAACAATTCCTTAACTAAATCATGCTATGTAAATATATAATGGAATAAAAAGCAGCTAATTGCAAAATGGTCACAGATTTTTTGCAGATGTAGAAGATGACAAAAAAAGGTAAAAATTATACTAAAAAATTCTCAGTTAAAAAACAAAGAAAACCTCAGCTACAGTATGGTCCCATCCTTGTTTAAAAGAATATATATATATATGCATGTATATATATGCATGTCTATATGTGAATAGCCCTGCCTATAAATAAATTTGGAAGTATGTACCAGAAATGTTAACAGTGGTGATCTTTAAATTGTGCAGTATAAATGGTTGTCACTTTGTCCTTTATAATTCTGAGTTAATCTGATTTTTATAACCACGCTGCACTTTATAATAAAGCAAAAACAATAATACCACTTTCCATTTCGAAAATAAATCACTAGGTAAAGAGGATTCCATGAATCATGTTTCAAAGAAAATAACTACTCTTTGCAATAACTCTTGTATATCCAAAGTTTCATAAATTAAAATGGAATGAAACATTATAAAAATAAATACTCATGTACTCCTGAAGATTGGTCATTTTCCAAAAATAATGGTCACCATTGTTACAACTCTCAAGAACTCTGTGAAGCATTATAAATCCTGTTATGGTTATTAAAATGTTCTTTTATTCTTTAGTTAAATAATCCAACATGTATAAACTCTAGCTGTAGCTTTTTTATATTTTCTCTAAAGATATGCTCCCAAATATTTGTCAGGTTGACCTTGGAAATAAGTAGCTTCCCTTTCTCTTTCCTAAAATGGATTAGAGACTATACACATCTAGAGATAACTTTTATTCTGCTTATATGGGTGCTGCATGATGTAATAAATGACTGTACTCTTTCCACAGAAGAGTTTTAATTGTATAAGTTGTTTACTCCGGAGCTAAGATTTATTAAGTCATGTAAGTGTATATAAGTTTTACTATAGCATTTTTTATGACAAATCATATAATAAATTTTATCATTTTTATGATTTTTATTTTCATACAATGAGGAATTTAATTGGAAATCTGTTCATGGACTTTATTTCACTGCTGAGTCTATATTACCTACTGGAATGGGGATAAGACATATTATTTTAATTTAATTTTCTGTGTTTTCAGTAATGAATGTTCTGTGATTTTTTACATGACATACATCAGATCAAAATTTACTATTCCCATTCCATTTAGTAAAATAACCCAAACCATATGGTTTCTATGTGATAGTTTAACTGGTACATGATATGCCTTTTTCTCTTCTCTGGCATTCAGCATGATTATACCAAAATCCTATACTGTGGGGCATCTCTGATCTTATATGATGAGAAGTCCAACCCCCTTTTCTTAGGTTGTTAACCAGCCTTAGAACACAGGTTTTCAAAGAACAGATAAACCAAAAATGACCATGTTCGATTTTAAAATGTCAATATTCATGTTCCCTTAAGAAGAAAGGACCATTTTAGGACATTCAGTTGATTTACAAATTACTTATACTGCCTAATGTATAAAACATTTTAATGAAAGTAAGGTTTTCATCATGAACATTGTACCAAATTCCTAAGTCCAATATCTATCATAATGGGGTGAAAGTCTTAAGCATTAAACTGTCCTCTAAGTTAAGGAAGTTGTCTAGGCTCAATTTCCAGCAGTTTCTGAATGTGATTTAACTGGATATGTAGTGATTCCATATCTTGTTACTATCCATTTTAGGGAAGGTTCATTCCATCTAAGTGAATTCTCTTCCTCAATATTTATTTCAAATAACTCCCTAGACCATTTCTTGGCTTATGTTTAAATAACTGAAGAGACTATTTCATGTGGAAAATCAGGAAAAGAAAACTTCAAATTTCAGTGTTATTAATCTTTTCTTCGTGAACAGTCTAATTATAGGGTGTCAGTACTAAGATGTAACCAACAATGTGAAAAGCATTTAATGAATACATGTATTTGCAAGATAGTAGAGGGAGAATTGATTTGGAAACCCCTTAATGCCTGATATGCTTTTCCTTAATTTCATTCCAACAATTTCTGCAATGCCTATTTGTAAAATAACCTTATACATATGCATTTAAAACATCTCAATATATTGGATGAATTTCATTAATAATTTGATCCTATCATCATTATATGTCAAGTTATTAATAAGCAGAGAATTTAGCAAAGGTAGCCACAAGGGATGCAGTTTTGTAGATACCTTCTGTTCTAGAGTGCTAGCTGGCCGGAATGCAATATACCAGAAACAGAATGACTTTTAAAAAGGGGGATTTAATAAGTTGCTAGTTTACAGTTCTAAGGCTGAGAAAATGTCCCAATTAAAACAAGTCTTTAGAAATGTCCAATTTAAGGTATCTGGGGAAAGATACCTTGATTCAAGAAGGCCAACGACGGTCAACGTTTCTTTCTCAGCTGCCAGGGCACATGGCGAACATGGCAGCATCTGCCGGCTTTCTCGTGGCTCTACCAAAAGGGACTCTCTTTAAAATGTTCCCTCTTTTAAAGAATTCCAGTAAGTAACTCCACCTTCAGTGGGTGGAGACACACCTCAATGGAAATCATCTAATCAAAAGTTACCACCCACAATTGGGTGGGTCACATCTTCACAGAAACAATCAAAATGCTCCCACCCAGCAATATTGAATGAGGATTAAAGGGCATGGCTTTTCTGGCATCCACCACAGATTCAAACCAGCACACCTGCCTTCAGAGAGCCTGAGTCAATTAGGGGGTTTCAAATTTTGGTGACACTCTATTCACAGTTGCATCCTTTTAAGGAAGGATATCTAGAGAAGATACTGTTGATGAACATACTTCGTCAGCCTTGACCCTATAAATAAGAAATTGTTTCTCTAGCTTTTATTCTATGTATCATGGAAAATAGTTCAGAGACCTAGTTAAGGAATTACAAACCCCACACAAGTCTATTCATCTATTTAACAAGTTTTATTAAGTACTTACCATGTTCCTTCCATTATTCCAGGCAATCAGGAGCTTGGGTTCTGATTGAGGATATAAAGAATTAAGCCATTGCAATTACCATTATAGTGAAAGTCTATTTTGCTAGGGAAGGTTGAAAACAAAGTAAGTAGCCCATTCAAGTCCATTCTAGGGCTGTCAAGGACAACTTCTTCCAGAAGATGGTCACTAAGCCCACACTTGAGTAAATAGAAGTCAATCAGCTGAAAGTAGGAGAAACTGAAAAATGTTTCAGATTTCAGAGAACAATGGCATTGGGCCATCCATTAGATTTTAGTATCTCAGTGTTTATTTGCCACCCAGGACAGCCTGACAGTAAACGAGAAAATTTGCCTAACTGCCTCAGAAACACACTTTCACTAAAAAGTAATGAACGGTGTGCTTCACCATTTTTCTTTGGGCTCTGTCTCATTCACGAATCCTTTTCTATGCAAATAAACTCTCAACATGTTAAAAAAACAAAGCAATGGGCACCCTTTTATTAAAGGAGAGTATCAGGAATGTAACTGACACCAGTCATTTGTGGATCAAACAGTCAATATGGAGTTATACAACATAGGTGCCATATACCCAGGTACAGAATTACCTGCCCTCATTCCAATACACAATAGTTAGAATTGTCTATCTAAGACACTTCCACAACAAATATAGTACAAGAAAAGATACCTCTCTTTTTCCTTCCTCCCTGAGCTTGGAAGTACAGGGTTCATGAAGCTTCTGGTGCACAGATGTGTAAGAGCCAAACAGGACTCCCGAGTGGAGAAAGATGTTCGTTTATAGGTGTATGTGCTGGCTTGAAACTGTTATGTACCCCAGAAAAGATTATGTTCTTTTGATCCATTCTTGTGGGGGCAGACTTGTTGTTGGGTGGGACCTTTTGATTAGGTTTCCATGGAGATGTGACCCAGCCCATTCGAAGTGGATCTTAATCCCTTTGCTGGGGTCCATTATGGACAAAAGACAGAAACACCAGGAGAGAGGATTTGGAGAGAAAATGCCCCAGGAGAAACAAGCAAAGACCCAAAGGAGCTGAAGAGCTTAGAGAAGCTAAGAGATGAAGTTCAGAGAAAAGCCTCTGGAGGAGACAGAGCCATCAAAACTAACCAAGGAGAGAAGGACCAGCACACAATGCCATGTGCCTTCCCATGTGACAGAGGAACTCAGGATGCCAGCGGCCTTTTCTCAGAGAAGGTATCTTCCTCTTGGTGCCTTAATTTGGACACTTCATGGCCTTAGAAATGTAAGTTTGTAACCTAATGATCCCCAACTGAAAATGCAACCCATTTCTGGTATACTGCCTTCTTGTAGCTTTAGCAAGATGAAACAGTGCCCTTGAATGATCAATGCCAGCAATTTTTACCAAGCAATAGATTTGTGCCCAGTCCATACAGAAACCAATACTGTGGCATCAGGATTTTGAGAAAAGAGTTTTATTGCAAGGCCAACCAGCAAGGATACAGGAGGCAAGCTCAAATTTGTCTCCCCAGTCCAAGAACTACAGGAAATGTATAGGATGAAAATAAAGGGTGGTGGGGACATGGGGACAGTGACAAGTGTTCAGGTTAGCATATGCTGATTGGCTGTTTATAGAATTGTCTGTAGATGGTAGGCATGTGCCAGTGGACCGAATCTTACTTTCCTTGTTGAGGGACACTTTGCATTTCATTTGCTTCTGACAACTCCTCAACCTCATAATCTTGATTCTAGGGAAGATGATTTTTGTTCCTAGTGTCTCAGGGGTTGCTCAAGTGGCAAGAAAGCATTTTACAGTTTTCCATTTGTAGCTCAGTTTGCAGCTAAATTTGACTGCATGTAAAACAATCTCAGGAAAGAATTTTAGTAATGGACGATGAAGAAATCCTAAGCAGCTTGCTTAGGATAGGCTTCCAGCTATCTTGCCTATAGTTTTGCAATCACACAAAGCACAGAATAAGCACAGGGTATCACAAATGGGTCCCGTACCATACCAGGTGCTGAGGAAACAGCCTGCACAAGAAACCTTGAAATACGAGACAGACTGCTCATTAAGGGGCGTAAAATAATTTCAATATAGAAATTCAAACTTGAGGGTAATAGACGGTTAAGAATTTCCTAGAAATAAAAAAAGACTAGTAGAGGCAAGACCATGGATTCTTTTCCTACTTGAGGCAAAGGAAACTGGGGATGCCGTTGATATAGTCATTCCTTTGTGAGGAAAGTAAAGTGATAGATCATGTGTCCATTTTCAGATTTTATTCCAGCTGTCTATTGACAGATTTAAGAGATGAATCTGTTGCATTAAGCCATGTATCAGATGCCATGTGAATAATTAATGGGAAGTCTTGTTCATGCACTTTCTATCCTAGACATTTCTAACAAAATGCAAACAGAGCCCATCAGTATAATTTGTAGTCCATTAATACAGTCATATTGTCAAAAAATAAGGAATTTTCTATCCACCTACAATAACAGAAATATTCTATCTTAATTCATTCTTTTATATATTTAGTCCTTCCTTTAGTGAAACAACTACTTTACATCCATCAGTTTAGTAGTCTTTGAGGATACCATGGCAAGAAAGTAATAGATGTGGTCTTAGCATCAAATGGGATATACAACCAGTATAATCAAATATTCACCAAACTAAATATTATAATTACAAAAAAGACAAGAGCCATGAAGAAAAGTTACAAGGTGCTTTTGAACACAGGTAAAATGCAAATAAGTTTTTCTTCTTAGTTTGTGGCACTGCCTTATAATAAAATATTTTGGACATGAAAATTCTGATCCTGGTTTGTGCAGGTATGATAGGCAGAATGCTAAAAATGAACCTCCAAGATTCTCATTCTATTGTTATTCAGGCAAACACGAATCTAGGTACTGCTGTGAAAAGATTTTGCACATTTAATTAAAAGTCCCAAATCAGTTGACCTTAAAATACAGAGAATATTTGCATGTTCTTGAAGTTTCTGCTTCATTCTCAGTAACTTACTAAATTCCAAAGGTCATCCATTGTTATGACACAACTACAAAGTTCTTTCTTATTGCTAGTTGACATCTATCCCCCTGTAGTTTCCAGCTCTGGATCCTAGCTTTAGCTGTAGCTGGAGGATAGCTGTGAGATAAAATATTCAAAGGAGATACAAATAGAGACGACCTGCTTCTAGCAAGGAATAGGTTTAACTGTACCTGTAAACAATGACAGGGTGATTATGGGAACTTGCAATTGGTATGCTACTTTGTGCAAGTCACTTCCAATGAAAGAAATAATTTGGTCCTCACAAGATAAGGATGTGTCTTACATATGAGAATATCAAGGGTTAAGTAAGCTGCCCAACATCATGTAGTCATTAAGTGGTAGAAGCAGAGTGCAATATTTATTTGAATTGCCTTTTGCTATGCTTGTCCCTATAGAAATATAGAGTTTCCTGGTTGAGCAGCCTTGGGGGAATTAGATAAAGTGGTCCATTTAATCATTGATCAGAACTCTTATAGAGAGGGATCAATGTTTAAAAGGGTTTTGTTATTTTTGCATTAGTATTTTCGTCCAGTTCAAATTTTATTGTTATGTTGAGGAAGTTATATATATTTCAGTAAAGATTAACTCATATTCTTTAGGTCCACTGGACAAAAGAACATTTCCCAGTCATAGGAGGTCAGCAATTCCAAAATAGAGAGACATCTGGGAGCCATTTAATAGATAGAATTTTTCAAGTTAGATACTAATGCACTCAATTTTATACATAGTGCTACTCCTCTAATTACTCTCTAAATTGGAGTAGCATCAAGAGTGCAAACCCAACTGAGTTTAATTTTATTTTGGGGTCATATTTTTGGCAGGTTCCTCATTCTACTTAAATTGGGTGACACTCTTCCCATGTCAGTTCTATCTGGCCAATCATAGTTGGTGTCTATTCACTTTTTTTATTTTATGATTCCATGGATTTAGCCACTTTAAAGCCACATTAAAGAATTGTTATTTTGCTGAGGATTGGATATTTTGAGAAATTAATAATAACTCCTTTTATAGAGCAATTTAATGAACTTCTCAATGAATTTAAACAGATAAAAATATTTTAATAATTTGCTTTGAACTGTTTTTCATATGATGTATGCCTGGTATCTTTTATTCTATGTGGTTGAAGTGGAGCAAAATGGAAAGCAACCACCAGTTTTGTTGAACTTATGGAAACCTCATCCCTCTTGTAAATGGGCTTATGCTTATTCAGGGCTTCCAAGTATTGTTAAGTTTAGAATAAAGAGGAGGGTTGTACATATATGTTGTACCTCTGGAATGAAGTTTATTGCATGATTAAATATATATTCATTAGTAAATATTTATCTTCTCTATTCCCTTATCTAGCCTAGGGATGGCAAACAGGTTTTATTGTGTATGCCCCCTCCAGTCAGATATTGGTAGTGATTCCCTGAATGCAGATCTCAAACAATTCTGAGATCAAGGCCTTGTTCTAAAGTGAAGTTCTTAAGTAAAGAGTCCCATGATATATTATCAAGAATACCCTGGACATAGAGGAAATTGTTAGAACATATACTGTGTACCCATGATCTCACCTTTCTCAACTCAAATATGGGAAGGAGGAAGCTCAGTGTGAATGTGAAAAACTTGACTCATCTCATAATTTCTAAGTATCCTAGGCTGAGATGGTGCATTTCCTACCACATTAAAATCTTCATATTAACAGTTGTTATTCTGAGTGCTTTAAATTTATGAATTCATTTCATTCTCACCACACCCCATAAGACAGGTACCATTGTTATTTCATTTTATAGATAAGGAAACTAAGTGTGAAGTTAAGTAACTGCTCATATCACGCTGCTCGCAAGTGATGGAGCTGAGATCTGAACCCAGACAGTATGAGTATTGCAACTTCAATCACTCTACTATTCTCAAAGCATTTCATTTTTCAATGTATTAAAAACATAAAATAGACCACTTTGGGTTTAAATGCAGTTTTGGTGAGAACATCATTTAAATGTATGCTGTTACCCCATTTCAAAACAATAGCAAACATTTCATATAATATTTCATCCCAGTATAGCCACAAGTGTCAATCTCATAACTCTCCTCTCCCTAGTGTTACATTAGTGTTAGACTTGAAGAATTAACTTTATGTCTTGCCACAATATTGTTATTCCTCCCCCCAACTCCAGTGTCTTTCCAATGAGCATAGCTATTACTTTGCTTTGGGTTTATAGCATGCAGTCTTATGATTGTCATCAAATACAGCTTATTAAGTATCTCTTGTTCTTGATATCTTCCTAAAATGAGCAGAAGAAGCAGATACAGTTCTTGTCTATTCAAACTATGGGTCCTCTAGTTTACTTAATTTTCACTTGAAATATTATTAAGGACCATTCAAAATTTATTATAACATTATGACGTTTTTTCCTTAATGTGAGAACTGTACAATGAGAGGGGCAGCTATGTGTTCTATTGGAATGAGGTTTTCGGTTCATCATGCCTATCAAATACTGCCTGGTATTTTAACTATTCCTTCAGCCCACACCTCAAAATGCTTCGGAAGCTGCACCGTAGTCCAGGTTAGATTGATGAATCCTCCTGGCTTCTAATTTAAGTGAACCTGAGGCTGGATATATGCTTATGCTACAGTAGCTGTTACCTAAAGGTGACAGAGAGTGGGGTCTGTCTTATTACTTTCAGTTCCAAATTCAATAGACTGTATGACTTATACAGACTCAGATCTCTGAGAAATAAGTATATCCAGATGCCAAGTGGGTAGGTAATGACAAAATTCATCCCTATATTCCCTATATTCCTTCTTTCTCCATCCTATCAGTGAAGGAATGAGATTAGATTCTAGGCTTCTGGATTATGGTTTTTAGATACCAACACTTGAAATGTAAATATGAATATGAGAAATTACCTCCAAGATATGAAATCCATATAGGACATGTTGGAAGTGGCAAAACCAATATATTACTAAAGAATGCTTATAAAAGTTAAAAAGAAATATGTTACTGCTAATGGAAAAATAGTTTATTTGCATAATTTTCTATTTGATTTAGAAGATGATAATCATTTCCATCGTCACTTTAATCCTAGTGTTTCTACAACATACCAGTATAAATAAAGGTAGAAATAAACAAAGTCTATCTGAAAGTTGATACATGTTAATGGAAATGCCCAGAAGAATCCATGTCTGTATATTCTCAAAGAGAGCTTTATAGATGGTCTTGGACCTTGTTGGGAAAAGGTGTTCTGTAGAGGATTGGAGAGGATCACCTTGGAAGGTGTTGTTTCAACTATTAACACCACTAATGACAGTAATAACTTCAATAATTTATTGAGTAGCTCTACACCAGCGACTTTGCAGCAGTGATCTCATCGAACCCAATAACAGTATGTGAGATACTATTATTTTCTCTGTTTGACAGGTGAAGAGACTGAGTCATAGTGGCATCAAGTAATCTGCCAGAATCAAATGGTTGCAATGTTAGAAGCAAGCTTCAGACCCAGAAATTGTGATTCAAAAGTCCAACCTCCATGCCAATATTCTATATTATTTATTCACCCCCATAGTGTATTTCTCTGCCTCCGAAAGAATATTCAACCAGATGTGCTTAAAGATCCTGGAAAGGGAGTATATGGCACAAGAAGGAAGAATAAATAAGGCAGATGAGAGGTACGCAATTGAAGAAGAGTGGTTGAATATCAGGAAAATATCAAGGCTGTTGACAAGGATAAGAGAAAAGGTCAAAATGGGAAAAGACTTCAAGTTTTCGGTGAAGGGCCACTTAAAGATGAGACTTTAGTTAAAAGATAACATGGGCAAGTGTATACAGGATGTGCATAAAATGTATAAGAAATTATGAAGTCATTAAAGTGAAAATAATTGTCCATGCAAAAGGTGGTCTTCTTCTTTGGCCACTGTTGAAAACAATGAGAAACTAACGCTGGAGGGAAAAAAATATGAATTGACAGGAACTCACATGCAAATCACAAAGAAAAATTAAAAATTAAGCCATGAGAGGATTATTGGAAGATGGTGGAGTAAAGAGTTCTAGACTCAGTCCTTCCACCAGAACAACTATTAAACAGGCAGGAACTGTCTGAGACAAATATTTTGAAACTCTAGAGGCCAGAAAAACACTGCACAGCAACCAGGGAAGAGAAGGAGTAAGAGGCTAATAAATCACGCTAAAGAATAATAAATTGCTCTCTCAAGTGGCATCAATGGGTGCCTATCCCATTCTTGTGGCAGGCTGCCTTGGGGTCCAACACCTAGATAGTTTGCGGGTGATAAAAAGGGACCTAAAAATTCTCTTCCCCAATACCAGGGGTGGTGATGGCTGATCACTGATAACAGCTTTTGATTAGTAACTTTGGATCACTGTATAAGTCTGGCTCTGACAAAGGCAGTGGTGACCATTCTTTTGCCCATTGGGGCCATGGTGGTGAAGACTTAAAGACACGATGCTTCCTCGTGGCTATGTGGGACAACTAGTTGAAGGGCTGCATCTGCTGGGCAGTCAAAGAGGGATCATCTTTAGGAAACCATGAATGAGGTTCCTGGTGCCCTTCTTGATCCTCTCTCCAGGGAAGTTTGGAGCCAGTCTATGCCCTCTTTATGGGTCCCTGGTCCTGTTTCAGCTGGGAAAAACTGACTTGGGAAAGTCCTCTCCAACATGCCTCTCCTCATAAAAATTCACTCCAGGCTAAAGACCTGTGAGACAACAAAAGAAGTGTGAGAAGCTATAAAGGTGGGAAGTCTGGGACAAAGACTTGTAAGCTTCAAACAACTGAGGGAGAGGGGTGTCGGTCTCCTAGGAAACTGAGGGGCCAACCAAACTCTTGTAACAGGAGTTTGTTTACAGGAGTTGTTTGTTTCTGTAAGCAACTAACAAGTAAAAATCCAAGACAAGACAGTCTCAGAAAGACAAGGAAAACCCTGCACACTGCATTTGCCTGGGGCAGAGCTTCCAGACCTTCCAGATAGGATGGCTGAAGCACAGGAAAATCTGTCTATCTCCAGGGGACTACAAAATCAAGAAATAATCTCCCCGGGGAGTAAATTCCAGAGTCAACATTTTAGAATATTATAATATATAATTTGCAAGAAAAATAATACAAGGCAAACAAAAAATAGGAAGTGATGGCCCATCCAATAGAAAAAGATAAAAATCAGGAACACACTAATGATGTATACCAGTATGTGGACTTAATGGACAAAATGGTTTTTTTAAAAAAAAAGACGTTAGAAATGTTGAAGAAGATGAAGGAACATGCAGAGAAATAGCTAAAGGATATGAGGTAAATAATGAATGGGCTATGAGAATCTTAGAAAAGAAATAGAAATTTTAAAAAGGAACCAAACAGAACTACTGGAGTTGAAAACCATAATAGGTGAAACGAAAAATTCTCACTAGTGTTTCAAGAGAAGATTGGAACTGGTGGAAGAAAGAATCAGTAAATTTGAAGACAACATACTTGAAATGAATCAGACTGAGGGGTAGAAAGAAAAAAGAAATATTAAAAGTGAAAGTACCTAAGACACTTCTGATATGCCATCAAGGACACCAACATATGAACTATGGGAGCTCCAGAAGGAGAAGAAAGTAGGGGGCAGAAGGAATATTCAAGGAAATAGTGACTGATAACTGCCCAAACTTAGCCAAAGAAATGAATATGCACATCCAAGAAGCCCAGAGACCCAAACAGGATAAATATGGAGAAAAATATGCCTCACCACATAATTATCAAACTATTGGATGCAAAGGAAAAGAAGAGAGTTCTGGAAACTGCAAGAGGAAAGTATTGTGTTTTATACAAGGGAGTCCTAAGTAGATTGTGTTCTGATTTCTCATCAGAAACCATGGAGGCAAGAATTCAGTGGGTTGAAATATTTAAAGTGCTAAAAGAAAACAACTTCCAGCCAAGAATTTTATATCCGGCAAGACATTCTTTCAAAAATGAGAAAGAGATTAAGACATTCTCAGATAATGAAAGCTGAGGGAGTTCATCCCCATAGGCCTGCCTTTCAAGTGATGCTAAAGACAGATCTTCAAACTGAAAAAAGGATACTAGAGAGTGATTCAAAGCAGCATAAAGAAATAAAGGTTTGTGATAAGGTAACAATTTGAGTAATTACAAATGTCAGTATAATTATAGAATATTGCTTTGTACATAACTTCACGTCTATTCTAGTTTGCTAGCTGCCGGAATGCAATATACCCAAAACGGAATGGCTTTTAAAGAGGGGAATTGCTAGTTTACAGTTCTAAGGCTGAGAAAATGTCCCAAATAAACAAGTCTATAGAAATGTCCAATCAAAGGCATCCAGGGAAAGATACCTTGGTTCAAGAAGGCCAATGAAGTTTAGGGTTTCTCTCTCAAGCGGAAGGGCACATGGTGAATACAGTTAGAGTTTCTCTCTCATCTGGAAATGCACATGAACATGGTCAGGGTTCCTCTCTCATCTGGAAGGGCACATGGTGAGCATGGCATCATCTGCTAGCTGCTGCTTCTGGCTTCCTGTTTCATGAAGATCCCCGGGAGGCATTTTCCTTCTTCATCTCCAAAGGTCCCTGGCTTGTCGACTCTGTTTCTTATGGCCATGTCATTCTGTTCTGCTCTCTCTGAATTGCTCTCATTCTCCAAAACGTTTCATTTTTATAGGACTTTAGAAACTGATCAAGACCCACCCGAATGGGTGGAGACATGTTGTCAGCTAATCTAGCTTAACAACCACTCTTAATTAAATCACATCTCCAGGGAGATGATCCAATTACAATTTCAAACATACAGTATTGAATAGGGATTATTTCACCTTTACAAAATGGGATTTTGATTAAAACATGGCTTTTCTAAGATCCAAACATCACTTCAAACCAGCACAAGGTCTTACTGCCAATGGTACTAAATGGCAAATGCATAAAATGTAATGTTAAATCTATGGTTTTGGCCATAAAATGTACAAAGATATATGTGATAACTAGTACAAAGAAAAGGTAGGGGGACAGAGACATATACAAAATCTGTATGTGTAAGTATTGAAGTTAAGTTGGTATGAATCCAGATATAATTATTACATATTTAGGCTGTCGTATTTTAACCCCATGGTGATCACAAAGGAAATAGGTGAAAAATATATACAAAGAGAAAACAGAATGAACTCAATATGTTACAACACATAAAAAAATCAAATAAATATGAAAGTAGGCATTAATAGAAGAATCGAGGGACAGAAAAGATATAAGATGTACAAAATCAGTGAAGGCAGTGCTGAGAGGGAAATTTATAGCTCTAAATTCTTACATTAAACAATAAGGAAGACTTCAAATCAAAGACCTAACATCAAAACTGGAGGAACTAGAAAAAGAAGAAAAAACTAAACCCAAAGTAAGGAGGAAAGCATAAAATAATATAGCAGATATAAATAAAATAGAAAACAACAGGCAATACAAAGAGTCAACAAAACCAGCAACTGGCTCTTTGAGAAGACAATAAAATTGACAAACTTTAGCTAGACTGATAAAGGTAACAAAAGACAGTATACAAAATTGAAAATCAGAAATGAAAAAGGAGAAGTCACCACTGACCTGGCTGAAATAAAAATGACTAAAAGAAGAAACTATGAACAACAGTAAGCCAAAAAACTGGATAACCTAGATGAAATGGACAAATTCTTAAAACATACAAACTTCCTACATTGACTCAAGAAGAAGTAGAAGATCTCAACAAATGAATATCTACTATAGAGAGTCATCAAAAACCTCCCAATAAGAGAGGATGTGGAGAAATAGGAACCATTTACTCACTGCTGGTGGAAGTGTAAAATGTATAGACACTGTGGAGGATGTTTTGACAGTTCCTCAAAGAAGCTAATTACATAGTTGCCTTATGACACAGCAGTCCCACTACACCAGAAGATCTGAAAGCAGGGACAGACATTTGCATGATGAAGTTCACAGCAGCACTATTCACAATTTTCAAAAGATGGACAGAAGTCAAATGTCCATCAACAAACTAATGGAGACACAAAATGTCGCAAATACATACAATGGAATATTATTTGGCAGAAAGGAGGAATGAAGTCCCGAAGGATGCAACAACATGGATGAAACTTGAGGACATGATATTAGGTGAAATCAGTCAGACACAAAAGGACAAATATGAACTAATTATAATATGTAAACTCATATACATAAAATTTAGAATATAGGTTACCAGGATGTAGAATGAAGCTAGAGAATGGGGAAGAATTGCTTAATGTGTGCAGAATTTTTAACTAGGTCAAACTTAAGTATGAGGAAATGGATAGAGGTGATGGTAGCATATTATGGTGAGTATAATTAATAGTGCTGAATTGTGGGTAAATGTGGTGGAAAGCAGAAATTTAGAGTCATGTATGTCACCAGAAGGAAAGCTGGTAGTTATAACATGGGATTGTATTACACAGTGAAATTTTGATGGATTTTTGTACAGTGATTAACTGTACAAATATAAAAAGTTCTTTCATGTACTGGAAGAAATAAACAACACTGTTAGGAGTTAATAATAGAAGGGTATATGGGGAAAATGTACCTATTGCAAACTATAGACTATAGTTAAGAGTATTATATCTTAATATTCTTTCATGAACAGTAACAAATGTACCACCCCAATAGTAGGGTTCAGTAATGGGTGGAGGAGTATAAGGGGCATGGGTTGTTTGTTTGTTTGTTTTTCTGGAGTAATGAAAATATTCTAAAGTTGATCGTGGGGATGAATGTACAACTGTGTGATGATACTGTGAGCCACTGATTGAATACTTTGGATGGATTGTATGAGGTGTGAATATATCTTAATAAAATTGCATTAAAAAAAGCACACCCAAAAGAGAAAAGGCCAGGGCTAGATGGCTTCACAGGGGAATTCTACCAAACATTCCAAGAAGACTTAATTCCAATTTGTTCAGAGTCTTCCAAAAATTGAAGAGGAGAGAACATACCCTAATTCCTTCTACAAGGCCAGCATCAACATCCTACCAAAGCCAGATAAAGATACCACAAGAAAAGAAAACTACAGACCAATATCTTTTATGAATATAGATGCAAAAATTCTCAACAAAATACTAGCAAAGCACATCTAACAACACACTAAAAAATATAAATACACCATGATCAAGTGGGATTTGATGCTGATATTCAAGATTGATTCAAAATTACATGAACAGAGTTGAAGGATTAAAAAAGAAACATGATCATCTCAATTAATGTAAAAAGGCATTTGACAAAATACAGCACCCTTTCTTGACAAAAACACTTGGAATTAAAAGAAACAACCTCAAAATGTTAAGGGACATATATGAACAGTCCACAGACAACATCCTACTTATTAGTGAAAGAATGAAAGCTTTGGCTCTAAGATCAGCAACAAGACAAGAAGACCCACTGTCACCACTGATATTCAGCATTGTACAGGAATTTCTTGACAGAGCAATTAGGCAAGGAAAATAAATGTAAGTCATCCAAATTGGAAAGGAAGTTGTAAAAAGATCCCTATTTGCAAATGATATGATCTTATATGCAGAAAATCCTGAAAACTCCACAGCAAAGCTACTAGAGCTAATTAATCAATTCAACAAAGGGACCAGGGTCCAAGATCAACACCCCAAAATCAGTAGTGTTTCTATACACAAGAGTCAGAAGAAGAAATCAAGAAAAAATTCCATTCACAGCAGCAACAGAAAGAACCTAATATGTAGGAATAAATCTAACCAAGGATGTAAAGACTCATACACAGACAACCATAAAATATTGCTAAAATAAATTAAAGAAGACCTAAATAAATGAAAGGGCATTCTGTGTTCATGGATTGGAAGACTAAATATTGCTCAGTTGTTAACACTACTCAAAGCAATTTATAGATTCAATCCCATTCAAAATTCCAACAATAGTAATCAAAACAGCATGGTTAAAGCGCACACAAACACACACACACACACACACACACACACACAAAACAGCATGGCACTGGGTGGTGCAATGTGGCTCAGTGGCAGAATTCTCGCCTCCCATGCCTGAGACCTGGATTCAGTTTCTGGTGCCTGCCCATGCCAAAACAAAAAACCAGCATGGTACTATAACAAGTACACAAGACCAATGGAATAAAATTGAGAGCTCAGCAAACAACCCTCAGTTTTATGGTCTACCCCACATCTTATACAAAAAACACTTAAAATGGATCAAAGACCTAAATGTAAGAACCATAACAATCAAACTCCTAGAAGAAAACATGGAGAAGCAACTTCAGGACCCTTCGTTAGTCAATGGTTTCTTAAACTTCATGCTGAAAGCACAAACAACAAAAGGAAAAAAAAAATAGATAAATGGGACCTCATCAAAATTAAAACCTTTTGTGTCTCAATGGATTTTATCATGAAAGTAAAATGAAAAACCACACAATGAGAAAAAATATTTGGACACCACAAATGCTATCAGGGTTTAATATCCGGCATATATAAAGAAATTCTTCAATTTAACAACAATAAGATAAACAACCCAATTAAAAATGGGCAAAAGACTTGAATAGATATCTTTGCAAAAAAGATGTATAATTGGCCAGAAATTACATGAAAATATGCTCAACAGCATTAACCATCAGGAAATGCAAATCAAAACTGCAATGTTATACCAATTCACGCACATCAGTTTGGCTGCTATTAAAAAAATAAGAAAATAATTAAGTGTTGGAGATGATGCAGAGAAATAGGAACACTCATTCATCACTGGTGGCAATGTAAAATGGTGCAGCCACTGTGGAAGACAATATGGTTGTTCCTCTAGCAAGTCAGGTACTGACCCCCCATATATGACCTGGCAATCCCACTCTTAGGAATATATTCAAAAGAATTGAAAGCAGGGACTTGAGCTTCTTTTACTCATCAATGTTAATAACGTTCTTCACAATTGCCAAAGGATGGAAGCAGCCCCAGTGTCCTTTGGCTGATGAATGGATACATAATATGTGGTATATACAACAATGGAGTATTATTCAGCTGTAAAAAGAAATGACATCCTGATACATGTGCAACATGGATAAAAGTTAAAGATATCATATTGAGTGAAATAAGCCAGACGCAAAATGACAAATATTGTATGATCTCACTGCTTTGAAATAACTTGAATAAACAACTCATATAGTCAGAATCTAGAATATAGGTTACCAGAGGATGGGGCCAGGGTAGGGAATGGGAAGTTAAAGCTTAAAATATATAGGGTTCCTATGTTGTATGATGGAAATGTTTTGGAAATGGATGGTGGTGATGATAGCACAACATTGTGAATGCAATTAACACCATTGAAATATATGTATGAACATGATTAAAAAAGAAAAATGTTAGATTGTATTTATGGTAACAGAATAATTTTTTTTAAATATCCATGCAACTACACTACACAGTGAACCCTGAGTTAAACTATGGGTTTATGATGAAGAACAAAGGAATGTCATTACTGCAGGGTGCTAAAAACAGATGGTAATTAATATTTTAAAATTTCAATTTATGTGTGAGACTAAAACAAAAAATGTTTATTTGGTACAAAATTTATATTTTGACTAGTGCATTTCCTAAAAAATAAAAAAAAAATAAACTAAGGACTATAGTTAATAGTAGAATTATAAAAACAGGCTTTCACCAACGGTAACAAAATATTCTATATCAATGCAAGAGGTTAATAATAAGGTGGTATATGGAATTCTATATTGTATGCATGATTGCTGTTTAAACTCACAATTTATCTAATAAAAAATGAAAAACTTAAGTCATAATCAAGATTACTTTCTAGGATCAAGATGGGGTGAGATTATTCAGGGCTCTATCTCCTCACAGAATCTTTGAACTAGCAAGAACTTGCAAAAACATCTTTCTCAAAGCTCCAGAAAACATTTAAAGGATTGCAGTAACAAAGCAAGCGCTGAATCAAGAGAAAGGCTACTTACAATTGGTAGAGTCTTGTGGCATTCTGGCTGTCACCTCCACCAATTCTTACCAACTCAGCATGGAATTGGCACACAATCCCCGTGCAGATACCTGATTTCCTGTTCAAGAGGGAGAAAAGTAACTTGTATGCACGTACAAAGACCATGTGTGTCTGCCCAATCTGTCTGGAAGTGGCCTGAAGGACTCATCATCTTAGAACTTTCCCTCTGTGTACAAGGAGGCTCACTAAACTCTCCTATAGAATGCTGTGGGAGAGCAAGCATATCATGTTGTCTGGGGCAATCAAATCATCATGGCTGGAGGACATACAGTACTGTGCCTGGGACTGTGAAGAAACTGTTTCCTAGGGAAGAGGGAGAATTCCTAGGGCCATTGCACAAGTCCAAGATACATGCACAGTAAGGATCAGGAGACCCCTACTACTTAGACTGGAGCTATTCTCTAAACTCAGCATATGAATAAGTTCTGAAGGAAATCACTTTCACAGGAAAGCCCTGTCATAACACTAACTGGATACAAGCTTAAGAAACAGATACTTCAGAATCTAAATTCCAATGATAACCTTAAAATATCAAAATGTACAGATTTCAATTAAGGATTATAGCACATACCTAGAAGCAGGAGGTGATGGCCCAGGAAAGAAGTAGATTAAAATCTAGCAATGAACAGGACCAGACCTGAGACATATCAAATATTTTTACAAAGAAATGGTTCTAGATATAGTCAAAGAGCTACAGGAAACTATGGACAAAGAACAAAAGGAATTCATGGAAAACGATAGATGAACACAAAGAGATTATAAATAGAGAAGTGGAGATTATGAAAAGAAACCAAACAGAGCTGAAGACCACAATAACATACTTTAAAAACTTCCTGTAGGAGTTCAACAGCAGATTGGAGCTGACAAAAGAAAGAATCATTGACTTAAAGATAAAATAATTGATAGCACACAGTCTGAGGTGAAGAAAGAAAGAAGAGTGAACAGAGCCTGAGGAACCTGTGGACACCATCAAGCATACAATGTGTACACTGTGGGAGTCCCAGAAGAGGAAAGAGAGAAAGAACCAGTGAGAATATTTAAGGAAATAATGGTTGAAAACTTTGCTAATTTAATGAAATACATGAATATACACTTCAAGATACTCAACAAATTCCAAATAAGATAAATTCACATAGACCTGTAATATAGCATATTATAATCAAACTCTCAAATGCCAAAGATAAAAAAAAAAATCTGAATGCTGCAAGGGAGAAGTAACATTTTTCATTCAAGAGACTCTCAGTAAGAATAAGTGCTGTTATGGTCAGGTTCGTGTGTCAACATGTCCAGGCGGTGGTACCTGTTTGTCTGGTTGGGCAAGTGCTGGCCTGTCTTCTTGCTATGAGGACATTTCATAGAATTAAATCGTGATTACGTTGGCTACCTCCACAGCTGATTCCATTTGTAATCAACCAAGGGGAGTGTCTTTTGCAATGAGTGATACTTAATGAAATCACAGGAAGCCTTTCAAGGAGGATTCAGAAGAGATAGGCTCTCTTCCTGCTTCCTGTTTTGGCCAGCAAGCATCTCCTGTGGAGTTCGTCCAGATACTCCTTCGGAATTGTCAGCTTCACAGCCTGCCCAACAGTTTTTGGACTCTACATTCCCATGGTTATGTGAGATGCTTTTATAAATTTTATATTTATGAATATTTCCTGTTGATTGTGTTTCTCTAGAGAACCCTTTAATACAACTTGATACCAGGAGTGGTTCTTAAGAAACAGAATCTTAAAAATGGGTTTTTATGAATGGTTTTCTACTCTGACTGGACTCAGAGGCACTAAGGACTCTGATTCCCATAATCAGAATGACATTGCAAATCCATGGAGGGAGTTGGCAAAAAAAAATAGTCAAAATATCACCAATCGATTCTTCTAATGCTTTGCTTGTACAAAGCCAGGCTCTGGCGGATAATGTTTTTGAGACCTTTATGGAGTTTTGTGGAAATAGGAAGTATAGAGAAGTGGGCTGGTTGTCGTTAGATACATTGTATATGTTAATGAGTGAAAGGGATGGGCTTAAGGCTTCAAATGAGAAGCTTAAGCGCCGACTGACAGATGTGGATGTTTCTGTGACTGTTCTGAAGGAAAATCTTATTTCCTGTAGCTGTAGACTTGAGATCTCTGAAAATCAGACTCAGAATATTACTGTTAGAGTAGCAACTTTACAACATAAACTGAAATCTCAATGTTGCATGGTGTCTGCCATTAAAGTAAGGGCATTGATTGGAAAGGAGTGGGACCCTGAAAAATGGGATGGTGACATATGGATTGATAATGATGTTGGTGCAGAGGTTGAAACCCTAGGTCATGCTGAGTCTTCTCTAGATAACTCTGTAGTAGTCTGCCCTGAAGACATAACTGGCCCACCTCCAGCCTGCCTTGAGGAGTTGGCCACCCAACCTCCTCCTGAAGGGATTAGCCCTAGAGTGATTAATCCTCTTTCACCAGATGAAACTGCAAATGAAGGCCCTGAAGCAAATGACTTGGAAGATACTTCTAATTCTTTTCATGACCCACCTCCACCACCCCTCATTTCTTCCAGACCTATAACTAGACTAAAGACCCAACAAAGGTGAGGTACAAAGTATCACACATGAGAAGGTACATTATGCTCCAAAAGAACTGTGTGAGTTTTCCAATTTATATAGACAGAAATCAGGGGAATATGTGTGGCAATGGATTTTAAGGGTGTGGGATAATGGTGAGAGGAATATAAGGCTGGCTGAATTTATTGATATGGGCCCACTAAGCAGAGATTCTGCATTCGATATTATAGCTCGAGGATTTAGAAAAGGCATTAACAGTGTGTTTGGATGGTTGGCTGAAACATGGACCAAAAGGTGGCCAACATTGCCTGAGGTTGAAATGCCAGAACTGCCCTGGTATAATGTAGATGAGGGGATCCAGAGGCTTAAAAAGACTGGAATGTTAGAGTGGATTTATCATGCAAAGCCTGCTCTTATACCCCAGGAATGTCTGGAGGATGCACCTTTTACCAGAACAGTGAGAAATGAATTTGTGAGACTAGTGCTATCATCCCTAAAGAGCTCTGTGGTTGCACTTCTCTGTAGGTCAGATATTGCTGTAAGAAATGCTGTCACTGAGCTGGAATCTTTAAAACAATAAGCATGACTGGATCCCAACTTGGCAGATGCCAGGTGGCAGCACTTAATCACCAAAGACAAGGTAGATGTGGCTATTATAATAGACAGCAAACTCAAAGCGGGAGTCAGAATAATCTGACTCACAGAGATTTATGGCATTGGATAGTAAATCATGGGGTACCTAAAAATACAATAGATGGGCAATCTACCAAATTCTTGTTTGAGCTGTATAAACAAAAAAGTTCTAGTTCAAGTGAACAGCAATCTAACTTGAATTATGAAAACACAGAGTCACTGCCTCTTAATCAATTTCCAGACTTGAGACAGTTTACAGACTCAGAACCCCTTAAATGAAGGGGAGGCCAGGTTCCTTTGGGGGAATACCTTATTACACTGCCACAAGTCTATATTGTTAATCTTCCTTCAAGCCTTACCCAAGGAGACTGACAGCCTTTTACCAGGGTAACTGTGCATTGGGGAAAAGGAAATGATCAGTTATTTCGGGGATTATTACACACCAGTTCAGAAGTGACTTTAATTCCAGGGGACCCAAAATGTCACTTTGCTCCACCAGTCAGAATGGGGGTTATGGAGGTCATGTGGTTGATGGAGTTTTAGTTCAGGTCTGTCTCACAGTGGGTCCAATTGGGTCCCCGGACCCATTCTGTAGTTATTTCCCCAGTTCCAGAATGCATAATTGGAATAGACATACTGAGTAACTGGCAGAATCCCCACATTGGCTCTCTAACTCATGCAGTGAGGGCTAGTATGGTGGGAAAAGCCAAGTGGAAGCCAGTAGAACTGCCCCTACCTAGCAAAATAGTAAATCAGAAGCAATCCCGGATTCTTGGAGGGATTGCAGAGATTACTCCACTTTTAAGGACTTGAAGGATGCCGGGGTGGTGATTCCCACCACATCCCATTCAACTCTCCTATTTGGCCTGTGCAGAAAACAGATGGGTCTTGGAGGATGATAGTGGATTATTGTAAACTCAACCAGGTGATAATTCCAATTGCAGCTGCTATTCGAGATGTGGTATCATTGCTTGAGCAAATCAATACATCCCTGGTACCTGGTATGCAGCTATTGATCTGGCAAATGCTTTTTTTCTCAATAGCTGTTAGTGAAGACCACCAGAAACAGTTTGCTTTCAGCTGGCAAGGTCAGCAATATTCTTTCAATGTCCTACCTCAGGGGTATATCAACTCTCCAGCTCTGTGTCATAGTCTTGTTCTCAGGGAACTTGATCATTTCTCAAGTGCCTATTTCTTACTGGAAACTATGGAAGCAAGGATACAATGGGTCAACATATTTAGGGCTGAAAGAAAAAAATAGCCAACTAAGAATTCTATATCTGGCAAAGCTGTTTTGCAAAAATGAGGGAGAAATTAAGACATTCTTAGATAAACAAAAGCTGAGGTAGTTTGTCACCACGAGACTGGCTCTACAAGAAGTACTAAAGTGAGCTCTACAGGTTAAAAGAAAGGACAATAGACTTCAAAGTCATATAAAGAAATAAAGTTCTCTAGTTAGGGTAATGACATAGGTAAATATAAATGCCAGCATTATTGTAAATTTTTTTGCAACCCTACTTTTTACTTCCTACAGGAGCTAAAAGGCAAATGCATGTCATGTAAGGATAAATTAGTGGTTCTGGATTTATGATGTAAAAGCATTTTAATTTGTGACTACAACTTCATAAAGGAGGGGGGATGGAGGGTTATAAGAACCCAGTTTTGTTTAGTTTTGAACTTAAGTTTGTGTTAATGCAAATGCAATTGTTAGAGATTCAGGATGTTAAAAGAAGTACTGTGGTAATTACAAATAAAATATCAGATAATATTCGAAGTCATAAAGAAATTAGAATACAGGTTGCCTGAGACAGGGAACTTGGGAATGGGTTTATAATGCATAATGGGTATAGAGTTTCTGTTTGGGAAGATGGGAGTTTTAATAATGAAAGGTGCTGATGGTACTATAGTACTATAGTATTGTAAATGTGATTAATCCCATTGAATGTATGTTTGGGGATGGCTGAGATGGGAAAGTTTATGATATATATATTCACCCAATTTAATAAAAGAACAACTAAAGACACAGTGACAATTAAATGCAATTCATGATCCTGGATGGGACCTAGCAACAGAGAAGAAAAGGCTCGAAGGGACATTATTGTGGCATATGAAACAATTGGAAAAGAATCTGAAAACTTTATATCTATGCTAAATTTCTTGAACTTGATAACTGTACTTAAGGTAGTTATATAAGTAAATATCCTTTTTAGGAAATATACTTTTGGATATTAAGGATTCAAGGTGTGTGATATATATACAATCTACCCTCAAACGTTCAGAAAATTGATTGATGGAGAGGCAGAAAGATAAGTAGATGGATGGATAAATATTTAGATAGAATGATATGGCCAATGTGGCAAAATATTAAAATTGGTGGATCTGAGAATCTGGAGGGAATTTGGGGGTATGTTGGAGTTCTCTGTATAGGATTTATTTGATTTTTGTAACTGTCCCGTAAGTTTGAAAGTGTTTCATAAAAAAAAGTTTCTTTAAAATATTCCTTTGTGTTGGGGGGGTAAAAATGTGGACTCACTCACAAAATAAGGAAGCCTTAGGAATAAATTGAGAGCTAAGTAAATCCTGGGTAGGTAATAAGAAAACATTTAGAAATAATTACCCATAGTGGAAGGCCATCATTTTAGTATGGAAAGTAGTCCTCAATCTGCCCATGAAATTCTTCATCCCAACTTTCCTTTCTAATCAAGTTATTGCCCTCTAAGAGGAATTTTGTAATCATGCGTCTTCATTTTCTAGTTTTTACTATGATTCTTAGTCTGTGTTCATATTCTTTACTAGGTTCAGAATTGAAAAAAAGATTTCAACTTTTGTACTGTGTTGTAAAGAAGCAATTATAAAACTAGAAAAAATATATAAAAACACTTTCAAAAAGCTTGCTGAATAGGGCAGTGTGATGGTGACTCAGTGGCAGAATTTTCACCTGCCATGCTGGAGATCTGGGTTTTGGTTCTCGGTGCCTGCCCATGTGAAAAAAAAAAAAGGTGTTTGCTGAATAATGAGGTTGAACTCCAATGTAAGGGAATAGATAGAAGTGAAGATGGTTCTCTACTGGGTCTATAACTAATATTACCATACTCAAGGTGAACAAGATTGAAAAGGGTTGTATAGACCTATGTATCCCACTGATTAATACTAGAAATATAAATTAGTTCTTGCAAGAACTACTTCAAAGATATGAGTCACGTACAAAGAGTGTTTAAGTCCAGAGTACAGGGGGAGAACTGCTATTGCATGCTGTGCTGGTTTGAAAGGAAGCATGTCCCCTAAGAAAAGCCATGTTTTAATATAAATCCCATTTCATAAAGGTAGAATAAATCCTATTCAATACTGTATATTTGAAACTGTAATGAGATCATCTCCCTGGTTGATGTGATTTAGTCAAGAGTGGTTGTTAAGCTGGATTAGGTGATGACATGTCTCCACCCATTTGAGTGGGTCTTGATTAGTTTCTGAAGTCCTATAAAATAGGAAACATTTTGGAGAATGAGAGATTGAGAGAGAGCAGAACAACATAGCCACGAGAAGCAGAGTCCACCAGCCAGCGACCTTTGGAGATGAAGAATGAAAATGCCTCCCGGGGAGCTTCATGAAACAGGAAACCAGGAGAAGATGCTAGCAGATGACACCATGTTCGCCATGTGCCCTTCCAGATAAGAGAGGAACCCTGACTGTGTTCACCATGTGCCTTTCCAGATGAGAGAGAAACCCTGAACTTCATCGGCCTTATTGAACCAAGGTATCTTTCCCTGGATGCCTTTGATTGGACATTTCTATAGACTTGTTTTAATTAGGACATTTTCTCAGCCTTAGAACTGCAAACTAGCAACTCATTAAATTCCCCCTTTTAAAAGCCATTCCTTTTCTGGTATATTGCATTCCAGCAGCTAGCAAACCAGAACACTTGCTATGGGCTAGTTTAAAAGGAAAACATCAGCAGTACAACAGCAACCACAGGGATAAATAATGGGGGCAGGGAGGGACAAGATTTAAGAGGAAGTTTAGATTTCTTATTTGGTGAGGGTGTGTTTATTGGTTATTGTTTTCTTGGGAACAATGAAATTATCTAATATTGCGAGTGTTGATGCGCTGTGGACTTTGGGCATTATATACGATGCCTAATGAATGCAGATTACTGAAGGATGCTCTGTCTGAGAAGTAGATTGATGAATGATGGTATACACTTAGGAGTAGATATTGTGCTGCTACAAAAAAGGAACAAAGTTGTGAGGTATGCAATGATGTGAATGAACATGTGGGGCATTTGGTGAGGCAAAATAACCCAGAAATGAAAAAACAATTATTGTATGGTCTCTCCTTTAGAAAATGCTTATAAGAAAACAGGGGCCTAGATTGTAAGCTCTTATAGCAGACACATTTAGTCTGGAGTGGTAATTATTATTTCTGGATTTTGAGAGGCTGTTTTAAATATATTATATTTATATTGTTTTTTATATATATTATATATTATATATATATATATCCTGGTATTTAGAGAAAAAACAAAGCTGATCAAGTCAGGGTTAAAGTAATTCAGGACACAGGGGTAAAGAGGACACTGTCTATATTTTAGAATCACACATACTCTTTGAGATGAAAGGAAGAAAGTTTATTTTGTCTGGAACCTAAATTTTCTGTATACATAATCTAACCCAACCTGTCTGTATAGCTCATTTGAACAATTGAAACACAGGGAGCCCAGAATAAGAAAGAGATCCTTTAATCCTGTATAGATTATTATAATGTCTGAATACATCCTAGAATATATTAAGCAGATAATCAAAAAAATATTGACAAAGTCCCTTGAGGATGGGAGAAAAAATATGTAACTATTAATCTTTACCATCAAGGAATCCACTGATACTGTGTTAAACTTTAGGGACACCAAAATCAATAGGCCATGCCCTTGATTTTGAGGCTTACTGTTGTGAAGTTTATGTAGGTAATGGAGAAGCTTAGCCTCTCTCTAGGTATGTATAAGAGTTACTTCTGGAGGACCTCTTTTGTTGCTCAAATGTGGCCTCACTCTCTCTAAGCCCAACTCTGCATGTGAAATCATTGCTCTCACCCTTATGTGGGACATGACATCCAGGAGTAAAAGTTTCCCTGGGGGCATGAGAAATGGCCCATGCCCCATGCAATCAACAATTTCATCCTGACCAAAAAGGGGAAAATAAGTATAACTAATAAAGTATCAATGGCAGAGAGAGTTCAAATAGAGAGGCTACTCTGGAGGTCACTCTTATGAAAACTTCAGTTAAATATTGCTACCTATCATAACTTGCCAAACCCCAATCAAAACCATTCTAGCCAATTGTAGTCTCCCACATGAAAGGCGGTCATTCTAACCACTGAACCATCCGTAATCCCTATTAATTCTTTTTAACTTTTATTTGATGTGATTTTTCACTAACTAAAGAAAGCTCCTGTCTGAGTCATGAATTGACACTGCAAAACCTAGCAAGTTCCTCTCATAAAAACTTTCCCATTATACTGAAAGTTGCTAGGTGACAGAACCCTATCTGTTGTCTGAGAGTGGGATGGTGGCCACTCCCTACCTTCTCAGGTATCAACTCTCCCAGCCTATCTAAGCCTCTCCCCACTTATTCAACACTTGTTCTCCCTCAACCATCATATAAGATTTCACAAAGGTTCCATGCACTAGGGTAACTTTCTAAAAACCTACAACCTTCAGGTGGGTCCCTGGACCAGATAAGTCCTAAAACCTAGAGTGCCCAGGCTCTCCAGAACATCAGCTAGTTCTGTTTCTCTACCCCATGTTATTGACAGCCCCATCCAACAGGAAAAAGTTAGAATGGCCATAGCCCAAACACCCCTAAAGAAAGGACTAGAAAGGTCAAAGATGATGGTGGAGTTATATGGAGAAGGTAGGGTTTAATAAATGAATATGATTGCTGAATCATTAAATTGATATTTCTTTTAGTTTCCAGTATCTTAGAGCAGCTAGAAGTGACAACCTAAAATTATGGAATTGTAATCCATACCAAGCTCTGAAATCTGTTCTACAACTAATTGTTGCGCTGTGCTTTGAAATTTATTACTATTTTGTATATGTTATTTTTCAGAAAAAATTAAAAATTGATTGTGATGATAAAAAAAAGTATTTATTCCTTCTAGTCACCTATATTCTGGAGCTAGAAGGGAAAATCTGAGCAGATGGTTTGGTAGCCCATGACAAACTCTGGGATATGTCCTGTTACTACTTGTTGAAGAGTGCTCTGAAAATTATTGCTTTTTTTTCTTTCTTTGCTTTGTATATATGTGATATCATACAATTAAAAAAGTTTAAAATAAAAAGAGAAAATCCAGAGGTGACATTCAAAATATTAAATGATCATTACAGCAAGATAATTAATAGGTAAATCAACATACAGTTTTGAAATCTATTTACAAAGTCTCCTACATTTTCTTATAAACAAATCAAATGTTGTAAATTATAACAGCTTACAAAGTTACATATGTTCTTGTGGCATTTGTTCATTAGATTGTTCCAATATCTTTTAAAGCATCTATTAGTTCTTTTTTTTGGGGAGTGGGGCATGGTCCAGGAATCGAACCTGGGTCTCCCGCATGAAAGGCGGGCATTCTAACCACTGAACCATCCGTAATCCCTATTAATTCTTTTTAACTTTTATTTGATGTGATTTTTCACTAACTAAAGAAAGCTTCTGTCTGAGTCATGAATTAACACTGCAAAATCTAGCAAGTTCCTCTCATAAAAATTTCCCATTATACTGAAAGTTGCTAGGTGACAGGACCCTATCTGTTGTCTGAGAGTGGGATGGTGGCCACTCCCTACCTTCTCAGGTATCAACTCTCCCAGCCTGTCTAAGCCTCTCCCCACTTATTCAACACTTGTTCTCCCTCAACCATCATTCAAGATTGTACATTCTAAGTACCAGTCTCACACCAACAGCCACATGAGGAATAGAGAAAGATTCAAGGAGGATGAAAAGGGAGTGGGAGGTAGCCATGTCCCTGTGATCCAATTAGGAGATTTCCCTTGCAGCTTTTGAGGGCGGCAATTGGACATGGGAGAGAGAGACAGAGAGAGAGACAGAGAGAGACACATTCAAGCTGCCCAGCTTTCTAAATAAAGAGGACTCAATAAAATTTCAAGTTGCTTAATTGCTTTTAGTTACATCCATGGATTGGACATCTTAGATTTGTCTCATTTATAATGATTCTTGGAAGGAGAGGATCATTACTCTGAAACTAGTGTCAGAAACTGGGGATATAACTGATCATTTTTATAGAGAGATTAAAACTAGTGTTACTCATTCCCTGGGATGAAAAGTGAGCTGGGAAATTGGGCACGATATTAAATCAAGGTTATTTCATGAATCAAAATTACATACTGAATGGGCATTACTTGAAATGACTGATAACTGCTGGACTTGTTCAGATGTAGGAAACTGTTCATTGTTTTGATTCATCCCACTTTTTAAGACATACACTTAATAGCTTTTAATCTTAGGGAAGCTACTCAGTCTACCTGTGTTTCATTTTCCTTATTTGTAAAATGGAGATGATAGTATCTATTCCAATTTGGGTTGTAAAGGAAAATAAAAATACAACAACTGACCCATTTGAAAAACCAGAGTTTGCTGAAATATTTCCTTCCACATCATATTTGGTGAAATTTGAAAAATGAATTACAGATAATAGCTTTTTTTAACAAATGGTAATATTTTACACATATCATCAACCACTTTAGCATTATACCAAATATATCTGACTCATTACTGTACTAGAACTATTTCCAATAGATTTCTTCAGTTTTAACTCTCTTTTTAAGTAAAATGAAATAATTTTGAAACCCATTTTGTTACTCTCCAAGCACATTTATTATACAGTCTTTTCTTAATTGCTGTTTAGTATGTATTTACAAAATGCTAAGCATTATATAAAACTCAGAATTTTACTAAAGTTTATAATCATCCATTCAAGAGAACCATTATCTTCACATTCTTTGGGAGGAAATTTCTACTAACTGAGAAATAACATTTATTAGGTCTAACATTGAGGTGCCTATGCTAAGCCCCACATCAGCAAAACCAAAAACCAAAATTAATTTCTATTTCCTATAAATGCCAGGCTTTCCCAGAAAATCAGATTTAAACACAGCCTATTAGTTATCAGCAGCTAACTTCCTCATTCTTATGTCAGCTAATTTCCTAGTTTCCATGCTAGCCATCCTCCTTATTCCTAGGCAGCCACCTACTCCCCACTTTGTAAGAATTTCCTATTAAAATGGAAAAAGTGTCAGTCAGTCAGAACACTTCCTCGCTTTCTTGGCATTTGCCCTGAATAAGCTTCTCCTTTTGTTACTAGACAAAGACTGCAGACTCTTTTGCCCATCGTCCTCAATAACCAATTCCTGAGAAACCAGGGTTTCAAAGAGGGAAAGAGTTTATTACCAGGAGCATAGTAGGAAAGCAGATGGTCTAGCGGCCCAAAATCTGTCTCCCTGAGCTGTGGTAATTCTGACAGTTTTATTAGAGAAAAAGGTGGGCAGGGTTTAGGATAATGAGCACAGTGACTCCAGATGATACAATCACAAGTGATCTAATTATTCGGCATGCCCAAATTGAGTCCATGCTTGGTCACAGAACATATGAAAGAAAATGGCGGAATGAGGTATAGGTGACTTGTAGGCTTGAAGTCTAAGCTACCGCACATGTCCGGTGGGCCCACTTTGGTTAGACCCAGTCTCGGTCATAAGATAACTTTGGATTTAGACTAATCCAAGACCCTTCATTAATAAACTTTAGGGACTATCTTTAGTGATTATAAAACTCTAAAGTTGAACGGGATAAATGGGTACAAATGAAAGTTAGTCACAAGGTGTTTACAATCACAGGGCACAAGATAAAGTTATCAAAGATCAGAGCAACTATGTTATAGTGGTTAAAATGGGTACAAAGGAAGATTAGTCACAAGGTTTTTATAATCACAGGGCATAAGTTAAAGACTATACAATAATTATCAGAAATCAAGACAGCTGGATTTCAGTTCAGAGGTTTCAGGTATTTCCCTGTCTATTCAAATACACTTAGAAAATAAAAAGAAATATCTATATACTGATTTAATAATCATAATCATTTGTTAATTCCTAATTTCATGGTTACACTTTCCACAGCCCACCGTCACCCGTGGAGCTTCCTTCTGCTTTCAGAATGGAATGGTGCCCCATTCATGAACAACATATGAAGCTATGAGATCCTAAATTGCATGAAAAGCTTTTCTTTTATCATAACAGTTTTGTTAGTAGCCAATTGTAAGTTGAAAATAAAATGTAATACTGCAATCCATGCACAAATGAAGTACAATATTTGTATCTCTTCTAAAATCAGTAGATTAATATAAGCAGTATACGCAAATAGGTCTATAATTTGTAAGAAAAGAAAAAAAAGAAGAAGAAGAAGGCTGTAACAAACATTCATTTAAAAATTAAATGCAAAAGAAGGAGAAAAACAAATGAATAAAAATGCCACAAGAGAGAGTAAAATGGAAAAGTCATTTATTAGGAAGATAATAATGGTTATCACTTTTATGGTGCTCTTCATTAAATGTTAGCTCAGAGGACTTCAGAATGTGAACTCATTTAGTCCTTTCCTTCTGGGAAGGATTAAAGGCTACAGAGTCACATAATGCAATAGAAATCACCGCTACAGCAGGCCAAAATGTAATGGGTGTATCCTGTACTGGACCATATTTCCCATAAGCACAACTAATGTTTTGCATGGGATATACATTTGTCAGCCACCTTATACCTAACAGATAGGCTCTCTGCAAGGGTCAGCAGAGTGTGATGCTTGCCCTAAAAAATCTGGAGCTTTAGACAGGAAGAAACACAAAGGTAAAAAATAAATCACAGTCAATAGATGAACGGGTCTATTGGGAACATTGCTTCCTATTTTTCACCCATTAAATATTAAAAGAGTAGAGCAAGGTGATTTGTAGTGGCCCCCCTTGAATTCTTAATTTTTCTGAATACAGGCACAAAAGAGATGCTCTGAGGAGTACTTGCCTTTGACTAAGATCATTAACTCTCAGTTCAGAGGCTGGGAGAAAAGAGGATTTAGATTTGGACTCCAAAGGGAATTTAAAAATACATCCAATTTCCAACTCCCTTTGGGTGGTTCTGCGCAATGAAAAAGTGTGGAGTTTTACAATGCCAATAAGTATTAATAGGCTCAAATGTTTACTGAACTAAAAAAAAAAAAGTGGAATTGTAAGGCTCTACATAGTAGATCTTAGGTTAGTGCACTTGAAGTACATACTGAAATTCATTAAGGAAGTTTACTGCCTGCTGGGGGAACAAATGCATATTTTGTGCCAACCAACAAATTTAGGAGCAGGCGTATAGGTGCCCTGTTGTCAGTAACATTTCTGGGACAAATTTTAAAAAGGATTTTGCATTTTAAGAGTATTAACTCCCAAAGCTTAGTCAAAAATATCTTGAGAACATGAAATTGACTGTTCCCAAAATCATCCTCCACTTAACTTCTCCCTGAAGCCATACCATCTTCCATGCCTTCGTATCATTTTTATGGGTAGAATTGCCAAAGATTTTAGAAGAGGTAGATTCAGGGTATTCGTCATTATTGATATCTATATGACACCTTTTCTATCGGTTGGCAGAATGTAATCACTTTATGCTTGACAGAAAGTGGTTGCCTTCTTGATTTTAAGGATGTGGTTAAAGTTTATTATAGTAGCCTCAGAGCAATTTTCCCTACTTCTGCCCTTGCCCCTCTATATTCTTTTCTCTATTCTACTCTATTCTCAGCCCAGCAGCTAGGGTGCTTTTTCTGAGGTATATCATAAGATAACCTTCTTCTGCTCCAAACTCTTCAGTGGCACCCCATTTCATTTACTGTCAAAGCCACGTCTTTACAGTGGTCTACAAAGCACAATTTAATCAGGCACCAAATAATGTCTCTAGCTTCTTTCTTTTATCCTCTCTCACTCTGCTTCAGACACATTGGCCTCCTTACTTTTCCTCAAACACTTAGCAGTAGCCCACCTTAGAACTTTTGCTCCAACTATTCTTTGTCTCAAATGTTCTTTTCCCCCCAGATACTGGCTTGGCTGAGTCCTTCACCTCTTTCAGTCTTGTGGAAACTTTTTGTTCGCAAATAGCTCTACCCCAACAACCTCTATTTGCAACCTGCATTCCTGCACTTAGAACCTGATTTTATTTTTTCTTTTCCACTCCCTCAATATTTCCTTTTTTCTTCTTACCACTTTCATCTCTGCTCTACTGTCTCCAGAAGTGGGATTTTGATGCCTACTTCCACCAGAATAAATTTTTCCATAAATCCTGCCTTCTTGTCTCACTATATCTAGATCAAATTACCAGATGTTTATGGTTGATATCTGAGCCTGGTTTCATGCCTGTACCCTAGCTGGACTTTTTTACTTCCACAGTAGGAAGAGGGCTGCATTCCACTTGAACTCATTCAGGAATTCCCCAAATATTAGGAAACTGCAGAGTTTTTCAGAAGCTAGCCAATGAGAAATATGATTGCTATCTAATGCAGAATGGTTTTATTTAAACTAGTTGCATTAGTTAGTTAGTTTTTGTTTCAATAATGTTGCATGCAGCATAGCAAACAATGCCAAAATGCAGTGGCTTATAACAGTGAACATTTATCTCTTGATCATTGTTCTATTGATCAGCTGCAACTTTGTGGAACTTGCAGAGTATTGGTTGAAAGTTGCCTTCAGATCTTTACTGATTCTACTACTGTTGATTGGGGCAAAATCTTCTCTGTATGGATGGTAGAAGCAAAGGGGTCAAGCAGAACCTTGCAAGCTCATTTAAAGTCTCTGGTAGCATCGATGTATTAACTAACTCACATAATAAATAAAACAAATCATTTAACCAAGCCCATTGATAGGAGCAGGTATATTCTTCACGTACTCTGGTGGTAGACACTGCAAATTCGTATGGCAGAGGTCTGGGAGTAAATGAAGAGTTGAGAATAAGCCAACCTTGCACTGTAATAACAAAAGTGCAATTTAGTCTGAAATATTGCTGCTGTTGTTATTTAAATCATTGACACCATTTTGGTTGGTAACATTGATGTAATAATATCCATTTTGCTAAGGGGTCTTCTCTATCTATCCCCCACCCCCACCCCATAACCATTGTGTTTTTAATAACATCCTAACATCCTCACCCTTCCAAATACCACTCTTCCTTTCCAATCTCTTCTGCTTGCTAAAATCAAGCTCAGTATTAGGAAGAAGGAGATTACGTATTTTGCAATTTGAGATATTAACTAATTCCTAATGCTTTTTCTAAAAGTCAAGAGAAGCATAAAGGTAATGTATCCACACAGGCTCTAAGCAGGTATTGCAACTGTATTAGAACCACCTGGGAAAAAAATTAATCCTTAGGTTAAAAACCTATCCAAAGCCAAACAAATCAGCTCTCTCAGATGGAATTCAGGCACCTTAATACAATTTCCAAGTGATTCATTTACACATTACAGTCTAAGACTGCTCAAAAGTCGAATGGCTTGAATTTTAAGACTGGTTTGACCACATAGCTGGGTGTGGTGGGCCCAGCTCCATGTTACTTAACTTTGCTAATCTGATTCTTCACCTGAAATACTAGGATAATTAAAATACATGCTTCACATACTTGTTCAGTTATATGCAATTACTGCATTATGCATGTAAAGTACAGCACTAGGTCCCCAGTAAGTACTCAATGAATGGTATCCCCTACTCAATTATTATCTCATTCTTAGCATTGTAGCATTGTTTGTGACCTTGGAAAAGTTGGTTTTCCTTTCTGGGGGAGGAATGTTTTCATGTAAAATGATGGATGCATAATTCTCTGACTTTTCTTTTAATTCTTTCAATGATTCTTTGGTTTCTCTTAGAAATTATTATTCCATCATTACAGAAACGGGTTATTTCTTTGGATGTATGTTCCATCATACAACTTAAAAATAATTGAAAAGAAAGGTATGACATCTCTTTCCCTTGAGATACACTTTTTAGTTATTTTGATATGTTTTAAAATATGTGTTTATAGATTTGCAATATTTAAATGTGGTTTGACAGAATGGCAAAGAAAAAGAAGCAATTTCTATGTGACGTCATTAAATGAAACTTACTTCCCCTTAAAGCATCTCACTCTTCAAAAACATGTAAAGTAACATTTGCTAAGTTTAAGACATATGTTGTGCCTTATGTTGCAACTTTTCATCACTTTTTATCTGTTTCTGAACAAGTTGCATAGTTTTAAAATTTTTCCTCTGAGAAAGTACTTGTTGATTATTCTATTTTCATACTTTAATATCATTTCCATTTCAAGTTTGCCATCCTCCATTACATCAACTGGAATAGACTTACTACTAATAATAATATATCTTTCTTATATATTATTACTATGCTTACTGTGTTATGAGTACTGAACTTCACATATATGTGACTTTCCTGATGGCAGGGACCTTGCCTCACTTATCACCCATATTTTCAGCAAAGGGTATGGGTAGCAGACAGCTAAAATGCCTTGAATGAATGAATGGGTGAGCTATTTAATTTTCCCCAAAACTCTATGAGTAAGAGAGTATCTTAATTCTTGTTGATAAGAAAACTGTATCAGCTCACTATTACCACCTGAACTCTGTTTAATGAACAATTGAAAAATGTCAGGGACATACAATAATACACATTTATTTCTCATGTCCTTGGTACATGGCAGTTGTATCAGTTGATAAAGGGTAGGTTGGGTGGGGACAGCTCTGCTCCTCATGTGTTGAGTAGGGGTCTCAGCATCATGGAGAAGCAGGTAGACCAGGGCAATCTCTTCTTTTGGTGTTGACAGAATGTAAGAGAATAAGCAGAAACACACAAGGTCGCTTGACAGTGGGCTCAGAAATGGTCACTGCCCACTCACATTAATATCCATCCATACGTCCTAGGCTAAAAAAAAGTTCCATGATCAATCCCAAAGTCAAGGGCATAGCAAATGTGGGGATACAGATCTCAAAATGCTTAAGATGCTGAGGCTAAGAGAGGGCACTTGACTTGGTCAAAGTCACATAGTTAGCAGGTCTTGGAGCTGGATTTGACCCCCAGTTGCTGACTCTAATGTTTTTAAACACTTCACCATGCCGTGATCAAGAAGACATGATGAATAAATTCTTGGTAATGTGGTAAATATCATACACTATTTTCTAGTGAGTTTAGTGCAAAATATAACTAAATTAAAAAACAATGCATTTATCACCTTGTTGAGTATGGGGATCTTACAGCTGCAAAGGATTTAATTAAAAGATGATGATTTAATAGGCAGCTTTCATCTATTGTTTACTCTGGAGGTTGAGATTCAATTTAAAATTGGGTTCCAAATTTCATTTTGGAACAACATCCTTGTCATCAGCAGGAAGAAAATGTCCCAAAGGAGGCAAACATATCCCTGAATAGGGAGTACTGAATAAGACAGCCAAGAGCAGCTAAAAAGTAAAACCATGAAGATTTTATGTAGTTTGTTTCTATGAAGTGCTAGGAATTCAGTTGCAGATATTTAATTGCATATTTTTAACCCAGTTCTCCCATGCCAATGTCTCTTAAGATATATATTTCTTCATTAGGACAAACTTTATATTCATATTTTAAAAGAACTTCATCTTTATTTGATGCAATGAATCACTAGTTAATAAATATTGCAGTTAAAAATCCTCTGTAATTTTTTGCTAATCACAGATTGAGTGTCAGAAGAAAGACCGGGTCATTATTTAGGGTTAAAATCTCAAAATACCATAAGTTTAGGGCTTTGTGTTGAGGTCAGAAATATTCTGGCCTTCGAAAATGCTGTTCTTTCACATAGCATTACATATATTATGTGGCAAATGCCCTCTTCTTTCAGAATTCATTCTTTGCATGACATTGGTACACATTTATGAAACTGTTATTCCAGCTTCCAGGTCTAACAGAAAGTGGAAACTATTAATACTCCCAGTAGCTGACTCAAGGCCTCCTTTCTTTCCAGGAAATGTCCTTAAATTGTAGATAATTTGCATTTTTGTATAGAAATGGTTGGAAATACACTCCTTCCCAAAGTATGAAAATCATATTAAATGTACCAAATTAATATCAGTGTATTCGTTTATAGATGCATATTGACATGTTCAGCTACATTCTAATGTAAAGTTAAAGAATACGACTATCAATACTTTAAAATTAAGATTTTAGCTTTCCTTGTGATTCAAATTTTGACAATTATTAAAAATGATAGGAAAAATGCTCATTTTTCTATGAACCTGAACTCCATTTGTTTTATTGCTAAAAAATGTGTGCATCATATTAGCGTCAAAAGATGAAGATGATGTTTATTAAAAATAGGCTGATCAGATGGCACAGATTTCAGAAATGAACCAATCATGAACATGGGTATCCCTCATGCTGGTCAGGATTCGTCTGGACTGATTGGCAGCAATTGAACTGACAGCCTGTGTTAGCCAGGGTTCTAGAGAACCAAGGGAGATCTGTAAATACAGGATTTGTAAAGGTGTCTCACACAACATTCGGAATGAAAGAGTCTAAAAATCCATAAGTCAGGCCATGAAGCTGGCGGCTCCAATAAAGGGTGTGGACAAACTCCACAGGAGAGGCTCGCAGGTTGAAGAAACAGTGAAAAAGTCTCTCTTCTTCCTTAAAAGCCTTCAACTTTTAAGGCTTTAAAAGTTGGATTATCTCTTCATAAGAGACATGCCTTAGTTGATCACAGATGTAATCAACCATAGATGCAATCAACTGACTGATGGTTTAATCAACCAGCCATGAAATATTCTTGCAGTACTCGTCAGTCCAGCGCTTGCTGACCAGACAACTGGGCATAATCATTTGGCCAAGTTGACACCAGAACCCAACCATCACACAGTCAAAATCAGCAGATCAGATTGCTTTATGGGCCAGATCGTTGCTGACCATGCTGAAAATCAAGTTTCAGTCTTTCTATTAAGATTTCAAATTTCTAAATTACATTATTAGAGCAAACATTTTAAAATCTCTTCAATTAAAGTGTGTGTGAAATCAGAGTCAGAAAGAACCGTATGATGCCCAGACACAAGCTTCAATGTCTCCTATTTAAGAACCAGTCACATCTCAAAATAATTGAGGTGTATGCTCAGAGCAGCCTATTTTGCTTTTTCTTCGAAGAGAAATAAGACTTTCACTCTTGCAGAATGAATTTTAGTCAGGCCAGTAGCTATGAAAATGCTGTGGAAAGGCATGTAAATACAGAGGCCGAATGGTCCATTGAGTCAAATAAATCTGTGCTCAGAGCTTGCATTTGCCATTTCCAAGGTGTGGACCTTTGGGCAAACACTATCCATGATTACTTCCTCTTCTATTAAATGAATTTTGAATTCTGAAAGTTAGCATTTATTGTGTACTTATGGTACTGAGATCTAGGCAAAGTGAATTTTAGGCATTTTCTTACTCCAGTCAGTCATCCTATATAGTAGATAGTAATAATTTCCTTATTGTTTAAATGAGGAAAGAGCTTGCAAAAGGTCACCTAGAGTATGCTATGTAAGAGACAATGAATAGAGCAGAAGGCAGATGAACTCCTTGTTCTCGTAGAACTTAATTCTCCCTGGGAAAGTAGAAAACAGGTCAAAGGAATGAGCAAAGAGTACACTAAGCAAGGCTAAGTGCTAACAATGGGGAAAATGTGCTACTGTAGGTCAGGGAAGGCCTTGCTCAGGGAATGGGAGCTCAAGGATTAGTGGGAGGAAAAGCATGAAGGCAGAGGAAGAGAAACAAATAAACTACAAATATTCACCAAAAAAACATTTACCTATATGTTCATGGTGTACCAATAATACCTCTGAACTGGAAATTACCCAAACGCTCCTCAAAAGTGGGATAAATAGACTATGGTATAGTCACACAATGGAAGATTAATAGAGCAGGAGTCAACAAAAAAACTGATTATGGCCCAAATATGACCCAGCACTTGTTTTAATAATGTTTCATTATTCTCTGTGGTTGCTCACACTCCGCAATAGCAGAGTAGAGCAGTTGGGACACAGACCATACGGCACACAAAGCTAAATATGTTTACTCTCTGCCCCCTTTTAAAAAAGCTTGCAATGGAAATTGACCATTAAAAACAAATGCAATTATACGAATGAATCTTGCAGAACGTAATCTTCAGCAAAAATAATCAAACAGAAAATTAGATAATGAATGATCCCTTTCAAATAAAATAAAACAGGCAAATTTGATAGGAAATATGTGTTGTTAAATGCCATGACAGTTAATAGATGCCAAGAATGGATGCCCTATTTCTGTATCCAGGTGCTGGTTACATGAGTGGATTCTGTTGTATTTTTTTTTTTTTAATTCATGGATGTTTACGTTTATATCCATTTTCTATATTATCTTATGTACAATAAAGATTTTTAAAGCTTAATCAATACTAAGAATTAATTGCTGAAAATTTGTTTATCCAGAAAAAGTTAGTATATTTCTGGAACTAAACTGTGGTCTGGCTGGCCAGGATTTTTTGAAACCTTAAGGCTCTTCAAATCAAAACTTTAATTTATGTAACTGCTTTACTCTATACACAGTGTTGAATAAAATAACTTTCTGCAATGCTGGACATGGCATGTGTGCACTTTCCAATTCAGAAGTGAGTAGCCACATGTGTCTATCAAGCACTTGAAATGTTGCTAGTATCACTGAGTAACTGGATTTTTAATTTTATTTAATTTTAATTAATTAATTATTTTCATTAGTTTAATTTTAATTAGCTTAATTTAACCACATGTGGATAGTGGCTTCCATAGAGGAAAGCCCAGCTGTCTGCACATCTCCAGAGTTGCCTTCTCCAGCCTGCTCTACCCCATCCTTACTCAGATTCATGCTGTATAACACCTAGAAAAATAAAAATAATCTCAGTGTCCATCATAATCCAAATATGTGTGCATCTAATGATTCTAGGAAGTCTAACATTGCTTTTCTTATATGGAAAGGTTTTATTTTGTTAGAGTGTAAACTGAATTGCTAGTAAAGGGCATAGATATAATGGTTCTGTAGTTTTATAGATGACGCACTTGACTTGGAGATTTGTATTGCTTATTATGACTTTATAAAGCTTTTAATAAGATGCTGTTTTAATGTTGTATGCCTGAAAAGATATAAGAAGTAGAAAAAAATACTTCCCAATTTATTTCAGCCCCTGATTGCAGCAGAGTTAATTTGCAGCATCTTCTTTCTGCTCAGAAAATAGCAGGCATTATATATTGAAAATAAAGTTATAGTGCTCAGAAAGGCAACAGCAATTGAAAATTCTAAGCATTAAGTGGGTAAAATACCTCAAGCTCACCTTCAGGGACATTTTTTTAAATATTTAATAACAGTCTAGGTGTTTCATATTTCAAAACACATGCAATAATCATAAAATAATTCATTCAAACATTATTTCTAATACAGACATAAGCACAGTTATGAAAACAAGGAAACAGCTATTCAAGTTTGGAAGAGCTATAATAATAGTGCTACTATGAGGCTTTACTAGTTTAAAGTTGTCAGCTTAAAGACACACTTCTGATTTGGGAGAGTTTATAAACCAATACAGAAATTTTAGATTAGAAAGATGTAGTAAATTATCCATTGCCTGGAATCCAAGTGAACAAATAACCAAGTGAAATTATCTTTGTAATAGTCTGACTTTTGTTTGTGAGACTATGGACAAAATGAAAAAAAAAAGCTGAAAATTACCATAAGTATATTAAAATAATTAAAATAATGGTCCTTTATAAATTCTAAATATGTTCTGTGCTATGTAACAATCATTTGGTAATTCTTTTTCTGGTGCTCTAAAATATTAAAATGCCCTCTAAGGAGCAAAGATTAAAATGCTGCTCTGTCAAGTTCATCAGATGTATTTTATTATGCCTAAGTTTTTAAAAATCAGCTGTTTCTACATTGCTCATTATATCTAGGAAGGGTTTATGATGCCAAATTAATTAGCCATCTCCTGACCACCAACTCCAAACAGAAATGTGGTGAAGGGAAGTATATGTGTATGTTCTCTCAGGGGATCATATGTGCATTTTATAAGTATGTGTCTGTTATCTGTTGATAGAAAAGGGCTTCCCAGATGAACAGAAGCATTTTCTAGCCTCATCTTCTAATTCCCTTGCTGTATCTAAGCACACTTAGGTGGAATAGGTTGGTTGAAATTTGCCCCCATTATATAATCCATTAGGGATGAAATGTAAATTCATGGAGATCTTCATTTTTTTTTTCTGATGTGACCAACCTACTATTATAAGCTGTTCAAAGAATGCTGGTGAAAATCTTGGGGCAAGCTTGCATATTACATAGGTAACAGAGTCCATGACTGCCGAGAGTTTGTATACTTTGGTAAACCAATTACAACATTGATTTTTTTTATATAGTTTTCTATATCTTCCTAGAAACATCAAAGAACATGCATAGTAATTCTGTACAACACGGCAATCCCTAGTTTACTCCTTACAATACAGAATGTCAAAATAAAATACTAAATTTTGATATATTTTCACCTTTGCTATACAGTTCAACTATTTCTGTCATTTTGGTAGTATATTTCATTCAGGCATTTGGGTCTACATTAGTAATCATAGCCCAAACAAATTAGAGAATTAAGACTTTGGGAAGACTCATTGGGCTGAGATAATTAAAAACAAAGAATCAAAATGTTCCATAAGGCAGTACATTGAGGCCACTTGGTCTGTTGTAGAGAGTCATATCCACTTTGCTGTGTTCTGTATAAATAAGGCAAAAGCAGAGATGTTTCTCTGAACAATCCCTTTCAGAAAGCAGAATGCATACACTCGTACTGGCACATAAAAGAAAACACATGTTACAAGTTCAGAAATTCTATTTATAACACAATATTATTTCAATCCAATTAAACAAAACTCTTGAGATTTCTTCCTCTTCATTTAGGGCACACTGCACATACTCTCCCCACTAGAGTGGTCTGCTCTCTTCCCTTCACCTCTTCCAAATTTATGCTCCCTTGTAGCTCCATCTCAAGCGAATCCTACCAAAAGTGTTTTGTCATCCTTTTCTTCCTGGACCTCTTATTTGTGTCATATTTGGACACAGTCTGATAAATTATTTTGCATAAAATAATTCTATAAATATTAGATTTACATTCCTTACTAAATTATGAACATTATTGAGAGTTGAATATTGAAAAGTTATCTTTATCTGATATATAGGTTATTGTCACTTATTTTTCGCTTATTTCCATTTTCATTTTCCTCAGGAACTCAGATATGTCTACACAGCATTTGCCCTCTTTCATATTACATGGAAAAATACTTCTCAGATCTAAGTCGATAAAAGCTCACAGTTAATATTTCCATGGAGAAAAACAGGAGTGGAATATCACCATTAAAATCCCCCCAGGCTTCATTGGTATGACTCCACTGGAGATAGGTTAGCCCAATGGAGAGATCTGCGGCAAACTTGAAGTATTTGCACTGTGCAGAAATGTCTTATTACCTTTCTGCTGAATGGTGTCATGAATTATTTACATAACCATCATATAACAACTTATTGACTTCAAGATTGTAAAGTACCCTATTAATGTTTAAAGCATTTCCCTTTATTTTAACAAAACTAAATTATTTAGGCAATGTTAAAATGCTTTATGCTTTGACTAATGTGTAGAGAAAGTGTACATCATCTCTTATTTTAATTGGCTGTTTACCTTTTTCTGTGGAAATCATATACTTATTATTTCAGACATAATTAACTATGCATGTGCTCCCTGATGGATCTGTATGCCAGTTTTTATACTCGATCTAGTCATTAAGACACATAACTGTGCAGATAATTGTTACTAGGAAAATGTCACTTTTTCTTTCAATAAGGTGCTAGGTTTCCACCTAGGGGCAATGCCAAATTTTTACATCTCTTTCCTCCACATCATTCACTTGCCCCTCTCTCAATAAAACATGTGATTGGTTTCTCGCCACCTTACAATCTCAGTCAACAGATCCTGCTAATACATACAACGCATCGGGACAAGTTCATCGTCATAGATGAGCACCTTCTCAGACAGGCCTTCTCTTCCGTAATGGTATGGATTCTCCAGGAAAGAAAAGAGCCCCACAGCACTGCCCAGTGTAGCATCCTCATGATTCATTTCTTTGACCCATCCTATTAACTAAAGAAATGGGTGGCCCATGATAAACAGGACCATGCCTGATTCAAGGGTACAATCTATTTCCTGGGGTAACATTGGAGGGGTACAAAATGGAAAGTCATTCAGAACTTCTCTTGGTATTTGTGTAGCACCTCATATCTATGTAGCACATGAAAAGTTTATTTAGTTTATGCATTCCTCACATTTTCACAAAATGGGTAGGAGGAGCTCTACTTTCTACAAGATTCAGCCCAAAATCAACTCTTCAAAGGCCGGTGTCTATCCTCAGAAAAAAAAACTATTTGTTATTAATGATCTTTAAAGAAAATCTCTTGCAAACAGCTCTCTATTTGGCAACCTGTGGATGCCAGGAATTCCTTTCTAAGGGATCCTCAGAACAGTTTCCCAAAATCAAAGGTGAATTAAAGTGATAAGCACAATTCATGTATGAAGTTTGTTTTTCTTCTTAGATGCAAGATACCTCTCTCCTACAATGAAATAGATAAAATCTCCTTTGGCTATTGTAGCTAACTCTCAAGTGCCCAAGGTAGGTATCATAAAAAGTGAGAGGGCTATGTATAATACAATGAAGAAAGCAAGTCTGACAGTCCGTAGTTTACTGGGAATGCCACCACTGTTCAGTATATTATGCTGAGCCCTCTTACTTTTTTAAGTTAACTTTTTAACTCATAATGGATCAAAGACCTAAATATAATAACGAAAGCTATAATGCTCCTAGGAGAAAACATAAGGAAATATCTTCAGGACCTTGTTGTTAGATGGTTTCTTAGACTTTTTTCTTTTACTGAAAACATGAACAATGAAAGAAAACATGGATAAATGAGACTTCACAAAATATGAAAGGTGGCTTTACTTCTTGTAGATTTTAGAATCATTTGTGGAGCCTGGAAATTGTATTCTTTATACTGTCTAAAAGCTTTCCTGGCTTTATATATACATGTATATAATTATATATGTGCAGTTATAGGCATAATGTGTGCACAATAATGTTCCAGTTTTCTTGGCTGCTCAAGTAAATACTACATAGTGGAGCAGCTTAAACAATGGGATTTATTAGCTCATGGTTTTGACGCTAAATGAAAGTCCAACTCAAGTTGTCATCGAGGCGATGCTTTCTTTCTGAAGACTGGAGTTCTGGGGCAAGCAGCAAGTAATCCTCAGCTTTCCAGATGTCAAGGCACATTTTAGTCTCTCCCTTCCATTCTGAGTTCTGTTAAATTTCAGCTTCTGGCTGTTCCCTCTATGGCTTTTTCTCTCTCTTCTAAATTTCATTCTTACAAAGGACTCCAGTAATAAGATTAAGACCCATATGATTGAATTGTGTCATACCTTAACTGAAGTAACCTCATCAAAAGGTCCTATTAACAGTGGGTTCACACCCACAGGAATGGATTAAGTTTAAGAGCATCTTTATCTGGAGTACATACAGTTCCAAACCACCACAAATATATATATAAATATACATCTTCAGTAGATATATATGCACATGCATGCATATATAAACAAATATAAGATAAATAAATATACATATATATACTATATGATAAAACTGGGCATCTCAAATAGTTTGTGTATGTGTATATATATATATCTTAAATGTGTGTATGTATGTGCATACGCATGGATATACACACACAAACACCTCTGTCAGCTCTGGAATTTGGAGCATTTTATGAATAACAACTTTTTTCATTTATTTTGAGGCATCTATTCAGATTACCAAATTCTTCCAAAATCCATTTTGACCATTCATATTTCCTATAAAGGAAAAAATACATATTGAAATGGTATTACTATGTGTCAACATGTATTTCCATATACTCATTTATAGTTTATTTCTAAATTCCTTCTTATTAAATTTTATGCTCCCTTCATCACTCCTGGGTTTTTTTCTGCTCTTTTTGCTTGGTTAGTTGATCAAAGATAGTCTTTTTTACTGCTTTTATTAGCATGGTGATTGCCTCTTCCTTCCCATACAAAGAAGCAGCTCTTGGATTTATCAATACTACTTTTCACAAAAAATGATGGATATATGCTTTATGATTATTACTTTCTTCTTTCTTCTAATTTAATTTGTTTTCTTAGTGTTTTTCTTTCTTCTCAAGAATATTTCTTTCACAATGAGACAGCTTAAATCCATGAGTACTCCTCTGAATACATTTCTTGCTGCAGTCCCTATATTTTGATAATTATTGTTCTCAAGATTATTATATTTAATGGATTATATGTTTCAAAATCAGAACTATTTTCCACTCAGCTTTGTTTTATATCCTCATTCTCTAGAAGAAAACTTATAACTTTGTAACTTTTGAACAAATGTTTGATGAATGAATGATTTTCCAATTTAATTATTATGTAAGCTCATACAGTAAAACACAGACACATTCCTTACATCATTCTTAGGGTTTTCCCTCTCTTTTTCTTTTTTTGGTTATTTTTTTTAAGGTAGTTACCCATATACCCTCGAAAAGAATAGAGGCTAGGGGGAGAGAATTTTTTATCTCTCTCTGTAAGAAAAAAATTATAAAGCAAATACATAGTTCAATAGTCAATAATTCCCTATATATATTAAATTATACATTTGACCTATTTGAAAGTCTGTGTATCAACTGCTGCCCATTTCCTCCTGTATTATCTTACCTTTAAGGTGCCATCTAAACAGAAGCTTATTTTGGAAGCACCTTTTATTTAGTGGAAGGCATTCTGTTTTTAATCTAATAGTAGATTGTTAATGCTTCTCAGCCTAAAATAAATGGGTGGGGGGTTGCTTATTTTTATAGGTGCATGTCAAACAAAATGACCAGAGTTTTACCTCTTATGAATACCTGAATGACAAAAGCATCATTGAGCAAAGAAAGAGACAAAGTGGGGGCCAGAGAATGGGGAGAAAATCTCACAAAGGGTCTCCAGTGAAGAGAGACTGCGTTTATGGTTTCTCTTTTAGATGCAGTCCCTGGTCTTATCACGTTTTATGGACCCTGAAATCCTAATGTGAAGACATCTGTTTAACAGTCAATGAATCAAACAAATGATTCCCAGAGGATTCTAAAAGCTCTAAGTTTTCATTGCAATTTGTGTCAAATGATTTTAAGTAGATTTGCTATCTCAATGGGAGACCCCTGGAAGAAAACATAATGTCTGCTGGTGCCTCTGGAGGAAGTATTATTATTATTATTATTATTGTTATCTTATTATTATTATTATCGTTATCTTATTATTATTATTATCATTATCTTATTATTATTATTATTATTATATTTCCTTCATCTCAAAGCTAATTATATACTCTTGAACAATTGTAGAAAGAAAGTCAAACAGTTGTTATAAGTTTTACCAAGTAGTATACATTTAAACAGATAATAATTATTAGATGGTAATCTAATAATTTCCAAAGGCTTTCTTTTAGAGCAGTGGTTGGGAACTTTTTCAGTAAAGTGCTAGATGGTAAACATTTTCAACTTTGCAGGAGAAAAGATCTTTCTCACAAATACTCAACTCTCACAAGCAACTACAGACGATATGTAAAGGAATGGATGTGACTCTGTTTCAATAAAACTTTATTTAAAAAGCACACAATGGGTTGGATTTGGCCCTGAGCTGAAGTATGCCTCCTATTGTCAAGTCAGTTTGGTTTTATTCACAGGCAAAGTCAATTTAATTGGAATGATTGCAGTAAAACCTACAATGATGGAAAAACAAGGACATTTTAATTTGTTTTGTTCAGATTTCAAATCAACATTTCTCAACTTTCCCTCTGCCTTATATATGTAGGTTAAGACAGCTTAGGCCTAAAAGAAGGAGAAAGAGAAACTGCAGCAACTGTGATCTCATTCCTTATCTGACTCAAAATAAGTACTTCCACAATTCTGCATTTATGGACCAATGTGGTGCTTTTATTTTGCATAAACAAAACATTGGTTCCCAAGTAAGTTTATTTTTCTGAAAATATTCAAGCAATGTTATTCAAGCTATGTTTAAGTATTGTTTCTGTGATGTTTTCAGCAATTTATACAATGTACCAATGTTTATTTGGTCATTTTTGCTATCAGTTATTTCTACACAAAAATTGCATAAAGGCATTTGTCTTAGCAAATTCTTATATTTTTGCTAGTAAACATACTTCCTTTTACTTTTGCTATTAAATATGCTTCCTTTTGCAATCTGTAGCTGTACTGGAAGCTCTGAACCCTTTCTCACCATCCTCAACTTTTCTTATCTTGACCTCTTTAGTCCCTATAAACAAGACTTGTAGACCTTTCCCACAGTTAATAAATCTCCATGCAGGCACTAAAGTCAGAGTGCTTGTGCTTAAATATGAGGTCTTCACTTATAATCTGTATTTGGACAAGATGCTTTTCTCTATGCTTGTTTTCTCCAGTGAAAAATAGTGATAATAAGAATGCATGCTTTATAGGGTTATAGGGCTTAAATATGACAATATTTAAAGTTCTTTAAAGGGTACCAGGGCACATACTAAGTGTTTAATAAATAATAGGTATTATACTTATTTAAAACATCTAGCATACATGGTATTGCATATAAAAGTTAGTTTTATCCCCCAGATTGAAACAAAATTACATAGGAAGGAAAATAGAACATTTATTCATTCATTCATTCAACAACTTATTTTTTTCCTTCTCCTTTCCCTCTGTGCCACTGAGACATTTTGAGGAGGGAAGTGACAAGATTTGAGTTCTCAGAATCTCTGCGTGGATTTCTGTGACCAATAGGGCCACAAGCCTGAGGACACACCAACCCACTAGAAGGATGCTGCAGGAGATCTGGAAATAAGATTTCAGTGATGCCAGCAGGAATTGGTCATAGCTGGATTTACTATGAAAACAGAATGATGTTTCCTGGATTGGATACAAGATGCAAGAGAACAAAAAGATTCAGGGGTACTCTGTTGTTTCTGATTTGAACAACTGGTAGAATGGAGCTGACATAAATTGACATTGGGTTGACTATGTGAGGAGAAGTTTTGAGCGTTGGAAAGAAAGAAAATAGGAGTGAAATTCTAGATATGGTTATGAATCATAGAAGTTTTATATACCAACTTGGCTAGACAGAAGTCCCAATTTATCCAGTCAAATGTTGTTGCAGGTGTTTCCATGAATGTATTTTGCAAATGTGATTAAAGCTCACAGTTTACATTAGGGCAGATTATCATATGAATCTGGAGGGACCTGATTCAATCAGTTGAAAGTCCGTACAAGCAGGACCAAGCTTACCTGAACAAAGAATTCTTCTTGTGGAAAACAGTCCTTGACTGAGATTTTCAGCCTGCCCTGCAGACTTCAGACTTTCCTAGCAGATCCCACAACCATGTAATTTAATTCCATGCAGTAAACCTCCTAAGACATTTCTTCTACTAGTTCTGTTTCTTCTGGTTGAACACTGAGCATGTAGATGTTACTTGTGACACTGAGACTGAGTAAGATTATCTCAGCAATGAGAGAAAATAGAAAAAAAAATCTGAAGAGAGCTCAGGTAGATGCTGAGAGGTAGAGTTGAAGAAATTAAGAAGACAAAGCAAATGATCCTGAGGATAGCCAGTGATATGGAGAAAGAACCCAAAGAAATTAAAATCCTAGAAACCCAATGAAGATATTGTTTCAAGGAATAGAATTTGATAACCTTAAGAATAAGAAACAAATATTAAAGGATCCAAAAAAGAAAAAAATACAAAGTGAAAATTGATGGATTTGACCAAATAAAAATTGTGGTTTTATATTTTACATGGGATGCCATGAACAAAATGAATAGTCCGGAAGGATATATTTTCAGTGTCTAAAACCAAACAAGGTAGTGATGTATGGAATATGTAAGCCATGAATTCAAATAACCAATGCCAGTAAGAATGAAATATATCAAAATCAATAGAATGAATACATAATTCACTAAACCAGAAAATGTACTGAAGAGATATTCCAGCTTTCTAGCCATTGGGAAAATGAGTATTAAAACAGTCATGAAATATTACTTTATACTCATCATATTGGGTATAAAATTAGAAAGTGAGATTACTTCAGCTGCAGATGATGGGTAGTTAATGGAAAAATTGGGACCTTGCTGGTAAATGATATAAACTGGTACAGATTTCCTAAAGAATTATCCATCAGAACCTGATGAAATTAAATATGCATTTATCTGATACTACTCCTAGTGTTATTCACTACCTCAACTCACTCAACCTGAAAAATAATTTGTGTATGGATTCTGTCTTAATTTCCAGCTACTAAGGCAAATACTGGACAATGGGTTGGACTAACAACAGGAATTTATCAGTTCAGGGTTTCAGAAACTAGAAGGCTTGTTTCCTCCCAAGGGTAGGAAGCTGCCTGGAAATTCTTGGGCTCTTTGGCTTTCACTTAGCATGGCAATGTCCTCTTCTTTCTATTCTGAGTTCTGTTGACTTCCAGCTTCTTGATCTTCCTGGTAACTTTCTTTTATAATAGGGATAAGACTCATCCTCATTCAGTTGGTCATACCTTAACTACTTAACTAAAAATAGTATCTTCTAAAAGTACTATTAGTGGTGCAAGGGTAGCTCAGTCGTAGAATTCTGACCTGCCATGCAGGAGACCTTGGTTCAATTCCCGGCCCATGCACTTCCCAAAACAAACAAATGAAAAATGGTGCTTTTTACTCACATGGAAAAAGAATGAAATGTGACCCCCACCATACAGTATACAAAAAGAAAAAAGTACTATTAACAATGGATTAAAAATAAAAAAAGGGTGGGCCACAGTGGCTCAGCAGACAGAGTTCTCGCCTCCCATGCTGGAGACCTGGAATTGATTCCTGGTGCCTGACCATGGAAATATCACACCTACAGGAATAGTATTAAGAAAAGAGCATATTCGGGGTGGGGGGGGTACATAATTCAACCTGCCACCGTCTGTCCTCTGGATCCCCAAACAACATGTTCTTCCTGTACATAAAATAAGTTTATTCTATCACAACATTCCAAAAGAATTAAGCCAATTGAAAAAAACCTCTAAATGAAAATTCTCATCAAAATAAATTATGAGCATGGTTTGTCCTGGGGCAAAATTCTTTTGTCTGTTGATGGGTGAAACCTAGAGAACGAATCACCTGATTCCCAAATACAATGGTGGGACAGGCATACTATGGAAATTCCCATACCAGAATGGAGAAATTGGAAGGAAAACAAAGGCCACAGGTCCCAAACAAGTCTGAAATCCAACAGGGCAAATTTTGTTAGATTTCAAGGTCTTAGAGTTATCTGTGCATTGGTGCTTCATTCTCTAGGCCTACTGGAGTAGCAACTCTACCATTTCCAAGCCACATGCAGCGCCCATGTGCTCTCTGATGCCAAGGGCTAGGTCCCACTCTTTCTATGCTCTGCAGTAGCAGTTCACTCCACCCAAAAGCTGTGGTAGTGGCTCTTCCCTTTCCAAGTGTTAGGGTGGCAGTCAATCTCTTGTCAAACATCAGAGCACCCATTGAAGTGCAGGCATGGCCCATCCCTTCCCGTGTGTACATATAGGTCCTTTGTCTTGACACAAAGATATCTTTTTGATCTATGTCTTTGCTTCCAGGTTCCATCCTTCAAGCCATTCTTCCTTCAAATTATCTCCCCTCTGTTCCATTCAGTCCAAGATATAGTGCTTCTGTCCATACAAATGTCATAAAACACTTGTCATCCTATGTGCAAATCCAGGGAATTCAAGCAATCAAACAAAACACTTCCCACAAATCCTTCCTGGATAATTGCATTTTCATCCTGGCTTCTTTTAAAATGTCTGCATGGATCCATGTTCAGCTACACCCTCTTGAGCAAAGAGTTGTTTAGTTAAACTTTCACTGGGAGCCTGGTTCTCTGGAGACTCATTTCCCAGAAACTAGGGAAGTTCCTGATAGAGCCACTTATGCTCTAGTCTCAGAACATGTTATCTAGATAGACTGAGAGTTTCCAAATCATTATTGTTGTTTCCTTTGTGCTTAAGATTATAGTTCTCACCTTACTCCTTCCCTTGGGTTTTCTATTATAAGCTTCAAGGAGAAACCAGGCTGAACTTTCCACACATAGCTTGGAAATCTCAACCATATTTCTAAGTTCCACTTTCAGTCGAACACTAGAACATGATTCAGACAAGTTCTCTATAAAGTTCTCTCTACTTGTAATAACCATCATCACTCCTCCAGTTTTCTTCTAAGGCTATATTGGAAGTAACGTTAATGTTCGTATTTCTGCCAAAAGTCTCCTCAAATGACTCTAGACTTTTTAAATCAAGTGCCACACAAATCTTCCAGCCGCTACCTGTTACCCAATTCTAAAGCTCTTTCACAATTTTAAAGTATTTGTAATAGCAGCACACAACTTTCTGGTACAAAAACTGTCATTATTTCTAGGCTGCTAAGAGAAATACCATAAACTATGTTCCCTTCACAACAAGAATTTACTGGCTCATGTTTCAGAGGCTAGAAGGCTTGCTTCCTCTGACATCAGTGACCTTCGTTCAGGCCAGCAACCCATGGGTTCCTTGGTTTTCCCTTCACATGGGAATACTTTTTCTTCTGGGTTCTGTTGACTTCCAACCAGCTTCCAACCCCACCCCATGGCTTTCTCTTTATAAGCCATCCAGTGATAGGATTAGGGCCCATCCTGATTCAGCTGGCCACAACTTAACTAAAAATAACATCTTCAAAATGTTCTATAGACAATGGATTCACACCCACAGAAAATGGGACTAAGATTAAGAACATTTCTGAAGATAGAATGGTACATATTTCAACCTGCCACAGATCCCCAAGGTGGTAAGTACAGGATGTCCTCTGCACCATTGCTTTACACTAGCAGAGCATTGCAGGCATCCCTAGATGCCATGCAAAGGTGAGAAGATAAATCCAATGGATTCTTTCAATGAGATATAGTACAGTAGAAATAGTGAATGAGAGTTACAAAATAAATAAATCCAAAGAAAGAGTTTAATGGCACAGAATAAGAATGTTAGTTCAACCTAGGGCATTTTATGAGATTCCACAAGGGTGACAGGCACTAGAGTAACTTGCCAGAAACCTGCAACCACCAGATGGGTCCCTGGTCCAGATAAGTCTTGAAACCTAGCTCAGCCTCTCCAGAACATCAGATAGTTTCTTATCCCTACCCCATTTTAGTGACAGATTCTTCCATTATCAAAAATTTAGAATTGCCATAGCCTAAACAACCCCAAAGAGAGGTATGGAAAGATCAAAGGTGATGGTGGAATTATACATAGAAGATAGGACTTAACAAATGACTGTGAATGCTGAATCATTAAATTGATGTGTCTTTTAGTCTCCAGTATTTTAGAACAGCTAAAAGTAAAAACCTAAAATTGTGAAATTGTAAACCATGTCAAAGTCTGAAATATGTTCTACAACTAATTGTGGTGCTGTGCTTTGAAATTTATAGCTTTTTTGTATATATGCTATTGTTCACAAAAAAAAGAAGGAAAAAAAGTCAATTGTGATGACAAAAAAGTATGTAAGCCCTCTAGCCTCCTATATTCTGGAGTAGCTAGAAAGAAAACTCTGAGAGGATTGTATGGTAGCCCATGACAAAGTGGGATCTATCCTGTAATCACTCTTTGAAGAGTGCTTTGAAAACTATTGCGTTTTTATTTCTTTGCTTTGTATATGTTATACTATACAATTCAAAAAGTTTAAAAAAAGAATGCTACTTCAAAGATGCTTACAAGAATTAATTCTGCACAAGGAGAACTATACTACATGTTTTAAGGAACAGTCCAGATCTAAAGTCAAACCTTAAATAATTTAGGGTGGCTGCCTCTCTATAAATTAGTAAGATGGATAAGGAGTCAATAATTTTAAAAGTCATAAGAGATGTATCTTTCACAGATGGTTCTGGGATTTTATGAACATCAGAATATCAGAGGTTAAAGAAAAGTAAGTAAATAAATAAACAAACAAAAAGCATACCCCTAATCACCATTCCAGCACTTCAGTCTGCTACTAGTTCTTTGATTACTCAATATCTCCTCATTGAATATTGCAAGCAAAATGAACCTTCAGTCCTTCTTTGTTATTGGTAAAAGATTTCTCTGTTTAGCTAGTAAGAAAAACAAAATTTTTCCCAGTAAACTCTGTGCTCATCTCTCTACTCTAATCATTAAAAGGTGTCTTAATCTTTCTAATTTAAACTTTCCCTGATGGAATAGCCTAAGAGGAGGATGACTGAAGTTCCTTTAAAATGCTGAAATGGGAGAAGAGAATCTTTTTATTTTTATTTTTAACTTGTTACTGTTCCTTCATATTATCAAATGGTAATACTTACACATATCTGTGTATTCTTACTAAATAATTTACAATTCTAAGTAAATTAGGAAACCAATAACTGAAAAAGCAAAACTCTAGAGCAATCCCATGTAATCTTGGGAGGCTCTCTCATGAATTGGGGTTTCGTCATCATGATAATTTATTAATATTTTATATTTCCAATGGGCAATAAACTGGACACATTATGATGAGTTTGTCATAGGGAAAAATGTAGTTTTTCCAAATAGCGACCAAATCTGAATAATCAAATGTGCCATTTTCCTTTCTAGTGACCTCTAAGAATGTGTTTTCTAAACCATTTGATTTGTGTTATCTAAATATTGTTTCTTTCCTCTGGCTTTCTCTCCTAGCTTTGTGACTGTCAGGGGGGGATTTACTACGAATGTCTGTACAGTTGATTGATTAATACAGCAATATAGTCTAGGTCAGAAACTGCCAAGAAAGCTGATGTATTGATTGTGCAGTCAACTGACATACTGAAATAGCATTATGTAGCAAAACCTAGTTGATTTTTTTCCAATCAGAGAACATATTACTGTGAAAGCAATGAAGGGGGGAGGCATCTCCCTTGAACTAACATGCCTTATTTAGCATTTGACAAAAGGAAGGATGCAGCTAAGAAAACATTTAATGTGATCTAGCACAACAGTCAATCTATAGGAAATTTCCCACAGCTTGGCACAGATACATGTCTTCAAGCACAGGTAAAGATGAGGTCATTATAATGCTAAATGCTGAAAATCCCCCTTGGGGATCTAATTTTCACTCCCTGACTATCCTGAAGAAGGGGAAATAGTCCAGAAGAGGAAGAATGGAGCTTAACTTTTCAGGGACAAGAGCAATCAGGATTGTACTCAATGATGTACTAATGATCATTAGCAAACCAAACCTTTGTTTCCTGCTAGCCATCACTTTTATAATTAAAAGTTAAACCAGGGGTCCAAGGGTGGTTCAGAGGTAGAAGCCATAAAATGGGTCAGCATCACCCAATACAGCAACTGTTAAAAAAGTGAAAAAGTGATCAGACTTCAAGTAAAGATATAAATGAAGATGATCTGAATGGGACTGAGGTAAATCAAAATACAGGGTGATATCGTGTATATTTTAAAACTTCAACTTCTGCATGAGACCAAAGGGAGAGATGTTTATTTGGTGCAAAATTTATATTTTTGTTAGTGCATAATCTAACTTGTATGGTCAGTTTATTCAAACACCATAATTTCATGGAACCTTGAATAGGGAGTGAGATCTTGTTGGTTTGTACAGGTTAGTGTGATGCCTCAATATATTCCACAGTAATTTGGGCAGAGAATTAAAAAGTACTTGCAAAGTCACATGGGAGACTGAGAAAAAGGAGGAAATATTAAACTTTCCCATTTGGGGAATTTCTGGTATTCTCACAAGCAGTAGGTACAAACCATTCAGTAGTCCAAGCCCTTGATCTTGGGGTTCACCCCTATGAAACTTATACCTGCAAAGAGAAGCTAAACTTACTTATGATTATGCCTAAAAGTCACCTCCAGAGAAACTCTTTTGTTGCTCAGATGTGGCCTCTCTGTCTGTGAACTCACAGCCCTCCCCACTATGTGGGGCATGACTCCTGGCAATGTGGGACCATACTCCCAGAGATGAGACAGGACCCAGTATCATGGGATTGAGAAAGGCTTCTTGATCAAAATGGAAAAGAGAGAAATGAGACAAAATAAAGTGTCAGTGACTGAGAGATTTCAAACAGAGTCAAGAGGTTATCCTGGAGGTTATTCTTATGCATTATATAGACATCCCTTTATAGTTTATGATATATTGGAGTAAGCAGAGGGAAGTACCTAAGACTGTTGAAATGTGTTCCAGTAGCCTTAGTTCTTGAAGATGATTGTATAACTATATAATATATACAATGTGACTATGTAGTAGTTGAAAGTCTTGCGTCTGATGCCCCGTTTATGCAGAGAAAAAAATGAGGACCAAAAATAAGTAAATAATGGGGGGATTCAGGGTTAAAAAATTGTGTAGATTGCAATGCCAGTAGTCAATGAGATGGACGAGTAAGGGGCGTGGGATGTGCGAGGTTTTTTCTTTTTCCTTTTTATTACTTTTCCTGAAGTGATCAAAATATTTTAGAAATGATCATGATGAGGAATACACAACCATGTGATATTATTGTGAGCCATAGATTGTATACTTTGGATGGACTGTAAGTAAAGATAGATCAATAGAAATATTTTAAAACAAAAGAAAAAAGAATCTTTTACAAGAATAATGTATACGGTATATAAAGTATAAAAGTATAGAGTGTGTCTACCCATCTGTGGTGGTTTGGAACTGCATGCACCCAAGGAAAACATGGTCTTAGAGTTAATCAGTTCTTGTGGGTAAGAACCCATTGCATGTAGAACCTTCTGATAGGGCTACTTTATTTAAGATGTGAACCACCTCAATCAGGTTGGGTCTTAATCCTATCACTGAAGTCTATTATAAACAAAATTAATTCAGACAGAGAGAGAGAGAGGGAAGAAGGAGAAGAGACCAGGAGACACCACCATGTGCCTTGCAATGTGGAAGCAGAGGGCTGAGGGTCACCAGCAACCAGCCAGGTCCAGAACCCCACAGTCTTGGGGAGAAAGCATTTCCTTAACAATGTCTTGATTTGGACATTTTCCTGACCTCAAACCCATGAGCAAATAAATATCCAGTTGTCTAACCCAACCCATTTCATGGTATTTGCTTAAGCAGTCTAGAAAACTGAAACACTATCTTTTCCTTCAATTTTGACAGAAACAGAGAAATGATAAACTAACCTAGTAAAATGTTCTTCCCCTACTACTTATTTCATAAAAGAAAATGTATAGTTTTGACTCTACTCATTTCTGAATAAATTAAAATAGCATTGAAAATATGACATAGCTCTAAACCATTGTTTTTGCCTTAACAGATGAAAACTTAGAGCCAAATAAATATAAAACCTAGGTGACTTTTTTTTCAAATGTGAATCTAGGCATGGAGTCCTATTGTACAAAAGAAACATGATTCATACACCAATGTCGAAATCACAAAATAAACACACACAGGGAGGCCAGGGTCTGTAGGCTGCTCCACTCATTCACTCCCACACCTGACTCCAACCCCTCCGCCCACATTGGAACCCCTAATGCTTTACAGGGCACATTTTACAAACTGCAGGTCTGCATTTAGATGATGTAGGTAAGGTGCCTGAAAACAGTCACTCCTATTTCTTCAAGAACTATCCATATTTTTTAACATAAATGATAATTGAATCAAAAATGTTAGATGGGAGGGAGTAAGAAAAGCATTTTTGCATGGTGTTTTATTCTGCTAATTGCCCCACAGTCTTTTTTAATAGATCCATGGCTTATATAAATAAATGACAGAGATTCTTGTAGTGAGGGTTCTTTTTTTTTTTTCATGCCAGAGCAACCTTCTTTGTCTACAAATTGGATGTAAGACTACTTCTCACACTGTGTCTCTCTTATTACGAAGGGCATCTTAATGCCTTCTTCAGACTGGGGCAGGCTGCAGAGGTGACAGTCCTCCAGGACCGTCACAGCTGGGCATTTACCTCTCATTCCCAGAGGGGTATTACCTATGTATGTCCACTCGTATATCCATATATCTATATTTATCTATCTATCATCTGTCTATCTTCCCCAAAGTGTACATGACTATTTTGAATACAGGTTTGACATTGATGACTAAAATTTCAGGCTTGGGAAAAATACTACCCTTTATAACATTGAGATCAGAGTTGAAAACCATGGTGATAGGATGGAAGGTTGTATTCATTTCCTGTGGCTGCCATAAATTACCACAAATTTGGTGGCATATAAAAACAAAAAATTGATTATCTCACAGTTCTGGGAGCCAGAAATCCAAATCAAGGCATTGGCAGGGCTGCGCTCCTTCTGGAAACGCAAAAGGAGAATCTGTTCTTTGCGCCCTCCAGGTTGTGCTGGCTGTCGCAGATTTTGGCATCCCTCTCCTCTCTGCCTCCAAGGTCGCACTGCCTCCCTCTATTCTGTGTCTTTTCCACTTCTGTCGGTCTCAGATCTCTGCCTTTCCCTTATAAGAACATTTGTCCGCTAGATAATCCAAGATGATTTCCTCACCTCAACATCTTAGTTTAATTATATCCATAACGACCCTTTTTCCCAAGCAAGCTCTCATTCACAGGTGTCAGCAGTGAGGATGCAGATGTATATCGGGGGAAGGGAGCATGGCACAATTAAACCTACTACAGTGATCAAGAGAAGAATACCAAGATGGGTTGCTGAATTTTCACCCTGACATGACTAGTCTGAATGTGTACTCTAATTTGACCTTTCTTTATATCTCAAGCCTAATGCAAGTCTTTCTCTGTTTGGGTTGAGAACTCGCCAAGCTCTTTCCTTTCTAAGGGCTTTCTACTGCTGATTTCTATCTGAAATGTTCTCTCCCTTTTTTATTCTTTAATTTGCCTGGTTAAAATTCATCTAACATATTTCCGTGTTCCACCCAATCCGACTGCCTTATCACCTCTGCCAGCCTCCCAAACGCGCACCCAGTTTAGTACCCCTCTCATGTGTAGTGATAGCACCTGGCAATTCACCCTTGATGCAATTTACAAATTTTATGGTCAAGTAGATTTCTGATTATTTGATTAATGCCTGGACTATAAGATTCCTGAGGGCAGGATCTTGTCTCTTTTGCTTGCCATTGTATCTCAATATTTAGCTCATTCTTGCCCCATAGAGCAAACTGAATACATAGTTTAGGAGTGAATTAACAGACCGAAAGGATGGATGAACAAAGGAGGCATGATAGATGGTTGGTTAGATGGAAGAAATAAGTCCTGGACAGAGGCAAGGGCTGGAGCACACTAATATCAGATGATTCCTCTCTAAAGACTTGAGGTATGATGACTAAGTGGATGAAGAAATTCGGAGGGTCATTGGAGCATCATTTCAAAAATTTTTATGTATTTCATTCTTCTGTGCTGAGCCCTTTTTTTGTTTCAATATTTAACTTTACTATTTATTTTAAGCAGGTTTATTAATATGTATGTGTATGTGTGTGTGTGTGTATATATATGTATAAATCCACCCATAATCCATCCAAAATACATAATCAGTGGTTTGAGGGATATTCACAGAGTTGTGCATTCATCACCACAATCATTTATAGGACATTTTCATTAATCCAAAAAGAAAAACTCTATACCCCTTAACAGTCACTTCTCAATCCCTCCACCCTCCCCCAGCCCTACATAACCACTAATCTAATTCTGTCTCTATAAATTTCTTTACATTTGTATTTTATATAAATGTATTTACATAATATGTAGTACTTTGTGTCTGGTTTCTATCATTTAGTATAATTTTTTTTAATTTTTGTGTTTTTTTAAATTAGAGAAGTGTAGGTTTACAGGAAAGTTATATAAAAAAACACAATGTTCCTGTATGAATGTTGCATTTTGCAGTAGTGTGTTACCTGTATTACAATTGTTGAAGGAATGTTAAAGTAAAACTGCTAACTGTAGTCCATTGTTTGCACTAGGTATATTTTTCCCATACACCACCTTGTAATAGTGATATAATTCATGAAAGAATATTCTCATATTTGAACTATCAATCACAGTCCGTCATCTACAACAGGTTTCATTGTGTTCTAAAGTCTGTTTCTGCTCTTCTGCTAATATTTTATCCTCTCCTTCATTTTGAAGGATAAGGTTGCCATATAAAGAATTTTTGGCTGGCAATTTTTCTCATTCAACACCTGAAATATATCATACCACGATGATTGCCTCCATGATTTCTGATGACCAATCAGCACTTAATTTTATTATAATTCCCTTGTATGTGGTGAATTACTGTTCTCTTGCTACTTTCAAGATTCTCTTTCTTTGGCATTTGACGTTCTGATTTACTATGAAGATGGAAGCAGGTCTATTAGGATTTATTCTGTTTGGTGTACGATGTGCTTCTTGGACATGTATAGTTATGTTTTTCATATGAGTTGGAAAATTTTCAGTCTTATTTCCTCAAATTTTCTACCCTTTTCTCTTCTCTTCCCCTCTGGGAAACCCATGATATATATGTTTGTGTGCTTTATTTTCTGTCATTCAATTCCCTGAGACCCTGTGCAATTTTTTTCCATTCTGTTCTCTATTTGTTCTTCTGTCTGTGAGATTTCTATTGTCCTGTCTTCTAATTTATTGATTCTTTCTTCTGCTGTTCACATCTGCTGTATTATGTCTCTGGATTATTTTCAATATTTTCTATCGTGCCTATCATTCCCATAAGTTCTGTTATTTTCCTTTTTATACTTTCAAATTCTTCTTTATGTTCACCCAATTCTTTTAATACCCCTTATCTCTTTAGCCATATTTTCCTTCTTCCTCTTGAATTGATTTAGGAGATTTGTTTGAACATCTTTGATTAGTTGTTCCAAATTCTGTGTTTCCTCCCTAGTTTTAATTTGTCTTTTGACTGGGCCATATCCTCCTGTTTATTGGTATGGCTTCTAATTTTTTCCTGATGTCTAGGCATCTGATTATCTTGATGAGCTTACTCAGAAAGTCAATTCCTCTCTCTTACCTAGGGTTTTATTGTTGATTGGCTTTTGGCAAGGGCTCTTCTTTGACACTTGGTTCAGCTTATTCTAGAATGATTAAAATTCCCCATGTTTAACTGAATAGATTTTTTTTTTTTTAGCTCTTTGGCATCTGATTCTTACCCTGGATATGCAGTATAATTTTAAAGATGGCACAATTTGTGCAATTATTTCACCCCCATGGAAAAACTTCCTTTCATCTGTTCCTTCTACAGGAATCTTGATCTGTTCTGGTTTTCAATTTTTGTTTATTTTGCTTATATAATTTGCTCTTTTTACCCCTCTCTTTCATTGCCTCTAGCTGCTTGTGCCTGGAGAGCAAATTCTGGAAAGTGGGTCACCCCCAAGAGGACTTTCCTGGGTCAATATTCCCTTGTCAAAACAGGGCCAAGGACCCACTATGGGTCACTGACCAGCAGCAAACAACCCTGGAGAGAGGGTCAGGAAGGATGCCAAAAGCCTTTTTGATGACTCCCTGAAGGTTCTGTCCTGGTCTTCCCGGGAGAGGGCACACATCAGCAAAGTTTTCCCTGTAGACCTAAGAAGGCCTCGGGTCTTTAAACTTCCACCATCTTCACCCCTAGCAGGGACAGGCTTGAAACTATGGCCATGTGGTCCCTTTCCAGGGCAGGTTAAAATCACAGCTCTGTGCTGGGACCCAGTGATCACTATTCGCTCATCAAAAGCCGGTGATCAGTACTTGGCTATGCCCCATTCCAACCCCCGTTCTTGAAGAAGATGGTTTCAGCATCCCACTCCATCTGCAGCAGACACTCAGGAAGCGGACTGGAGGTGGTTTGCCGCAAGAGTGGGAGTCGTGCTCCGGCATTCACTCCTGAGCGCTTTACTCAGTTCAAAGCCACAGTGTCTCAACCTTTTCCTCCTGCTGTTCTCTGGATGCTGTCCTGTGCTCTCTGAGCCTCCAGAGCTCCAGAACAGTTGTTTTAGACAGTTTTTGCCTGTTACTGGCTGTTATTGGAGGAGGATTGAGTGCTGGAGCTCCCGACTCCATCATCTTCAATTCTGCAAACAGAGTAGTAACTGTCATCTCTGAGATTCTTAGGGTCCAGGAGGAACTCCAGCTGCTTGAGGAAAGGGATGCAGGTGCCTGTACCACAGAATGAAATGGGAGAGTGGCAGGTATGCAAAGTTCTGTGTCTGTCCACAGCACAACTAGCATAAACTGTTATAGTAATTAAAGCTCACAAAACTTTATGTTTATTATCATGTTTGACTGTGAAGGACAATGAATAGAGGAAATCTCTCACTTTTCAGCTGGGAACTTCCATGCTCATAGATATTTAGTACTAAAGACAAGTTTACAATCAGTCTGGACCTGGAATTCACATAGCATGATCTGAATCCATGTTTTGTTCAAGTATTACTACAAGCCTGTATTAGTTAGGGTTCTCTAGAGAAACAGAATCAACAGGGAACACTCACAAATATAAAATTTATAAAAGTGTCTCACATAACTGTGGGAATGCAGAGTCCAAAATCCACACCGATGGAGGGGCTGGACGAACTCCACAGGAGAGGCTCACCAACCGAAGCAGGAAGAGCCTATCTCTTCTGAATCCTCCTTAAAAGGCTTCCAGTGATTAGACTGAGCATCATTCATTGCAGAAGACACTCCCCTTGGCTGATTACAAATGGAATCAGCTGTGGATGAAGGTGATGTGATCATGATCTAATTCTATGAAATGTCCTCATCACAACAGACAGGCCATCACTTGCCCAACCAGATAAATAGGTACCACCACTTGGCCAAGTTGGCACATGAACCTGACCATGACAATGTCTCATCCTACCATGTTTTCATTTTGCTTCCTTTATTATGTATTAGGTTGAGCCATATGAAATTGCCATTTTTATAGATCAAAAATGGTCATATATGAAAATTTCATAAGGTTCAACTAAAGTAAATTGGACCTATTCATAAAGTCAAACACATCATTCATATCCATAAATATTACTAATAAATACCCCACAATATTTCTTAGCAAAAAGAATAACAAAAAGAGATCACAAATATCATGAGATTGGAATATGAGAGGTTTTATTCCATCATTATTAAGACTCGTTATATTGTCAGTTAAATTTGATTCCCTCTCCCTCCCAAACTTGTACTTATTTGTCACTATCTTGGGGCTTCCGATGTCTACGTTCTGTTGGGGATTGAATCATGTCCCCCTCAAAGATACAGTCAAGTCCTAAGTGACTCATTTGCAAGAAGGATTTTTGAAGATATTATTAATGTTAACTTTTTAAACATTCTATTTGGATGAGAGCAAATTGAATCATGTTGTGGCTTAATCCAAATGACTAGAGTCCTGATGGCCAGAGAAATTCTGAATTGCAGTCAGTCACTAGAAGCCAAAAGTCAGAAGAAGGCAGAGAAGGAAGCCGATTGCCACGTGACAGGCAGAGATACTAGTCAAGGAACCCCAAGGGCTGCAGCAAGCTCATACAAGGACACTACCTACTCTGGAAGAAAGCTTGGCCTGTCATTAGAATTTAGGCTTTTAGCATCCAGCACTATTAGACAATAAATTCCTGTTACTTAAGCCAACCAGTGTGTGGTACTTACCATAGCAGCCCTGGCAAACTGACACACTTCTGATATTTGAAAGACAAAATGTTTACCACCTGGCATATTTAGGGCATTCTTGATATGATGTCAAAACTGATTATTGGAAGAATCCGAAATTCAGAGGCAAAGAAAAGACAGAAAGAGTTATAGGCAAGTTCAGGAATTAAAAATACCCAGAGAAGGACATTCTATGATCATTATGGGGAATTCAAGAATTGCTTCCTATCTTTGGATCCAATAACAGAATATTTATGTCTATGTGTGTTTTAGCCTACATTTTGTTAACATATCCTTGAGTTTATTGTTCCTTAGAGATGATATGAGGTTGCCTTCACAGGTTAGTAATTCAATATAGTTTCATAAACTCAATAAATATGGAGTCCTCCAAAAAACAAAAGTCATTACATGAGTCAAAATGACAGTTCTTGAAAAGTAATACAATCAATAAAGTGCATTTAAATGAAATTAAAGTCACTTTTACTTTTTCATTGTGCTTGATATTAACCTATTTTCATAAACTTATCTACTTGCTCAAATTACTCAAACCAATCATATGACTGGTAGAAAGTGTATCTTTGCTGTGTGTAACCTAAACTGAGCATAGGCCTATTGAATCTGAGTATGAAGAGTGATTTTTCCCTCCTCCAATTAATTATATAAAATACAAAACATGCATTCATTTGCTTTGATTGACAGCTCCAATTTTGGATGTATATCCTAATTAATGGGATGAAAATTGCAATACCTGAATCAATTGCAGTTGCTCAATTGTCTACTTTGTAAAGTGAGAACATTTTAAATTATATATGATTTCATAGTCTATGTATCGTATTTCAACTGACAATACTTGGTTTTAATGAGGCACTTATCTGCATACACACAGCCCTATCCAATTGCTCATTTCCCATCTATTGTTATATATGGAAGAAATGGATCTTCATTAATATTCAAATGTCTTCATATTTGCATCTGATATAAGAATTTACTTGGGATTGAATAGGGTCTTCAACCAATGGCTTTATCTGTGTGGAACTAAATTAATCAATTCAAGCTATATTCTTAATAGAATCTCTCTCCCCACCAAAATTGATTTAGTTAAGAAAAAAAAGTAGAGCAGAGTTGGATTGTTCATTTAATGACCAGTAGGATGTCCCCCAAAATTCTATTTCAGCCATATCCAAATTCATGGACACTGCTGTATTTTAGTATGCAATTTTAAAGAAACTGAAATAAGTTTACAGCTCTTAATTCTTCTATGTATTTAGTTGCTCTGCTGACTAATATGAATCAGGCAAGCCCAAATAGAAATTCTACACAAATACTTTCAGTCACCTCACAGTTAATGGAATAAATTACAAGCATGTTTGGTATTAACTATTTGTGTAAATAATCCCAAATGCTTCTCTGACTAAAATTTTCTTGCAGTCAGTGGAGAAGGACTGAATATTCTCACCATAATAAGGGCCCTTTGCAATTTTTCTTTAGCATTCTGAAATTTCATTTAATGACTAATAAATGATCATCCTAATTATTTGTAACTAAATAGGTTCCATTATGGAAAATAATAGAATCTTTCTGAGTAATAATATTATAAAAAAATTTTCTTCTTGGTTATCTAGATTTTCTAAATTTACTGCCGTCAGTATGTTTTTATTTAATAACAAGAGAAATAATAAATTACTTAACCATCAGCTTCAGAATGGGATGTATTTTTTAAAAAGTAGAGGAAAGAAGGGAGGAAGTGGGGGAGGGAAGAAGGAAGGAAGGAAGAGGGATAGAGAGAATGAGACAAAAACAAGATAGGGGCAGAGAAAAGAAAAAAAGTGTAGGAATACTGTTGAAGACCTAGGTTTTTCATCTGTTAACTAGTATTGCTTACTCAGCTGCATAAATTTAAACCAAGTAAGCTCTTTAGAACTCAGTTTCCTAATATATAAAATGATGAAGTCAAATATAATCATTTCCAGGATCTTTGAAGCTCTATAATTATCTGCATATATTGGTCTCACTTTCTGTTATTTTTTCAAAGCTTACTTTTCTAAATTTTTGCATCGTTCTGTTGACTTCTTAAAAAACTTTGGAACACAAATTTTACCTTAATGTTTCTCTAAGCACAATATATTTATGTAGCATTTTAGACTTAGGAAGAACCAAGTGTCATCCCATTATTAATAGGTGGGTACAATGTTACACAATAGATATTGACAGAAATGTTATTTCAATCCAGAATTACTGTCACCCAGTACTATTACTGTTACACCACACTGCCCCTATTTTTTTACAATAAGAAAATTATAATAACTGCATAAACAGACTTTGTATTTGGAACTTTTTTTTTCAAATTGAAGTCAACTAGAAAACTGTTACTTTTCTTATTTAGAGCAAAGGAAATTTCAAAAAATGAAACAAGTATTTTTGGACTTAATGATTTCTATTTGTTTTCGAAATCACAAAATCCCTTCCAAAATATTCAAAAATATCCATTCTTGTATGCCTGCAACTGGCTGCTGTACATAGGGAAATCGATAATTCTATATTTATAATTAACAATTGTAATGTAGTTTGCTCTTTTATAAGTAAGTATCGTTATGTTGATAATCAGTTATTGGCTCTCTTTGGTTTTCATAATGCAGAACTTAAAATACATAACTTGATAGAGCATAACTAGTAAGAAAATATTTGCCATCTATTTAGAAAATCATATTTATTTTTGAAAATTAGCATTTATCATTAAGCATCCATATGGACTTATAAACCATGATAGTGCCAGTTGTCAGGAAAATATTATATATATCACAGTTATTTAAAAATGTCAATAAGCATACACAATGTTGATGTTTTATGGAATCCCCAAAATATGACAAAACAACAGAACAATGCCTCTTTCTCAACATCTCTAATTATCTCCAGCAATCATATAGCGTGAATTCGTATAGACAAATGGAATGTCCTTGAAAGTTAACCATTGTAGAAATTACCTACAAAATGCCCTATGATTAAATTTAATATTGGTCTTATGGGATTTTGGAAGGATTATTTATTTACTTACAAACATTCTCCCTTGTCCCCTCACTCATCCACCTGTAACCCTAATCAATGAACCCCTAATTCATTTCCTTGAATTTTCTATTTCTAGCCATCTCATCAATGATATATGATATTCATCTTTATGTGCCTTGCTTGTTTCAGTGAGCATAAAGTTTTCAAGGTTCTTCCATGTTTTAGCATGTCTCATTATTTACCTATGACTAAATAATAGTCCATTGTTTTATGTACCACATTTTGTTTATTCATTCATTTGTTGGTGGACACAAGTTGTTTCCACCTTCTGGCTATTGCAAATAATGATGCCATAAACACTGATGTACATGTAGCTGATTGAGACCCTGCTGTTACTTTCTTTGGATATATGAGTAGAAGTGGAATTCCTGACTTATATGGGGATTCTGTATTTAACTTTCTGAGGAACCACCAACACGTCTTCCAGAATGGCTGTAGCATTTTACATTGCCACCAAGAACGTACCAGAGTTCCTGCTTGTCCAAATCCTCTCCAACACTGTTACTCTCTGTTTTGTATATATAGGCAGACCTCATTTCTTTGCACTTCAGTTTACTGTACTCAGTGCTATTGCGTTTTATACAAATTAGAGAGGCCTGGGCACCTGTGTTGAGCGTGTCTATCTGGCCATTTCTTCCAGCAGCATGTGCTCATTTCATATCTCTGTGTCACATTTTAGTAATTCTCACAATATTTCAACCTTTTTCATTATTATTATATTTGTTTCTGCGATCTGAAATCAGTGATCTTTGATGTTACTATTGTAATTGTTTTGGGGTACCACAAACCATGCCCATATAAGACAGTGAACTTAATAGACAGATATATGTTCTCACTACTCCACTGACCAGATGTTCCCTGTTTTTCTCCCTCTCCTACGGGCCTCTCTATTCCCTGAGACACAACAGTATTGAAATTAGGCCAATTAGTAACCTACAATGCCCTCTAAGTGTTCAAGTGAAATGAAAAATTGCACGTTTTTCACTTTAAATCAAAAGCTAGATATAATTAATCTTGGTTGCAGGCATGTCAAAAGTCAAGATAGACCAAAAGCTAGGTCTCTTGTGCAAAACACTTAGCCAAATGTGAATGCAAGGGAAAAGTTCTTGAAGGAAATTATAAGTGCTTTCCAGTGAATACACAAATGATGAAGCAATGTGGCTTTGTTGCTGATGTGAAGAAAGTTTTAGTGCTCTGGATAGAAGATTAAACCAGATGCATCATTTCCTGAAGCCAAAGCCTAATCCAGAGTAAAGCTCTAACTTTCTTCAATTCTGTAAAGGCTGAGAGAGGTGAGAAGCTGCAGAACATAAGCTGGAAGCTAGCAGAGGTGGTTTGTGAGGTTTAAGGAAAGAAGCCATCTCCATAACATACACGTACATGGTATAACAACAGCAAGTGCTGATGTAGAAGATGCAACAAGTAATCTAAAAGCTCTTGCTAAGATAAATTATGAATGTAGCTATACCAAACAACAGATTTTTAATGTAGATGAATCAGTCTTCTATTGGAAGAAAATTTCATCTAAGATTTTCATAGTTAAAAGCTGGCTTCCAAGTTTCAAAAGACAGCTTGATTCTCTTGGTAGGGGCTAATGCAGCTGGTGACTTTAAGTTGAAGCCAATGCTTATTAACCAGTCTGAAAATCCAAGACCCCTTAAGAATTATCTTAAATCAACTCTTCCTATATTCTATTAATATAACAACAAAGGCTGGGTGTCAGCACATCTCTCTACAATATGTTTTACTGGATAGTTTAAGTCCACTGTTGAGAATTACTGCTCACAAAAACAGATTCCTTTCAAAATATTACTACTTAATGTTATGCACTTGCTCACTAAAGCACTCTGATGGAGATGTACAGGGAGATTTAAGTTGTTTTCATGTCTATTAACAAAAAAAATCCATTCTGCAGTGCATACATGGAAGAGTCGTTTCAACTTTCAAGTCTTATTTAAGAAATGCATTTTGTAAGGCTATAGCTGCCATAGACAGTCATTCCTCTGATCCATCTGGGCAAAGTCAGTTGAAGACTTTCCGGAAAGGAGTCACCATTTTAGATGTCATTAAGAGCATTCATGATTCATGGGAAGACACCAAAATATTAGCTTTCGCGGGAGTTTGGAAGACATCAATTTCAACCCTAGGGGTGGCTTAAAAGGCTTCACAATTTCAGTGCAAGAAGTAATTGCAGATATAGTTGAAATAGCAAGAAACTAGAATTAGAAGTGGATCCTGAAGATATGACTGGATTACTGTGATCGTATGATAAAACTTAAATGGATGAGAAGTTGCTTCTTATGGATAAGCAAGGAAAGTGGTTTCTTGAGATGGAAACTTCCTGGTGTAGATGCTGCGAACATTATTGAAATGATAAGGATTTCAAATATTACATCAACTTAATTGAGAAAGCAGTGGCACAGTTTGAGTGGATTGACTTCAATTTTGGAAGAAGTTCTGTGGGAATAATGTAATCAAACAACATCACATTCAATCCAGACACCTTTCCTGAAAGGAAAGGCAGTCAATGCAAAACTTTCACTGTTGTGTTATTTTAAGAAATTGCCATAGTCTCTCCAACCTTCAACAACCAGCACACTGATCAGTCAGCAGCCATCCATATGGAGGCACTGCTCTTTATCAACAAAAACATTATGACCTCCTGAATGCTGAGATAATGGTTAGCATTTATTAGCAGTAAAATATTTAAATTAAGGTATGTATATTATTTTTTAGCCATAATGCTATTGCATTCTTAATAGAAAAGCTTTTGATTTTGTTGAAATTAAAGTATCTATTGTTTCTTTTGTTGCTCATTCTTTTGGGTCATGTCTAATGCATTGCCAAATCCCATGTCATGAAGAGCTGTGCCTATGCTAGTTTCTAAGAGTTTTATAGTTTAGCACTAATACTTGGGTCCTTGATGCATTTTGAGTTGAATTTTGTATATGGTATGAGATATGGATATAACTTCTAACTTTTGAGTGTGGATATCCTGTTTTCCCAACACCATTTATGGAAGAGACTATTCTTTCTTCATTGCATGTACTTAGCACCCTGATTGAAAATCAATTGCCATATATGTGTGTGTCAGCTTCTCAACTTTTGATTCTGTTCCATTGATTCTTTCAACAATCTTTACGCAAGTACTACACTCTTTTGATTCCTATAGCTTTGCACTACAATTTGACATTGGGAAGTACAAGTCCTCCAACTTTGCTCTTTTTAAAAATTGTTTGGCTATTCGTGGCTCCTAACAGTTGCATATGAATTTGAGAACTGGTTTTATGATTTCTGCAAAAAAGGCTGCTACAATTTTGATAAGAATTGCATTGATATTTTATATAGTGCTTTGGTAATATTGATGTACTAATAATGTTAATTTCTACAATCCATGAACATATGATACCTTGCTATTTATTTATATCTTCTTTGATTTCTTTTAGCAGCGTTTTGTAGTTTTCAGTGTATGAGTCCTTTATGTTCTTGTTAAGTTTATTCCCATATATTTTAAATTTTTAGATACCATTGTAATTGGAATTGTTTTCTTAATTTCCTCTTTGGTTGTTCATTTGTAGTGCGTAGGAATTTACATGCCTAGTTGCTCTGACAAGATCTTCTAGTATAATGTTGAATATCAGTGGTGAAGGTAGGTATCCTTATCTTATTCTTTATTTTAGAGGGAAAGTTTTAAGCCTTTCACCATTGAATGTGATGTTAGCTGTGGGTTTTTGTAAATGGACTTTATCATGTTGAGAAAGCTCTCTTCTGGTCCAAGTTTTATGAGATTGCCTCTCTAAGCTTGTCATTATGTGCCAGTGGGAAGCTAGAGGCTCTTATTTTCAAGGGTGAAACATCAGCCAGCATCCCTACTCTTCCCTCCAAGATCTGTCAAACCAAAAACAGAAAATGAAAAAAAGAAATAGATAGAAAAACAACCAACCAGAAACAAAACTAACCAAAGCCAAATGAAGAGATGTACTGGCTCTTTATATTAAGGTAGATGCTGATGTGAGGCCAGAATATGTCTTTGCTGGGCCCTCAGGGATCTGCCAAATCACAAGAACACAATAAAGAGAAAAGAGGAACCCAACTGTGCACACACACAAAACAAGACAAAAGAAGATGCACTGGTTCTTTTATTCTGGGTAGATACTTGAGTGGCAGAAGCCACTCAAACCATAAAAGCCAAAACCATGGCCATTGCCCGTGCTGGCCCTCAGCAATCTGCCAGACTAGGAAACACATATACAATGAAGACAAAATGCAGCAAAAAGAAGACAAAATACAGCGAAAAGAAGTGCACTCGTTCTTAAAGTCCCAAAAGATGCCGGTGGGAGGACCGAAGTTACTGCTGCCTAGAGGGCAGAAACTGAAACATACTTTCTCTCTGGTTCCTCAGGGTTCCCCCAGACAGACCTCGAACCTCAACCTCACTTTTGGAAGATGAGGTTCTCTGTTCACTCTGGCCCCATTCCAGAGCTGGAAGGTCCTATCTTGGAATTTGGTTCTTCTAGCCTAGCCGCTGCAGTTTCCAATAACTGTTGCCATAGAATTGAGGAGTGAGGACTGGTCATTGGTTTGCACTATCACTTATTAGAGCAGAACTTTCAGTAGCTTCTCACTACCTCTGCACTCCTGGTTGTTGTTCCAGATGCCATCTGGTTCCAAGGTTGCTACATAGTTCATTCTAATCCTCTTTTCCATCTCCTTCATTTTTCTAGTGGAGGATGCAATCTATAAAACTTCCTGCTCTGCCATTTTATACCTGTGTCTCTGACTGAAACACCAGGCAATTTAACCATATTTTTCCTATGCTTCTTTTTCAAGTGAGTTTCACCATTTACTTTTCCTAAGGCATGGTAGGTGATGGAATTGCTTTTGGGGGGTAGGGGTGGGGGTAGGGGAGGTAAAATTATTAAAGAAATATTTTCATATATTCTTTTAAACATTTTCATGTTATTTCTGTTAGTATAAATTAGCATATATATATATGTAAGCTAATATAACTTTATCATATATTTGCTATATTATTTATTATATTAAAGTAGTATCTGCATGAAATAAAAATTCATTGACATTATGCCAAATGCTTTATTAATTCAGGCAGTTCCATTCCTGCACCCATTCATTCATTTACTCAATGATTTGACCAATATTTAACAAGTATCAACTATATGCTAGATAGTATTCCAAGAAATGGAATGAGAGAGGTGAACAAAACAATCAAAATCTGCACTCTCATGGAATTTACAATTTAGATGAGAGACAGTAAAACGAGTATCATGAGACAATATATTTCACCAAGAAAAATCAAGTAGAGTAAGAGCATAGAGAGTGATGGGTAGAGATGTGCCATTTTCATAGGGAGGTAAAAGAAGGTAAGATGATATTTGAAAGGAGACCTGAAAGAAGTAAATGAGCAAACTGTGACAAACATATGAACTGAATTTGTAAAATGTTATTAATCAACATAATATGTTGTCTATATAATGCCCAGGAATTAGTGCAATATTAATTTCATGCTAACTGAATGAATGAACTAATTGGTTGTTATGGGACTCTATACACTAGAAAATGACATTAAGTATTTATATGTACTTCACTTCCCTAATTCTTTCAGATTTTTACAATTTATAGGTAATTCATATTAAGGATATAATAAAAAGGATAAGCATGCTATTTTGTGTCATAATCAGAGAATCAATATTTAAAATGAATGACTACTGTTCCAGAGTTGGAAGGGCCTCTCAGGGATCATCTAAGAATCATGGAAACTCTTCACTAACAGTGGTTATTCTTTCTTTGAACTTGTCCAGGAGCCACAAATTCTCATCATAAATGAGCTCACTCATATTTTACAACAGTTTGATTAAATAAAAAGATGCCCCTCATATTAAATTGAAATTCACTTTTCTAAAATTGGAGAGAATGTCTACCCTTTGGATTCATACAAGTATAACTCTGGTGACCTCAGATGAGGAATGCTTGCCTTTAGGCTGGTCAGTTTCCTAAATCTGACTCTATACTCTAACTGCTGTCACTAGTATTTCTGGACCCTCCCGGAAGCAGTATGTACTATTTGAGAAGTAGGCTGTTCGCCAAGTTAACCCACAGCTCTGAGCTTGCCTCTGGTTCATATTCCATTACAATTCTCAGTAGGTCAATCCCAGCTGTCCTCATTATGTGTCAAGTAGTTTTTGATGCCAATGACATCAGGGCAAAAATGCTGGTGAGTCAACCCAGATCATGACAGTACACTTGAAAAGGACATTTTTTACCTTGATCTTCCTACCCTCTTGATCCCGATCCTGAAAGGTCTAATGCCATTTTGCCCATTCATCAACAGAACATCTCTTTCACTAGCCTCACAACAACCAAGCAGATGCTCCCCAGTGATGGGCCCTGGCTTTGCTTTTGAAAGTATTGTAGTTATGGTTTATTTTTACCTCACTAACAAGGGAGGAGTTGGTGTATTGGGGAAAATTTTATAAGACATTAAGGCTTCATTCCATAAAAGACCATTTAAAATGTCAATAGCTTTTTTTTTTAAATATAGCATTTAAAAATGTAGCTAATAAATAGTCCCTTCCTTCTTAGAGCATGATGAATTCATGGGAAAGTGAATGTTAGATACAATTGGCACTATTCTACCAGTAGACTACTGTACTGCTTTTCTAGTTCTGCCATCTTTTTCTGTGGGGGGGAAACTGGAAACATAGTGAGCTCCCCATCACTGGAGGTATTTTACAATAGTCGGTGAAGTCACGGTTGAAGAAACAAAGACATCATTTGGGGAATCAAATCTGATGTCTTTTAATATCACTCATCACCTCATTACCTTAAGATAATGGATACTGTACTGTCTATATGCCCTAAGGCTTTTATTTATTTATTTTTAACCTAGAGTGGATAGAGGAGAAAGGATGCTAGACTTGGCATGGGATTTGTGACAATCTTTTCCCCTCTCAGAGAAATACTTTTGTTTGGGTCTAAAATATTTTTATTTTGCTTCTGTGTCCCTAACTTTGGTTTATTTACCCACTGGTGAAGAAACTGAGGGGTTCTCAGAGCTTTATTCTCCTCTGCCAATATGTGTTCATTATCATAATTCTTATCATTAATGATAGGCACATTTAACAGATGTTAGATTCACTGATTTCACTGGCAAATGATTACTCATGTTATTGATTTCATAGCTCATGTGTTCCGAGCATTATCCGTAGAAAACGAACAGCAATGACAGTTATCTATCAACTGAACAACACGGACATTTTGTGCTGAAAAAAAAAAACAACAGCTAACATATCCTATAATAATTACCAGTGCTAGAACTCTTTCACTGTAGAAACTCTTAGAAACTAATTTGAGAGAAAAATGCATAATGGGATCTTTTTGCATAAGTACAAATTGCTCTATGTGTTGCCATCTCGGTGAAATGTGGCAGTTTACAGCTTTGTTTTTGAGAAAGATCACAGAAAGCAATGAGCAAGAAAATGTTTCCAAAATTGGTCAGTAAGCATTATTCCCACTTGCATTTTCCATGGTAATGAGTAACATAACTTTTAATCATAAATTTTCCAGCCATTCATATTGACAAGCATTTCCTCTCTCTGTTCAAGTCTACAAAGCAAAATATAGGCTGTTCTGTATGTTAACAAGAGAGAGAAAAAGCAATACAAACAAGATCAAAATATGAAAAGAGAGCCAGAGAACCAAACTCTTGGAAAAATATGATTAATATGTAGTATCAGTCTCTTTGATTTAAGAACCTGTCCTATTCAAGGTAGGGTTGCTTATTGGAGCCTTTTAAGAGGGAACCATTTTGGAAGAAGCTACAGAGCCCACACAGCCAGAAATCTTTGGAGATGAGAAAGGAAAATGCCCCCAGGTAGCTTCAGGAAACAAGAAGCCTGGAGAGGAAGCTAGCAGACATTGCCATGTTCGCCATGTGCCTTTCCAGTTGAGAGAGAAACCCTGCATGTCATTGGCCTTCTTGAACCAAGATATCTATCGTTCCCTGGATGCCTTAGACTGCACATTTCTATAGCCTTGCATTAACTGGACATTTTCACAGCCTTAAGACTTGTAAACTTGCAACTAAATTTAAAAATTCCCCTTTTTAAAAGCCATTCTGTTTCTGGTATATCGCATTCTGGCAGCTTTCAAACTAGGACAGATGCCAATTGCAATTCTTTATTATGTGACGTTGAGGTCTACTGATACACTCTCTCTGAAGAAAAGCAGATATTACGTCCCTTCAAAATTGACCAAATATAACACCTTGAACATGAGAAAAGATTTGGTTCTAGATCATGTTCAAAAGCATGAAGGGAAGTTACCGGGAGTAATTTACCAAAGATTGTACTAGCATTAGGGTCCTGAATGACGGTCCTGATATTGCATGGCAAGAAGAACAAGGAAGATTTGAGGTATGGTCTGGTTGACAACATGGACTAAGCAACTCTTATTCTACTTTAGGGCAAACTGTTTAGTGGTGGGGTAATAGGGAGGAGTGGAAAGAACTAAGGAAAAGCCCTCCACAGATTTTATAGTTGATTGAATTGTGTACCCCAGCAAAGACATATACTTAATCTGCATTCTGGTGGGTATGAACACCTGTAAATATGGGCTTTTGAAGATGTTAATTTTAGTTAAGCTATGGCCAACTGAACCTGGGTGGATCATAATCCATATTACTGGAAGCCTTATGAAGAGAAGGAACTGGAAGTCAAGAGTCAGAGAAATATACAGAGACAAGAAGCTGGAAGCCATAGGAAAACTGGAAGAGCAGAATAAAGGAGAGGACATCTCCATTTGGAGGGAGGCAGAGATACAAACCAAGGAACCCCAAAGATTCCCCATGGATGGCACCAGAATTCTACCAACTCTGGGAGGAAGCAAACCTTGCAAATATCTTGATTTTGATCTTCATCTAGTCTCAAAACCATGAGCCAATGTATTTCTGTTTTTAAGGCAATCCAATTTTCATAGCAGTCTGGCAAACCAAGGCAGACGTTTTTTCCTCTTTAAGGAGTCTTGTATTGATTTTTCTTCTTAGTTCTACCATTCATTTATATCCATCGATCTAGTTATTTAAGCTTAAATTCTGGTCTAAAACAGAAGCTTCTGTTAGCTTTCAGTTATGGGAGCCTTTTTGTGTCTGTACACTCTTCATATAGAGTAAGAAAAGAGGGGCATACAGGAAAAGAAAAATGTAAGAGTACTTTTAATAATGAATACAACTCATTGAAATGTCACTGATTATATTGACCTCTTCTAAACCATTCTCAGAATTGCCTAATTTCTGTTCTAGAGAAATAACTTAATGAAAACAGATGTTACAGGCATAGATTTAAAGGTACAGAGAGACAATAGCTTTTAGCTAAAGAGTGCCTGCTTTTTAGTTACACAGCAGTAGTTTGACTACTGGATACCTTACTTGTGTATATTTGTGTGTGCCTAGGAACAAGTTACTTAGACTCACTGAGCCTCTCCTTCCTCATCTGTAAAATGGATGGGACAAAAAACATGTTTTACAAAGATTAAATGAAGTAAGATGTATAAAGCATTTCAGGATGTACTTACATTTCTTAAGGTCTTGATCAGTGATAGCAGGTAATAGGAGAAAAAGGAGGAGGAGGAAAAAAGAGATAGGTTTTCCTTTAAAAGAGAGTTAAGGGCTTTGCTGTGGCTTTTTAGAATCTTGATTAAAACAGAGAGTAACCCAGAACAATGCCCTTTGGTTGCATTTTTAGGATCCAGAATTAAAGGTGGAATAAAAGCTGGGCTATTATACATAGGATACGTAGAAAGATGACAAAATATGATGGTAAGCTCACAGGCTGCCAGATGGTCCTGCTTTAGGCAGAAGAGAGACACTTTAAAAGGCTGCATCCTGCAGCAGCCAGAACTCCCAGGAAATCCAAAGCAGTCAATGCCTCCCACCAAAGGCCAGCCAACCCACCTGGTAGCAGACGCCTCTGCCTCTGCCAGTGCCATGTCATAAATGATAGGAACAAGGAGTATAATTTTCGTGTCAGACTGGACCACAAGCAGACATAATATATGCAAATTAAATATTCTAATTCAATGCTGTTTACCTTTCATCCAACACAATAAACAAAAGTGGACTTCTGTCCACTGAACTGTTTCTATAAAATCCAGTGATTGATTTTCAAATATGACTACTCTCTTCTGCCACCAACAAACATAGGAATCGATTATGCTGGCTTTTTTTTTCCAGACGTCACAGCATTTCATCTCTTCTTTTTTTAATGAATGTACTTAGCACTGTTGAAGACCTCTGCCAGCTTGACTATACTATATTTTTTTCCACTTCTTCAATGAATTAAAATTTACTCATCAGCAAAATGAACTTCGCTTTAACATATTTATCTTATGACAATGAATATAGAAAGTATTGCAAACTGGGCTAGATGCTTCCATACCAAGCCCAAACTTACCTGCTTCCTCTTTAAAGAAACAGGTATGGCATACATCTTTTGGGGAAAAGAACTTTGTAAAGCAGAAAGGTGTCTTTTCTGACTTAGCTATTTATTTAAGAAAATAGGGGGATGGAGACACATGGAGTAATGTCTTTAAGGTTTGTATAGTTTCATAAGAAGCAAACTCAGAATTCTAGGTAGTGGAAGATAAAAGGAGGGGACATTTTAGCCTGTTACTAAAATGTAACTTTTCCATCTTGAGAATGATTCATTCATCTCCACTGAAGAGGTTAAGGGTGAGAATGAGGCTTTAGGAAATATGATGATTATTTTTATGTCTATTGTAAGTTGCATATCAGTGATGACTTCATTTGAAATACTAAGAAAAATAGAGGTTAAATCCATATATCAAAGAATGAATCACTATGATTTTCTTACTATACTTCCTATTAAACAAACCTCAGGCTAATATAATCAATTTCTCTTTCATGAAAAAATCGTCTTTTAGAATACTTCTCCCCAAAAAAATGGAGACCCAGTCTCCAATCTAGTTTTGGAGAAATCATTATCTTCTATTTTGTATGGCTTGTTTGTTTGTTTGTTTTGGTATGCTCTTTATATTCTTTTCCTACTGCTGCTTTAACAAATTACCCCCAATTTTGTAGCTTGAAACAACCACAAATTTATTATTTTACAGTTCTAGAGGTCACAAGTCCACAGTGGGTCTCATTGGGTTAAAACCAAAGTATGGGGAGGTTGTATATATTCTAGAGCTTTTAGAATATTCATTTTCTTGCTTTTCTTTTCCATGTTTAGAGGCTTTCTGCATTCCTTGGCTCATTATACCCTTCTATCTTCAAAGCCAGAAATTACGATTTGAGTCTTTCTCATATGGCATCTCTCACAATGACTCTTCTGCCTCTCCCCTCAACATATAAAGACCCTTGTGATTATATTGGCCCATTAGATAATCCAAAATAATCACCCTATTTTAGGGTTAGCTGAATACCAACCATAATTCCATTTACAATCCTAATTACCTTTTGGTTTATAACATAGTATATTCATAAGTTTCAGAGATTTGGGACATAAACATCTTTGGGGGGCCATTATTTATAGCCTTCCACATTCTTCCAAATCTTATGTTTAATATTTTCTCCCATTTATATTTCAAGCAACATTCTTTCTATGCCCCATGGAACTACACATAACAGGACTAATTCATATTCTACAGGATAGCCTTTAAAATGTTTGAACTCGATACACATGTCTCCTCTGAATCTCTAAGCAAACTAATTATTGTTATTACTTCATGGTAAAGTTTTATATCTTATTGTTCAGAAAAATAATAACAACAATAAATAGCATTTATTGAGCAATGTGCTAGTTTGTATACATACATTTACTCATTAACATACATGTTCTCATATAATTATCACAATAGCACAATGAATCAGGGAACTCTTATTGTCTCCATTTTACAAATTTAAACCTTCTGAGACTCAGAGGGTTTATATCATTTCCCTAAGATTACACAGAGAAAAAAAAATTGGAGCTGCAGCTCAGCCAAGGTCTACCTGTAGATGAAGGGGTGTTCATTTAACCAGATGCTACACTGATGCACATTGCCTATTCTGTCGGTGTTCCTCTTAAATTATGGTACCCAGCCTTGGATTTCATGTCTCAGAGGTTGGGTTTTCTCTCCAACGTATATAATTAATATTATGATCTCTTTGAAACTTTCTTTTCCTAGAAAACCATTTTGTCAACAAATCATTAAAAATTGGACAATAAAAACACAAAAATAAAAATTTGATCTGATCAAAGGCCTTCAAAAATATTTCTAAGAGAAACAATGTTAGGATCCTCTGTACAGTTAAGGTTGCTCGTGGGAAGACAAAGAGGAAAAAGAAATATATTTAAATGCAATTCTACTTTTGAGTATGTTGAAGCAGAATTATCCTTTCAACAATAATTTTATGCAAATTATTTTAGTTTCAACTTTTCCAAATGCTGAATTTGTCTAACAAACTTTATGGAGAATTCCAGTTTATTAAATATTAGGTTTTAAGATATTAGTAGTGTGCCAGTTTGAATCTGTGATGTAACCCAGAAAAGCCATGTCCTTTAATCCTCATTCAATATTGCTGGGTGGGAGCTTTCTGATTATTCATGGGGATGTGACCCATCCAATAGTGGGTGGTAACTTTGGATTAGGTGGTTGCCATGGAGGTGTGTCTCCACCCATTCAAGGTGGAGTTAACCAACTGGAGACCTTTAAGAGGAAACATTTTGGAAAAAGCTTTAGAGTTACGAGAGCCCACACAGTCAGAGACCTTTGGAAATGAAGAAGGAAAATGCCTCCGGGGGAGCTTCATGAAACAAGAAACCTTCATGAAACAAGATGGCTAGCAGACCTCGTCATGTTTGCCATGTGCATTTTCAATTAGGAGAGAAACCCTGAACTCCATCGGCCTTTCTCAAATGAAGGCAACCTCTAGTCAGTGCCTTAATTTGGAGGTTTTCATAGCCTTGCTTTAATTTGGACATTTTCATTCCTTATAACTGTAAACTTGCAACTTAATAAATTCCCCTTTTTAAAAGCCATTCTATTTCTGGTATATCGCATTCTGGCAGCTAGCAAATTAGAACAAGTAGTACAATTATATTTTGTCGGAACTAATTTGCCCTTAGAAGCAATTCACCTTAGCTAGTACTACTCAGTTTCTCAAAAAACAAAAATAAGATCTGTGTTTTATTTTTATCTATAAAATATCTTATATATGGACCCCAGATTGTCACAAGTTTGGAAATTAGGAGGGAGTTTTTGCCTTCTGATCGTTCTTTTCTTAGCAGAAAGAGAACTGTTGGACACATTTCTGCCAATAATTTTTTTCTTTGTGGTTTGCTGGAAAAAAATAAATAGAGGCAGCAACAGGGTGGTCTATTCTCAGATGACTGGGCTTCAGACTCGTTGAAATAAAAAAGGAACAGAAACTATGGTCTCTGACATAGTAGCTGTATAGCATGAAAGGACTTGTTTAAAGCTATATAAATCAAGGAAAAGAAGCAAAAAACTCCATAAAATTCAGTTCAAGTGTTTTGCTTTCAGTGACATGTAGTTAAATACATTTCATTTCTGTTAGCCATTCATTCATTTAAACATTAATTGAGCACTTACTATGCACCAGGCACAATACTAGGTATTGCAATTTGTTTAGGGATTGAAGAAAATGCAAAAATATCTGTCCTTATGAAGCCTTGGTAAGCTTTGATAAGAATGGACAAGGAAAGTAAATAAAATGAATATTAAAAAGCATGTATTCTATTGTAATGAGTGCTAAAGAAAAAGAAGCAGGAGAAAGGGAGAAAATAAAGTGTTTGCGGGGGGGGGAGGGGAGCTGGAGGGATAATCAGGGGAAGAGATTCCATTTTTAAAAGAATGGCCCAGAAAGGCCTTCCTGAGAGGATAATATTGGAGGGGAAAGCTAAAAGAGATGAGGGAGCAGGTCAAATGGATAATTGAGCAGAAAAAAAAAAACCCATAAGTGCAAATGCCATTCAGCAGGTGAGCACCAGAAGTGTTCAAGGAAAAGTAAGAAAAGAAATATGGCTACAAACAAAAATGAGGTCAGAAAGGAAATGGGGACAAATCACGTCAGGCTTTGCAGGCCATCATAAGAACTTTAATTTTAATCTAGATGATATGGAAAGCAACTGGAGTGTTTTGAGCAAGGAATTGCATCAAACGACTTACATCTGAGCAATATGGCTCTAGCAGGATGAGTAAATAAGGTGGAACCAGAGGTTCCATTTAGGAGGTTCTTGCCATAATGTAGACAGGAGACCATGGTGGCATAAACCAGGCTGACATCAATGGAAGTGGTAACAGTGTTCAAATGGGTATATCTTAAAGTTAGGTACCATTAATTTGGAGGTGAAGCATCAGAATAAACATGTACTCAAGGATGAATGGATGACTCCAAGATTTGGGAGAATGGAGATGATGTCAGTAGAATTGAGGGAGGCTGTTGGTAGAATAGGCCATGATGAGGACAATCATGAGCTCAACTTTGGGAAATGTTATGTTCATGACTCCTGTTAGGCATCTAAGTCAGGCTGGTACATCTATGAGTTTGAAGCCATAGGGAAAGGTCCAGGCTTAACTTGTAAATTGAAGAGTCTTCAGTTTAAATTCAGAATTTAAAGACTAGATGTCTTACTGAAGGAATAGGATTATTTAGCCCTGAGATTCCAGTTTTTTTGTTGAGAAGAAGAGGAGGAAGCAGCAAATAAGGCAGAGTCAGCATATCCAGAGAGTTTGAAAGAAAATTAGGAGAGTATAGCATCCTAGAAGGAAGTAAAGCATGTTTTTCATAGAGGATGGGCTAATCAACTGTGAAAATGCTGGACTACAATAAAAACTTACCATGATATTTCTCTACATGACAGTCATTAGGGCCAGCACAAGAAGAATTTTGGTGAAATTTGGGAGCAAAGGGCAACTGAAGGGGTTCAGGAAAGAATAGATGATCAGGGATTTGAAACAATATTATCAAGAGGATTATTAATAAAAAAGAGGCAGAGAAATGAGACAGTGGTGGAAGATTAAGGAGGATCAGAAGTTTTCTTTATAAGTTTAGAGAAATAAAAGCATATTTGCATGCTGAAACATATAGAAAATTTGAAGATGTAGGAGAAAATGGAAAGATTTGCTGCCAAGACAGCTTAAGCCAGTAAAAAGGGTTAGAAACAAACACCAAGGGGTGGGATTGGCCATGGCTAGGCGTCAAGATAGTTTTTATCTGTAGTTATAGAATATAAGACGTAATATATGTGAAATGATGTAGATGTGATAGTGGAGAGTTGAAGAAGTTCTTTCTGATACTTTTTATTTTCTCAGTGTTGAAGAAAGCAAGGTAATTATAAGGGGTTGAAGATGGAGGAGTTGATGGAAGGGTTAAAGAAAGAGGAGTAGATAGAAAATGTAAAAGTGGACGGAAACAATAAATGTGCTGATTGTCAGACAGATCTTGAGGCTTCACAACTGGATTTACATTGGATTCACAATGATGAGAGTTAGGAAGGTTCTATTTTACTCCAGTTATATCCAGCTATACAGGTATAGGGTGGGGCATGCGGAAGATTGGATTTATCATGGGTGAGAAAAATAACGTGAGAAGAGCCAAAATGTTGGGAATATCTGGAATAGAATGCTTATAAAAATTCAGCATGAAATTTAAACCAAAAGTTAGTGATTCTCAACTTATGGCTAATTTGCCCCCAGGTGACATTAGAAATGTCCGGAGACATTTTTGATTGACAGATCTGGAGTGGGGCTGCCTCTGACATCTAGTTGATAGAGACTAGCGATGTTGGTAAGCACCCTACAACCCACAAGTCAGCACCCCAAATAAAGAATTATCTAGCCCACAATGTCAGCGGTGCAAGGTTGGGAACTTCCAGGCTGAGTTAAAAAGGAAGCGAGGATATAAGGAAGGGATCAGTGACACAGGTCTTGGTGAGACAGAAAAATTGTTGGAATTGGCATAATATAAGGAGTGAACTAGAAACACAGGAGTTTGTACTCGAAGACTGGGATACTTGAGTTTACGTAGAGGACGTGCTTATTGGTGTTGATAACGTCTGAGATAGCGGTAGGAAGGAAGACAACAAGATTGGAACAGAGGACAATAAGGAGATGAGAGGCAGGGTAGTAGAAGGATCATTTATATGGACATTGACTTCAACAACAATTATGACAAGGGTATTGTGGAGAGACTGAGAGTGAGCCAGGAGCAAAATCTTCAAGGAATAACCCAGGAACTGTCGTGTGACTGCAACGAGGATGGGTAGTGGGTGGTAGAGTTGATGATGTTTTTAGAGTTGGAGAGTTGAAAGAGGAAGAAAGGAAAATCATCTGAAAGTAACAATGTGGAACAAAGAAGTTATCAGTTCTGATTTTCAACTCAGGAATGAGGAGTGCAAAAAGAAAATAGCCACTGCTTGATATGGTCCAGGACAGAAGTTCCCTGGGGTATAGGGAGCCAGGTTCAGTCTGTGTGAGCAAGTACAGAGCAGACATTCTGAGTAACAGTGAGGACATAGAAGATGATGTTAATGATTGATCCTAATGTTTCATAAATTGGGGATGGGTGGAATATATCATCCGACAGTAGAATGAGTAAAACAATGTGGAGACTAGAGTACACACAATGAGGAATAACTGGGGAGTGCTGGGTTTCCTTTTATGATTGATACAAACAGGGGCTGATGGCAGAGGGTCCTGATGATATGAAAACAGGAAGTGGGAACAGGAAATCAGGTAAGTGTAGGAAAATTTCCAATGGTTTACAGACTTCTGAGCTCCCTCTTGAATTTGCCACTGGAGTGTGGAGTCTCATTCCTACCAGTTCACATTCTGCTGACACAGCCCCATCTCAGAAACTCTCGACTTTCTAGATTAGGAAAGAATCCACTCAAGTCTCTGTTGTTCTTCTAGCTAAAGGGAATGTGCAAATTGTAATGGCTGGGATTTCAACAAATAGAGGCTTGGTTATTCTGAAAGACTTTCTTCCTTCAAAATCATTAAATCCTTAATAAAAGTGGCTCTTTATTCTGGATTCACAATGTGAAACATAAGTGATCTGCAAATGAGAAATGGAGAGCAGCCAGCACTCAGCAAGGTTGAGAAAGACCCAAGGCAAATGGCAGTCTTAGCAGCAGTACACTCTCTCAGGTGAACAAAACTTGGACAAGTGTGAAAGTGGACCTGAGACCCCTATGCAAGTTCAGGAGTTAATTAAGGTATTAAGTTTGAGTCTTATTAAAAAGCTTGGTAAAGATTTTAAGAGTGACCACTAAAAGAATAGAGGTAGAATATGTACTTTCCAAGTTTTAGAGAGCGGCAAATAAGAAAAAGGAAACAAGCAAACAATAACTGATTAAATGAAAACAATGAAAAACAAAAGTGGAAAAAGTGGAATAAAAATATATAACAAAAATAAGGCTTTAAAAACAAATCCAGAAAGATTAGCAATCAAAATAAATGAATGGATGAAACTTCTAAGTAAGCAACAGAGATTGACAGATTGGTAAAAGAAAAAAATAAACCCAGCTGTGCATTCTTCACAAGAGAAACACCAAAATAGGATATGGTGCAGTCAGAAATAAAATTACGGAGAGAAAAATATGCCAGGTATATACTAGCGAGAGGAAAACTGGGATATTTATTAAAACAAGCCTAAAACTTAAGACATAAATTATCATATACGGATATATTCAGTTAATATTTCACTACTGTGACAAACTTGTATGCACCTAATAAGAAAGCCTCAAAAATATAAAAAGAAAAACAGATATAAATTACATTTTTTGTTAACATCAGATACTTAAGGGTATTAAAAGAAATATTACTGTGCATTGTATGATTTCTTATAATTACTCAAGTAAGTCCATTTTTTTTTTGTATGCTCTACAGCAGGGTCGCATGTCATTATTTTTCCATGTGAGTATCCCATTATTGCAGCACCATTTGTTGAATTTTTGTTTGCTTGTTTTGCTTGTTTGCCTGTTTTTTGGGAAGTGCCTGGACTGGGAATCAAACCCTCATCTCACGCATGGCAGATGAGAATTCTCCCATTGAACTACCTTTGCACTCCCAGGACCATTTTTGAAAGATACCAATCAAACCCAGGTGATGATCATTATTAATTAGAGTATCTGCCTTACCCCCTTACTATTCTTAAATATAGGTCACAGAGCAGCAGCCTTACCATCCTTGAGAGGTTGCTAGAACTATAGGCTATCAGGGTTTACACCAGATCTCCTAAATCAGACTATATGTACATAAATATTGGGGAAGCACTGATCTTTCATATGGAATTTTAAAGATTACTCTCCTTTCTTCCTGCAATGTAATTTCTGTTTTCTCACTCTATTTTTCACCTATGAAATTCATAAGGTTTAATCACTGGCTATCTGTATTTTTTTTTGACTATCTGTTTTTAATGTGTTTATTTGTATATACAATCAGGACATATTGGTGTCAGATGTTCAAATTATAAGACTAAAGAAATAGAAAAATAAATACAATAGTAGAGTCATGAAAACATTGGTTTTGGCCTCCGAGCATAACTTGCTTTAATAATAATGAAAACATTAACTTTTATATTTAGTGGGTGTTTTATAGTTTGTAAAGGTGATTTCATTCATTTTACCTCATTTCATCATCACCGGAACACTATATGTATTTAAAGGTAGGGAAACTAAGGCTCAGTGACTTGCCCAAAGTTAAAAAAAGAAAAAGCGAATAGTAGAATTAAAATTTTTTTCCAGAATAGGGTCATGACTTCTTTACCATACAAGATGGCAGCTAGAAGGCATGCTATAAAAGTAAAAGATTGCAATTATGCCAAAGATACGTCTGACACCATAAAGAATGATTGGATAAAGTAATTCATCATTAAAAATAATCTTTACCTTATGTTCTTATTTGCTAGTGAGAATATTTAATTACCGACTATAATCTGTATTGCAAAATAATTATTTGAAAGTTTTTGGCAAGAAAAGAATACTTGCATCAAAAAAATCAGACCTGAACTTAATTTTCAAGTCGTATAACCGAAACAAAATGGTAGCACAAAGAGCACTTGACAGTGAAGTAGGAGTTTACAAATTCACAGCCTGACCCATTAATTTGCAGGCTGGCATTCATCATATGCTTCTGTTTCAGCTCTGTTCAGTGACAAGATTGGATCTAAATAATCTTACAATTCCCTGCTAGTTCTCAAATACTCTGATTCTATGCACATATGGCACTGTATTTTGAAGCACATATGCCTACTGTGAAGTGAAATAAAATGAATAAGCACACGTAAATGGGATGATTAAATTTACTGAGAGCTAAAAGTCATCACATATTGGCCTTACATATAAAAACTCGTCTAATGAATCACACTTGTAGTTGTTTGACAGAGAACAAGAACTGTGAAATTGCTGATTTTATCCTGGTGATTCTTGTTCTATGGGTCACGCATAGAGAAGGGGGGGGGTCAGTAAGTTTCTCATTAATACATATCAGCTTGTAAAAGGAAGAAGTTTCTTTGACATTGCCATGAACTATAATAGTTTTAATGAATATTACTGATAAAGCACCCATGCAAATTAGCATTTCCCCGTATGCCTTAGCTTGAAGGAAATTAAATTTGGTTTAAGTGAATTAAAACAGTGGACCTAAGAGACATCTGATCATTTCTACCTTCCAGTTATTTTACTTTTGATCAGGTTTTCATCGATATTCCGGCTACATTTTTCTCTATGTTGTGTTTATATGTTTCAAGAAGTTGTAGACTGTGAATTCCAAGTGTGATTCCAGCTATGAAACACTTCAAGATAAGGACATCTTGAGTTCAGAGACATAAAATTTATCCTGAACATAATTAATCATACCACTAGATATTAAGAGAAGGGCTATAATTACAAAGGAATCTGTGAGTCAGTGGAAAACTAAAAAAAGTTATCCAAAGATAATATAATATACCACAAAGCAATGCTTGTGTAAGTAACAATGATCAGATTAAAGTTACAATAAAAGCAAAACCATGTCTCAATCATGCATGCACCACATAATACTTATGAAAACAAATGTCAGTTCCTTAATGATTATGGTGAACATTTGGGAAAACTGGGCAGGTGTTTCCAACCAAATGAGAGAACATCTGCAAAGAAAGCTGGCCTAAACCCAGGTTTCTCAGCGTCAGCACTGTTGACATTTTGAGTCACATGCTTTATTGTAGGAACTGTCCTGTGCATTTTAGGATGCTCAGCAGCATCCCTGCGCCCTACCCACCAGGGAACAGGAGCAGTCCCCTCCACAAAGCTGTGAAAAACAACAATGTTTCCAAGTATCCCAAGGAAGTCAGAATAGACCCAGATGAGAACTTTGACAGAAACAGAGTCCAGAGAACTAAGGTGTTCACACGTAAGTTTCATTTAGCCAGGCAGATGTGGTTAGTCTGACGATGGCAGTGTCACTAGCACTAATGATTAAGAAAGAATGGACTGGCATATTTGTGTCTGTCGTTGCTTGTTGTCAGCTTTCACATTATAAATGCGAGTGGGGGGGTATTTATTTTGAATTTATTTTGGTTTTGACGCCATCCATAAGAAAGATCTGTGGAAAAGACTTCAAATTTCAGACTGGTAACTATCACTTGCATACCTGACAGATTGGTGCAATATATTCTGCAGGGCGGTTCACTGCACATGTAAGGAAGCATAAACTATTTGGAGAAGGGGGCAGAAAGGAATGCCACATTGTTGCTCTAAAGATAAATAGGATAAATCCCTCTTCAAGAGTTGTCTGATAGTATAAAAATTGTGTGGACGAGAAAGTGATGGATGTCAATTACTGAATTTTGCAAGCCTTTGATGATACGTTAAATTCTTTTATACCTCTACCAAACAGTTTTTCCCTCATCTCCAGAATGAGAATTATAGAGGGCATGAATTTTCATGGATCCACATCTACATCAGAGAGAGGAGACAAAGACAAGGGATGATTTATCAGTTTTATGGATGGAGAATTGCTTACAGTAGAGTACCTGGGGATAAGTGCTGTGACTAGACTTCTTTCACATTTTGATAAAGCAGATCAGTTACATATTAATTTCACTAAAGGAGGGAGGACAAAGTGGAATATGCAAGTTCGCAGATGATACTAAGCTCATGAGGATGAGGATAAGTTCCGGACAGAATTCACAAGGACCTCAGGGAGAGCTCAGAAACAGCCAGTGAGCCTCTGTTTCTGCAGTTGCTGAGTGGTATATTTAAGGAGAAAGATAAATGATCTCTATGACATGATGGATGCTAAGCTATCAATTAGCTCTGGAGAATAATTAGGAGTGATTTTTTAAATTATTTGATTTCCAAAGACAGATGGCATCAAAAGGATATTTTCAAATAGAATAAAATATAGATAATAATAACAATACCAAAACAACAATAAAAGACAAGTATCCTAACCTCCAACTAAATATGGTGTACCTACAACTGCAAGGTTATGTTTTAACAAATAATCCACAAAGAAGACATAATGAAAGATATGATGGTCTTACATCAAAGTAATAAATATGACCAAGAAATTTGACAATCACCTATATGAAAACATACTATATGTAAAAATTCTTTCCATCAGCACAGACGGGTATTTTTGGCATTTATAAAGTCATGGAAGATGTGAGTAAGATAATCATGGACTTTTTTTAATTAGAGAAGCTGTAGATTTACCAAAAAAATCCTCCAGGAAATAGAGTTCTTATGTAGTCCCTCCCCGCTACACACACACACACACACACATTGTTTTCCCAATTTGGACTAGTGTGGCACCTTTGATACCAAGTATAAAACACAATAATGTGGTAACTTTATACAATTTACAAAGAATATTATAATTGTACTGTTAACTGTAATCCATAGTTTTTATTAGGGTCACTATTTGTGTTGAACAGTCCTACAGTTGTTTTTTGTTTTTGTTTTTTAATGATTTTAGGTACATATATACAACCTATAATTTTCCCCTTTAACCATATTCAAATTTATAATTCAGGGGTGCGAATTACATTCACAACAATGGCGTTACCATCACAAGCAGGTTACAGCCCTGACTCTCTGATCAAAAACCACATAATTGCTGCTCCATCATGCTGCAGATACATGGGTCTCTGCTGTCTGTCCCAAGAGAGGGGTTAACAGAGGACGACCTATCAGATTGCTCCAATGACGCAGGGCTGCTCCTGGGTCTTACGCTGCTTTTCCAGTCAGCGACAATATCCTTCTGTGTAGCAATATCCCTCTACTCTTTGGACTGCAGTTTTCCTCTTCATTTTCCACTTACTGATGATTACTTCCTTATTTCATTTCATTTTTACGGGTGTGGCATTTAGGGATAGGGATCCTACAGAGCTACAATGGGTGGTTATTTTGCTACCTTGGAATGAAAGCTATCCTCTACTCTCTGCTGACTCCTAGAAAAGACGATCAAGGACTACAGGGCTCCCAGCTTTTGACAATGAAGTTCTTTTCAGGAGGGTTTTCAAAACATTTAAAATGATGGATTTGTGCAAATTAAAACTTCAAATATACATAGGCTTTCACTCGGCCATCTGACTTTTGAAAATTTTACCCATTTTGTTAATGGTACTGTTAAGATATTTTGAGGAGGAGATTTATTACAGCATTTTTTGAAATAGCAAACTACCAGAAACAATCTGGATGTCCTTCAGAATGGCTGACCGCATCCTGCAGTATTTGTGCTGGGGAATATTATGCAGCTATTAAAAAGAATGAAGAAAATATATGTGTGTTGATATTCGGGGCTGATAATGAGTTATTGATGTGACAATATCAAGTTATTGTATAGTCTATAATGAAATATATTGCTTGTAAAGGTAAGTTACGTAGTACATATACAATTGCATACATTTAAAGAAACATAAAATGGCTAAGCATGAGATGACTAAGAATAACCACATCAGGGATTTAGGATGGCATGTGTTCATTTTATATTTCAAATGACTAAAATTAAAAAACAAACATGATATATAATCTGTCCATTCATACTTACAGTTTACTTCAGATGGCAATTTATTCTTACTTAATATGACGTATCTTTATTTATAAAAATATCCGTTATGTATGGGTACCCCACGTGATCATTTTCAGAGACAGCTGACAGTTGCTATTCTTTACGAACAGGAGTTCAAAACTAGAGAGTCCTTAAAATATAAATAGAAAATAAATTACTTTTAAATTACAAATGTTTAGCAATGTGAGAAAAAATTTTAAATTCATTCCTGCTGTTCTTTTCAATGTACACTCCATGTTTTATTCTCAGGTTAGACTCAGGCACTCTCTAAAATGTACTCTAGTTTTATCTTGAGTATTGCTATATTCAAAGGAACAAAGAATTTTTTTCTTATCAGCCCCTTCCTGCTGGACTTCCTAATGCATTTGATTCCCAGCTATTAACCCAGGAGACCTATGCTCAGAAATCACTTTGTGTTTCTTAAGACCCTACAGGTTTAGTCCTGTACAGACATTTTTATAAGGATTATTACTTTTTTTCTACTGAACAATGTTTGCCAATATCTCTGTGGCTTGTGGCTAAAAGATGACGAGAAGATCAACCAGTCAAGCGGCTGGAGACCTCAGCTATTCTCTGGAAACAGTTGCTGGGGAGAAAAAAACATCCTGGGAACATGGACTTTTAACAGTATCTTGAAGTCTTTTGTTAGGAGAAGGGGGAAAAAGACCCATGGTTTAGCCAACTATTAAGCACGAAATAACTTCAAAAGGTTTCTCACCAACTCTTGATGAATGAAAAATGTATAATTATAAACAATATAAGCCAGTCACTTAAAAGGGATTTTAATTATTAGTGGATTATTTAAGGAAACTCATAAATTGATTACCCCTTCCAAATTATTTACTACCTATATGGGTAATAAAAATGCCTAGTATGGAGAGAATAAAAAAGGGGGAGAATTTCACTTTTAAAAAACTCTAAGCTGCATGATTCTTTTCCCCATTTAAAAGTCATCTAAGAATTGCATGTTTTATAAATGAAATAAAACAATTTTGCAGTATTTTTTTTAACTATCATAATTCAAAAGTTTTACTTAAGGTTTTCTAATCATTTTAGGCAGAGACATTTTGAACCTGAAAATAACTGATTTTGGTGTGTACCCAGCATTCTACATGGCTCTACAGAATTAAAAAAATGTATAAAGTATCATCTCTTCCTAGATGGATCTGGTGCACTCACTTGGAAATTGCTTTTTTTTTTTTAAACGTTAGGTCACTTGCACCAGGGTTTTTAGGAAATGTTAACAATGATTCCAAACGTTGCTAATTAAACTGGTGGTGTCCACCAGGGTCAAGTGTATGAGAAAATTCATCAGGGTTTGGAGTTGAAACTTACAATAGACTTTCATGATAAATAGACTTATAGTTATCCTACAAAATGAATACTGCCTCTTAAAATGTATGCTAAGGTAAAACTGTGAGTGAAGGCAAGGGCAGTGACTAAATGAGCCATGTGAACCAGGCCAAAAAATACATTCCATTATTGAGGAAATATAATTTCTAATTGCATTATTTATGTGTGTGAATTTAATCCAAAGTGCAATTACTGAAATTTACATTTGTTTTGCCAGAAAAAGCAAAGGATAGATTTTATGTGGCCACAGAAGTCTGATGATATCCTTGTCAAAAAACCTATAATTTGTAGGGATCTATTTAAAAAATCCCACCATAACTCTTTGCAGTGACTATTTTGGATCCAAAACACCAAAAATGCGTATTTTAGAGCCTTAGGTTTTTTAGGACAGATTGTTTGGATTGACTACCATAGTAGTCAGAAAATACGGGGGACGGAAAAAGTACTTGTTTGAAATGAAGGTGTTGCATGGATTCTGAATTTATCTTGTGTTTGATTCTATTCCAATTTAATCTATGCATTCCTCTGTCATTTGTTGCCATGGTAACTGGATAGTCATCTAAAAATCATATTAAAATGTAAGTAGAGAAAGACGGAATATCTAACGGAATTAAAACTCTTAACATGATGCATTCTAATGTTAAATGAATATTTCATTAGACACCCATATCTGATGTAAAAACTGATATAATTAAATTATCGGCTTGTATTTTTGTCCTCCTCTGTATATAATATAACCACTGTTCTTGTTATTTATGTAAACGTAATTATTTTATTCTGATTTTAAAAGTAATATGCCACATAAAATACTTGTAAATACAAAATACATAAGGAAAAAAGATATTTTTTTCCAGCTTTGTTAAGTATTTAGATTTATCCATTTAGATTTATTTATTAGCTAGGAAGAGTCTTCCAAAGGAATGACAAGAAAGGGAATATGATGAAAGGATGGTTGAAATAAAAATGAGAGAAAATAAAAAAGGATAAGCTTTGTATTTACTTATTTCCCTGGAGAAAGAGTCTGAGAGGGCATTTCAAGAGTACTGTTGGCTACAGCCAATCAAGGCCTAACAGTTATTTTCATATTATGAATTAATTTTCAGCCCATATCAAGCAAGCTGGAGTCTTTTGTAAAGCATTCAGGCAACCAACTACTCAATGATTTTACCATCATTGATATCTATGAATTATCACTCCAACACCCTTAACACGCTGACGTTTTACCCCAGGCTGCCATGGTGGCCACTGAACTTCCTGACTTCCTGCCTGGCTGAAGGCAGGAAGAAAAAGGAAAAGAGAGGGAACAGTGGCATTTGTTCCTTATAGCAAGAAAGCAAAAGTTTTTCTCACAGCTCTTCCAACAGACTGCCCTTTAATTTGTCAGAATCACATCAAATTTGTATATATCTTTATCAGAAACCAAGTATTATTGACAAATACTCTTTCTGTGCTATCATACCGAAAGCTAAAGCAAATGACCATTTGGTTTAGTTTTTCCAGTCTTTGTAGGGGAAATGAACAGAAGAGAATAGGGTTGGGAACGGTTCATGGGGGATATATGAGGTTCATCATAGCTGTTTCCTTTTGGATAGCCTGAGGCCCAGAAATGACTGTGCTATCCACTATTCATCACCTATTCTCAGAGCATGCATGGTGATCAGCCACCTGAGTCAAAAGGGCAGGGATGGCCACAGCCAGTGATTTATTTGACTATGCCCCTGGGGATCTCTGCCTAATGACATCCTGCCTCAGTATATGCTAGCTCCTTTGGATCTCCACAGGATAATACCTTGGGACAGCTAAATGAGGTACCTACCAACCATTTGAGATTGCTTCTTTAATGATCCAAAGAATACCTAGTGAGAAGAATTCAATAATTAATTGTAAATGCCTCATTTGAATACTTACTGATCAAGAAAATCATGTTGAATATCCTAATGTGCCTATTATGAGTTTTGAATATTGTCCAAAAGGGAATGCTGTGGTTACTGGAGGTTGAGATAAGAAATTAAATTGTGGGGTGCCAAATCTCTTTGTAATATGGGAAATTTCCTCTCAGCCTGAAAAGAAATGAACATCTTCACTTTCTAAAGACAAATAGATAGCTGGCACTGAAGTTGCTGTAGGATTTAAGAAACATATTTTTTATATAACTAATTATATTAATTTATAAATTCATATCCTGCATTCTAGCTATTTTTAGGAGATCTGTTCATGTCCTTACTGAGTAAATTAAATATTGCTATCCTAAGGGATCAGAGCCATAAATAGTCTTTTAATGATCTCCACATGCACATGTGCATGCACACACACATGCTAATGGGAAGCCAGCATTAAGTTTATATCAATCAGATAATTTCTCAGATTATCATAATGCATATCATGAAGGTATTATCAGTCTTTTTTTATTTTGCCTGAGCAGACATGTACTATATTTGAATAAAATATATACCAATGTTACTTTGATTACATATTTTTCATCAAAATGAAAAGATAAACGGATTTATATTATTTTTCTATAAGGTACATAATACCACGGAAATGTAAGATTCTCCCTAGTTATTTATTCATTTTATCAAACATTTTCTTAATTCCTATAGTGTGCTGTTCTAATATGGAAGCATAATGGTAAAAAGAGAGACAGATTCATGCCCTCATTGAGCTTACATTCTACAAAGGAGAGACAACATAAATAGAAATAAATAAATAAATTTAGGTATTGATAAATACTATAAAAAATAAAACAGTTAATGAATTAAAGCATGAGTTCCATTAACTAAAGTGGTACTCTCTGCATATATCTTTCTTAAACCAACCAGAATTAAAATTAGGGAGAACCACAGGTGCACGGGTATTTCAGTGGTAGAATTCCTCCCTGCCATGCACTGCTCAAACAAACGAAAACCCAAACAAACAAAAATTCTGCAAATTGTACTGCAATAAGGTGATACTCACATGGAAAAAGAATGAAATGTGACCCCTGCCATACAGCATACCAAAAAAAAGCAAAAAACTTAGGGAGAACTAGGAGAAAAAGTTTTCAAGAGGGGATAGCAAATGCAAAGGCCCAGAAGTCTAAATGAGCATTGAAGTCTTCAGTAATAGAAAAAGGTCCACCAGGTCTCTAGAGAACATTATTTCTACCATGGAGTAAGGCAATGCTTGACATAGAATGGAGAAAGAAATGCCTACTGTTGATCACTTGAGGTATTCCTTACCTTCAATTAGGCTTGAGGCTGAGGTGCTGTGATGGTTGGGTTCTGATGTTAGCATGGCCAGGTGATGGCCCAGTTGTCTGGTCTGGCAAGCACTGGCCTAACCATTACTGCAAGAACATTTCATAGCTGGTTAATAAACCAGAAGCCTGGTTTATTAAATCATCAGTCAGTTGATTGCTGTATGGCTAATTGCATCATATGATCAACTAAGGGAGTATCTTTCACAATGAGAGAATCCAGTTAGCTGGATTTAATCCATTCAGCTGAAAGCTTTTAAGGGACAAGGTGAGGATTCCAGGAGTCATAAGAGAGCTCTGTAGTCTCTAATTCAGCCATCCAGCCTCTAATGTGGAATTCCTTGAACACCATCTTGGTTGTCATCCTGTGGCCTGGCCTACAGAATTTGGACTCCTGCATCTCCACAGTTGCGTGAGACACTTATATAAAATCTCATATCTCCTGTTGATTCTGTTTCCCTAGAGAACCCTGACTAATAGTTATGCAGAAAATTGAGAGGAAATAGAGGGATCAGAGAAGGGGAGATGTAAAAATTAAAAAGACATCACATTTATCTTCATGGAATTATAATCTAGTATGGATTTTACAGAAAGCTTGGCTAACCATTGCACGAGGCAGGAGAAAGGTCAACTAATAATGAAGGACTGAATTAATGAAGCTTTTTAATCAGTTGTGAAAATAACTTTCAAATCGAAGGGAAACTGAAGCTTAGGGACATGGATGAGCAAGGTATGTTTGGGAAACATGCATTGCAGACCAAAATGTGTGTGGAGAAATGTATAGGTCATGGAGATGATGGCATTAAGGCCAGAACCTACATGTTTATGGATTTTTAATTAAAGCAGAAGCAGTGCTCATTTATTCCTCACTTCCCAAATAGAATCCACTTCTGATTCCGAGGTTGCGTTGAAATCCACCAAGGAAATATCAAGAAGCAGTCCTTCATTCTCCCTGTTTTTATATCTCTTTTATTTCTCAGAGACAGGGAGGCTGGGTTGGGCTTTCTGTTTATAAACATGTAGAGTCACATGTTAAGTCACTATTATTGAACGATTCTCTAATAACTAGAATTCCCAATTTAAGAGGATGCATTCTCATCTGTGAAGATCATTATGTATTGTGCTGAGCCAAATTAGATTCATACTTGTAGAAGGCAGAATTCTACAACGGACCCTTTTGGGGATTGAATCATGTACCATGCAAAAGACATATTCATGTGTTAATCTGCATTTCTGTGGATGTGAACCCATTCGTAAATAGGAACTTTCAAGACGAATTAGTTAAGGTGTGGCCAAATTGAATCAGGCTGGGCCTTAATCCACGTGACTGCAGTTCTTATGAGACAGGGGAGATTTGGACACAGTCGGTTAATAGCAGCCAGAGAGAGAGAAAGCAGGAGGGAGGGAGAATGCCATGTGAGAAGAGACAGAGATGGAAGCGTGGAATCCCAAGGATGGCCAGCAGGCCAGCCTCCGAACACTGCAGACTCTGGGAGGAGGCATAGTCTGACGATACCTTGATGTTGCACTTCTGGCCTCCAAAACCATAAGACAATAAATTCCTATTGTCTAAGCCAACCAGTTTGTGGTATCTTTCATAGCAGCCCTGGCAAACTATGACATTCCTTAAGATTCCCACCACCAGTGTACATGCATCGTATAATTCCCTCCTTGAGTGTGCCTGGTAATTATGAATATGCTGGGATAGTCTCCTAGTCTATAGTATATGGCAAATGATATAGGGAAAGTCACTTTCATGATTATACTATATTAAAGGAGAATCCCTAGTGAAGACTGGAGAGAGATACAATTCCAGATAGATAAGTTCCTGCAGCCTGGAAGAAAGCAAACACCCATGTTGCCTATTTGGGGTCCCATAGCAAAGGACCTGAGAGCAGTTCTAGGGGCTCAGCTCAATCCCCAGTAAACAGCTAGCAGGAAACTGGGGACCTCAGTCATACAGTTTCAGGAAAATGAATTCTGCCAATAATATGAGTACACTTGGAAAAGCACCTCAGCCTTAGATGAGATAGCAGCCCTTACTGACACCTTGATTTCCCTTGTGAGACCCTCAGCAGAGAACCCAGCCATGCCATATCCAGATTTATGACCTACAGAACTGTGAGCTAATAAATGGATTTTTTAAATGTATGGTCATTTGTTGTGCAGCCATAGGATACTAATACAATATCTCCATAATATTTACCAGAAACTGTCATCACTATTAATGACAGTATAAATATGAATCTGCGTTGCTTTAAAACAAATATTCTGAAATGTGATACTTCATTGGCCTGAAGAACTAAACAGTGCTATCCTATTATGGATTCAAGATTTGTGAAATATAACACTGCCTTAAATATTTCTTGCATCTCCACAGTTGCATGAGACACTTTTACAAAATCTCTTATCTCCGGTTGGTTCTGTTTCCCTAGAGAACCCTGACTAATACAGATGCCTATCCAAGTTATGCAGAAAATTGAGGGGAAATAGAGGGATCAGAGAAGGGAGATATATCACAGGATATTGAATATCACAGGATATTGAAGTTAGAAATAACCAGCAAGACCTACTATACTTCTTCTTTGCATCAACCTGGGCCATTCATTAGTCCCAGGTGTGAACTAACTCTGGCTTAACTCGCATGGAAAGGGATATTTTTTGACTCAGGAGAGAAAACAACCAGAATTGCTGGGAAGGTTGGGCCCATGATCAGAAAAGAAGCAGGAACCCAAAGTCAATGGACAACCAGAAGCACCACTAATGACAGCTGGATGGCAGAGGTAGCCTAAAATCTTGATGCTGCAGCTGTCACCACCAGAGTCCTGACCTTGATTCTTTGCTTTACTAACACCCATTCTAGAACTCTGTGCAGTAGCATCTACTTGGCTACCCTCACTATTAGGCTTATGGTCTAAATGTTGTACCTGGTCTCGTCAATTTCTGCAGAAATACTGTGGCATGTTTTTGTCAGTATTTATATAGTGGGGAGTTCCTACCCACTTACATTGTCCTGAATTGGAAGTGGGTTCCAATCCAGGGCAATTAAAAAAGTGACAGTTATCCAGTGCACTGCCATCTTAGAAATGAGGTCATAAGAAGTTAAGTAACTTGGACAATGTCACAAAAATCTTGCTATAAAAGAGGAATCACTTGATTTTTAAGTAGAGCAACCACATAATCTATTATCCTAACTGTCCTAACGGGTACACTTTTTTAGAATGTGTGATACTATTAATACTTATGTTGGGATAAGTGTGAACCAGGTCATACATCTAACAAAAAATATATTTATCAAAAAAAAGCAAAACACAGCAATGGAATTTATTTTAAGTACATTAGCTGGAATTAAAGATGTTTAATAAATGATAACGGATGCTACCACATCACACTTTGCCTCCTTTATGAGTATCAATAGAAAAAATTTCTGTAGAATTTTAGTACCAAGAATGTACTTCTCTCAAACAATTAATTGTCTTCTTTTATCTTTTGGAGACTCTGGGCTGTGTGGTTATTCTATATATTTCTCTTCAAGGTAGGCTTTCAGAAAGATTAGCCTAAATTTGCACACTGATATAAGTATAAAGATCAGCATAAAAGACCATTTTCTTAGTCTCATTGCACTTTATGTACTCCTCTTCGTTTTCTTATTTCCCTTGCACCTTTGACTTTTTCTATACCTTGTTATGTTTTGTGTGTCCTTAAAAGCCACCTCAAATCTTTTTCTGGAATAGTTAGCTACATCAATCAGTCATTCAACAATATGAACTCGTTCACTGTCACTATTCACAATTTCTATTGTTACACAGTGCCAGTAATAAAATTTGCATCCAGATTCCCTCTTATTAAATCATCCCATTTGTGTCCTAGATGTTTATAGCTTTTGGGCTTCCAAGCCTGCATGCAGTCACGTGGAGATTCCAAGTTAGGACAAAAATGTAAAACTATGGAGACCATCAGAGAGAAGTCCCACGTTAGACTCTAATACTTGAATATGTTCTTTAGTTGAAGAAAAGGAAATGTAACTTTCCTTCTACTCCAAACTAAATACTGTACAATTACATGATTTTTTAAAAACATTAAGTACATTTTCTAAACTATAGCAACGCTATAGGTTGTCTGTAATTATAACATGCCATTTTACTGCAATTACCCTAGATCAAAAAGAATAATTCTAGGTTTATTACATTGTACTGTGTGTACCATTTACTAAATATAGAAGTTCTTATTGGTCTACTCCAAATATACTACCGTTGAAATATGGAAAAAGGAGAGCAATTCATTGGCATGAGTTTAGCAAAGAGTTCTTGCTGTGTTATTCTTTCTGGGTACATTTGTTTCCCACACATTTAATTGTATCACACCTGCCTTCTGCACAAAGACACATAGAAATAGCATGTCCTAGTGTGTTTGGTTCTGGGCTAGGACTACGATGAGCAGCTGTATCTCCATTGCTAGTCTACTTTGGACAGCTCCCCACTACTTCTTATTTCAGATAAACAAAGGAAGGGAAATAAATGTTGCTGTATGCCTGCATCCATTCAGCAATATAGAGCTTTTGAGATTTTCTTGTATTCAGTTCAAGGGGATGCTTTTGTGCCTGTTGGTAAAATATGCAGTGAACAGTAGGAATGGCGGTGGGAAGGGGGTGTGAGAAGAACTGATCAAATATACATTTATAGGAGGGTGCAAGGTTAGTTCAGTTGTCGAATTCTCACCTGCCACGCAGGAGACCTGGGTTCAATTCCAAGTCCATGTACTTCCTAATAAGCAAATAAGCAAAACAAACAAACAAAAATCCAACAAATGGTGCTGCAATAATGGGATACTCACACGGAAAAATAATGAAATGTCACCCTGCCATACCAAAAATAAAAATGTATATATATACACATTTATGATGTTTTTGTCTAATCTCTAAAACTACAGCAAAAACTTAGTTTATGTTCGAACTCTACAACAAACCATCGAGTAGGCGAGCCACATGTTCTTGTATCCACTCAAGCAAGACCATATAATTGTTCAATGTTATACAAAGTGGTTCATTGTTTATTAGGAACAGTAAATATGAGGAGAGAAAAAAAAAAAAGAGCTCATCCTTGGTGTATTTCCCTAACCTTCCATCACTTTTACTTGTGTTTGTCTATTTTTGCATACACACAAATAACTATAATAGACATAACTGGCACTTTATCTATATAGAACATGATAGATTTTATTTGGCCCTATGTCATGTTCCAGATCACTTTTCCACCCAGATGCAACATAAAAGCATTGGCACCGGAAAATTATATTAGCTTCTATGCTGCTCTAACATAGCTTTAAAATAATGCCAGACAACTGGAGTCCCCCAGTGATATTACAGGGCCTTATTTCAAGAAGTCAGAGTATTCTAACAGAATTATACAGTGGTTTTTTTTAAGCCCCACAAGGCAGATTAGGAGTAAAAATTAAATTTTCATGGTGAATCCAGGACAAGGAAGTAAAAGTTGAAAACAATCAGCACCACAGAGTAAAACAAAATGCCACAAGATATCTGTGAACATTCCAATCACTACAAATAAGTACTAATTTACTTCCAACCTCCTAGAAGGGTTTGTATTAATTTACTCAAAACCAGTATAAAAAATTTATAATTTAAATGCCTTTGTGGGTGACCAGCCACTTGCTAACCATGACTCAATTCGTTTTGATGAATTTCATTTTGTATGAATATGTTCATGGAGCATGTTTTAATTATATCTTGAAAAGAGATCATTTGGCCCAGACAGCAAGAGAACACCACTTTCTGAGCAGGCAGAATTTTCCTGCCTACTTTTTATATCTCATTTACTTGAGACAAAGATTTTCCAGCGGAGGAAATGCAACTATACAAAAGTAGATTAATCTTTAAAGAGGATGAAGACCTGGGTGCAGGGACCAGGTTTTTGCTGTTGTTATTGTTGTTTTTAATCCTCTTTGACACAAGGAGTTTCTACAATCAAGTGAGAGGAGACCCATATTGCCTAAGGCATGTCAGTCCTCTACGAGATGTCTCCTGGAAGGTCAGAATTACAAAAATGGAAGCCACTGTGGAACCTCCCTCTCCCCCAGTGCCCATATTCAATCTGTCTACATATTTAGATAGTTTCTATTTCCTTTGCCAGGCTATCACTACTTGTCGCTTGTACTACTGCAATAGCCAGTTACTGGTCTCTTTACTTCTCTTGTTTTTCTCTCAAACTCATTTGAACAGTGAAGCCAGATTAAAATAAAAAGATTTACTCCCTAGTAAAACCTGTTCATGGCTTCACAGTGACTTTAGGACAAACAACAAAACCCTGCCCGAGCCCACCTGGCTTTGCCTCGTCCAGCACTTGTCTTTAGCTACCCTTTGCTCACACCACACTCCCCCTTATTCTCTGTTGTGTAGCCTTAAGGAGACTTCTTTCAGTTCCTCTAATTAGCCCTTTCTTTCTTTCTTTCTTTGGCCCTGGGTCCTCCTCACATTGCCTTGCCTCCCTTGAAATGCCATCCCCAGCCCCTTCATCTAATTCACCTGAACTCCTACTTCACATCTTAGCCCAATCATCATTCCCCTAGTGAAGTCTTCCATGATATAATTAGGTCAATTTTTTCCTCTCAAGCTCCTACACACTTTTCATGGCTTATCACCTTTCATGGCTGCGGCTTCCTTGTATATTGCATGACTGTGGAATGCATGTTTGTCTACACAACTACAAATTTGATGGTGGCCTGAGCAATATCTGTTTTGTTTACCACCCTGTCTCAGGACCTAGCACAATACTTAGTAAATACTTCATTATCAGTAACATTATCAAAAGTTTATCTGAACTCAATGACTCATTAAAATAAGTTCATAAACTTTGCCTTTGTGCCTTCTTACTCTAACACAACTCTTTTTTTTATTTTTTTTTTATTTTTTTTTTCTGGAAATCTTTTAAACTGCTTCCAGTTGCAATAAGGCAAAGGTTTTTTCTGCTCATATTCACTCACTGGAGGCACAAACATCCCTCAATTTTCGTGTTTAAATTTGCAAAGGTAATATACAAATATAGAATTTAATGTTAGCACATACTAAAAAAAGTATAATCTGTGTATACTCTAATAATCCATTTAAATTTTTTTTTATTAATTAAAGCATTATTTACAATTGCAAAGAGATGGAAACAGCCAAAATGTCCATCAACAGATGAGCGGCTAAACAAACTGTGGTATATACATACGATGGAATATTATGCAGCTTTAAGACAGAATAAACTTATGAAGCATGTAATAACATGGATGGACCTAGAGAACATTATGCTGAGTGAGTCTAGTCAAAAACTAAAGGACAAATACTGTATGGTCCCACTGATGTGAACCAACATTCGAGAATAAACTTGGAATATGTCATTGGTAACAGAGACTATCAGGAGTTAGAAATAGGGTAAGATAATGGGTAATTGGAGCTGAAGGGATACAGACTGTGCAACAGAACTGGATACAAACACTCAAAAATGGACAGCACAATACTACCTAATTGTAATGTAATTATGTTAAAACATGAATGAAGCTGCATCTGAGGTACAGTTTTTTATTTATTTATTTTTTATTTTTTTTTAATTTTCTAAAAAAATTTTCTCTATATTATCATTTTATTTCTTTTTCTGTTGTCTTGCTATTTCTTTTTCTAAATCAATGCAAATGTACTAAGAAATGATGAATATGCATCTATGTGATGATATTAAGAATTACTGATTGTATATGTAGAATGGAATGATTTCTAAATGTTGTGTTAGTTCACTTTTTTTTTTATTTTTTATTTTTATACATGGGCAGGCACTGGGAATCGAACCCAGGTCCTCTGGCATTCCAGGCAAGCATTCTTGCCTGCTGAGCCACCGTGGCCTGCCCTCTAACATAACTCTTAACAAATGGTAGGCACACAAAAAATTTTGTATACATTTCAGTGTCTCAAAGGAACACGGTGAGATCTTGATTTCAGTAATATCAAGTATCCTAACTTACGTATCTAAGTCTTCTATTTAGATGTATGTCTATTTCTTTTTGTTTGTGTTTTGAGTGTATGGTCTGGGAATAGAACTTGGGTCTCTTGCATGGAAGGGGAGCATTCTATCACTGAACCACCCAGGCACCCTGTCTATTGCTTTTTAATATTATTTTTATTTGTCTTTATTTTTTGAGTCCCCTCTTGAATAAAGTTTAAATATGCATGCATCTATACTAATTAAAGTATTATTTTGTCGGAAAAGAATCAAACCTTAAATTTTGTCGATAATCACTTATGTCTTAATTACTCATGAAGTGCCAAGAAACATCAAGATTCTTTAAGACGTGCGTCTTAAATTCAGTCAGATTTTAATGTTAGTAAATGTTACAATAGATGATATTTTTAAAATAATGGCCATATCCTTTTGGATTTACTCTCACAGTGAACAAGATAAAAAGTCAAAAGAGAGCCCTTTGAAATGTCTTCATATGGATTATGGTGGCAAAGTCATGTCTATTTACTTAGGTTAGATTGTATTATGTGTGAAAAAAATTGTTTAAAAATGAACAGAGAGAAGCAAGTGCTAGAGAAAATGTGGAGAAAGAAATGTACCTATTCACTGTGGGTAGGGAAGCTGAGAGGTGCAGCCCCTTGGAGGGCAGTGTGGTGGTTCCACAGGAGGCTAGGGGTGGGATTGCCATAGGATCCTGCAACCCTGTTGCTCAGTATATACCTGGAGGAACTGAGTGTGGGGACAGGAATGGACATTTGCACACTGGTGTTTATGGGGGCAGTGTTGGTGAGGTGGCCTAAGGGTACAATGGCTGAGAAATGGAAGGGGAACTGTGGTGTATACTTACAAGGGATGACTGAAGCTGCAATAAAGAATGAAGTTGTGAGGCATGCAACTAGGTAGATAAACCTTAAGGAGATTATGTTGAATAAAATGTCAGAAACAAAAAGACACATTATCATGCCTCACTCATATTGATTAACTATAACATACAAACTACAAGAACTGATGTCAAGAGCATGGATTATCAGGTTGGGGTCTACTGTAAAGATTCTGGGATCATAAGCTCTTACAACAGTCATGTTTTCTTAGAAGTTATAACTGATATTTCTTAATTCTGAGATACTGAGCTAATTGTACATAACCTCATCATTCCCTGAAACTGCAGGTATTTATGTGACACCTGAGACTCAGAGTTACAGCACTGAAGCTATGAAAGTCAGCATTCCCCCATCCATCAACTGTTTACAAAGCTGAAAAAGTGATCAAAATTCATCTAGAGATATGAATTAAGCTGATCTGGGATAGGACTAAGGCAAATCAGAATACTGGGTAAAGGACGGTATGGCCCATATTTTCAAACTTCAAATCTCTGAGCAAAACCAAAGGGAAAGATGTTTATTTGGTGCAAAATTTATATTTTGGATTACACGTTATCTAATTTAACTTGTATTTACCATAAGTACATGAAATTTTGAGTAGGGCATGAGTTCTTGTTGGTTTGTACAGGTTAGTGTGATGCTCCAATATATCCTAGAGTAATTTGTGCAGAGAAGAAAAAAGTATTTGCAAAGTCCCCCTCAGGGACTGGGGAGAAAGAAGGAAATATTAAACTTCCCTATCTGAGGAATTCTTGATATTCTTGCAAGCAGCAGGAACAACTAATTCAGTAGGCTGAGCCCTTAATCTTGGGGCTCACCCCTATGAAGCTTATTCCTGCAAAGGAGAGGCTAACTCTACTAAGAGCCTCTTTGGTTGCTAGGATCTGTCCTCTCTTTCTAAGCCAACTTGGCAGGTGAACTCACTGCACTCCCCCCCACTACGTGGGACATGACTCTCAGGGGTATAAATCTCCCTGGCAATGTGGGACCTGACTCCCAGGGATAAGCCATGACCCAGCATCATGGGAATGAAAAAGGTTTCTTGACCAAGAGGGGAAAGAGAAAGGAGACAAAATAAAATCTCATTGCCTGAGAGATTTCAAACAGAGTCAGGAAGTTATCCTGAAGGTTATTCTTACACATAATATAGATATCCATTTTTAGTTTATGCTATATTGGAGTGTCTAGAGAAAGTACCTGAAACTTATTGAACTGTGTTCCAATAGCCTTGATTTTTGAAGATGATTATGTAATGATAATAGATTTTACAACGTGATTGTGTGATTATGAAAACCTTGTATCTGATGTTCCTTTTATTCAGGGTATGGACAGATAAATAAAAAAATAAGGATAAAAAATAAATAATGGGGGGAGATAAAGGGTAAAAATTGGCAGTTTGAAATACTGTGGGTCAGTGTGAAGGAGGGATAAGGCTTATGGGATAAATGAGTTCTTTTTATTTCTTTTTCTGAAGTGATGCAAATGTTCTAAAAATGATCATGGTGAAGAATACATAACTATGTGATGGAAAAAAAAAGAACTGAAAATATTGCTTGTCCTATAGGGGGTCTGGTGGATGTGTTGTCACTAGGAAATAACTTCACATTGTCAAAAAAAAAAGTCCTTTGTAATATAGCATAAAAAATAAATCAGTGTGTGTTTGCAGTGCTCTCCAGTGAATATATTTTTTATCTGAATTATATTTATTTGAGTTTGGTTAATCCACCTATATTAAAAAGTAGTATAGTCACTTAGATTAGCTAAATCACTTAGATTAGCTAAATTGTTTTTTCTTTTGTTTTGTTTCTTTTTTCTGCCTCTTATACCTTCCTCTTATTATGCCCAAAGATTTCCTCCTTACGCCTTATTTCTGTAATCCATTTGCCCTAGTCACAATCTAACCCAAATCGTGGCTTATTAACTCATTTTTATGGTGTAATGTTTGGGGAATTGTATCTTTTTTAACCCCTCTTCATACTTACAGTGTTCATAGAATGCTTTTTTACTTATAAACTGTGGCAAACAGAATAAATTGTGGAAGAACATCTTACAATAATTTTACATGATAGATAAAACTTACAAAACCTCACAATAAAAACAACATTTTGATTTCTGTTTGAAATGTGGGTCAGAATTTCATGGGTTTGCATTAGTGAAATATTCATTTCTCCATATCCAGGGGAAAAATATCTTTTTCTCTTGAATGTAGAGTTCATGCTACTGAATTTAGTAATTCCAGATAAGTCAGAGTTCGTTATAGTAGGCCCACCTTACACTGAGTTGTGTTAACTTAATTGTAACTATCTTTTTCCATGTTAACAGCAACTCAGAAAATAATTTAATACAGTCTAGGGCACTGTACCCATTCTGTGAACTCCAGATAAGTCCCAGATGAGCTACAGAAAGGAAGCAATATATGATCAGGCAGGGGGTCTACACTTATTAGCAGCAAGTGCTCAGACTGCCACTGGGTAACACAACCAGAGCTGTATAAATCTTCTCTTCTCCATTTCCTTCTCCCTTCACCTCCAGGCTGTCTGATTATGCCTGCAGTCCCCATGCATATGCAATGCCCACTTGAGTGACCAAAAAACCCCATTGTCATCACATTCTTAAGTTAACAATGTTTGATGGTTTTCCTTTTATAAACATTTGTCTACCTGAGAAAGAGGCATTATTATTATAATTTTATAAATAACACACAGCGGTTAATTTTGACATATGCTGGATGTTGCTTAGAGATTTCTTAACCTCGGAACCACAGATAACTAAGCAGTGAAGAGACGACCAACCCAGCAAGTTAGAGATTTGAATTCTTTTCGCTTGGTAATTGTGTGGGAGAGCAGATCCTTCAACATTCAGGATGGATCCCCTCTCCTAAGTGTTTGTCCCAAGTGGTTCCTTAAACCCCTCCATTTCTAACACTCTATATTTCTATTAGGCAAATTGGGAGTTTTTAAATATTGCAGATGTATTATGTAGTATTTTTCAAAGTCCATAGGCTGTGTCCTATCTCTAAGACTTTGCTAACACATCCTTTAATTTGACCTCCTTTCACAAAATAGTCAGTGCTCTGAATCATTTCTAATTGCTCCTTTTGACTTTTTTAACATTATAGGTAAGCCAACATTAAAGGCGTCCTAGCATTCTCTTCATTTTTTTTTCCCTACTACTGTTGCAGCAGTTGCCTCAAAGGTCAAGTTAACTTCTAAATTAGTTTGGCAAACATTGTATCTATAGTCCATTTAAAAGAAGCACCAATATCTTTACCTGAAGAACAGAATTGGGTCACCAGGAACAGTGCATCATGGGCAATTTTTCGTTCATATGCTGAAAAAGGGAGAGAGAGAGAGCGAGTCACTAGAAATGCAATATCTTCCACAGCTAGTTTGTGTTCAGAAAAGAAAATGTGTACTTCTGAAGTGATTAGTTCATGAAAAGCTCTGTAAATCATGGCACATTTTGCAGACGCTTGTAGTTTTGCTACCATAAAATTGTCTCGAAAGAATGGATTTAACAGTACCAAAGCCTTAGAAAGGAAACAGTTCTCAAAACTCACTACTGGGTGCCTCCCAAGCAGGCACCTGCTTTGTTAGAGCCATGAATATCCTCCCGGATCATGAAATAAGAGTAAGGAATTTCCAAGTTCCATCACTAGTTCACTAATGATTTCAAACTGCTCAAAATTCAGATGCTCATGAGTTTAATAAAACAAACAAGAAAATCATATAACCTTAATAGGGCAGCTTAAGGTAGATTCCAGTTTTGGGAGCTGCACAATATTTTCAGATGTTTAATTTCTTTCGTGCCTAATAAATTTTATGGGTTCACTGTCTATTATCACTGGGAAGACAAAGATTGCTAAAGAAAATGCTATCCTTCTTTGCATTCGGAGGAGAGGAATGACCAGTTTAAAAGCCTATTTGATTTTAATCTATTAAAAAGGCAATTAAAAAGAAATAAGGATGAGATAAAGCAAGAACAGTTTAAGAGCAGCTCAAACATAAAAAGGAAGAACCTGAACTTCACCAGAAAACAAAACCACTGGTGGAAAACATGGCTAGAGATTGTGAAAGGAAACACTTATATATATTGTAAAATGTCAGTCACCAGATGATAATAGCATTTAAAGGAAGTTGTTAATAGTAGAAGAAAAGCAAAATTCACCATTTTGACATAAGAATCTAATATGATTTCAAGGGAAGGGATTAATTCATTTTAATATCCCTAGTGCCGAGCTCTTACTAAACGCACAATTAAAACATGAATGAGTGAGTGAACGACTGCCTGTGACCTAAGCTAAAGAGATACTTTATTTTGATTTTAATAATTCTTTAAGACCCAAAATAATATCATACTTCTGGAGATATGGTGCTGTGTACCCCAGAAAAACATATACTTAAACTAAATCAGTTCCTGCAGGTGTGAACCCATTGTAAGTAGAACACTTAGACGAGGTTACATCAGTTGAGGTGTGACCCACTGCAATCAGGATGGGCTTTAATCCTATTACTACATCATTTATAAGCAGAATGAAATTCAGAGGGCAAAAGCCATGGGAAACAACTAGCTGAAGGTCAACAGAACCCAGATGAGAACGGAGAGGCTGGGAGAGCTGCCATTTCCCATGTGACAGGGGAGTCCAGAACCAAGAATCAATGGCAGGATCCCAGAGTCCCAATCTTTGGCATAAAAGCCTCACCTTGAGGATGCCTTAATTCTGGACTTTTCCTAGCCTCAAAACTGTGAGCCACACCTGCCATGCTGAAGACCCGGGTTCAATTCCCAGTGCCTGCCCAGGTAAAAATAAATAAAAATAAAAATAAACTGTGAGCCACTAAATTCCCATTGTCTAAGCCACCCCATTTCATGGCATTTGCTTGAGTAGCCAAGGAAAAAAACTTGCTTATAATAAAAAGACATGCATAATATATGTCTAATGTAATAAAAAGTGCTTATAATTTCAAAACTGTCGACTCTATGTTTTTCCTTAAGTTTTCCACACATAGAACAAGGGATCTTGATATTTATAGTAGGGTTTGTATTTTCATCAGTAAATAGGAGGAGAGAGCAAGAGTGGTAGAAAGGAGTAAAGATCACAGGAAGAGCACACAGGTGGACATTAATGAAAGCAAGTGCTGTTTCAGGGCTGGCAGTCAACACTAGCCCTTCCTCTTAAAAGTTGCAGACCTGCTCATGAACCTAACTTTCCCAAAACAATTAATCTCTGCTGTTGAGAAAACCCCTTTTTGTGAATTGCATCATCTTCAGGTCTTGGGGTGTGACATGGTGCTGTAGTTAAAAGCACAGACTCCAAAGCCAGGCTCCTTGAGATTAAGTTCCTGTGAGAATTAAATGAGTCAATACTTGAAAGCATGTGAAGGAGTGCCTGGCGCATTGTAAGCACCCAATGAATACCAGAATCTATTATTTAGTACTAATTCAGTCTTCTCTTACCCTCTCTGCTGTTAAGATTTATCACTTCGCGTGTTGGTGATGCTTTTATTTTAAATAGCAGTTTGGATAAAAGCACTTTCACGTGCATGTCTGTGGTTGACAGGCCGGGATATATTGCCCTGACTGGAACCCTGGTAATGTTGAACGGCACGGCATTGGCTAAATCACTCAATCTCTCTGAACCTTAGTTTTCTCAACAGTAAAATTGAAATTATAATACTTCCTTCCCTAAAAGGTAACTATAAGATAAATGAAGGAAAATTCATAGCACAATGCATGTGTTGCTGGTGGTATGTGCTGAATAGATTATTATTGTTATTGTTGCATTTAAACCTCACAATCTCCAGAGTCTTCCCCCAAGATGACGTCTCTGCTTGGATCTAGCAACACCTCTATAACTGGGCACATCTAAACTGAATTCACCAACTTTTCCCACTGTGCTAAGCTGCTTTCTTTTACTTTTTTTCTTTCTAAATATCAACATTTAATAAGAATCCATCTCTTGTCTATCATATCCATATTCATTTTTTATATAGATGAAGAAACAAATCAAACAGATTACATGGCTTGCCTCTGTCTCTGTAAGAGACAGAGAAATGAGTTGATTACAACTCTAAATTCAGATATTTTTTTCTCCTCCACTGCAGTTTCCCATTACTTTTCAGTGTTGCATAATTGCAGTGGGTCATCTACCAAACAAATCCTTTAACTGTGAGTGAATATCTATGCGATTTACACATATTGTCATCTCTTTTGCTTTGACAAAGAGTCTAATCTAACAAAATCTATCCCGTGGCCTTGTAATAAAATGTTCTTTAAAATGAGAATCACATAACCATTCATTTTACGGTATAAAGTAAACATACTTCTGGTACCTGCAGAGTAAATTGATGTTTTTCTTAATGCTATACTTTTGTTACTTTTCTCTCGTGTACCCAAAGGTTGCATTTTAATGCAATGATACTAACTAAAATGTGTAAGTAAACATATGTAAAGAACACTCCTAAGTGGTAACCTTACTAGAATGCAACTACCTTCTTGCAAAGTGCAAGTGTTTTCACAGGAATTTCTCTTCTATTCAAAATGATAAGCTGCATTGAGTGAAATTTATCAGTCGCCTGGCACTTAGAAAAAAATCCTGTGAGTTACACAGATATCACCCTCCAGAAACACATACACACATACAGAAGCATCACAAGTTAATGCTTGGAAAATTAACTAAAAGTAATTATTACTTATACTGGCTGTTTATTGTTCCTTGTGAAATCAATGTTTAAGCATCTGGGACAAAACCATCTTTATTCAAGGACTGAATTAGTTTGTCAAATTGTATGTTAAAATGATGATGTTTCTTAGATTTAATTAATTACAATTTTTTCCCATAAAGCATACAGCTCCAAGAGCAGTGGTTTTTCTAGAAGAAGAAAATAAAATACATTTTGGTCTTTCCTAGAGCTTGAGTGTTATAGACCAGAAAACATTCTGGCTTAAAAAAGTAGAAATGACATTCCTCAGAACATAAGAATGGAACCAAAAGGATGGCTTACCAAACAATCTGATTCTGTCTCTTCTTATTTCCTCTGGATCTGATTCCTTAAAGATCAGCAGTGATCTGCTGAGCATAAAATCCACTTTCATCCTCACATTCTATTTTCTCTTACTTCTGCAGCATTTTCAACTATTCACAAACATTTTTTTTTTCTTGAAACCCTTTCTTATACAGTAATTCTTTCCAAAATATTGATCAATCCGTTCTATGTGCCAGGCAAAATTTTAGGCATTGGGAATACAGCAATGGACGAAAGAAGACAAAACTTTCTGCTGTCACTTTCACTATTTTGCCCCCTCCAACTTCTTCAGTTTACTTGCACTGCCAAGATGCTACCCTCCACCACCTTCTCACTGCACAAAGAGCTGTCTAACAATTTTACCACATCTGAAGTGCCCCAGAATTATACCCTTATGTCATCACCTCTTCATAGTCTCGAACCCCAAAATAATGCCTCAGGATCCATCAACATTTCTAGAACTCAACACATCTATGCCAAGTTGATGGTTAAGTTCATGTGCCAACATGACCAGGTTGCAGTATCCAGTTGTTTAGTCACACAAGCCCTGGATTGGTTTTTACCGTGAGGGTATTTCATGGGCTTAAATCATCAATGAGTTGACTCCATCTAGACTGATTACATCAACAATCAACTGAGGAGATTTGCCTTCAAAAATGAGATGTGTCTCATCCAATCAGTTGCAGGCTTTAAAGTGGAAGTGATTATTTCAGCAGTCAGAAGAGAGAATTTCTATTTCTGACTTCAAACAGCCAGCTTCTCCTAAAAAATTCATAAAAAACCTTCATCAGAGTTCCCAGACAGTGACTTGCCCTACAGATTTGGATTTGTCCATCCTTATATTCATATAAGACATTCTTAAAAAACCTTTTAATATCATAAACATATGATATATATATACATCACATGCCAATTCTGTTTCCCTAGAGAAACCTAACTAATACACTAAGCTTCCTCCCAAGTTTCCATTTCTGTTATCCTTGTCAATACCCATATTTGAGAAGGCACTGTCTCATGTGTCATACTTTTTTTTTTTTTTTGGTATACTGTGTGGCAGGGTCACATTTCATTATTTTTCCATATGAATATCCTGTTATTGCAGCACCATTTGTTGAATTGGGGGGGGGGGGGGCTCTTGTTGTTTGTTTTGCTTGTTTATTTGTTTTTTGGGAAGTGCATAGACTGGGGATCGAACCCAGGTCTTCTGCATGGCAAGCAAAAATTCTACCACTGAACTACTCTTGCACCCTTCATGTGTCATACTTTTGTTTCTGTATCTGCAATATCTTTAGTATCCACTCCCAGCCTCTAGCCCCAATTTCATCTGTATTGATGCGTAGTTGCCTGAGTGGATTACCTCTCTAAAAGGGTTCATTCCTCCAGTCCAACCCATGCCCTTCTTTTTTAGTGTGTAGGCTCAGAATCAAACCTGTTTCTCCCACATGACAGGTGAGCATTCTATCACTGAACCACCCATACACCATTAAACAACACATGCCCTTTTGCTTACTCAATTACAACTTTGATAATTTTTGCAAGCTTTCTCAGCAGACTATTTAAAAAACAACAAAGTCTGATTGAACAATTTTTTTTTTCTAAAAAAAATCCTCATTTCTAGTTTTCTCAAGGGCTCTTTTCGAGTTTCCCCCTCACAACTTCCATAGCCCACAGTCTGGTCATGTAACAACTACTTTCCCATCATTTTCACAGGGATCATGCCCTCTCACTCTTACCTTTAGTAGTTTTGCTTTTCCCCTGGATGGAATGCAATTTTCCCTACTGAGTTTATTGAAATTATCCCTCAGTCTATAGATAAGTAGTATGTTCCATAAAGATTTCCATTATTTTTCCCCTTTTCAAAGCTGTATGTCTCTCAACTCATAACCCCTAAGGAATTTGTTATTCAGTCTACTTAACTAGCATGGCAGCATTTGTCTACATATAAAATTTGATGTATTTAGTTGATTTAGGAGAGAAAATGAAGTAGAGGGTGAAATAATGAGTTGGGAGTATTAGAAAGCAGAGGCCTAATGCTAAGAGCACACCAAGAATTCATCATTTCTGCTCTCTTCATCAGGATCTGATCCTTATGTTTTCATGTGTTAAAGAACCAGAAATAACAGTGAGATGACCTAATATATCTCTGACCAAATAAGTTTTGCATTTCCAGGAAAATTTCCTGCACTGCAGTTATCAGAACCCATGACTATGCTTATAGAATTTCTAAATACATATACTTTCAGTAACATGGCAATGATATCATCGTATTAGTCCTGGGAAAAAAGGGTTCCCCATGACCCACTGGAGAGTAGTGTGCGGTTTGGAAAGGATTACGTATTTTAGAAAAGCCATGTTTTAATCCTGATCCAATCTTGTGGGAGTAACCTTTTCTTTTAACACTCGCATTCAACAACATAGGTTGGAGTCTTTTGATTAGATTATCTCCACAGAGATGTGACACACCCAATTGTGGGTATTAACTTTTTGGTTGGAGATAGATGTGACTCCACCCATTCCAGGTCGGTCTTAATTAGTTTACTGGAATTCTTTAAAAGAGGAAGCATTTTGGAGAATGCAGATCCATGAGAGCCACGAGAACTACCAGAGCCCATGAAGCCAGAGACCTTTGGAGATGAAGAAAGAACATGTCCCTGGGGGAGCTTCAAAAAAATGAGAAGCCTGGAGAGAAAGCTAGCAGACATAGGCATATTCGCTATGTGCCTTTCCAGTTGGGAGAGAAACCTTGAACCCCATTCACCTTCTTAAACCAAGGTTTCTGTTCCTTATGCCTTAGATTGGACATTTTTATAGGCTTGCTTTAATTGGGACATTTTCATGGCCTTAGAAGTATAAACTTGCAATTTATTAAATTCCCCTTTTTCAAAACCATCCACTCGCATGTCATGCCAGAGACCCAGGTTCAATTCCCGGTAGCTACTCATGTGAAAGAGAAAAAAGAAGAAAGAAAGAAAGAAAAAACTTTTCCATTTCTGGTATATTGCGTTCTGGCAGTTTGCTGGTTTCAAAGGATTATATGCCCTAGAAAAGCAATGTTTTAAACCTAATCCGACCTTGTAGGAGCAAGATTGCACCCCCTGGAAAGGCTTTTTAAGTGGATAAAGGAAAGATTTTGTAGGAGTTCTGGGAAGCTTGGTAGATAAGGCCTAGAATGCTTGGAAGAGACTGTTGGTAGAAATGGAAACTCTAAAGATATCTCTGATGAGGCTCTAGGAAGAAATGAGACATGTAATATTGCAAACTGGAAGGAAGGTGATCCTTGTTTTAAAATGGCAGATAATCTGGCAAAATTGCCTAGTGTCTTTGGCTGGAAGGCAGGTTTTAAAAGCCATGAACTTGGGTATTTAGCACAAGAGATTTCTAAATGTGGAGAGTACAGCCTGGTTTCTCCTTGCAGCTTATAGTGAAATGTGACGGAAAAGAGATAAGCTGAGAACTGAACTCTTGGGTACAAAGAAGCCAGAAACTGATGTTCTGGAAAATTCTGGGCTCCCAAGAAGGGAGACCCCAGAGAATAGTGCCCCATGTGAGGATTTAACCAAATGTGGAACTAGTCAGCTATCTCAGAAAAACATCAGGATTGACGATGGAGTTCCTCAGGAAGGAACTGTGGAAACCCCTGCTGCCTGATGAGCATGAGCCTTGCTTACCACATAGAAAGCCAACAAGAGTGCTGCGGGACCTCTAGAAGTGGAGCCACTGCCAGTCTGCACGGGGGGGCTCAGAAAAGGGACAATGCGAAGATAAAATAACTTCACAGACAGAACTATTTTCTTTCCAAACTTTATTTTCCGAATTCAGCTTTTGCCAACACTTGAGTAAACTTCACTGGACACTCATACCAGAAGTAGAGCTGTTGCCTGAAATCATATTTTTAAGAATTTTCATAGGTTTTTCCCAAATCATCTAGCAATAATCTTATCTGAGAGTGAACAGATTTTGCTGTGCTTATTGACCACTTTCTTGGGTGGTATGTTTTTCTTTGCTAATTGCTTATTCTTATGTCTCAGCCATTTTTCTACTGAGGTATTTGTCCTTTTCTACTTAATTTGTAAAAGCTCTTTGTAGAGCCATTAGCAGTTCATTTTAATGCATGTATGTGTACCATTTGTCTTATCATTTGTTTACAGCAAAGCCATGGAAAAAGTGTTGTTATATAACTGTTTTAATTTTTATGTCTCTCAGTCTTAAACTTAATGGTTTTGAACCACCCTTGGAAAGACCTTCCTAATCACAATATTACAAAAGTGTTTAAATGTCATTTCTTCTATTGCTTTTATGATTTCATTTTTAATCCATACAGAATTCACTTTGTTATCAGGTCTGGGATAAGGATTTAACTTTATTTCTTTACAAATGGTTAGTCAGTTGCCCACTACCATTTATTATACTCATCCAGCCATTATCCTTCTGGTATAAAATGTCATATTTTATCATCTGTGCCAGTTTGAAGCTTTTAAGTACTCCTGGTCCAATCTTGTGAGGGCAACCATTTCTCTTAATCCTTATTCAATTGTAGAGCAGAAAGTTTTGATTAGATTATTAGAGATTTGACATACCCAGTTGTGGATGGGACCTTTGATTAGGTGGAGATACAACTCCACCCATTCAAGGTGGGTCTTAATTAGCTTACTGGAGTCCTTTAAAAGAGGAAACATTTTGAAGAGAGCTTAGAACAGAGAGACAGATGTTTGGAGATGCTTGGAGCCCAGCAGCCACTTGCCATGTGCTTTCCCATGAACTGTTAAGCAGGTCAGACTCTGAAGAGAAGCAAGGGAAGCCAAGAGATGAAAGCCAGCCCTGGAGAAGTAAACTGAGGAGCCGCACCGGAACAGAGGTTGAAGCTGTTTGAAACCAGAGCCAAAGACCCCAACAGATGCCAGCTGGGGTGTCCCTAGCTGAACAGGGGTGTTCCACACTAATCACCCTTTCTTGAATTAAGATATCTTTCCCTGGACATTTTTATAAGCTTAGAACTGTAAACTTGTGACTTATTAAATTCCCCTTATAAAAAGCCATTCTATTTCTGATATATTGCATTCTGGCAGCTTAACCAACTAATAATCATCTAGTTCTTTTTAGTCACTTCTTACAAATGGTTAGGACCCTTTCTCAGCTTTCTCTCTTCGGTGTTTTGTTGCTTATAGTGACATAGATGCTGAAATATTTAACTAGCTTATCTTTATGATGCATTTTAATATCACAGGGCAGATCTATTCACCTCACTCTTACAAAACATCCTCTGTATATTCTAAAAAATTTTCCAGATGAACTTTATGTGATCTAAGATTCACCTCTCAAATTGCAGACTTTGAACTGATTTTTTGGTAACTTCAAGTTGATTCATGTCTCACAGCCCCATACCTACCAAGACTATGCTACTGGCCAAAATACTTATGTTTAATAAGTTTTAGTAAAAAATTACACTGAGAGATATTGGAACGCCTCCCATCCCTTGGTCAGCAGATCCCCTTCCTATAGTAAGTTAATTATTTATTTTCAATGAGAAATTCTCATTTTTAAATTAGCCACAATCCATTAACCTCAGCCTCTCCTTTTAAATAATCCTAAATGAAAGGTAAATTATAATTGAAAAGTTTCCTAGCGAGCAGAGAATCAGAACATGATGATACAAATAAATAAAATGTTTAATTTTATCAGTTATCCTGATGCACCCATTTCATAATACAGATTGTCTTGGCACCAGGACCAGAGTACTGCGAGTGTGGGGTATACAATGTCCTGGATGGTGAACAATGCCTGGACAGTGCTGGTTATGTTGGCTGCAGCCACGCTCTTAAATCCATGCTTCTCATTCTGATGGACTTATTCATCAGACAGTCTACTCTTGCTATTTCTGGGGCTGTTTTTCTCTCTTTGTGTGTTTTGTTCAATTAAGATCTAGTCCCTTGTTACTCAAACATGATCTAGAAATCATGCAGCATTAGCATTACTTAGGAGCTTGTAAGGAGCTCACACTTTCAAGCCCCGCCTGCTGAATCCAAATCCAGATTCCCAGGCGAATCATCTGCACATGAAAGTTTGAGAAACACAATTAGTCTGTACTAAACTGATATTATAGTCTGGCATTCAAAACAATAATCATTAAGTCTTTATTTGCCAGGCTCATAAGAGCACCTTACTGCAGCCTCCATATTATAACCAAATTAAGTACCTTATTATGTGGATTATTAATGAATCATAAATAGCAGTACCTCTCATTAAAGGGTCAAATGTAAAGCAGCCATCTGTACCCAGCAGTAGGTCATAAACTCCAGTTACCCTTTCAAGTTATGGCATAAAACACTGTCTATTTCAAGAAAATGATGAAAACACACTTGCGGTTGTTCCCTATTTGTAAATACATAGTTTTCTACTTCTTTTAAAAATAATTTGAGAAGGAGCTTTCATTTTGCATCTCATGTCAAGCTTCTGAAGTTGTCATATTCTGCTGTGGAGCTTTCCTGAGCTTGGCATGACTAATCCAACATGTGTGGAAACACTGGCTTCAATTTTAATAAGTTCTTAAGTACTTAAAAAAAAGAACAAGGAAGATTGGCTAAAAAGAAAGGAAGTCTTCTAGGGGAAAAATGACATGATTTTTAAACAAGGTCTTGGTACAGTAACCTCTGTTATTTAGGGGATTGGGGAATTTGAAAATCTGCCAAGAATTCTACTTATCTCTAATTCACTTGGTTGAGTTTCAGAAATGCTAACAGCTATTGACTAGACTTTCACAGTACGTCAATCTTTCCAAACGAGGAAAATGGAGGGAAAGTGAGCTGAACGTGTTCTTTGCCTAGGGATGACTGTAGGATGTTTATTGACCAATTACGTCATTAATCACTCTTTATTTCAACTGAATAAGTTCTTTTCTCTGCTGTATGAGCTAAAAGCAAAAGTTGCTTAAAAGTATTCAGGGGACAAAAAAGGAAAGATGCTTAGAGGTGGTCTAGAATTGAAGCTATTTCTGTCCTTGTAAAGTAAAGCATGTTATTTCAAAATGTTCAGGAAATCTAAGTACGCTCTCTCTCTCGCTCACTTGTTCTCTCTCTCACTTGCTCTTCTCTCTCTCTCTCTCTCTCTCTCTCTCTCTATATATATATATATATATATATATATATATATATATATGTATGTATTTTTTTTTTTTGCAGAGAAACAGGTTCAGAAATCAGAGGCTTTTGCCAACACTACGCTTTGAGCTGCCAAAGCGAAAATAGCCACACAGCAACATACTTGGTTCTTTTTTTATTGCCAAGAATCTAGCCTTGAAGGAAACTATTAGCTAAAATTCCAAGGACCACCTGAGACATCACAATTGGATTCTGGGTTTAGAATATAGACAGCCTTCCCATGGAAACCAGATCCACATTTAAGTTCTTTTCACACCAGAGACCATATCTAACACCTTTTTATAGTGTTAAAATAGTCTTTTTAAACAGTGGTTCTTAGTGGAATAATTTGTACACAATACTTGTTTACAAAGCATTTTATTGTAGGAAGGAAAAGCAGGAATGCTATAAGGGAATAGGGAAAGAAAGGGTTAAAATGATTGACTAAACATGAGTTTAATCCAAAATGTGTCATTTCTACTTCCACTCCCCACTCCCTGTTTCAGACACCAGGGACTTTCTCAGTGGTTCGCAGTTGATACAGACACGTTGACAGAGAGACCAGGCTGGCTCACAGAGTCATCAGAAAATGCACTGATTTCATTGAGGCTTAATGACCTCCTGTTAAAAAGCGACCCCCGAAGTACCTCAAATCAAACTCAAAGGAGCAAAGCTGCAAACAAGTTTCCATAGAGGTGAAGACCATTCTCTGATCACATTGCACAGCCCTCCTCAAGTTCCATATCCTGGGCCCGTCATCAGGACAGTCATGATCAGAGGATGCAGAACGAGTCAGATTGCAAACGTGAACTTTACTGTGGGGTCAGGGATGTTGGTTCTGAAAGTCTCTCCTGAGAGTCTCATCTTCTGTTAATGTGTTCTTAGTATTTTGTGTAGCACAGCACCTTCCCATTAAGGCTGCATGTCCCCAGAGAGAACTGGGCACTAGCATTGCCTAAGGACTAAGAAGAGATATATCATGTCCTCCTCCATCCTCAGAATGAATAGTTGAATAAATTTTAAAATCATGTGAATAAGCACCACATTTTAAGTAACTGGAAAATAAAGGATATAGCTTTACATAATTCTACTTTAATCTGAAAGAAGGCAGTTCAAATGGGATTCAGTTAATCATTAGCCAGTAAATTACCCAACAAATGCTACTAGCCCAAGGTTAATAAAAGGAAGGAAGGGAATAAATTAAGTGCAGATTCTTGTTCTTTGGCTACCCAATATATCTAACATCCTTTTTGCACTAGTGGTTTTAATCAACATATTGTGCAAAACTAGCAAACAGCACAGTGTTTTTTCAACAATGAAAAAATGAGCAAAGTTGCTATAGCTTTAATTCTTCTATTCTATCTCAGAGAATTGGAAGGATTTAAATATGCATGAAGGAATGACATCCCATACTTTATTCCATGGAATGTCCTCCACATCCTAAGATAATGTCCTTCACAGAACAACAGTCAGCCATGCATACACACACACACACACACACACACACACACACATGTCATGACCTTTGTACCTCCCATGTGTTTTACCTACCTGCATGTGGGAGGCAATGCCAGGTCTCACTATTAATTTCAGTTCGCCCAGGTTGTTGAAAGTATATTTCCCAGCTGCCTTTCAATGCCTAGTTCTGCACAATCGGCTGGGAGTGAGAGTATGTGAGTGCCAATGTTTGACCCTCCATGGTCTCTTCTGTCACAGCAAACTGTGAGAGTCCCATGTAAAACGGAGGTGCCCCAAAAATGAAGCATTCTGAATGCCAAGAGCTAGAAGAGAGCTCCCCTGGAGAGTTACCCAGGCACATGGCCGACTTTGGAAGAGCAGGAAAGAAATTTCTGCTGTGGTAAGCCACTAAGCTTTTGGTGTTTGTTAGCCAGTGCAACCTACATTTTCCTGACTGAAACAGAGTAGAACTACTATTTTACTTTATATTGTGTTCTGATAACTAACCTTAAAATGACAGACTTCTGTAATGTGACTGGCCAGAATTTGAGAGTAATCTATCTAGAGAGAACATAATTTTACTTTTATGTTAGGTGAACTCTTTCATCCTTGCCCTTTCTTGTAGGCTCTCAGCAACTGAGTTAACCTGCCCAAATAGGAGAAATATTATATTCAAAAGGGAGAAAAATGTATCTGGAGCCTAACCTATCACTTGTGAATATGCTTGTAATATCAGGCTATTTCAATTAACATACTTTTATGAGGATTCTTAATTTGTCCAAGGAAGATTTTTGAGTTCAAAATTTCTCTGAATTTGTTGTAAGATAATTTACACTGTCTACTTACACTCTGTGGCAAAAATGGGTCACCCTATAGGAATTCTAATTTAGATCCTCTCTCAGGTTTTGATATCAGCAATTGGCTATTCCTTATCCCTGTGGCAATATGACAAGTTTATTCTGGGATGATAAATAGAATAGGTTCATTCATATTTTGCACATAAACCCCCAAAATGTAAAAGTTAGTAATTAGCTTTTTTGAATAGAAGGTGTTTGTGTATTTTTAAGGATGGCTGGTTCTTTAGGTTCCTTCAGGGGACTTTTGAAATTGAATATTATGTATAATATGTGACTTCTGTGGGTATTTTATTTTCTGCTTTTTTTTTAAGAATACTTTAAAAAGAGATTTAGTATATCCTATTAGCAATTTTCAGTTTCAACTTGTCTTTCCTTCTTTCCAACTCTGGTGATACTTTCTTTTCTTTATTTTTTTTAGTATGATTAGAGAAGGGTAAATGCTGTGAAAGATGTTCTTTGAAGAAGAATATGATACCCACTATTGATCTGAACCATGTAAAATTATCCATAGAATCTTGCTCTCAAACCCTGAAAGACCATTTATTGCCAAAAAAGACCAGATGACACAAACTTTTATCCCTCCAGGAGAAGTTACCTTCACAGCCTAAAGAGAGAATTGTTGAGGATCTGGAAAGATGAAACCCATGATGTCTTTGTGTCCCTCTGTTCCAGCTTCTCACATGGCTGGCCCCTTACAGGGAAGGATAGAAAAGAAGATTTGATCAAGCTATAGGCAAGGGGAATATTTTCACAGTTCTAGGATGAAAAAGATGAATAGGACTGAAAGCAAAGCTCTTTAAAGGTCCTAATTGGAGAATTATCTTATTCTGAGGTTGACATTTACAGTGTTTCCGGTATTTATCAGCTAGTCTCTTGCTTACTCTCAGTCTGTATTACCAGGTTCCTAGATTTATGCCCTGTGGTAAACAGAGTAATGGCCTCCCAAAGACAACCATGTCTGAATCTCCAGAACCTGTGAATGTGTTCTCTTACATAGCCCAAGGGACCTTGCAGGCGTGATTAAATTAAAGACTTTAAGATGAGCCAATTTACCTGAATCATCTCTGTGGGCCTGATCTAATCACACAGGTCCTAATAATTGGAGAATCTTCCCAGCTATGGTCAGAGGGAGATAAGACCATGGGGGAATGGTCAAAGAGAGAAAATGTTGGAGGCTAGGAAGATATAGCAGAGGATTATGAGTCAACAAATGTAGGAAGCCTCTAGAAACTGGAAAAGGCAAAGAAATAGCTTCTTCCCTTGATTCTTCAAAAAGGAACCAGCCTTGACACCACCTTGAGTTTGGCTCAAGGAGAGCTGTGTCAGACTTCTAACTTATAGAACTGTCAGAGAATAAATCAGTGTTCTTTTAAGCCACTAAGTTTGTATTGACTTGTAACAGCAGCAGTACAAAGCTAATATATGCAACAAAAGCTTGGCAAGCTTTAAAAGCTCAGTTTTTTTTTTTTGTTTTTTTTTTTTTTTACCTTGAAAGCATGGTTCCTTGAATAATCTCTAGTGAGTTTTACATTATAGGAGTTAAGATTCAGGTTTGTCAAGTTGCAAAGTACATGTTTGTTTTTCTTTTATTTTCTCCACTTTACCATGCTGCATCTGACTTCATATATAAAATTATGCATGTATTGGCTTCAAGAAATTATGCCTGATTATTCAGATATTCCACATTTGTTCAAGTAGTGCAGCAACACAATGTTTGTGCCAGAAGCAGGAGCTTCAGAATGTGGCAGACCTGAAGCCACAGATTGGGAATCCTGGCTCTGCCAATTACTATCTGGGTGATGCTTGGCCAGTCTCTCTACTTCTCAAAATTTCAGTTTCTTCATCTGTAAAATGGGATTAATATTATTTGTTGTTTCATGCATTTGTTTGAGAATTAATGCATTAATAAACACATTTTTAGAGTACTTAGAACATGGTACTCAATAATGCTTTACAATTTTTATGATTATTGTTATTATATAAGTATTAAAGCCAAGTGTCATCATATTTCACACATAGGAAGATGAAGGGAAGATACTAGATTAATCAGATTCATGAACTTTGTTTCTTAAGGACTACTTGGCCTTTTAGATTGTCTGACCCAGTTTGATGAGTGTCCAGGTCATCCAGGAATTTTATATTTTTATATCTAATTTTATATCACCCTCCTTTCCTATTACATATCTTCAAATTCATATTCTGAAAAAATTTCCATGCTTCATCCTAGATATTTTATCAATGTTTTTTCCAAGTATTGCTACTTCTTGGTAAATTCTGCCCACATAGGCAAACCCAGAATCCTCCATTAATGCTAAGCTTCTGAAATCTTTCTTCTACTTTTTACAACTAGTTTGACTTGCACTACTGCAAAGAATCGACCCATCCTGCACACCTGGGGGCAAAATGCCTGACTCTTGTCAGGTAGAGACAAATCCCAGACTCAGGAAAACTTTACTTCCTTTTGATCTGAATGTGGAACACCTGATCTTTATCATGGAAAAGTCAAACGTCATTTCTGTCAAGAGGCTCTCTAGACTTGACTTCTGTTTTTAAATCATATTAAACTCTTGACAGGCAACCTGAGGATGTGATCACTATATTACAAATCTGTTATCACCATGGAGTGCAATGATTAGCAAAGTCTTTGTAGATAAGAAGAGATAAAGATATCAGTGTGATGGCAAGTGTTGAGAGCTGTGAACTCGCTTTCCTTTTCCTTGTGGCAGAGCCCTGAAGCTCTCCCTCCTCTTCCCTGCTATTTAATCATATCCTTCTAATACTAATTTCACAGCTGCAGAACAATTGTACTTTTGTTAGTAAAGTTTCATTTCGTAAAAATAAGTGTAATACTGTGATTTATATCTATAGCTGAAAACTGAGATGTCACAAGCATGCATAAGAAAGAAAGGACAGGTAGGCTTCTTAACAAATCCTATTGTTTTATAAAACTGTGCAGCTGGAAACTTTTCTTCCATTATAGTTTCTATGGATGGAGTAAGTTTCTAAGCAAAAGCAGGAATGGTCTTTGGGTGAATATATTGAGAGAATGAAATTATTTATTAATGCAATAAAGAACTTATTTAAAAATAAGTTTAAGGAAACAGTGACTTTGCAAAGAGGAAAATTTGGGGGATGGTGATTTGATCTGGGGTATGAATCCTGACAATACCACTTAGAAGCTGTTTGACCTTGGAAAACTTAAATAACTCTTTGAGACTCTATACCTCATTTATTAATAATGAAAATATCAACTGCTTTATTCAATCACAGGGAGTATTTAGAAGTATCATGAGCATGCCATGAACCATAGAGCACTAATTTAATTTGAGATTTCTTACTGCATGTAGAAATGGGTACACAAATTCTAGAATTGAAAAGAACACTTTAGTTCACCTAGTCTTATCCCTTAATTACACTGTTGGAAAAATAGATCTAGAGATGTTATGAGTCAACCAGGCATAAGGAGTAAGTCAGTGACAGCAGGATATCTGCACATCATTAGTAGCAAAAAGACAATCTCTGCCACTTATCAGAAGCAAAAAGAAAATGCACCAGCTTATTTTATGAAGCCAACACTGCCCTAATATCAAAACCAGAAAACAATATATATTATAAAGAAAGGAAACTATAGACCAATATCTCTCTTAAATAAGATACACAAACCCTTAACAAAATATTAGCAAATCAAATTTAGCATTATCTGAAAAGTATATAAACGACCAGTGAGGCTCATTCCAGGAATGCAAGATTGCTTCAACTTTCATGAATTAATCAATGTAATTCATCATATTAACATTTGGAAAAACATGATCATACTAATTCATGTCATAAAGAAATTTGACAAACTTCAACACTCAGACATGATGAACATTCACAAACTGGAAATATTGGGTACTTCCTTAAACTAATGAAGACTGTATTCTAAAGCAGCTAACCTCATCCTTGATGGTATGAGAATGAACATTTTTCCTTTAAACCGGGAGCAAGGTAAGATATCTTCTCTCTCCACTCTTATTCAAGATAATATTGAAGTCTTAGCTTATGCAATAAGAAAAGAAAAAGAAATAGAAGTTACAAAGTTTGAAAAAGAAGTATTAAACTAAAATTATCTTTACAGATAATATAAATGTCTATATAGAATACAACAACAACAACATCAAAACTAAAGCAAAAATACTGCTGGAACTAAGAGGTCAATTGCTTTCCTAAATACTATTAAATGGACAGGTGGAATTTGAAAACATACCATTCATAATAGCGCCAAAAAACTGTAGTAAGATATGAATCAATCAAAAAATGTACAGGATTAATAACACTGCTGAAATAATTCAAACACAATCTAAATAAATGGAGACACATTATATGTTTATGAACTAGAAGATTCAATGATATGATGTCAATTTTTTCCAACTTCATCTGTTAATTCATTGTAATCCCTGTCAAATAGCACGAAGTTACTTTGTAGATATTAAAAAACTGATTCTAAAATCTATTTTGAAAGGCAAAGAGCCTAAAATTGCCAGGAAAATAGTGAAGAAGAATGACAAAACTGGAGGACTTGCTGCCCAATTTCATAACTTGTAATAAAGCCATAGTAACAGCCAGCATAGTATTAATGAAAGAATAGGCATAGATGATTGGAACAAAATAGAGAAACCAGAAATAGACTTTCAGAACACAGGCAACTGATCTTGGAGAAAGAAGCCAAAGTAATCCAAAAGAGAAAGAATAGTCTTTTCAACAAATGGATGTTCTTATGCAAAAAAAAAAAAAAGAGAGAGAGAGAGATATAATTACAATAACTGAAAATAATTTCGGCCCCTTAATTGCCTAAGGTAACACTGCCTGCATGTTCATTATAATGTGGAAATAATTCTGTTTTTATAAAAATAATCATGACATTTGCACAAGTAAAATCCAAGAAAAAAAATCTCTTGGGGTAGAAATGTATATTTTTATTTTAATGTTCAAATTTTCTAATACTTACCTTCACTAACTTTCTCCAGGGAGAGGATGTGATTTTTTTTATATGGCTGCCATAAATATTGAAAAAGGAGAAATACTTGCAAAGTGATAAATAGATTGTATTTGAGAGTAGCTTTAAATTGTAAAATACCTCCATATACATTATCTCAATTTCTTCTTAACATCCACATTTGAATTATATTTTGGCCCCATTCCCCTCTACAGTGTGTTGACCAAAACCAATGATTGTGCCCTCAAAAATGTTCTCTCAGTTCATTTGTGGCCCCTTACACTTTCTTTTCTCCACTGATGGCATTCTGACTGTTCAAGGTCAAGAAGAAAAGGAGAAAGTAAATTCTCTTCCCTCTCTTCCACCATGCACACTCCCTCCAAATAGCCCAGTTTTCTCAAAGATTTCACATGATGGTGCATTTCTTGTCTCTACATTTAATATTTCCTTTTGTAATTGAAGATTATCTGTTTTGGCTGACAGTTTAGATTATTATTTTCAAATCCATCTATGTTTACATAAGTGAACAGCGGCAAGTCGAAAGTGCTGCTGCAGTATTCCTTTCAACTATAAGATGCAGGAGAATAAAAATGTTATTTATAGATATACATTTTCTGTTATGGTGTTTTGAAGCTCGCGTTTTTAATTTTACAGCGTACATTAAAATTGTAGCAACTCATTGAACCCAGAAGAATAGATTTACACTTTTTTAAAGAGTTAATATATGCAGTCAGTGTTTAACTTCACACAAGAGCAGAAATACATTGACAGATTACAGGTATTTTAAACAGTCATTTAGCCTGTCCTTTACTCCAGATAACTGGTTTGATTTATTTCATTTATATTAGGCTGGTCAATTCTATCAAAACAGTTGAAATATACCAGGCGTGCAAACAAGAAATGGTGCCGTTGACTTATTTAGGTTCATGGGTGTATGGTAAACATCTCAAAATAGGCTTCATGGACCTTTCACAAACTGCAGAATTACATGCCCACATGGAGAAGTAGTTTGAAAAATGAAAGCACAGCCAAGCAAAAAAATGTGTTTTGATTTTTAAGTGTAAAGTCCAAATTTGTCTGCAGTTTGCCTCTAAACCTTTCTAACAATTTTCCTTCTAAAACTCTCCTTTCCCCCTTGGGATCATACAAAACAATGTTTTGACATCTTAAGTCATTTCCATAACAACAGATTACAGAGAGAAGACAAGCACTCAAACAAGTAAAATGGTTTGAATGGAGAAACTGTTCTGGATCATCATGAAGAGTGATGTGGAATTGTACTCTGCTTATGGGGAGAAAACCTGCATATCCTTTTTGCTACTGATAATCCATTGAAGAGACACTCTGAGAATTCTAAATCTAATCTCACCATGCTTTTTAAAAACTGTTATGTTGTTTCTTCTATCTTGATACATTTCTAAATTCCTTTCCCACTTGCTCCTTCTTCCTGCCATTTCATCCAGTTGTGGTTCCTGCTAAATTTGTCAGTTGGGATGCAAATGCTAAACTACCAGTATTGACGTGTCAATATCACTCACATAAAAAGGTGCCAATACTTCATCCTGGCAGTCATCACTCCCATTAAAAAAAAAAAGAAAGAAAGAAAAAACTCTTTAATGACAGCAAAATAGCTTGTTATGCAAAAATTAACTAAAATAACAATTATTTGCATCTTGAATAATTCAGCATAAGCAAAGTATTAGAAAAGGCATATGTTTGGCTGAAATTCGTGAAGAATATTTAGTTCATTCAGAACGGCTGACTTTATATAAGAGGGCAAGCCCCAGTGATTTACCCATATTGGAAAGAACAGGGTTTCTAGAGTATAAGAGAGCAAGATTCAAATCCCTGACATGAAATATATGTACTGACTACAAGCAAGACACTTAAACTTTTTGAGATCTAATTGCTTCATTGATAAAATGTAAATAATAATACCTACTTCCAAAGGTTAAAATGGTGTCCTTAAACCAAAAACTTTAAAAGCCCTGATTTGTGGCATTTGTCAGTTTCCTTAGTATAATTACTCTCACTGTGGCCTAATTCAGATTATCAATGTAACATCAAAGAATGCAGTTGGGTGAAATAAGTAGAACCAGTTATCAATAGGCAGTATGAACCAGCTCTAAGACATAAGGCCATGAAAAATAATAAAGTGAGATACTATGTTAAGCTCCATATACAGTAATAGGCACCCAATAAATAGCTCTTCTTGCTAATGTAATTGAGGCTGTGACCACAAGGGTAAGTAGCATTTCCAGGCATCTCTGATAAAAAATAAAAAAAGAAAAACACAATGGAGTGTCTTGAAAATAGCTAGAATTCTATATCATATTTATATAGAGCATAGAACTAATCTTGGGTAGCTTTATCACCCTGAGCCCAAAGTTATAATCCTTTCTTCTTTTTTTCTTTGTTTGTGTGTTTATTTTTTTTTTTATTAGAGAAGTTTTGGGTTTACAGAATAATCATGCAGAAAATATAGAGTTCCTATATACCCACATTTAAACATGCAGTTTTCCCTACTATTTACACTTGCATTAATGAGGTAACTTTGTTAAAATTGATGGAACAAAATTATTAAAATTATACTGTTAATTATAGTTTATTTTAGGGTTCACTTTTTGTGTTGTACAGTCCCATGGTTTGGTTTTTTGAAAAACTTTTATCCTAGTGACATTTATACAAACTACAATTTCCTCCTTTAACCATCTTCAAGTATATAATTCAACAATGTTAATTATATTCACAATATTGTGCTATCATCACCACCATTGATTATGAAAATTTTTCCATAACCCCAAAGAGAAAATCTATACTAATTAAGTATTAGCTCCCCATTTCCTACCATTTCCCAGGCCCTGTAACTTGTATTCTAGTTTCTGATGCGGTATTTATTCTTTTGGATCTGGTTTATTTCACCCAACTCGATGTCTTCACAGTTTATCCATGTTACCTCATATATCAGAATTTCATTCTTTTTTATGGCTGCATAATAGCACATCATATGCCACATTTTGTCTATCTAGTCATCTGCTAATGGATGCTTGGGCTGATGCCATCTTTTGGCAATGGTGAATAATGCCGTTGTGAAAATGGGTTTGCAGATATTTGTTCAAGTACCTGCTTTTAAGTATAGCTGGAATATTTTAACACACATAACTTCAATCTGTTGATGAAACAAACCCTCTGGAGAATTTTTCATTTCAGTTACTGTGGTATTCACCTCCAGTATTGCATTTGGTTCCTTTTGAAAATTTCTCTCTGTACTAAGAATCTAATATTTCTCATTCATTGTTTTCCTAGTATGCTTTGGTTCTTTCTCTGTTTTCCTTTATATCCTTAACATACTGAGGATCTTTTCTGTTGTTTGTAAGTCTTTGTTTAATACGTCCAAAATCTGGTCTTTGTTGATAGTTTCTAGACTTGAATCTATTTCATTTGGATGGGCCATCATTTCCTGTTTCTTTTTTTTTTTTTTTTCTGGTAATCTTTTGTTGCACACTATGCATTTTAATATTTTAAAGTGTTAATTCTGAGAGTTTGTCCCCGAACTATCTGTTCCTTAAATTTTTATCCAGACAGAAATTTCCTTGAATGCCAGAAGCTAACAAAACAAGCAAACAAATTCAGAAAACACCTTTCACAATCTTTACAAATTGACTCTGTGTAAGTTCATGCTTAGCCCTTGTATCAAGAAAATCAGCTTGAAAAGAAAATGAAGTACAGGGTCCTTTCTGTCTTTTCTGTGCAGCCTTTTCTGGGCTGATGCTCACTTGGAACCTCAGAAATCCCCCAGTTTACAGGAATTTGAATGCCCTCTCTATACCTTATGAAATAGATTTCTCCCCCTCCTAAGTGCTGAACTGTAAACTATAAAGCAAATATGCTTTGCCCCAGGCCAATTTTACTTAATTATTTCTTATAATACTTTTGTTGTCTGCAAGCTGCATCTGCCTGCTGGGCAAGTTCTGGGAAGGCCAGCCAGAGACAAGTGTCCTGGTTCAGTCTTTCAGGCTGCCAGCCAAAAGATTGCCACCAACATCCACACGCCACAGTATGTACCTAGCAGTTACTCTGGTCTCTCAGGAACAAGGTCCCCGAGCCACATGGAAGCCCAGGCTGGCTCCATACTGCCCTGGGGAGGGATTGTGGAGGGACCAGCAAGGATACTAGGAGCTTCTCCAACCATTTTTAGAGCTGAGTTCTCTTGATTTGGCACTCGCCCAGTTACCATGCCACCTTCACTGTTTACCAGAGTTTTGAGGAAGATGGTTCTACGAGGTTTTGCCAGTTGTTCAAAGCCTGTGTGGTAATAGCACCCTGGAGTATTCTATGCTGCCACTTGGTTGTCTGGATGAATCTTCCTTCCTCTGTTGAAAAAGGGTAAGAGTTAATGCAGTTGGTCCTCAGATACTCTCAACTGCTGCCCCCTAAAGTGATGGTCCTGGGTTATCAGGACCCATTGAACTGAAACAATTGCAAGTGATGGAGTCAGTGTCAACTCAGATTTAATGTTTGATAGCACTTGCAGCAATGTCAGGGTGGTGGGAAATTCTTGTGTATTGAAGAGGTGCAGTGTCAAAAATGTATCGACTAACCGAAGTTTATACACAGGTTATCATAAACCAGAGCATTTATTGCAGAAAGAAATTAATAGCCAACCAATCCCATATAACTAGATTATTCTTTTCTCTCCTTTATAGTGTACTTAATAAATCATTATTATGCCAGTGAAGATAAAGTGAAATTAACATATCCCCCAAGTGCTACTGTCTGTAGTAAATAATGCTGATTGAACCATGCATCAAAAAAAAAAAAAAATCAAGGTTTATAACCTCTTGGAATAAATGCAACTTTCTTTGAACGAAAATGGAAGGTTTTAAATCACAGATACCCACATTGTAGAATAAAATATGCAATGCTTACTTTTTATAGGATGGATTCTGTCCTATTTTATTTGCTTGATTACATTTTGGCAACTGTAATCTTTATGGTGTAGCTGGTAAGGCGTTTCATGAGGAACACTGTTCCAAACGTATATTAAGGATTTATTTTAGTAACCCCTATCTCTTTTCACCGTAGAGTGCATGGGATTCGTAAATGTGGCCCACCCATACCTTGAATTGATTAGTGGGCAGTATGTTCAAGCTGGGTAAAAGAAGAGTCAACTCCTGTATTATTAATTTCCATAAAGTCTATTAAATCAGGCTAAGGAACATAGTGTTGGAAAATGTGTTGATGGCAGCACTGATTTTTTTTTGGTTAATTTCAATCAGGAAGAAAACATGCATGAAAGTGCTGGCATTGGAGAAAAAATTTCCATTTTCCACAAACATATTAAGAAATAATCAATTCTAAGGAGAGAGACTAAATTACATATTTTAATCCTGCTTCTTGATTTTAATAGACCTGATCTAAATGCTTAGACAATAGGTACCCAGATGATATTTACCAAATACATACCTTGTACAAAAATTAATAATTACTATGCTGAGTACATTCATAGTAAAATTGTGGCCAAGCTTTAATCTGAGATTTCAAATAATGTACAGTTGTTAGGGGATTGAGGGCATGTACCTAAAACAAGGCAGAAGACAAGGGTTGCAAGAGACCTAGAAAAAAATTGCTGTTGAATCAGAGAATATACCCTAAATGTGCTTGCAGAGCTGGTGAGGGTTTTGAAAGAGATGACTATTGCTGTGCCATAAAAAATGAGATAGAATTTTACGGACAACAAGAGGACACAAGATGATTACAGTTGAGGGTATAACAAAAGAACATTCCTGAATGTGGGCCATGAAGGAAATTTTCACAGAATTAGAAATTGCTCTGTGAGAGTGAACTGCAAACTCAACCAAACTCAAAAAGCTGTTGTAAGTCTTGAATAGCAGGTTATGGAATCAATGAATGGTTAACGTAAAGAGAAGAAGACCGGTCTCACTAAATGTCAATGATACACCTAAGTAAGAGAAATCCTTCTTAATATTCCCTCCTTAGGCTTTCAGAAGTCTTTTCTGATCCTATCTCTCTAGTATGTGGGTCAAGGTATTCAGATGCTGTGATAATGTAAGCAAGATCATTGTTCACTTGAGTAAAGTGCTGACATACATTGTCTGTGGGAAGTAATGACAACCTCATTCCTCAATTATCATTATTCTCCCTATGTGTAAAAAAAAAAAAAAGCTCTCTTTTTCTTTGCCTGGAGCCTATACTTCTGATAGAGTTTCCCACAGTGTCAAACAGCAAGGCATAATTCCATTACTCCTGAAACTATTCTCACATATTTATCCCTGCTGATATCTGTGGTCTGGAAAGGCGTTTTGAATATAGATAAGGCTATGTGACATGAATATAAGTTTCTTTTGTCTTGTATTGTTTGACTAAATTAAATTCTAATAAAAATAACAAAAGTCTATTACTAAGTGTTCTACTTGACTATGCATTTGGTCTGGTTACAATGGGGATCAGGTCCCACTGTTCCTCAGTACTTACAAACTGTTCATTACCTCTTGCCTTCCTAAATCCGTGATTTGGAGAGATAATTTAATGAGATAGCATATACAAAAATTGGGGGAGCCATAAAATTCTTCACCAGTATAAAACTTCGATCAAGCACAGAAGTTTTCCTAGGTTTGACTTTTAGTAAAGTACATTCAGAGTGAAAATTCCAAACGAGAAGAAATGTAAGATTTGTATCATCCCTGTATGAATTCAGTTTGTCCAGGCAAATAAAAGTTTGTGACTTGCCCATATTCACCCCACTTACAACATACAGAACTGGATTTCTTGCTATTCTTCCCCCTAGTTCATTAGGTTCCATCTTCCCACTAAAAAAAATCTTAACTGATGACCATACAGAACACTGCTTTATCTGGGGCCAATTCTCATCATGCGCCATTGACCAAAACACCAGACTACTGACCACCCAGAAAATGGTGCCCAAGTTGACTCTTTATAAGACTGTAAAATTTCAAAATGCCTTTCAAACACTGGTTACTGAATTAATCTTACAATTACATATACCATTCTGTTTGCAGTTCATAGCATTTCATTTTTCTTCTGAGTGTTTTACAGAACTTGATAGGGTTTTATAAAACTTCTCACTTCTAGAATATGGCATTCCTGAGGAACAATGATATTACTTAGTGAAGTTCAATTGTCTACATTTTATTTGATGTTACCCGAACACCAAATTCACACTCAGAATCATATGATTCTTGTTATTTTTAATATTGCTCAGAAGAAACATTTGGGTTTGTTTTCTGGCAAATATGTTCTTTAAAACAAAAATAGCAAAATTCCATTCTGAACTACCCCTCAAGTGGTTATCTTTTTTGTTTGTTTCAATCGGCTTCTTTGTACTATGCTTTTGTTTCACTTCCAAATTTATACCCTTAAAACAAGAATTGTTGCTTTAAAAGTAAATAAGCCAAGAGGAAGGTCAGAAATTTTTCTTTATTAGACTATGAATACTGTGAAACCATCAAATAATCTAATTAGATTCAAAAGTAATCAAGTGTAAACATGTGATAATGATTTTATAATACAGTGGCATTTCACAATGATTATGAAAAAAATGTGTTGGGATGATCAGAAATATACAACTAAATATAAATACATGTTGCTTGGAAGACACTCGTCTGTCTGTGTCTCTGCATGACCTTCCTGTAAGACCCACCCTAGTCCAGTATAACCAAAGATAAAGCCCTCATATTTACTAGTTACATCTGTAAAGATCCTCTTTCCAATAAAACCATATTCTGACATTCTGGGTGGATGTGAATCTTTGGGGTACACTATTCAATACAGTAGATCATGTATTTTATTTTCAGTATAATTTTAATTATGTATTACATTTCCTTAACATACTGGATATAATTATCTAGTTTTTCTCTTTCTCCTTCTGTCAGTTCTATGAACCTTGGAAGTTCAGGAATTTATCTAATTCTTTCAATTTGTCAAATTTGTTAATATAAAATTGTTCATAATATCTTCCTATATTTCCTTCTAATGTCTGTACAATCTGCAGGGATTTTTTATTTTTTATTTTTCTCATTCCAGTTGTTGATAATTTATGTTGCTAAGGGTTTATACATTTTATTTGATTTCACAAACCAAGTTTTGCTTTTTAGATTTCTTTATGGTATATCTGCTTTCTATCTAAACAATAACTTTATCATTACTATTATTTTATTTCACTTTCTTTGTGATTATTATCCTATTATTTTTCTAGCTTTTTATTATGGAGGCTTATGTATTTTATTTTCAATCTTTCTTATTTTCTAATAACATTATTAAAAGCTATAAAATTTCCTGTAAGCAAAATTTTAGTTGCAGTCTTCAATTTTATTGTTATATTTTCATTATTATTTCCTTCAATATATTTTCTGATTGCTATTGTGACTTCTCTCTGATACGTGGAGCATTAATTCATAATTGAATTATGCTGTTCAATTCACAAAATTGAGGATTTGTCAATTATCTTTCTGTTATTAACTTCTAATTTAATTTCACCAAGATCAAATAACATACTCTGAGAGATTTTAAGTAATTATATGTATACATAATTTAGGTCAAGTTTGTTAATCATAGAGGTTTGATGTTTTATATCCTTACTGATTAATTTTTTAGTACTTAATCTGTTTATGACAGTCCACTGGTTAAATAGTTTCTTATATCCACTCCTCTTTTATTTTTGATAAATACTTTGAAGGAATCAAATTCTATTTTGGCTCCTTTTATTCTTTTAGCACTGTAAATATCTCATTATAGTCACACATCAGAAATATTGTAGACCAGACTACCACAATAAAGCAATTATCGTAATAAAGTGAGCCACAGATAGGTTTTAGTTTCCCAGTACATAGAAAATTATTTTTGTTTTCACACTATACTGTAGTCTGTTAAGTGTGACATACCATTAGGTCTTTAAAAACAATGTAAGCACCTTAAAGAAAACTTTATTGATAAAATGCTAACTTTCAGCAAGTCATAATCCTTTTGCTGGCAGGTCTCGCCTCAGTGTTGATGGCGGTTGACTGATCTGGGTGGTGGCTGCTGAAGTTTGGGTTGATTTGACAGTCTCTTAAAGTAAGACAACAGTAAAATTTTCCCCATCTATTGAGTCTTTCTTTCGCAAAAGATTTCCCTGTAGAATGTGATACTGTTTGATAACATTTGCACACAGTAGTAAAATTCTTTCAAAATTGGAGCCAATCCTCTCAAACCCTGAGGCTGCTTTATCAACTAAGTTTATGTAATACTCTAATTCTTTTATTGTTATTTCAACTATGTTCACAGCATCTTTACCAGGAGTAGATTCCATCTCAAGAAACCACTTTGCTTATCCATAGGAAGCCACTTCTCATCCATTTAAGTGTTATCATGAAATCATAGCAATTCAATCACATCTTTTGTCTCCACTTGCTAATTTCACCACATCTGCAGTTACTTCTTCCACTGAAGTATTGCACCCCTCAAAGTGATTCATGAATGTAAGAATCAATATCTTCCAAACTCCTGTGAGTGTTGGTACTTTGACCTACTCCCAGCAATCACAAATGTCCTTATTGAAATCCAGAATTTTGAATTCTTTCCAAAAGGTTTTTTAACTTACTTTGCTCAGATCCATCAAAGGAGTGAATGACTATCTATGGCACCGCTAGCTTTAAGAAATGTATTTCATAAATAATATGACTTTGACATTGAAAAGAACTCTTTGATCCTTGATCTATGGGCTACAGAAGGGATGTTGTGTTAACAGGTGTGAAAACAACATGAATCTTGTCATGCATATCCATCAGAGCTCTTGAGTAACCAGGTGCATCATCATTGAGCAGTAATATTTTGAAAGGAATCTTTTTTTCTGAGAAGTGGGTTTCAACAAGAGACATGAAATATTCAATAACCATATTGTAGACAGATTTGTTCTTATCAATATTTGTTGTTCCACGTATAGAGCACTGGCAGAGTACATTAACATAATTCACAGGGGCCTTAGGATTTTCAGAATTATTCATTAGCACTGACTTCAACTTAAAGTCACCAGCTGCATTAGCCCATAATAAGACAGTCAACCTATCCTTGGAAGATTTAATTCAGGTGCTGTTTTTTTCCTCTCTAGTTATGAAAATCCTAGATGGCACCTTCTTCCCATAGAAGGTTGTTTCATCTACATTGCAGATCTGTTGTTTCGTGTAGCCACCTTTTTCAATTATTTAGCTAGATCATTTAGATAACTTGCTGCAGCTTCTACATCAGCACTTGCAGCTTCACCTTGCATTTTCAGGTTATGGACATGGCTTCTTTCCCTAAACTTCATGAACCAACTTCTGCTAGCTTCCGACTTTTCTTCTGTAACTTGCTTACCTCTCTCAGCCTTCGTAGAACTAAAGCAAGTTAGGGAATTTCTCCTAATTATGTTTTGATTTAAGGGAATGTTGTGCATAGCTTGATATTCTATCCAGACCACAAATACTTTCTCCATATCAGCAGTAAGGCTGTTTTGCTTACTTTTCATTTGTGAGTTCACTGGAGTAACACATTTAATTTTCTTCAGGAGCTGATCCCTTGCAGTCACAACACGGCTAACAGTTTGGCACAAGAGGTCTAGCTTTTGACCTATCTTGGCTTTTGACATGCCTTCCACTCAGCTTAATCATTTCTAGCTTTCTATTTAAAGTGAGAGATGTGTGACTTCTCCTTTCACTTGAACTCTTAGAAGACATGATAGGGTGATTAATTGGCCTAATTTCAATATTGTTGCATCACTGGGAATAGGGAGCCCCAAGGAGAGGGAGAGAGACTAGGGAATAACTGGTCAGAACACATATTTATTCATTAAGCTCAGTCTTATATGGGCATGGTTAATGGCACCCTAAACAATTACAATAGTAACATCAAAGATCACTGATCACAAATGACAGTAACAAATATAATAACAAAAAAGTTTGAAATATTGCAAGAAATACCAAAATGTGGTACTGAGATATGAAGTGAGCACATGCTGTTTAAAAAAATGGCACTGATAGACTTGCTTGACACAGGGTTCCCACAAACCTTCCATTTGTAACAAATGCAATATCTGCAATGCACAGTAAAGTAATATGTGATAAAATGAGGCATTCCTGTACTTTGTCTCCTGACTTCCACAGTTTCTCTTGAAAAAATCCACCTGTTATTCTATTGTGACTTTAAAGATAGTAGTGTTGCTTTGTTCTTCTGAGAGCTTTTTTTTTTTTTTCTGAATCCTTCAATCACATATTAAGTGAGCCTTAGGATCTTCCATTGGTTATGTAAAATTCTAGATGGTATCTCTTTAAATATTTCTTTTGCTCTATTCTCTCTCCTGTACAACTGAAACTCCAATTACACTTTGTCTATGCCTACATGTCAGGGTTTTTTTACAGTAGTCTACATTTCTCTTAGAGCTACCTATTTTTCTCTGTGTGCTATAATTTCTACTGAAATGTCTAAGTTCATTTTTCTCTCATGTCCAATATGCAGTTAGTTTCAAGCAATGAGCTCTTATTTTTACACATTATATTTTAAATTCTAAAATTAATTTTTGACTATTTTTATAGATTCTAATTCTGTGTTTAAATTCCCCATTGTTTAATTTATTATGTCCTTTTTCCCTCTCTTTTATTTACCATATTAATTAGAGTTATTTTAAATTCCTTGGCTTCTAACTCCAATATCAGCATCATCTGTGCATATATTTCATTGAATGTTTTATCTCTTTATTATAGGTCACATTTACCAGCCTTTTTTAATGCCGAGGAATTTTTAATTCAAGTATTATATATAAAAGAATCATAATAGCTTCAAGTTCTATCTTCCACCAAATGGTAGTGTCTTCCCTATTAAGAAATAGGAGAGGGATGGTCACTTCAATCCAATAAAAGATCGCATTGAATTAGGTCTGGGCTACAAGTAAAAACCAGTCTACCACTGGTGAATAACGATTTTAAATGAGAGCAGGGCATGTCTCTTTCTCCTCAGCTCTGAAAAAAACAAACAAAAAACAAGGTAGCCTTCAGAGATTGGAGCTAAGCTCTTTACCCCACTATCCTATACAGCTTTAACATCTGCAAACATTTCACTGTGGAAGGGCTCTCCCCTCCCCAGGAATTTTGCCTCCTAAGCAACATGGCACAGCAGTAACTTTTACTCTGCTTTTCTTATGATGGTTGTATCTTCCTTCTTTACTTATTTATTCCTCAAGCCAGCTTCTTACCAGTTTTTCTTTTCCATGTAAATCCCCATTAATTATTTATCAGGCCAGCCTCTTGCTGATTTCTCTTTTTCATGATAGAGCCCCCTTTCACTGACTTCTCCTTACCCCAAGCTCAGAATCAGGAAACACTCATTAGTGATTGTCACCTTGTGTAGGAATGTGTTCCCTCTTTGGAAATTTCAACAGGCAGAATTGTCAGATGGACACCAAGATTTCCCACTTCTAATGTATTCCAAAGTTCCTACACCCCTACATATGATGGATTTTGCTCCCATATCTGGGTTATTGCACAGTTGACTTTGAGATCTGTGGGCCTAACTTAGTCATGTGTCTCCCCTACACCCACAGAGTTTTCTCTGACTGGATACAGAATGGGATGTCAGAGACAAGCACTCTGCCTGACCTGGAAGAAAGCAAAATCCGTGTTGTGAACTGCCAATTTTGACTTCTAGCTGTTGAGAGTGGTCTTCAGCCATTAAGTATGGGAAAAAAGTATCTAGGCCTTCACTGAGAACTGCAGCACCAGTTACTACCCTGATTTCTGTCTTGTAAGGCCCCCAAGAAGAGAACCCAGCATGCTGGCCCAGATTTCTGAACTAAAGAATTGTGGGCTAATTAATGGGTGCTGTTTGGGGTCACTAAGTTTAAGGTCATAATTTGTTACACAGCAATAATAAACTAGTACAGAAGTTTAGCTTCTTTAGCCTTACTTATTTACTCAGCTCTTTCAAATGCATAAAATATAAATTTTTCAATTTAATCTGATTTTTTTCTAGTTATTGCACAGTAATGTTGGAATCTATTACATTAGCCAATAGCAGAAGTCTCTCTCACTGCTTTTTTTAAAAATTTTTATTAATAAAAGTAATCAACAGGGCAGGCCATGGTGGCTTAGCAGGCAGAGTTTTCGCCTGCCAGAGACCCAGATTCATTTTCTGGTTCCTGCCCAAGCGAAAAAAAAAAAAGCAATCAACATACTACATGAACATTCTTAATGTATGAACATTCCATACGTGCTGTGCAATCAGTGGCTCACAGTATCATCACATAGTTGTATATTCATCACTATGATCATTTCTCAGAATATATACATCACTCCAGAAAAAGAAATAAAAAGAAAAAACTCATACATACCATACCTTTTAACCCTCCTTCTCATTGACCACTAGTATTTCCCTCTACCCAATTTATTTTCACATTTGTTCCCCTATTATTTATTCATTTTTAATACATATTTTTCACTCATCTGTCCATACCATAGATAAAAGGAGCGTCATAACAGGATTTTCACAATCACACAGTCCTTTGTGAAAGCTATATTATTATACAATCATCTTAAAGAAACATGGCTACCAGAACACAGCTCTACAGTTTCAGTTTCCTCCCTCCAGCCTCTCTAATATACCTTACAATAAAAAGAGCTTATCTGCTTAACGTGTAAGAATAACATCCAGGATAACTTCTCAGCTCTGTTTGAAATCTCTCAGCCACTGACACTTTATTTTGTCTCATTTCTCTCTTCCTCCTTTCAGTCAAGAAGGTTTTCTCAATCCCTTGATGCCAAGTCCCAGATCATTCTAGGATTTCTGTCCCACGTTGCCAGGGAGGTTTACACCCCTGGGAGTCATGTCCCATGTAGAGGGGGGAGGGCAGCAAGTTTGCTTGCCATGTTGGCTGAGAGATAGGCCACATCTGAGCAACAAAAGAGGTTCTCTGGGGGTGACTCTTAGGCCTAATTTTAAGTAGGCTTAGCCTATCCTTTGTAGGGATGTGCTTCATATGAACAAACCCCAAGATTGAGGGTTCGGCCTATTGATTTTGTGGTCCTCACTGTTTGCAAGATTATCAGGTCTTCTCAAATGGGGAAGTTGAATTTTCCCTCTTTCTCACCATTCCCCCAAGGGAACTTTGCAAAAATTTTTATTCTCTATTCAAATCACTCTGGGATTTATTGGGACATCACTCTGGACAAATCTACAAAATCTCATGCAGTACTCAAGGTTCCATGTACTTATGGTGTTCAACTAAACTGTCCATATAAGTTATATTAAGAAATTCACTAGTCAAAATATAAATTTTGTACCAAATAAACATTTTTTGCTTTAATCTCACACATAAGTTAAAGTTTTAAAATATTAATTGCCATATATTTTCAACACCCTCCAATATTGACATTCCTTTGTTCTTCCTCATGCAAAAACATGTTTTAATTTGTACATTTAGTCACTATCATTGTATACTCCAGGCATTCCTAGATTATGCCATCTCAGTCTTTATTGTCTATCTTTTCTTTTCATTTCATTTGTGCTCCCAGCCCTTCTCCCTCTATTATTCTCACATTCAGCTTCATTCAGTGTACTAACATTATTGTATTACAGTTACATAATATTGTGCTATCCATTTCTGAATTTTTACAATCAGTCCTGTTGCACAATCTGTGACCCTACAGCTCCAATTACCCAATATCTACCTAATTTCTGTCTCCTGATGGTCTCTGATCTTAACTGAAATTCTCCAAGTTCATTCACTAATGTTAGTTCATATCAGTGAGACCATACAGTATTTGTACTTTTGTTTCTAGCTAATCTCACTCAGCATAATGTCCATAAGTTTCATCCATGTTACATACTTCATAACTTTATTCTGTCTTATAGCTGCATAATATTTCATCATATGTATATACCACAGTTTGTCTAGCCACTCATCTGCAGATGAACATTTGGGCTGATTTAATCTCTTGGCAATTACAAATAATGCTGCTATAAACATTGGTGTACAAATGTCCATTTGTGTCCTTGTCCTCATGTCCTCTGAGTAGATACCTATCACTGCTTACTTTTTAAAGCGTATAAATAAGATGTTAAGGACAACACCTCACTCAATTCAACCCACCAAATATTCCACCTCTAAACTAGACTACAGAAAATGGGAATTATTCACAATGCTTAGAATATTTCTAGCAAGTTTTTTCCGTGCTTCTATAAATATAGATTGACAAATGATGGAAATGTTGATTGATAGAAAAGTTAACAAGAGTATAGAGAAAAATTTGGGAAATGATCATATTAATGGATCAGAAGGTATAAATTATAGAATTTTATGATTAATAGAAACCAAATGATAAACTAATGTCCTAAGCTGACCATATCAAGGAAAGTATATGTGGTTATATAAATTTCAAGTAATGAATAGAAATCCTTACCCTTCAATAAACAAATAAAAACTTTTACATAAACATTTTTTAATTTATGTGTAGGTTCAGATGAAATGATGTAAATAGTGGTACTACCAAAAAATTGAGTTTTCTCGATTCTGCCACTAAAACCATATTGATGTAAGGTAAATACCAAATAGTGAGCTATAAAAATCATTCTCACAGTATATTGTTCTGTCAAGAAAATTTTAACTGCTCGCATGCAAATGACATAAAATCTTTTACCAATTGATTTTTTAAAGTTGTATTTCAATGAAATGTTGTCATGACTATATTAAAAATAAATATGCCTATTATATGTTATTCATTAAATGGCCTTAGGAAGATTTTGTTTTGTCATTGACATTCTAAAAATGACATGCCTACCTATGTATTCAAGCCTTTATAAGGAGATGGAATCTTTCAATAAAAGATTTTAGCTTTTATTAAAGGGAGTTATTTTCTTAAACAACTGTTAGATTACCTAACCCAGAGACGTAATCCATTTGTCAACAAGATTTGTTGAGTTCTTATTATGTGGCCAGCAGTTGCTCATGCTGGAAATTCATAAATTGCAAACATTCACTCACAGAGACCTTCCTTGCCCTTGAGGAGAATTCCACCTGGGATTGGTTATAGTCAACAAATTATTACAAATAGCAATTGCAAATAAAGAAAACGTTAGGAAAATAAAGCTCAGGGTGTAATAGAACCTGGACATAAGTGAGTCTGAGGGTTCAAGAAAGGCTTTCTTGAGGAAGTTTTAGCTAAAATTTAAAGGATCTGCTGGTAATGTCCAGGCAGGAGTGGTGGACCATGCGAGGTAGAGCGGGGAGGGGGGTACAGCATAGGAAAGCCTTGGCAGTCTTGATGTGGGGAATGAGGGTGTTAACCACAAAGAACTGTTAGAAGTCCAGTATAGAGCCTAAGCAGGGGCCAGATCTTTAAGTAATTCTTTTAAATGCCATATTGTATGGTCATCTAGTCCAGTGCTACTAGAAGTGTAGTCCATAAAGCAGTGCTGATCCATGGAACATGTACGACCGTCCCGCAATGAGATAAGTAGGGAAAGTGGGTGTAAGGTTTTGGAAACGTTTATAGCAAATTGACAGATTAAGTTTGCCTGTTGATACAAATGATGAATAATTGAGACTTGTATTTTGTGTCCTTGTCTCTTTTCATTTTTCTTGTAATTAATTTTATTGTTCTTTGTCTTTGTTTTCTTTCTTGAGCCGATTTTATTGAGATATAGTCACAGACCACACAATCTACCAAGAGTATACGGTGGCTCACAGTATCATCACATAGTTGTGTATTCATCACCACAATCTTAGGACATTTAATTTTATTGTTCTTATAAAATTATCAGTCCACAATGGATGGGAAAATGTTTTAAAATGGTCCTTTATCACAAATTTTTGAGAAGCACTGCCCTAAAATATTTTTTATTGTCCTTACACAATGCTAACTTTTGAATTACTGGTCAGATGAATTGCAATAATGGGGAGTGGGAATGACTATCTTATCTCTGAGATGCTTTACAATTTCAAGATACACACCACTTTATATGACACAAATAAACTTCATCTTGGTTAAATTAATGGCTAATCTATGGGCTTAAAGTAGGAGACTTGTGTAGTCTGCTTACCATTATTTCTTGTTTATTTTCATCCATACAAATTCTTCAAGAGCTGTTCACTAGTGTAAAATTAAGGGACTGGCGGTATACTTTCTTCCTTTATCAATTTGTTCACTGTCAGTTCTGAAGATCACAAAAGTGCAATGGGCCTCTCTCCTAGGAAGGAAGATGAAACTAAATAATCGGCTCCTGATCATTGAAAATTGACCATATGTTTTTTTCTTCTATTCCCTCTGAAGCGAAAATCCTGAAGTCTTTAATTTATACACAAAAACCATGTCCTTGATTAGCTACAAAGTTATCTTATTGCTTGCTATTTTGATGCAGTGTACCAATTCTATTTTATGTCTCCAAGGCTGTGAAGTTGGAGAACTTTTGTTCTTCATCTGTACAATAACCCTGATGTTCATCCTTTTACAAGTTGCTTGATTAAGAACCACAGAAATACATTTTGTTTGGGGAATCCCTACAACAATTAAACTTCATCCACTATTAAATACTACATCTTCCTGCCATCCTGTTAAAAGGAATAAAAGAAAACAATTCAATATAGTAAAACAGAAAAATGACAAACTGTAGGATAGGAAAAAAGTAAAATAGGACATTCTTTTTTTTTTTTCACTTGGTTTTTCAGATTTATTTGAATGCACAGGTGGTTTTAGTTCTATTTTTTTATTAATTAAAAAAATTAACTAATAAAACATTTAGAAATCATTCCATTCTACATATACAATCAGTAATTCTTAATATCATCACATAGTTCCATATTCATCATTTCTTAGTACATTTGCATCGATTTAGAAAAAGAAATAAAAAGACAACAGAAAAAGAAATAAAACGATAATAGAAAAAAAAACTATACCTCACATGCAGCTTCATTCAATGTTTTAACATAATTACATTACAATTAGGTAGTATTGTGCTGTTCATTTCCGAGTTTTTGTATCCAGTCCTGTTGCACAGTCTGTATCCCTTCAGCTCCAATTACCCATTATCTTACCCTATTTCTATCTCCTGATGGTCTCTGTTACCAATGACATATTCCAAGTTTATTCTCTAATGTCGGTTCACATCAGTGGGACCATACAGTATTTGTCCTTTAGTTTTGGCTAGTCTCACTCAGCATAATGTTCTCTAGGTCTATCCATGTTGTTACATGCTTCATAAGTTTATTCTGTCTTAAAGCTGCATAATATTCCATCGTATGTATATACCACAGTTTGTTTAGCCACTCGTCTGTTGATGGACATTTTGGCTGTTTCCATCTCTTTGCAATTGTAAAATAAGACATTCTTGAGACTTCAATCCAATTCACTGTTGTTTCACGTTATATAAATACAGGTAAACTTGGGCGCATGGGGGGATTCAGTGGTAAAATTCTCACCTGCCATGTGGGAGACCAGGGTTCGATTCCCAGCCCTTGCACACTCCCCACACACATGAAAATAAAACTAATAAACCATCAACTTTTATAAAAAGTGCCTGCTCTAGAACTATGTAAGTCCTAGATGGTAGTGTAGTTACTAAGAAGAATCTGACAGGTTCATCTCCTGAATCTACCACTTGTTTGCCACTTGTTGGCAAAAATGCTATTTTTCTCTAAGCTTTAGTTTTCTTATTCATAAAACAGAAAAAAAAATAGCATCTCTGTCATAATAGAAACGAGGCCATGCATATAAAACACTTATAATAAAACCTGACACACAGTAAGAGTGTGTAGTAATAGTGCTGGTGCCATAATATCATAATCTGTTACTTCAGTAATTTATCAGTTCTAAGGCACATATTTTTGACATTTTAATATCTATCTCCAAATCAAGGATTCATCTTATAGTCAATGGTATGCTGTAGCTTTTTCTTTCCTTAGTGGTAAATAAATTATTATTAAAATCCATGGTATAATAATAACAATGACTATTACTATTATCATTATTATTATTACTTAGAAACCACATTGTCCCTTTTCAGGCCACATGGGCACTAAATAGCTCCATTAAGCAGTTAATTCAGTTGTTACAATCAAATAACATATTTGCTTAAAAGTTCAAAGCTTTATGTCTTCAAATTTACAGCTTGCTTTTTATATGTTAACATTTTTTGTGTATTGAGAAGACAAGAGTCATTGTATTACCATGAATTCAGTAGAATTTGGCAAGTATTTAATGAGTCATTGCAGAGGCCATGAGGAATGCAAAGTATAGGACAGGGTTTCTGTCCTTAAAGAATTCCTTAAAGGAGGTATATGTCTGCAGAGGACATGGAAGATAAAATAGTTTTATAAGTACAATAGGTACTAAATCAAGACTTGCCAAATATAATCAAAGGAGAAAATGTGATTGTGTGCACATATGAATGATTTGAAAAACTTCACACAAATGTCCAGTATGCTTACCAGAATCATGGAAATCTAGATCTAGAAATATCAGAAACCAGCTATTGCATGAAGACAATGTTTGTACCACCTGGTTTGGTCACTGTACTTTTTAAGACAAGACCTGGAGGCCAAGAGAATTTAGTGAAATACACTATGTTACCTGACATGGAATGAACACATCCAGAGGACAAACTCCCATCTTCTGATCCTGGGTCCAGTATAAAATATTTACTCTCTTGAGTGGTTCAGCAGAGTTGAAGGAGAAATTAATTGCATTTGTGGGTATGTTAGATGCCAGCTGTTAGGGGCACAGGATAAGTAGCCTCTATCTGTGCGGCCATGTCTAGCCAAAAGTAAAGGGAGTTCCATTACTAAAAGAAAGAATAAGAACAGAATAGATAGTGGAGGAAAACTGGGCTTTTTGGGATCTGACTGAAAGAGGATGAAAGGAGTGTAGTGCGTTTAAAGTGTAGGAGGGGGGACGAGACAATACATTTAGATTATTACTATTACTGTCATTGCTGAGAAACCCTCATCAACATTACAATACAACACATTGTAACATAATCAAAGTCTCTTTCTCTTTCTCCCTCATGCACATTCTCTCTCCCTCCCCCCTTCCTATCCTTCTTTCTCCCTCTCTCATATGCTTATACACACACACACACACAAGAAACAAAGAGGATACACCCAAATGTTGCCAGTGTTTATTTTTGAGTGTTGCAATTACAGGTTTTGGTTCTTTTGCTCTTCAATATTTTCCAGTTTTATATTCATATTGTGAATATATAGTATTTTTGCAACCTATAACTATATGTATCAAGATTTTTTAAAGTTTTATCCACCATTACAGGAATTTATTTTTAGACATTCTACTTTTCCTAAATAGAAAATCTATACAGTAATTACTACTCTAAAATCTGAATATCTGTTCAAATTTGAATACCACTGCATCCCGATATTATTGAATAAAGTTAGGGTATTACACCTGCCTAGTATATTTACAATTTTATTGCTGATATACATCCTCCATGCTAGTCTACAGGAAGCATTATTGCAGCTGTATTTTATAAATAATGCTCTTATTTATTGTACTATTGAGCTGAAACTTAACTTGGAGAATATTTTAATTTTATTAATCTTTTCTTCTCAAGTTTTGCTTTAGTAATTTACAAAGATCTCAGTTACATTTTATTTTAGTGTTCGCTATGTGTAAATACGGGGAAGTACAAGAATTCAATTAGATATGCTCTGCTGCATTTACAGAGTGCTTGCAGCCACACTGTGATTGCTGTATAAACGACTGGGCTGGTAAATCATGCAGGTATATGCATTAATTCAGCAAATATTGATTGAGCACCTACTATGAGCATTTAAAAAAATGATTTACATCTAAATGGAACTATACCTGCCTAGAACAATAAGAGGCAGCATAGCATGCTGGTTAAGAGCTGAGAACTGAAGAGCCAGTTTACCTAGTTCCAAAGATTGGTTTCATCATTGCTAGTGAATGAACTGGAAAAAATTACATGACCTCTACATGCTTCAGCTTGTTTATCTGTTAAATAAGGATAATCATGGTATCTACATGTTTGGGTTTTATGGGGAATAAATGAGATTAATTATGTCTCACATATAGTAGGAACTACATAATTGGAGTTTTATTTCCCTGACAGAATTAAATTTGTGTTACCATTTCTATACATACCTGCATTATTATCTAGAAGAAATAATGGTGGAGAAATGAATTCAGAGAGCCATGTCACTTCAGACCTGGACTACATCATATTGACTACTTAGTCCAATTCCATCATAGTACAAGTGAGGACAAAAGATACAGTTAAACAATCAGTAAGTTTTCCAGCTTGGTCGGATCCTAATTTTCTGATTTCCCGTTCAGTTTTCTTCCCATGGATGACAATTGCATGCCACCATTAATTCATTCTACAAACATGTATTAAACAGCACTTCCTCTATGACAAGCATAAATGCAGGAGACACTAGGACAAATGAAATAGATTATTAACCTCTAAAATTTTGTACTTTTATAGGAAAACATATGAGTGCAACAAATTGTATAGGGGCTCAGATAAAATATATGTGAGTATTAATAACATAATCAAAAAAGTGAACAATTCTATCTAGGAATTGTAGAAAGGCATTACATAAGATAAGACACATGATGACGTATATTAAATAAGGATTTAAATAGAAATTCTAAGGGTCTAAAGTATTAGATAGGAGGAGGTAAAGATTTAGTGAAAATTAACTTTAAAAGATAGCAAATAAACAACAAAGTGGTGAAAGGTTTTCTATTCCATGATATATAGTTTGGATTTAATTAGAAGGGGAATAAATTAAATGGAAAAGAAATGACTATTCAAAGATAGAATAGAAGAAACAATGTTGTGAAAAGAAAAAAAGAATTGACTTTCCAGATTAAGAGGACTCATTGTATACAAGGCAAAATGAAAGAATAGAGATGGAAATCAGAAATAACATTTATAAAATCATTCATTTTAAGAACTAAGATAGTGTCCTAGTGGCATCATGTAAGAAAAAGAAATTTAAAGGTTATTCACAAACGAAGAAGAAGAAGAAGAAAAAAGCATGGTCTGTTACAGTCCCACACCTCTGCAACAGTGATGCTAAAAAACAAGAGACAAGAAGGGCGGTGCAACGGTGGGTCAGTGGCAAAATTCCCACCTGCCATGCCAGAGACCCAGGTTCAATTCCCAGTGCTTGCCCATGCAAAAAAAAATAAAAATAAAAATAATAATAAAAAAAAAACCAAGAGAAAAGGACTACAGAGTTTCAAGAGTGAAAGATTGTGATTGATGAATACTATACTCAAACTTGTTATCATTAAGTCTGAAGGCAAAATAGTATACTGGATACATGAAATTTCAAGGAGCAAAACTGAAAAAAATTACCCAAAAGCAAATTTCAAAGAATCAAAAACTGAATCAAAATTAAAAACATAAACTAGGAAGTAGTGGGGAAATAAAGGAGAAAAGATTGAAGAGGAGCATTAAACAGCTTAAATAAAAATTAGAATATAAATGATTCTTAATTATGGATACAAAATATATATTTTATTGAATGAAATAAGAAAAACATACAAAAATAGAATGTAGTAATATAATCAAATTGATATATAAAATAGTTCATACCAAAACAATACTAAAAAAGGTAATTCAATGTCACTGTGGTGGGATATTTTCTAGAGTAATTAGAATTAATTCAATGTCACTGTGGTGGGAGGGAGGGGCAGTCTGGCATTGGGGGATGGGCACTGTAAGTGGGAATAATAGAATGTGTGCTTCTTTCCTCATCTCCCTTTAGGAAGAATCAATATGTTGCTCTTGACTCTGACATTGATCGAAATATATAATTGCAGGAAACCATTAGTAGAATTAAAAACAGGTTTTGTACTGTCAAAGGATAATAAGTTTACCACTCAATATCTGAAATAAAAAGACAAATCTGAATTTATTGCTTACTATAGAAAGGAAGAGTCAGTCATAGTCTTTCCAAGCAGAGCAGATGTCTGATCTATATAAGATTGTTGGGAAAAACACCGTTGAGAGATTGGTGGATTTTCAGAAGCATAAGTGGGTTGACATCATCTGTTGAAGCATGGTTACTCAGGTGAGATTGCTTCTGATTGGTTGTCACTCAGAGGCTTGTATATTAGAATGAGTCTGTTCCTGATTGGCTGATTTTTGGTAGTAGGGGGCTGTCGTGATTAAGTTAACTTGCAAAGTCATTCATCAATTGGACAGGTATGAAACTGGTTCTGATGCTACTTGTTGTCTTGGCTACCAAGCAACTTATCTTTTCCTAAATTTGCAGGAGCATTTTTGTTATCATTGTCTAGCAAGTTATTTTAAAGGATAACAAACTGAATTTTAACATAGCGACGACAGGAAACAGAAAGCATGAAATAAGATGACATAAACCAGATCAAACATTTCTATTACTTAATTGGTGATGGGATAAACATTCTTTTTTAAAGAAAATTATTCTGATCAGATGGGAGTCTCCAAATATGCAAATGGCAGAAAAGATTGTGTTGGGCTAATCCTGTGACAACAACCATTGTAATTTAAGGACAAAATAGTAAAATAAACTGCTCAAAGCTATTGATAAGCAAATAAAAATAAGCAGAAACTGTAGAGGACACATTCATGAGAGAAAGAATGCTACCTTTTAACAGTTTTTCCTTTGAAGGTGTGTGCTGTTTCCTTGAAGCAGAGTGGGATTACAGCTCAAAAGGAGATGGAAGTCAGAGTTTGAGGCTGCCAGGCAGTTAGAAATTGGAAGAAACTCCTAGAAAGGTATGAGCCACTGAGGGGAAACACCAAATTCTGAATGCAACTCCTCTCATATCCTCAAACAATATTAAAACAATATGAATGCAGAGAGAGAAATCAAGAAATATAGAAGAAAGCCGAAGTTTGTAGGCAGAGATTTCAGTTGCGTGGTGCTAAGGAAAGAGTTGAGAGATGGGTTCCTGCCAGGTTAGCATACATGGTAAATACCATTCCATTTCCCTTAAACCCACAGCACAGCTATGGCTTATATTACATATATGGAAAGAGGGATAAGAGTCGTGGGTGACATCAGAAACAAAGCAGCGAGAGACTAAAAATTATATACTTTACAATTAAGAGCAAAACTAAATATACCCAGAATTTCTATGCCTGAAACCAAGCCTGTTTGTAATCAAAGTGATCTACCTGTAGTTTATTTGCCTGTAGAAATAAAACTCTTTATTCTTTAGAAGCACATGCAATCCAGAGACAGTACAATCATCCATAACATCAAGTATGCTGTCAAAAGTTACTATACATACAATGAATCAAAAAAATATGACCTATACTCCATAGAAAAAGCGGTCAGCAGAATCAGATCAGCGTATGTCCCAGATTTAGAATTTAGCAATTATTATAAATATGTTTTAGAAATTTATGAGGAGAGTTTAGAGTGGGTAAAATTATGAGAAACAACTGTATAGAAATGGCACTACCAAAAAATGAAAATACTAGAGCTAAAAATAGATATATTGTATTTGAAGAGAAATTATTGTGTGGACTTAGAAAATTAGTCAGATCAGAAGAAAGAATGATAAACTTGAAAATCAGGTCATTGGAAATTAAGCCTAGAAAATGAAGACAGAAAGAAAATCAACAGAACCTCAGTGACATTTGGGGTAACATCAAACAATCTAATACATAGTAATTTGAGTCCCAAAGGAAAGAGAAGAAATAAGGCACCCCTTCCAAAAAATGTTTGAAGACATAATGGCAAAACATTTTCCCAATTTGCTTAAAGACCTAAATGTACAGATTCAACAAGCTCAGCAAATCCCGAATAGGAGAAATGCAAAGAAAACCATATGACAGGAACAAAGTGAAAATGCTGACCAAAGACAAAGAGAAGATTTTAAAAGCAGCCAGCTATAAAAGAAACATTACACATATGGGAACAGGGATATGAATCATGATTGACTTATCATCAGACGCAAAGGAATCCAAAACAGAGTAGAATAACATCTTTTAAGTGCAGACAGAAAAAAAAAGTCAACCTAGAATTCCATATGCAGCAAAAATAATCCTCAAGAGAAGGAGAATGAATAAATTATAAGGCAAATAAAGGCTGAGATTCCTTTCACTAGCAGAACTGCTATAAAATAAATAAAAATAAATTGCTAAATAAAATGATACCAGATGGAAAAATTATATCTATATTAGCAATGAAGATCACTAGAAATAAGTATATGCAGAAATTTAAATGACTAAGTATATCTTTTCTTAGTTTAAAATGCAAACAAAAATTATAATAAACCTATTCTAGAAGTTTATAACGTATGTAGAAATGATATATATGACATCATTTGCACAAAGTAAGAAGGGGGAATAACTGGAATATTACTCTTATAAGATAGTTCAATAATATGAGAAGTAGTATAATATGAATTAATGGTAGTCTGTGATAAGGATAAGTTAAGCTATATCCTAATAAATAGAAAGAAGTATAATTAAAAGGCAAATTGAGGAAATAAAATACAATCAGTAAAATATTCAATTCATTCAAAGAAAGGTGCAATTTGAGGAACAAAGAAATAAAAACAAAGGGGACAAAGATAAAACATTGTTCTTCATAATTACATTTAAAGTAAATGGATAATCCTTATCAAAAGGCAGAGATTTTCAAAATAGCAGGAAACAACTATAAGCTATTTACAAGCTATTGAATTTCACAGAGACATAAAAAGGTTAAATGTAAAAGGATAAAATATATATACTGTGAAAACACAAAGAAAATTGTTATAGTTTATTAACAGACAAAGTAGACTTTAGGTCAAGCAGTTTTGTGAAATATAAAGAGAATCTTTTCATAATAATAAAAGAGTCAATTAATCTAGATGACATAAAAAGTCTAAACGTGTATGCAATTCAGAACAGAAATTCAAAGTTCGTTAAGCAAAAACAGACAGATCTAAAGGGAAAGACATATAATTCCACAGTGATTTTAGCTTTCCAGGCTGCCCAAGCAAATGCCATACAACGGGTTGGCTTAAACAATAGGAATTTATCAGCTTATGGTTTTGAAGCTCAAGGCCAAATCATGGGGTCACCGAGGAGATGCTTTCTTCCCAAAGTCGGGCGCTCTAAGACTGACTACTGGTGATCCTTGGCTCCCCAGTCACGTGGCAAGGCACATGTAGTGTCCCTAGTCTCTTCCCTCTTTTCTGGGTTCCACTGATGTAACTTCTTGCTTCCTGTAACTTTCTCTCTATCAGCCTGAATTCTGTTCTGCTTATAAAGGACTGCAGTAAGAGGATGAAGGCCTGTCCTGATTGAGGTGGGCCACATCTTCTTAACTTTAAGTAACCTCAATGAAATTTCCTACTTACAAAGGGTTCATACCCATGGAAATGGATTAAATTTAAGAACACGATTTTCTGATACATACAGCTTGAACCACCATAGCTATATACGGAGGTTTTACACTGTCTGTTATTAATAAAATGAAAAAAAAAATAATTGGGAGGGGTATAGATAATTTAAACAATTTTGTGAACCAATTCTAACTATTTGATACCTATATAAGTCATAGAAAGTAACATCAAAGGTCTTGGACATGAGAATTTACAAGGTGTATAGGGAGAAAGATTTCTCAAACGTGCAGGCGGTGGCTGGAAAGATAAAGTAGTATGAATGTGATCATGCATTCAAGCACAGGCTCAAATAGACAATATAGAACTGGAGACAAAGTTAGAAAAGTAGGCAAAGATCTTTACAGATTTTGGCATTGGGCACCAATTGACAATTTCAAGAAAGGGCAGATCATTATCAGAAATCTATCCTCCTTAGTGTGGGAAGAATTGAAGGAAGAAAAGATGGGACTATTAAAAAGTCCACTGCATGATACACATTCTTTTCAAGCAAATTTGGAACATTTACCTTGATAGAACATAATCTTGACCATGAAAGAGGTCTTGATAAATTTCAAAGGATGAAATTATAGAAAGTAGTTTCTGTGATCACAACATAAACTAAAGAGAATTTTTGCTTAATGGGTGCAGAGTTTCTTTTTAAGGTGATGAAAAAGTTGGGGAAATGGATACTGGTATGGTAGTACAATAATGTGAATATGATTAATATTATTGAATCGTGTGTTTGAAAGTCATGAAAATGAGAAGTTTCGAATTGTGTATTTGTTATTACACCCACCAACACATGGACATACACACACATTTGGAAATAAAGCAACACACTTCTAAATGCCCCTTAGGTCAAAGAAGATATTGCAATGGAAATTAGGAAACAGATTCATTTTTGAAAAATTATAGTATTAAACCAATAGGTTACTCAACGTTACATGCCACGAAGGTAAGGCAAATTAAAAACATGATGAGATACTCTTCCTCAGACAGGAGAATAGCAAATTAAAGAGACTGGCAACAAATTTGTCAAGCACGAGAGGCAGTGGTTCTCCAACCTTTTAAGTCTCAGAATTACTCAACACTCAAAAATTATTGAGGTTCGCGCTCACCCAGGGACACCAAAAAAAAAAAAAAAAATTGAAAGCTCCAAAGAGATTTTCTTCATATGGTTTATATCTCTCAGTATTTATCACATTAGAAACAAAATCTGAGAAGTTTTTGAAATATTTAGTTTTCAATCCTTTTAAAATTGCAATAATGAACCCATTCAATGTTAAAATACATCTTTTTTTTAAAAGTAACAGTATTTTCCAAACTAAAGATGTATTTAGTTGGTGCATGGGTGGTTCAGTGGTAGAATGCCCGCCTTCCTTGTAGGAGACCTGGGTTCAATTCCCGGACCATGCACCAAAAAAAGTATTCAGTGGCAAGGTTGTCATGCTTCAAATTAATATAACCCTTGCACCACCAGAATGAAGGCAGCAGAAGTGATTTATGTGTACTTCCCATCTTGTAATAGAGAATGTTAAAAAGAAAAATGTGTATTCAAGGGCTACAATTTAGGAAAATTAGTTGGGTGTTTTGTTTTTTGGTTTTGGTTTTTTTTTTTGTTTTTTTTTTTTTAGTGCTTCTTCAAGGAAATTCTTCAGTGTTACTGATTTTTTATTTTTTACAATAAGTGCTTGGCAGTGAAGAAAACAAAGACTATTGAGCACAATTTGGTGCCACTACTTTGAGGTTGTTAAGAAAAAGTAGGTGTATTTTTACCCACCATTTATTTTTGTCCCAGCAATGCAAATGCCAACATGGTGGAAAGGGCAACATCTTTGTGTTATTATGAAAATAGTCTTGGGGACTCCCAGAAATACATAAACCTCACTTCCAGAGAGCAGGAGCGCTCATACCTGGGAGGTGACAGTGAAATGGTATAACCATTTCGAAAAATTATGGGGCAGTTTCATGAAAGTTAAATATGTGTGGTTTTGAAAAATTCTTATGTCGTCAGGTGGAGCAAGGGTGAACGACAATAGAGATGACGGAAAGAAAAGCGCATTGGCACTAGCAAGTCCTGCAGCAGAGAGGAGCAGTACACCTAGCAGGACCATGCAGGGAAACATGGCAGGAGCACAGGCTCATCCAAGCAGGTAGAGAGCAGTGGTTTAGTGGACCTGGGGACTGTAGGTTTATAGTGTTACAGGGCAGGGCTGTAACAGTTGGTCAAACAAGAGTGGGGATTGGGGGATTTGTATTTGACTTCTGTGGGCTTGCAAATCCAGGTAGGATGCAAGAAGAGGGAGAATCTCTTTATCTAGTAGAAGCAGGGGTCAGGGGTGGACACTAAGGGACCTAAAGGAAGGGTCTGAGATGCTGAGGCCGCAGGGCAATGAAAAGCCCCTTATGTTATGATTGACCTAGAGGATGCTGAGACAACATGATGATAAGAAAAAGCCCCTATATTATTTTAATTCACTATATCTGTATATATATAGATAGATAGATATTCACTCCATGACCCAGAAACTGCACTCTGAACAATACACCCAAGAGAAATGAGTGCATATATCCACAAAAGACTTGTCCAGGAATAATCACAGCAATTCCTTAGTTATAACTGCTGAAAAGTGGGGAGAAAACCTAAACGTCCACAACAGCAGAGTAGATATAAAAATTATGGTGTATTTATAGAATGCAGAATAGAATGAATTGCTGATACAAGTAAAAAATAGACTATTAAATAATTATTAAATAAAAAATATGCCAGGCTACAAATGGGTACTTGAGGCAGGTTACATTTATATAACATTCTGTAACACCAAAAATGATCTGTACAAATCATAAGAGCAGTTGATCTGGGAGGTGGGTTAACTGGTAAGAGGTATGAAGGGGAACTTTCTATAATGAAAATGAAAATGTTCTCAGTTTGACTGGTGCATTGGTTGCACATCAAATTCAAGAAACTATAAATTTGAGATCTGTGTTTCATGGTATGCAAGTTAGACCTCAATACAATAAAAATTTAAAAAGTGATTCTTAGAAAATTTAGAGAAATATCTTATAAATCTTATAACAGGAGGTGGTTTCCTAGATCTTACACCTAAAGCACGAGCATTGAAGAAAGAAATGGGAACTCCTCAAAATTAAACACTTTTGTGCATCAAAGAATTTTGTCAAGAAAGTAAAGACAGCCTACACAATGGGAGACAATATTTGGAAATGATTTCTCAAATAAAGATCTAGTATCCAGAATATATAAAGAGATTGTTCAACTCAATAACAAGAAGACAAACAACCCAATTACAAAATGGGCAAAAGACATGAGCAGACTTCTCAGAAGAGAAAATACAAATGGCCAAAAGGCACGTGAAAAGATGTTCAACTTCCCTGGCCATTAGGGAAATGCTAATCAAAACCACAATGAGATATCATTTCACACCCACCAGAATGGCCATTATCAATAAAACAGAAAATGACAAGTGCTGGAGAGGATGTGGAGAAAGAGGCACACTTTTCCACTGTTGGTGGGAATGTAAATTGGTACAACCGCTGTGGAAGGCAGTTTGGTGGTTCCTCAGGAAGCTAACTAAGTATAGAATTGCCATATGATCTGGCAGTACCATTACTTGGTATCTACTCAAAGGACATGAGGGCAAGGACACAAATGGACATTTGCACACTAATGTTTATAGCAGTATTATTTACAATTGCCAAGAGATGGAAACAGCCCAAATGTCCATCAACAGATGAGTGGCTAAACAAGCTGTGGTATATACATATGATGGAATATTATGCAGCTGTAAGACAGAATAACATTATGAAGTATGTAACAATATGGATGGACCTTGAGGACATTATGCTGAGTGAGATTAACCAGAAACAGAAGGACAAATGCTGTATGATCTCTCTGAGATGAACTAACATTAGTGAATGAACTTGGAGAATTCCAGTTAAGGACAGAGACCATCAGGAGATAGAAATAAGGTAGATATTGGGTAATTGGAGCTAAAGGAATACAGATGGTGCAACAAGACTGCATGTAAAAATTCAGAAATGGACAGCACAATACTACCTAACTGTAATACAATATTGTTAGTACACTGAATGAAGTTGAATGTGAGAATGATAGAGGGAGGAGGGCTGGGGGCAAAAATGAAATCAAAAGGAAAGATAGATGATAAAACTGAGATGGTATAATCTAGGAATGCCTAGAGTGTACAATGATGGTGACTAAATGTACAAATTAAAAAAATGTTTTTGCATGAGGAAGAACAAAAGAATGTCAATACTGCAGGGTGTTGAAAATAGATGGAAATTCATATTTTAAAACTTTAACTTATATGTAAAGCTAAAGCCAAAGATGTTTATTTGGTACAAAATTTATAATTTGGCTAGTGCATTTCCTAATTTAACTTATGGGAACAGTTTAATTGAACACCATAAATACATGGAACCTTGAGTAAGGCATGAGATATTGTAGGTTTGTCCAAAGTGGTGCCCCAATAAATCCCAGAGTGACTTAAACAGTGAATGAAAAAGTATTTGCAAAGTTCCCATGGGGGAATGACAAGAAAAAGGGAAAATTCAATTTCCCCATGTGGAGAATTCCTGATATTCTCACAAGCAGTGGGGACAACTGAAGCAATAAACCAAGCCCTCAATCTTGGGGTTTGTTCACATGAAACGTATCCCTGCAAAGGATTGGCTAAGCCTACTTAAAATTAGGCTTAAGAATCACCTCCAGAGAACCTCTTTTGTTGCTCAGATGTGGTCTTTCTCTCTCAATCAACATAACAAGCAAACTCGCTGCCCTCCCCCTCTCTACATGGGACATGAATCCCAGGGATGTAAATCTTCCTGACAATTTGGGACAGAAATCCTAGAATGAGCTGGGACTCAACATCAAGGGATTGAGAAAACCTTCTAGACCAAAATGGGGAAGAGAGAAATGAGACAAAATAAAGTGTCAATGACTGAGAGATTTCAAACAGAGAGAGAGGGTTTCCTGGAGGTTATTTCCTTATACATTATATAGATATCACCTTTTTAGCTAAAATGTATTGGAGAGGCTGGAAGGAAGGGGCTGAAAATGTAGATCTGTGTTCCAGTAGCCATGTTTCTTGAAGATGATTGTGTAATGATACAGCTTATGCAGTGTGGCTTGTGTGATTGTGAAAACCTTTTGTCTGATGCTCCTTTTATCTATGGTATGGGCAGATGAGTAAAACATATGCATTAAAAATAAATAAATAATAAGGGGAACAAAAGTTAAAATAAATTTAATAGACTGAAATGCTAGTAATCAGTGAAAGGGAGTGATAAGGGGTATAGAAAAAATAGGGGAAACAGACTAAAATATACTGGGTAGATGGAAATGCTAGCAATCAATGAGAGGGAGGGGTAAAGGGTATGGTACGTATGAGTTTTTTTTATTTTTTCTTTTTATTTCTTTTTCTGAATTGATACAAATGATCTAAGAAAATATTATGTTGATGAATATACAACTGTGTGATGATATTGTGATTATTGATTATATATCAGAGTGGAATGATCATATGGTAAGAATGTTCATGTTTGTATATTGCTATGTTTTAAAAAAAATTAAAAATAGTGATTCTTAGATCTTAAATAAATAAGTGCATAATGCATATATTTTATATAATTCATAGACTAAAATCATATTTCTATGTAAATTAGACCTTAAAAACATATGCATGTATATTATATGCACACGTACACACAAATAATAAACTACTTCATTAACAAGATACATGGATAAAGCAAAGTGACCTAGAAAGACATAAAGGAAAAAGAGGGGCAAATATGAAAAAAATGAGTATAATCAAAACAAAGCAGGGATTCCAAAAAGAATATGAAAATGGATTTCAATGTATTTTTGTTTTGTTATGTTTTTGCATGGGCAGGCACTGGAAATCAAACCCAGGTCTCCAGCCTGGCAGGCAAGAACTTTGCTTGCTGAGCCACCATGACCCACTCTTCAATTTATGTTTTTAAGTAGACAAAGACACTCTCCGTTATGAACCAACCATACAGTCCACAACAAATGTAAAACTGCATTGAAATTTCATGCACTCACTAAACTAATATCTAAATATATAAAATACATGCATAGACATATATGGATAAATATGATACAGTTGTAAAAATCTTTAATATAAACTTGCAGATTAAAAAATTAAACATATAAAATAACTGATAACAGAATCAATATATATACATATATATAATTGATATATATTAAAAACAAACCACAGTGTAAAACCCACAAAAATTCAAAAGTTGATATAGGAGTAAATCTTTAAGCATTTAACCAATTATTTAAATACTCAAAACACAGACATACATACACACACTTAGAAGTATAAAGCATGATAGTCAGAAACAATAATTGAATTTAAATGAATTGATTACCAATTTTATTAAACACTACTGTAAATCCTAATTTAACTGAAATTTTTTAACATGGTCTTTGACAGGACAAGTGTACAAAAATGGAGCTGAGTAATATATATTAACAGGGTTTATTTTATGTGTAACTGTATTTCAAATTCTAAATCCTATATAAGTACTGCTTATTCTTTTCAAAAGCCAAAGGAACATTTAAAACGATTGCTCATATATCAAGCCATAAAGAAAACACCAATAAATCCCTAAAAGTAGAAATAAATGCAACCACATTCACTGCAGTTCACTACTATAAAGCTACAAAGTAATAACAAAAGTCATTTCTTAATTTATTTTAAGATGTACTACTTCAAACAAGTTTCAAACTAGAGAACATTTCTTTTACATTGCAGTTATTGCATAACTAAAATATTAAATTTCAAAATATATCTAAGAAACAAAAAGACTAAGTTCTAGAAATTAAAATTGGTATTTATCATTACCATTAAAATTATGTATCTGGGGCACAGTGATGTGTGGAATTTAGTCTGTCCTAAAGAGCAGCAGCAAGTAGCCAGGAACTATAACAGAACAAATGCTGAGGGCAGATCGGTGACTGGTCACACAGTGTACTCCAGTCTGGACCAGGTGGAATGGCCGAGGTCTCGCACAGAACTGCAAGTCTCCTAAGCCCTGCAGACGACACTCTTCCACCGTGGGCACAGGAGGCTGGTTCCCCAAGGGGAAAGGAAACAGACTTTACTAGTAAGTAGCAAGCAGTTAGTTAAGCCAAGCTCCAAATGACAAGTTAATTAACAAATTCTGACTTGTGAAAATAGCCCTGAGCACAGATAAACTTGGAAAAAGCACTAAAGGAACTAGGAGTTTCTGTCTTGACAGAGTGGGAACAGGGCTGATGGAAAAAAAGAAGGGAAAAAGAAAACAAAACCCAGGGGCTTTTTGAGTTAGCACAAAATTCTGGTACAGGGCTGGTCCCCAAAAAAGGGGATACATAGAGCCTAGAAACATATAGAGCCAGTTAGCAACTCCAGCTCTTGTTTGGAAAACCCAGGAAGCTGGGATCCAGTTCTGAAAAAGCTTTTTTTATTTTTTTCCAATGTCTTAACAGCCATTAGATAGAACTGCAGGCACTCTTCAGGCTCCAGCACTGCCCCAGGAAAGGGCATAATTAAGGTTTGTCTTAGAGAGGAAGTAAATAGGTGGATCTGAACAAGTCCATAAAAGGTGTACTTTCCCCAAGAAAAGGGGGACAGGGCCCAGTTCAAGTGGAGGCACTCCTTCAGGGAATTCAAGCCCCAGGGGCTGGAAAACAGAAGCACTAGAAGCCCTCTTACTACCTCAGCCTCATTCTCAGCCACACCTCTGGCAGGGAGAAGCTGCTGAAATTAAAGGTGCCACATTATTTTACACCGGTGAGACGCTGCAGGCAGACAAATGCCACATGCAGCACAGGGCAGGGCAGGAAAAGAAAGAGTCTAGAGGCTTCATAGGAAAGTCAGACAACCTGCTGCGTCTCACCCTCAGGGAAACTTGATACTGGCTACTCTCTCCTCCTCAGATGTGTGCCTGCTGGTCTGGGAGAATTCTGACTGCAGTTAATAATATCTGAGGAGATCTTCCTCAAAAAAATCCTCCATACAGGCAGGGCAAGAAAGGGAAAAACAGGAACTGAAAACTACTGATCAGTTGAACAGAATGTAAACTAGAGGTCTAGAACAAGTTGAACTGAATTCCAAAAAAACAGATAGAGAACAAAGCCATCCAACAAGAAAATCCTAAATAAAAGAGTGAAAACAACCTCTAGAATAAACAAATTAAGGAAATCAAATGTCTAGATGCCAGTAAAAAATAATGAGTTATACTAGGGAAATAGAAGATATGGCCCAGTCAAAGGAACAAGCCAATAGTTCAAATGAAACATAGAAATTGAAACAATTAATTCAGGATGTTCAAGCAGACATGCAAAATCCAATCAAAAATCCAATCAATAATTTGAGGAAGAATATAAAGAAGATATTGGGTGAACATAAAGAACACTTGGGAAGTTTGAAAAAACAAAATCACAGAACTAATGGAAATGAAAGTCATGACAGAAGAAGTGAAAAAAACAATGTAGACCTACAACAATATATTTGACTAGGCAAAGGAAAGGATTAGTGAACTAGAGACCAGCACATCTGAAATCTGATGCACAAAAGAAAACATAAGGAAAAGAATGGATAAATGTGAGTAGAGTTTCAGGGAATGAATAGCAAAAGAAGAACACAAATGTGCATGTTACTGGTATCCCAGAAAAAAAAAGAGCAGGGAAAAGAAGCAGAAATAATAATGGAAAAACTAATCAGTAAAAATTTCCCAGCTCTTATGAAAGACATAAAATTACAGATCCAAGAAGTGCGGCATAAACCAAACTGAATAGATCTAAATAGACTTACTCTAACACTTACTAATCAGATTGTCAAACATCAAAGACAGAGAGAATCTTGAAAGCAGCAAGAGAAAAGCAATCCATCTCATACAAAGGAAGTTTGATAAGACTATGTATGGATTTCTCAGCAGAAACCAAGGAGACAAGAAAGCAGTCATGTGATAAATTTAAGATTCTGAAAAAGAAAAAATGCCAACCAAGAATTATATATCCAGCAAAACTATTTTTCAAAAATGAGGGCAAAACAAATTTAAAAGACACAAGAAGGAATAAAAAAATGGAGAGATTAAAATATTTTCAGATAAACTGTCACTGAGAGAATTGTGACCAAGAGACCAGCTTTACAAGAAATACTAAAGGGAGACTTTCAGGCCTATAGGAAAAGACAGGAGAGAGAGGTCTGGAGAAGAGTGTAGAAATGAACACTATCAATAAAGGTAAAAAGAGAAAAAAATAGATATAAAATCCTAAAGACAAAATGGTAGAAGAAAGTACTGTCTTTACATTAATAACATTAAATGCTAATGGGTTAAACTCCCAAATCAAAAGACACAGACTGGAAGAATGGATTAAAAACAGGACTTATGTGTATGCAGTCTACAGGAGACTCACTTTAAAACAAAGGACAAAAATAGGTTAACAATGAAAGATTGGAAAATGATATTTCAGGCAAACCACAATCAGAAAAGAGTGGGGGTAGCTACAGTAATCTCTGACAAATTAGACTTCAAATGTAAAAACAGTTAAAAAAGACAATAAAAGGCATTATGTATTAATAAAAGGAATAATTCAACAAGAAGACATAACTATTATAAATATTTATTCACTGAGCCAAAGTGTTCCAAAATACATGAGACAATCATTGACAACTCCGAAGGGAGAAACAAGGAAATATTAAATTTTCCCTTCTGGAGAATTCCTGATATTCTTGCAAGCAGTGGGGACAACCAAATCAACAGACTGATCTCTTGATCTTGGGGTTCAACCCTATGAAATTTATGCCTGCAAAGAAGAAGCTAATCCTACTTATAATTGTGCCTAAGAGTCACTCCCCAGACAACTTCTTTTGATGCTCAGATATGGCCTCCCTCTCTAAGCCAACTTGGAAGATGAACTCACTGCCCTGCTCCCCTACACAGAACATGACTCCCAGGCAATATGGGATGGGGCTTCCAGATGAGATGGGACCTGGCAACATGAAATTGAGAAAGCCCTCTTGACGAAAAGGGGAAAGAGAGAAATGAGGTAAAACAAAGTTTCAGTGGCTGAGAGATTTCAAACAGAGTCAAGAGGTTAACCTGGAAGTTATTCTTATGCATTACATAGATACCCCTTTTTCATTTTTCTAATTAAAATGATTAAACTACCTGTTTCTGATGAGTCTTCTGCCAACTTTTGGCTACAATACTTAAAAGACATTGGAAATAGTACTCATTTTTTTTGTCAGAAAAATTTTTACTGGCTGTCAATTTATTTTTAGAATGTGAAAGTTCTGTTTAGATCAAAATTCTATTTGCAACAGTTTAGTGGATCTAGAATGGAGGATAAAATCATATTCATTTATGACCCACCAATTTTGTGATGCCCTGAGAGTAATGAGGAAGATCATTTTACATTCCAGTACTACTTGCCTCCTTTAATTAAAAGAAATACATGATCTATGCAAACAGGCAAATAGGATTTGGTTGCTGTCTTATTGCAATCTTACAATTAAAGGGCAGGTGGTAGGGAGAATTAGAAAATCCTTCTCAATACCTAAAATATAACAGGGATCCAGATTTGCAGCAAGAGGGAATGAAGATCACATCTCAATCTAACATTGCAACATTACAACGGTTAGAAGCTCTACATTTGGATAAGAGTCTTATATTAGCAAAGAGCAGATTGGCTTGACCACCCAACATCTGTGGTTGATTAAGCAGTTAAAAAAAAAAGGTCAACCTGGTATCTATGAAAACAAAATACTGTAATACACAAGAAAAGAGGCAGTGTTCTTAAAACTCATACAAAAGGGGATCCCTGATAATGATCAACTAAAGGAACAGAAGTATTTGAAAAAACTGACATCCTTTTTTAGCTGCAAGTAGTAACTGACTATGAAAGAGTGGCAACAAAAATGAAAAGACATTAAGATGGCATGGAGTGTAAAATAAGAGAAGGTTTTTAGTAAAGAATCTATGCAGCAGTAAAATTTGAATTGTAAACTGAACAAAATAAAATTGAATGTGGAAAATAAAATCAGTGGTTTAAAGAACCGTATTTTACATTTTTAACTGAAACATTTATTGAGATAATTGTAGATTCACATGCAGTTGAAAGTAACAACAGAGAGAGCCTATGTGCACTTTACCAAGTTTCCATCCATTGCATCATTTTGTAAAACTATAATGCATTGTCACAACTGGGAAATTAACATCAAAACCATCTGCTGATCTCAATGCAATTTCTCCAGTTTTGCCTGTATTCATTTGTGAGCGTAAGTGTGTAGTTAGTTGTACATAATTCAAGTTTATCTCGGACTAGTTGGTATATCCATCACCACTGCCAAGATACTGAACAATTCCATCACAACCAGGGCCCCTCATGTTGCTGTTTAATAAGCAGACCAACCTGCCTTCCACTCACCCCTTAGCTGACCGTAACCTCTGGCAGCCATTTCCAAAACTCTGTCACTTCAAAAAGGTTATATAAATGGAATTATACAATATGCAACCATTTGGGATCGGCTTTTTTCAATCAGCATAATTCTCCAGAGTGTTATCCAAGGACCTGCACATATTGATACATCATTTCTTTCATTGCTGGCATGGAGGTACCATATTTTTGTTTAATAATTTGTCTAACATGAGGTTCCATATTTTTGTTTAACAGTTTGTGTAACAATTCCCATTGAAAGGCATCTGGGCTGACTCTAGTATTTGGCGATCACAAATAAAGCTGCTATGAATATTCATATATTGTTTTTTGTGTGAATATGAGTTGTTTTTTTTTCCATGTACCTAGATAGCTTCCTAGAAATGGACTTGGTAAAGCTGATGGTACTTACATGTGTAAACTATGTTTGGTAGCTTAGTTTTCAAACAAACTGGTAATCTGTTTTCCCAAATGGTTACATTTTATATTCTCTTTGGCAATGTTTGAATGCTCCAGTTTCTCCACATCTTCATCAGCATTCACTATCATCGCCAATTTTTTTTATTTTGGCCATAATGATTGGTCTGTAGTGATACCTTGTGGTTTGTTTGTTTGTTTCTTCTAAATATTATTGTGACAACATATATACAACTCAATATTTGACCACTTTCAAGTGTACAATTCAGTATATTAGTTACATCCAGTGCTGTGCTAATATTACTACCATCCATTAACAAAACTTTTTCCTTACCCCAAAAAGAAGTTCTATACTCAGTAACCAATACTCCCCATTCCTAATCCCCACCTTCAGTCCTTGAGAATCTGTAATCTAGTCTTCAAGAATTTGCTTCTTCTAGATATTTCATGTAAGTGAGATCATACAATATTTACCCTCTTTTGTCTGGCTTATATTACTCATATGATGACTTCATACATGTTATAGTATGTATCAGAACATCATGCCTTTTTATGACTCCATAATATTCCATTGTATGGGTATACCGCAATTTGTTTATCTGTTCATCTGTCAATAGATATTTGGGCTGTTTCCATGTTTTGGGTGTTGAGAACAGTACTTCCCTGAACATGCATCTAAAAGTACTTATTGGAGTCCCTAATTTCAATTTTGTGGGGTATATACTTAGCAGTATAATTGCAGAGTCACAATAATTCTATGTTTAACCTTGTGCAGAACCACCAAACTCTTTTCCACAGCAACTGAACAATGTTACAGTTCTACCAACAATGTATTATGCTTCCACTTTCTTCATGTCCTCAACCACACTTGTTATTTTCTATTTTTATTATTATTATTGCCATATTACTGTTTATAAAGTAGTACCTCTTTGGGTTTTTTATTTGCATTTCCCTAATGACTAATGATGTTGAACTTCTTTTCATGTTCCTTATATGTTTTTGCACTTTACAAATATTCATGCATTTTTAAATAAGATGAGATACATTCGAATAACTGAGGAAATTCTATCTATGACAAATTGCATTGAGCAGTTATTGTGAATGTTTCAATAAGACATTTATTTCATGCATATTATATCATTTTTTCTCAGATGCCACTTTCCAGCCAAAGGACATAATACACGAATAACACAGTTTTTTACAAGATAGTCTGTAAGAGCCAGTGACTAAAGCAAGTATGCACTTCTCAATTGCATTGTGATATAGAGTGAATTCCAAACTCTGTGCAGCAATTTTAAAGTTTGGGTAATAATAAAATTTGATATATGCAGCATAGGCATGTTATAAAAATTTAAGAGACTAGGCCCCCATGAAATCTTTACAGCTTGAAAGGGGAAAAGAACTGTATAAACAAATGCAGGAAAACTATGGCATAAGTCCCACTGTTATGGAAATTTCCTTTTTTAAATTATTTTCAAAGTCTTTCAAATGCAAGAGCAAGTTTGTGCCATACCACAGGGAGCATGCAATGTTCTTTATCCCTGAGAGTTTATAATCATAGATGGATATTAAGGATTATATTTACAAGGCTTGTGGCTTATGCCCAATTTTCTAATCATATTTTCTAAATACACATTGTGTTGTTAATTTTTACTGTGCTCATAACATACAATGTAAACTTTTCCTCTAGTCTTTTATTCTCTTCTCCCTCTAGATCATTGACATCAATTACATTCTGCCCCATTGTCATTTAAAATTATTGCTTATTGTTATTCAAGTACAAATGATCTAATTGCCATCAATTTGCAGTTCCAATTACCTGGTCATAACCTTGCCTTAAGGTACTGTATCCCACTAGCTGCTCTGAATTTGGCAGAGAGGAAGAATTTAATCATATTTTTCTGAATATGAATAAGAAAGAATAGATGACTGTTAGTGGTTCATACTGTTGTGCGTATTCCCAATTGTGCAGCAGTTCCTTTCAGGTCATTAAATGATTTCACAATGTAACCAAAACTCATACAGCCTTTTATCCTGAGAAGCATTACGGTCTGGTTTATGGATATTAACTGTACAACTGCCAAACCGCTCTCTAAGTGTTTAAGACTGTGTAAGACACCAACTTTGCAATTAGATGGAATAGGGTTATACTTGTCACTTCCATTTATGAGCTGTGTGACCTAAGAAAAATATATTAAACTTTCTGGCTTCAATTTCATCATTCTTTCTTTTCTTCCAAAGGACCAAGTTCTTTCATATTCCAGAGCCTTTTCAATTTCATATTCTCCCCAGGATTGCTTCACTTTCATTACTCAGATCTCAGCTCACATGCCCTCTCCTCACAGAGACCTTTCCCCAAAGATTTCCTTAAATGTTGTTCCTCCTCTCACCTCACTCCACCCTCATTATGCTCTATTCCATTATCCTGTTTTATTTCCTTCGGAGATATCTGAAAATCTCTGATAAGAGACATTAACATTATCTCATAGTATCTTAAGAATGTATTTGTTTATTTATTGTCTGCCACCACCACTCAATTTTCCATGCTTCCATGAAAGCAGGGAACTTGTACATTATTTTCACTTTGATACTCCTTCCCCATGACATTAAATATCAGCAGGAATATAGTAAATGTTCAATAAATATTCTTGGTGTTATCACTATTTAATTACTTATTTTAATTTTTTTAATTAGAGAAGTTAAATAAGTTTGCAGAAAAATCATGGATAAAGTATAGTTCCCATATACCACCCTATTACTGACATCTTATATCAGTCATATGTTTATTACAATAAATGAAAGAATATTTTAGTGCTCACCATTTATATTAGGGTTCACTGTTTGTATTGTACAGTCCTGTTTTTATTTTTCAATGTTTATTCTGGTAACATATATACAATCTAAACTTTCCCCTTTTCACCAAACTCACATATACAATTCAGTACTGTCAATTATATTCACAATGTTGTGCTACCATTACCTCCATCCATTACCAAAACTTTGCATGCAATCAACCCAAATAGAAACTCTGTGCAGTTTAAGCATTAACTCCCTATTCCCTACCCACACACTGACCCGTGGTAAACTATATTCTAGTGTCTGACTATTTGAGTTTATTTATTGCAATTATTTCACATCAGTGAGATCTACAGTATATGTCCTTCTGTGTCTGGCTTTATTTCATTCAACATAATGTTCTTTCAAGTTTTATCCACGTTGTTACATGTATTAGAACTTCATTCCTTTTTATGGCTGGATAATATTCCACTGTGCATGTGTGTGTGTGTGTGTGTGCCATATTTTATTTATCCATTAAATACAAAAATGGATTTATTTATTTAGTTGTATTGCTACCACCATTTGGTAATTATGAATAATGCCACCATGAGCATTGGTGTACAAACATCTGTTCGAGTTCCTTCTTTCAGATCTTTTGGGTCCACACCTCAAAGTAGGTTTTCTGGGTCATATGGTAAGTCTATACCACATAACCAAAGTGTATTCCATAGCAACTGCACCATTTTACATTCCCACCAACAATGAAAGAGATGCCCTGTTTTAGTTTGCAAGTTGCTGGAATGCAATATACCAGAAATGGAACAGCTTTTAAAAAGGGAATTTATTAAGTTGCAAGTTTACAGTTCTAAGTCCATGAAAATGCCCAAATTAAAGCATCCAAAGAAAGATTCCTGAAGTCCAAAGAAAGGGCCAATGAACTTCTAGGTTTCTCTGTCAGCTGGGAAGGCACATGGTGACATCTACTAGCTTTCTCTCCTCATTTCAAAAGGCTTCCCTTGGGGCATTTCCTCCTGCATCTCCAAAGGTCTCTGGCTGTGTGGGATCTATCAGTACTGTGGGCTCTGAAGTTTCTCCCAGCTCTGCTTCCTATTGGCTCTGACTTTCTTCAAAAGGTTTCCTCTTTTAAAGGATACCAGTAAACTAATCAAGTTTTCCAGGTGGGTACCTGGAGTGGGTGGAGTCATGTCTCCATCTAATCAAAAGTTCACACCCACAATTGGGCCTGCCACATCTCATTGGAGATGACCTAAACAAAAGTTTCTACTACAATACTGAATCAGGATTAAAAGAAATGACTTACCCCACAAGATCAAATCAGGTTTAAAACATGCCTTTTCTGGGATATATAACACTTTCGAACCGACACACTTCTCATTTGTCCAGAGCCTCTCCAAAACTTAAAACTTTCTGTTTTTTTCAATAGTAGTCATTCTAGTGGATGTGAAATGGTATTTCATTACGGTTCTGATTTCCCTACTAGCAAATGATGTTGAGCATCTTTTCACATGCTTTTGGACCATTTGTATATCCTCTTTGGGGAAATGTACATTCAAGTATTTTGTGTGGCTGTTTAGCTTTTTATTGTTGACTTGTACGCTTTCTTTATATACTCTGGATTATAACCCTTGTCAGATAAGTATTTCCAAATATTTCCTCCCATTAAGTAGATTATACTTGCACTTTGATAATAAAATACTTTGATGCACAAATGTTTTTAATTTTGATGAGGTCCCACTTCTCCATTTATTTTTTCTTTTCTTTCTGGTGCCCTAGGTATAAAGCACATTGCCTAACACAAGGTCCTGAACTGCTTTCCTATATTTTCTTCTAAGAATTTTGTAGTCCTGGCTCTTAAATTTAAATCTTTCGTCTATCTTGAGGTAATTTTTGTTTTTGGTGTGAGATAGGGGGTCTTTCTTTATTCTTTTACCTGTGAATATTCAGTTCTCACAGCACCATATGTTAAAAAGACTTTCCTTTCACAATTGGGTGGGAAAGAAAATTGGCAATAGGTTTGAGAACAAAGTGGCCATAGGTGTAAGGATCTATTTCTGAACTCTCAATTCAATTCCATTGGTCAATATATCTATCCTTGTGCCAGTGCCATGCCATTTCAACCACTGTAGCTTTGAAATATGCTTTAAAGTCAAGAAGTGTGAGACTTCCAACTAAGTTCTTTTTTCAAGATGATTTTGTTATTCAGGACTTACTTATGCAAATAAATTCAGTAATTGGCCTTTCCATTTCTGCAAAGAAAGGCTGTTAGAATTTTTTTTTATTAATTAAAGAAAAAAAAGAAATTAACACAACATTTAGAAATCATTGCATTCTACATATGCAATCAGTAATTCTTAACATCATCACATAGATGCATGATCATCATTTCTTAGTACATTTGCATCGATTTAGGAAAAGAACTAGCAAAACAACAGAAAAAGATATAGAATGTTAAAATAGAGAAAAAAATAAAAATAATAATAATAGTAAAAAAAAAAAGACAAACAAACAAACAAAATAAAAACCTATAGCTCAGATGCAGCTTCATTCAGTGTTTTAACATGATTACTTTACAATTAGGTATTATTGTGCTGTCCATTTTTGAGTTTTTGTATCTAGTCTTGTTGCACAGTCTGTATCCCTTCAGCTCCAATTATCCATTATCTTACCCTGTTTCTAACTCTGCTGGTCTCTGTTACCAATGACATATTCCAAGTTTATTCTCAAATGTCGGTTCACATCAGTGGGACCATACAGAATTTGACCTTTAGTTTTTGGCTAGACTCACTCAGCATAATGTTCTCTAGGTCCATCCATGTTATTACATGCTTCATAAGTTTATTCTGTCTTAAAGCTGCATAATATTCCATCGTATGTATATACCACAGTTTGTTTAGCCACTCGTCTGTTGATGGACATTTTGGCTGTTTCCATCTCTTTGCAATTGTAAATAATGCTGCTATAAACATTGCTGTGCAAATGTCCATTTGTGTCTTTGCCCTTATGTCCTTTGAGTAGATACCTAGCAATGGTATTGCTGGGTCATATGGCAATTCTATATTCAGCTTTTTGAGGAACCGCCAAACCGCCTTCCACAGTGGTTGCACCATTTGACATTCCCACCAACAGTGGATAAGTGTGCCTCTTTCTCCGCATCCTCTCCAACACTTGTCATTTTCTGTTTTGTTGATAATGGCCATTCTGGTGGGTGTGAGATGATATCTCATTGTGGTTTTGATTTGCATTTCTCTAATGGCCAGGGACATTGAGCATCTCTTCATGTGCCTTTTGACCATTTGTATTTCCTCTTCTGAGAGGTGTCTGTTCAAGTCTTTTTCCCATTTTGTAATTGGGTTGGCTGTCTTTTTGTTGTTGAGTTGGACAATCTCTTTATAAATTCTGGATACTAGACCTTTATCTGATATGTCGTTTCCAAATATTGTCTCCCATTGTGTAGGCTGTCTTTCTACTTTCTTGATGAAGTTCTTTGATGCACAAAAGTGTTTAATTTTGAGGAGCTCCCATTTATTTATTTCTTTCTTCAGTGCTCTTGCTTTAGGTTTAAGGTCCATAAAACCACCTCCAATTGTAAGGTTCATAAGATATCTCCCTACATTTTCCTCTAACTGTTTTATGGTGTTAGACCTAATGTTTAGATCTTTGATCCATTTTGAGTTAACTTTTGTATAGGGTGTGAGATACAGGTCCTCTTTCATTCTTTTGCATATGGATATCCAGTTCTCTAGGCACCATTTATTGAAGAGACTGTTCTGTCCCAGGTGAGTTGGCTTGACTGCCTTATCAAAGATCAAATGTCCATAGATGAGAGGGTCTATATCTGAGCACTCTATTCGATTCCATTGGTCGGTATATCTATCTTTATGCCAATACCATGCTGTTTTGACCACTGTGGCTTCATAATATGCCTTAAAGTCTGGCAGCATAGGACCTCCAGCTTCGTTTTTTTTCCTCAAGATACTTTTAGCAATTCGGGGCACCCTGCCCTTCCAGATAAATTTGCTTATTGGTTTTTCTATTTCTGAAAAATAAGTTGTTGGGATTTTGATTGGTATTGCATTGAATCTGTAAATCAATTTAGGTAGGATTGACATCTTAACTATATTTAGTCTTCCAATCCATGAACACAGTATTCCCTTCCATCTATTTAAGTCTTCTGTGATTTCTTTTAACAGTTTTATGTAGTTTTCTTTGTATAGGTTTTTTGTCTCTTTAGTTAAATTTATTCCTAGGTATTTTATTCTTTTAGTTGCAATTGTAAATGGAATTCATTTCTTGATTTCCCCCTCAGCTTGTTCATTACTAATGTATAGAAATGCTACAGATTTTTGAATGTTGATCTTGTAACCTGCTACTTTGCTGTACTCATTTATTAGCTCTAGTAGTTTTGTTGTGGATTTTTCCGGGGTTTCGACGTATAGTATCATATCGTCTGCAAACAGTGATAGTTTTACTTCTTCCTTTCCAATTTTGATGCCTTGTATTTCTTTTTCTTGTCTAATTGCTCTGGCTAGAACCTCCAACACGATGTTGAATAATAGTGGTGATAATGGACATCCTTGTCTTTGTTAGAATTTTGATTAGGATAAATAGATTGAATCTGTAAGCCATTCTGGGTAGAATTGATTTCTAACAGTATTCAATCCTCCAATCCATGAAAATGGATGCCTTCCACGTATTTAGGTCTTCTTTGATTTCTTTTAGTAAAGTTTTGTAGTTTACTGTGTATAATAATTTATATCCTTGGTTAAATTTATTCCTAGATATTTTATTATTTTAGCTGCTATTATAAAGGGAATTTTTCTTGGACTCCTCTTCAGATTGCTCAATATTAGTGTATAGAAACACCACCGAGTTTTGCGTAGTATCCTGTCACTTTGCTGAATTCATTTATTAGCTCTGGTAGCTTTGTTGTAGATCTTTCAGGATTTTCTACATATAGGATCAAATTGTCTGCCAATAATGAAAATTTTCTTCAAATTTGGATGCCTTTTATTTGTTTTTCTTGCCTAACTGCTCTGTCTAGAACTTCCAATGCAATGTTGAATAACAGTGGTGGCAATGGGCAGTCTTGTTTTTTTCCACATTTTAGAAGGAGAGTTTTCAGTCTTTCTCCATTGAACCCTTTGTCATAGTCAGGAAGTTTACTTCTATTCCTATTGTCTGTTAACATTTAAGGCTATAAATTTCCCTTGGAGTACTGCTTTCACTGTATCACTTAGTATAAGTTTTCACATGTTGTCTTCTAGATATTTACTGATTTCCCTTGTGATTTATTCTTTGACCCATTGATTGTTCAATAATGTATCGTTTAATTTCTATATATTTGTGGAATTTCCAATTCTCTGCCTGCTATCGATTTAAAATTTCATTCACTATATATATGTGATACAGTACTGTTAGGTTTTGCATTTCCTATTTAGTTACCTTGCTGAAGACCTTCATTTCTTCATACTGCTCCAAACCACTCTTTCCCATATTTTCCTTTTAACCTGAATAACTCTTTTTAGTAAAATTTGTAGGGTTTTTTTGTAATGAATTCCTTCAGTGTCTGTTTAACTATGAATGTTCTAAACTCTCCTCCATTTTTGAAGGACAGTTCAGGCAGATAAAGAATTTGGGGCTGACAGTTTTTCTCTTTCAGTCTCAAACATATCAAACCACTGCCTTCATTTCTTTGATGCTTGGTCCAACTTACTTTTAACATTTAGAATAGCTTATGTTTAACTATTCAGATTTTCTCAGGTATTCTGCACCTATTTCTTGCCCTGGGCATGCAGTACAAGTTTTAAGATCACCTCTTAATGTTCAATTGTTTCACCTCCAGAAGAAAGCTTCCCTTCTTCTGTTCCTACTCCAGGGATCTGATTTTTTCTATTTGTTTGTGTGCAGAATTTTCACATCAACTCCTATGATTTGTTCAACCTCTTTCCCTAACTTAGTGCCCATTTTCATTACATATTTCAGCCCTGAGACCCATCCTGCCTTACAGAATTTCAGTCTCTCCTCCCCATTTTTTTCCCCATGAGGTTTTTCTGCCTCTGGTTACTTCCCCAGTAGGGCATCTCACCCTGGGCAGCCCAGATTGAGTTAAGGTTCAAAAAGGCCCATTTTTTTGTTTAAGTGATCCAGCAATCAGCGACCAAGTTGAGTGTGTGCACCTCTTGCCAACGATTCTGCCACAGTTTCTTTTATTTCCTGGGGGCCCTTTTTTATGGATATGCTCACCAGCCACTTGTGTTCTGCCCTGGGCCCCTGGAACTGGGTATGTTCAGAGGTATAACTCAGTGCTGTGCAGGGCTCTATGGTCTTAATCCACAGGAGGGACCTGAGTCACACTGCTGCACAGGACCATGTGAGGGAGTAGGGTTCAGGCCTGCCAGATCTGGGCGTTGATCTCCTAAATTTATTTTGGTGGGTTTTTTCTCTTTTCCCTTGATTCATTATTTGTGGAGTCCTTCTCCAATCTCTACCCATCCTCCAGAGTTCCAAGCAAGTTGGATTTGTCCTTTTATTAGTTTTTCCTCAGAGAAGACTTTTCCACGAGGTGTATTGTGTCACCATGTTGATGATGTCTTACACTGTTTCATCAATAAATATTCTCAATGAAAATTTTAAAAGTAAATAATTATGTGATGGGATGATAATTGTACCCATAGGTAGTTGTATTAGTTTGCAAGCTGCTGGAATGTAATATACCAGAAATGGAATGTCTTTTAAAAAGGGAATATATTGAGTTGCAAGTGTACAGTTCTAAGGCCATGAAAATGTCCAAATTAAGGCACCAACAAGAGATTACCTTCACTCAAGAAAGGCTGATGCTGTCCAGAACACCTCTGTCAGCTGGGATGTCACTTGGCTGGTGTCTGCTCTGTTCTCTGGCTTCTGGACACTTCTTTCAGCTGGGAAAGCACATGGCAATGTCTGCTAGTTTTCTCTAATTTCATAAGGCTTCCCCATGGGTGCCTCCCTTCTGCATCTCCAAATATCTCTGGCTGTGTTGGCTCTTTTGTCTCCAAAGTTCAAAATGGTTCCCTCTTAAAGGGCTCTAGTAAGCAACCCCACCTTGAATGGTTGGAGACACATCTTCTTGGAAACCATCTCATCAAAATTACCACCCATGATTGGGTGGGTCACATCTCCATGGAAACAATCAAAAAGACTCCACCCATAAATACTGAATGAGGATTAAAGAGCATGACTTTTTGGGGGTATATGACAGTTTCAAACAAGCACAATACCATTGCTGTTTCTATTATTATTTTTAAACTTCTTAGTAAAAGGCCTAGTACATGTTAAATATTTATAGAAATGTCAGCACAAATGCATGCATCCACATCAAATACATGGGGAAGACATATATTATGGTGAGTAGAATATATGCATGAGGGTTCTAGAGACTGAACAGTAAAAGACAACAAATTATGCAATTTCCTGAGTATAACTCATCTTCTGCCAACTCTTGGCTAAATAATCCAAATTTGTAACAATATTTGCAGGCTTTTAACCATTTATGACAAAGTTAAGATTGAGAGAAACACCATATAGTCCTTTCTGGTTATAGACCGGTTTATCTTTCTCAGTTAAATGCAAAGGAATTTAGAGATTTTTCTCCCCACCGGTGTGTGTGTTGGCGGAGGGAGCAGTTACTGTAAAACTCAGGCAAAGTCTTCAAATGTGGTCTAATATTTCAATTAAATAAATTAGTTTCATTCTTTTTGAAGTAGAAGTGAGAAGAATCAGGGCCTATGCACTACACGTTCTATCCAGTTCTTGAAAATTTCTGCAGGGTACTGTTAACAAGTCATTGATCTAATCTAATCTTCTCATTTAGCAAATAAAGAAACTGAAGTTCTGAAAAGCTTGTGACTTGCCAAGGACACCATATTAATGAAAGAGTCAGGATTATACCCAGGACACCTCAATCACAGACTACAGCTTCCCCATTATAACTAGGTCTCAGACATATATTTGTGTGTACATCTGATTTGTGTATTCTTTCATCCAACAATTATTGACAGAGCATTCACTCTGCATGAGGCACTTTGCTTGGCCTCAAGATAGCGCAGTCAACCAGCTCCATGATCCTTTCTCTCAAAATGCTCTCAATCCTTTGAGGAATGAGCCACTAAAAACTCATCACACATAAAATAATTTAATTAAAATTGTGAGGAGAAAAGAGGTAGGAGATACAAGGTCAATGGTGGCCTGATGTTACTTTGTGAATCCATCTCCCTCACAAAACCACCAAACAACAAAAAAAAATAGCCGTGACTTCTCCTTGGGACTTAAAGGTAACCTTTGGCACATTGAAATGAAGAATTCTCAAGAAGGAGGTTGAGATTCAGGACGCTTTTTTTGTGTGTGGTACCAGGGGGAGACTGTATAGGTTTAAAGCCCAAAGAAATTGATTTTTTTATGAGCAAAACCCCACACATGTCTTTGTTGGATCATTGACTACTGCTACAAGGCCTCTTCTCCAGTATGCAGCAAAAACCTATAGTTCCAATGCCACAATTAGGCTGTGGGAAAATTAAGTAAGCTTTCTAAATCCTTTAACATGCTCATGCTCTTCTTGGTCACATGAAAAATCATTCTAACATTCCCATTTTTTTCCTTGGGAAATTTTGTGAGGGGTTCCAGGTTTACTGCCCTAGAGACATAACACAGAATCATTCTTCCAATGACGCGCTGAGGAAGGAAGGGCATTTGAAATACCAATGCTACCAGAAGGTGTGCTGGAAATCCCCTTGGATGCTCCAAATCTATCTGATATTCCTTCATTTCTTCCCCATCAGGAAGAGGGCTGGGAGAGATTGGGGTAGAATGGTTTATCTCTGGGAACACAACACTAAGTACTCTTCACTTCATTTCAAACTTTCCTCTATCCAGCTCCTGGAATGTAAGTAATCTAACTGTGGTTGTGTGTGTGTGGGTTCTTACTAATGAGGTAATATTTCAATACCTTTCCTTTGCCTTCTATTCCTTGTGGGTCGAGGCTAACTCTTTGACTCTGCTGTTTGTACAAGGTATTTTGTCATCCCGTATCTGGGCATCATTTCTCTCAGGCAATGAATATGGAATGTGTTAGCTGGCTTGGTAATGAGGAGCAAAGTAGAAAAATAATATTAGGTTATATACTGATTTTTTTTCCAACATAGAAGATTTAATGAACATAGGGATAAAAAGTTAGATTCTGCCAAGAGTTTGTAGGAGAGATACCATTTCACTAGAAACAAGTGGAGGTGCTGGAAACAAAACACAAACACATTTTTTTAATAGGAAAGACTTGGTATCATGCAGTCTAGATAATGTGTCTTAAGATAACACGTAGTAATTAAAAGAGTATGGTGTATTGCTACTAAATAGAAAACAGGCCAGTTAAATAGAATAGGGTGCCAAGAAAAATATGCTGAACATATGGTAATTTGAGAGAACACAAGTATGATTAAAAAACAACAACAGCAGTTGTTAAAGAATGGACTTCTCAATAACCGATGCTGGGAGAATCAACTATTGATATGGAAAGAAGAAAAAAATACTTCTCTGTGTTATACCATGTGCAAATATAAATTCTAAACAATTTAAAAGCCTAAATGTTAAAAGCAAAGTTTTAAAACTTTAGAAAGAGAACATAAAAACATATTTACAAACAAGCAAGAGAAGACCAAATAAGAAAAAGAAGAAAATTTTGACTATATTAAAATTAAACATATCATAAACAGATTAAGAAGTATAAGCTACATACCAGATATTTTTTAATGTAAATAAAAACAAATTATTTATCTCAAGCATAAATAATGTACAAAACAATAAGAAGTACAAATGACCCAATAGAAAAATAAATGGAGACTCTTTAATCAAAATCTTAACCAAGTAACCCATAAACATATAAAATGTAAATATCATCAATAATTTTCATGGGAAGTCAAACTAAATATATAATTAGATACTTTTTCATGTCCCAGACTGGAGAAAATTAAAATGTGTGACGATGATAGTTGTTAGTAAAATTGCACGGAAGAAGCGTCCCGTGATTTGTTGGTAGGGGTATCGACTGAAAAGGTTAATTTAGATAATTATTTGATATCACTTAGTATAGTTGAAGAGGGATTTACACAACAACCCAGAAAGTTTATGCTTAGATTTTTACCCTAAAGGAACTCTTCTACAAGAGCATAAGGAAATATATACAAGGATGTCCATTTTAGCACCCTTTTAAATTGCAGAATAATTTACACAACTTTGAAATCTAACTACAGGAGGTTGTTAAATAAAATGTTATTTAATCATACAAATGAAAAACATGCAGCAAACTGAACGAACAAAATTACATGCATATATTCAGATAAATCTCAAAAGCATAATGAGGGGGAAATACAAGTGGCAAAATGATGTGCTCAATATGATACTAGTTTTGTAAATTTTAAAAATACATAATACAGTAGTCTATATTGATTATGGCCATGTATATATATGGTCCAGAATATATATGGGGTTGCTATACACAAAGCACCATCAGAGGTCCAGGATTCTAAAATTTTTGTCACCTCTTGTTCCCCATGAGTGGGTCTTTTCTGAGAAGGAAAGGGTGCTTTCAGAGGGAGAGATTTGGGGGGAAGGGAAGAAAGGAGATTCTATGGGCCTGAAGTTTTCATGATCTGTCAGTCTTTATTTTTCTTCAAATACAAAGTAATCTAAAGAAAAATATAGAAAAGTGTGTACACATGTCAAATTTTAACAATGGATAAATGAACATATTTTTATTTTAATTTTACAAAATTTTAATAGCAATTTTTATGACAGGCACTGTTTTGGACTCTTAATATTTAGTAACTCATTTATCCTCATGTTTTTCTATATCTGAAAATCCCTTATTTAAGTATTTTGTTATTTTTTTTTAATCAAAAAGAATAAGCCTAGAGTTGACATCATCAACATGGCAATGTAAGACATAAATTGAAACAAAATTCCCCAGAGATTCTGTGAATAAAAAGACAAATCCCACTTGCTTAGAATTCTGGAGGATGGAAAAGACTGAAAAAGAATTCCACAAATGCTGAATCAAAGAAAGAAAAACTTCAGGCAGGAAACTTTCATCCCAACCCACTGACTCACCTGCCTCCCCTTCACTCAGTCCCGCCCAATGTGGGAGCTGCTCAGAGGCAGCAGAGCAGATTCTTCCCTCCCAGCAGGGACACAGGGACACTCTGATCAATAGCTAGAACATCTAAATGGAAGATCAATAAAGGAAATAGAGACTTTGTATAGTATGGGAAATGAACTAGAATTACTAGACATATACAGGCCTGTGCACGCCAAAACAGCAGGATATAGTCTCCTTAAGTTCCATGCACCATTCTCCAGGATAGACCACATGTTGGATCACAAAATAAGCGTCAGTACATTTACAAAGAGTGAAATTATACAATAGAATTTCTCTGACCAAAATGCAATGAATCTGGAAATCAATAATAGGCAGATAACTGGAAAATTCACAAATAAATGGAAAGTAAACATCACATTCATAAACAACCAGTGAGTCAAAGAAAAAAATTGAAAGAGATATCAGAAAATATCTCTTGAGGAATGAAAATGAGAACACAACATATAAAAGTTTATAGGATGAAGTGAAGATAGCGCTGGGAAAGAGATTTATAGCCTTAAATGCCTAAAATAGAAGAAAGAGCTAAAGCCAAAGACCTGACTGTCTACAAGAAGGACCTAGGAAAAGAACAACAAACTAATCGCAAAGCAAGCAAAGGGAAAGAAATAACTAAGATTAAAGCAGAAATTAACAAACAAAACAAACAGAGAACTAACAAAACTCAAAGCTGCTCTTTGAATAAAATTGGCAAACCCTTAGCTAGACTGAAAGCAAAAATTGAAAAGATGCAAATAAAATCAGAAATAAGAGGGGACACTGCTACTGACCCTACAGAAATAAAAAGTTTTGTAAGACGATTTGTATGCCAACAATTAGACAATCTAGACGACATGAATAAATTCCTAGAAACACATGAACACTACATTTACTCCAGAAGAAATAGAAGACCTCAACAGACCGATCACAAGTAAAGAGATTGATTCAGTAATCAGAAACCTCCCAGAAAAGCCAAGGATCAGATGGCATCACAGTTCAATTCTATCAATCATTTCAAGAAAAATTAATACTATTTCTGGTTAAATTATTCCAAAAATTTGAAGAGGAGGAAACACTCCTTAATTCATTCTAGGCCAACATCAGCTTCAAACTAAAGCCAGATAAAGATACTGAAAGGAAAGAAAGTTGCAGACCCATTTCTTTTATGAATATAGATGCAAAAATCATGAACAGAATGCTAGCAATTTGAATCCAACAGAATATTAAAGTATTATACACCATGATCAAGTGGCTTTTATCCCAGATATGCAAGGGGGGTTCAACATAAGAAAACCAATTAATGTAATGCAACACCTTAACAAAATGAAGGGGAAAATCTACATGATCTTCTGCACTGATGCAGAAAAGACTTCTGACAAATTCCAGCATCTTTTCTTCATAAAAACACTAGAAAAATAGGAATAGAAATAAACTTCCTCAACATGATGAAGGGCTAAATGGTGAAAGACTGAAAACTTTCCCTCTAAATCTGGAAATAAACAAGGAGGCTATCTGTCACCACCGTTATTTAACACTGTATGGGATGATCTAGCCAGAGCAGTTAGGCAAGAAAAAGAAATAAAAGTCATCCTAATTGGAAAGGAAGAAGTAAAATGTCCCTTATTTGCTGATGACATGATCCTCCATACTGAAAGTTCTGAAAAAAATCACAAGAAAACCCCTAGAGCTAATGAATGAATTTCACAAAGTGATGGGGTACAAGAGAAATGCCTCAAATCTTTAGTGTTTTTATGCTCTAGTAATGAGCAATCTGAAGAAGAAATCAAGAAAATTTTTACATTTACGATAGCAACTAAAAGAATTTTTAAAAACTAGATATTTAACCAAGCATGTAAAAGACTTAAACAGAAAACTACAAAACATTGCTAAAAGAAGTCAAGGAACACCTAAATAAATGGAAGGACATTCCATGTTCATGGATTGTGAGACTAAATCTTAAGATGTCAATTCTACCCAAATCAATTTATAGATTCAACACAATCCCAATCAAAATTCTAACAGACGTCTTTACAGAAATAGAACAGCCAATCATCAAATTTATATGAAAGTGTAAGGAATCCTGAACATATAAAGCCATTTTGGAAAAGAAGACCAAAGTTGGAAAGCTCAGACATTCCAATCTTAAAACTTATTACAAAGCCATTGTAATCAAAACAACATGGCACTAGACCAATGGAATCAAATAGATGGTTCAGAAATCACCCCTCACATTATGGCCAATGAATTTCTTTTAAGAGTGCCAAGTCTACTCAATAGGGAAAGAATAGACTCTTCAACAAATGGTACTGGGAAAACTGGATGTCCATATGCAAAAGACCGAAGGTGGACCCCTGCCTCACATCATATACAAAAATCAATTCAAGCCTGTTCAAAACATCAACTATTTCCATACCATTATCCCATACTATTGATCACCCTTCCAATGTGAAAAAGTTAGGATGGGCATAGGAGAAAGAACAAAGGTGATGGTGGAGTTATACAGAGAAGGTAGAGTTTAACAAATGAGTATGATTGCTGAATCATCATATTGATATTTCTTTTAGTCTCCAGTATCTTAGAGCAGCTAGAAGTAAAACTTAAAATTGTGGCACTGTAACCCATACCATACCCTGAAATCTGCTCTGCAACTAATTGTTAGGATATGCTTTGAAATTTATTGCATATACATATCCACATATGTATATGTATACATATATATATATATATATATATGTTGTTTTTCACAAAAAAAAGAAAGTGAAAGTTGATTTTGATGATAAATGCACAGTTATATGATGATATTGTGAACCATTGATTGTACAATTTAGATGATTACATGGTATGTAAATATATAATATCTATCAATAAAAAAATTTAAATCAGTTCAGAATAGATCAAATATCCACATATAAAAACTAGAACTATCACACTCCCAGAAGTAAATGTAGGGAAGCATCTTTAGGATATTGTGTTGTGCAATAGTTTCTTAGACTTTACACCCATAGTCCAAGCAATGAGAGAAAAAAAACAGATAAATGGTACCTTATTAAAATTAAAAAACTTTGTGCCTCAAATTGCTTTGTCATGAAAGTAAAAAAAGAAAACCTACTCAGTGGGAGAAAATATTTGGAAACCACAAAGCCAATAAAGGTTTAATATCCAGAATATATAAAGAAATCCTGCAATTCAACATTAAAAATACAACCGAGTTTAAAAATTGGCAAAAGACTTGAATAGAATCCTCCGAAGAAGTTGTACAAATGGCTAAAAGCCCATGAAAAGATGTTCAAGATCACTAGCTATTAGGGAAGTGCAAATAAAAACCACAATGAGATATCATTTCCCACCTTCTAGAATGACTACTACTACTTAAAAAAAAAAAAAGCAGAAAACTACAGGTGTTGGAGAGAATGTGGAGAATAGGAGCACCCATTCATTGCTAAAGGGAATGTGAAATGGTGCAGCTGCTGTGGAAAACATTTTGACGGTTCCTCAGAAAGCTGTGTATAGAAATACCATATGCTCTGGCAATTTCGCTACTAGTGTATGGACAGAAGAAATGAAAACAGAGACTCAAATAGATATTTTCACCACAGTGGTTCATAGCAGCATTATTCACTACTGACAAAAGATGGAAGTAACCCAGATGTCCTTTCGCCAATGAATGCATAAGCAAAATGTGGTACAGACATACAATGGAATATTGTACAACTGTGGAAAGGAATGAAGTCCTGATACATACAACAACATGGATGAACTTTGAGGAATTTTATGCTAAGTGAAATAAACCATACACAAAGGACAACTATTGTGTGTTCTCATTGATATGAACAAATTATTATACACAAACTCATAGAGTTAGAATCTAGAATATAGGCTACCAGAGGAGAGATTGGGGTAAAAGAATGGGGAGTTAATGCTTAATTTGTACAGATTTCTATTTAGGTTGATTGCAAAGGTTTGGAAATGGATGGTGGTGATAGTAGCACATTATCATGAATATTTAAGGGTAGTATTGTATGACTAGTATAGATAAACAGATCCTTTCCTTTAATCAAAAGGTTGCTGGCCATTTTAATGACTCAATTATAAAATAAGTTTCTTAGGCCTATATTGATGCTCAGACAATCAGTAATGCTTATCAAAACCACAGTACTATTAAATTGTTTTAATAGTTTTAAACTACAAATAATCATAAGCTATTTGTAAGAAATAAAAAATATAGTAAGGTAGAAAATTAAATTAAACCCCTTCATCAAAGGGTGACTTGTCATTTGCCTTGTGTCCATGATCAAAAAGAGAGAATAGTCTTTAAGTGGAATGTCTGTTTCACAAGAATTGGAGCTTAGAAATTTCTGGAAGGTGAAGAGGGAAGAAGTTAAGTTAATAGATCAATAGTTTATATTTTGCCAAGCAACTTAAAATATGTTCAGTGGGACTGCTATATGGAACTCCAGCTGCACTGGAAACCTAGATTGTCTTGCCTTCTGGAATTCCTCCTATGACATGTTCATCAGGGAAAAAGTTGACGAAATCTTTGGTTCCCAGCCCATTGGTGATGATGCTTGGACTCCCACTGAGCTGATTTGAAATTAAACTTTGAAAAGGAAATCTGTTAGGATCAATTAAGCCATAAAGCAGTCAAACTAACTGTTAATGAGTGTGAGCCTCTCTAACACATTCCATCTCAATGAATTGATCTTGGTTAATGCATTGATGACTCCTTTTATGTCTTGCATTGTAATAATAAGAATATCCCCATGGAAATGCTTCCTCTTATTCCATTTCAGGTATTTCTCTGATAAAAGCAGTTTGATAAACACAATATTCTCAAGTTGTCAAGAGATACACAACACTGTATCTCCTTTAAGTGATTTAAGTTCAAGTGATATTTTCCAAGATCACTTCAATTTCGATTTGCCATTGATGAACTTTGGAAGTAATTGTCAACCTCTGTTGCGTATACATTATTGCCCATCCTTATATCTGTTCTGCCTTCTCCCATGCTTTTTATTCAGGATATTTAGTGCTTACTCAATTGGCACATATGCTTCAGATCAGCTGCTACCTTCCAGAGCCCTACCTTCACCTCATCACCCTTCTCAGCTTCAAGAGCAGGCCTGTTAGCTTCAGGGTGTGATAATTTTTTGTCTGTAGACACTTAATCCCATAGTCATTATTCTTTACTTTCCAGTAGGGAGATGTAAGCCAACAGATGACACTTCTTAGACTATCATGTCAGTTGGGTATTGCCAATAAGAGACAATTAGAACCCTTAGGCCAAAACCCTTTGCTAATTGTGAACACTGCCACCTTAAACACCAGTGTGCAAATGTCCATTCGTGTCCCCACACTCATAGTGGTTTTAATTTCCATTTCTCTAATAGCCAGTGAAGTTGAGCATCTTTTCATATACCTTTTAGCCATTTATATTTCCTATTCTGAAAAGTGTTTGTCCATGTCTTTTGTGGACTTTTTAATTGGGTTGTTTGTCTTTGAGTTGTTTGCAATTGAGTTGTATGATTTCTTTATATATTCTGGATATTAAACCCTTATCTAATATGTGGTTTCCAAATATTGTCCCATTGCATAGGCTGCCTTTTTACTTTTCTGATAAAGTTCTTTGATGCCCAAAGGTGTTTAATTTTGAGGAGATACCACTTACCTATTTTTTTTTTCCTTGCTCCCACTTTGGGTGTTAGGTCTGTGAAACTGCTTCCTTTTACAGGAATTATAAGACCTTTCCCTACATTTTTGCCTAAAAGTTTTATGGTCTTTGTGCTTATGTTTAGGTCTTTGATCCATTTTGAGTTAATTTTTGTATAGGGTGTGAGATATGGGTTCTCTTTCGTTCATTTGCACATGCGTATCCAGGTCTCCGACCATTATTTGAAGAGGCTGCACTGTCCCAGTTAGGTTGGCTTGACCACCTTATCAAAGGTCAATTGCCCATAGATAAGAGGGTCTATTTCACTCAGTTTGATTCCATTGGTCAGTATATTTATCTTTATGCCAGTACCCTGCTGTTTTTGTTGTTGTTGTTGCTATTGTTGGTTTTTGGGTGCATGGTCCAGGAATTGAACCTGGTTCTCCCACATGAAAGGTGAGCATTGTACCCTGCTGTTTTGACCACTGAGCTTTGTAATATGCTTTAAAGTCAAGTAGTGTGAGACCACCCATTTCGCTTTTCTTCCTCAAGAGATTTTTAGCTATTCAGGGACATTGCCCTTCCAAATAAATTTGGTTATTGTGTTTTTCTATTTCTGTGAAGTAGATTGCTGGGGTTTTAATTGGTAATTTATTGAATCTATAAATCAGTAAGATGTAGAATTGATACCTTAACTATATTAAGTCTTCCAATCTATGAACACAATATACTCTACCATTTATTTAGGTCTTCCATGATTTCTTTTAACAATTTCTTATAGTTTTCTGTGTATAGGTCTTTTTAGCCTTCATTACATCTATTACTAAATATTTTATTTTTTCCCTTGGTTTCCTCCTCTGATTGCTCATTACTAGTGTATAGAAACACTGCTGATTTGGGGGTGTTGATCTGCTAATTTGCTGTACTCATTTATTACCTCTGGTAGCTTTGCTATAGATTTTTCAGGATTTTCGACAAACAGTATCATGTCATCTGGAAACAGTGAGAGTCCTACATCTTCCTATACAATTTGGATGCCTTTTATTTCTTTTACTTGTTAAGTTCATTTGTCATGTTTTTCAAAATCTCTGTGCACATATTGATCCTCTGTCTAGATGTTCTTCCATTGATAAGGGCAATATACTGAAGTCTCCAACTATTACTGTAGAAATGTCTACTTCCCCCTCCAGTGTTGTCAGTGTTTGCCACATGTATTTTGGGGTACCATGGCTTTGATGCAGAAATATTTATAATTGTTATGTCTTCTTGATGAATTATTCCTTTTATTAATACACAGTGTCCTTATTTGTATTTACCTCTTTTAATTCTTTACATTTGAAGTCTAATTTGCTTTTTATTAATGTAGCTACCCCTACTCCTTTCTGATTGTTGTTTACATGAAATATCTTCTTCCAACCCTTCACTTTTAACCTATTTTTGTCCTTAAGTCTAAAGTGAGTCTCTTTTAGACAACATATAGCTTGGGTCCTGTTTTTTAAATCCATTCTGCCAGTCTCTGTCTTTTGATTAGGGAGGTTGGTCTATTAGCAATTAATGTTGTTCCTGTAAAGGAAGTACTTTCTTCTACCTTTCTGTCCTTTGGATTTTATAAGTCATATCTTATTTTTCTTCTCTTTTTACCTTGACTGATAGTCTTTATTCCTACACTGTTCTCCAGACCTCTCTCTCCTATCTTCCTATCCACCTGTGTCTGCTTCCTTTATTTCTTGTAGAGCCAATCTCTTAGTCACAAACTCTCAGTGATGGTTTGTCTGAAAATGTTTTAAACTCCTCCTCATTTTCAAAGGACAGTATTGGTTGGCAGTATTTCTCACTTCTTTCTCACTTCCATGGTTTCTGCTGAGAAATCTGCACATATTCTTATCTAGCTTCCCTTGTATATAATGGATTGCTTTTCTCTTGCTGCTTTCAGAATTCTCTCTTTGTCTTTGATATTTGACAATCTAATGAGTGTCAGTCTTTTTTAATCTATTCTGTTTGGGGTATGTTGCACTTCTTGGATCTGTAATTTTATGTCTTTCATAAGAGATGTGAAATTTTCTGTGATATTTCCACCTTTATTTTTTCTGCCCCCTTTCCCTTCTCTTCTCCTTTTGGGACACCCATAACATGCACATTTGTGCAATTCATGTTGTCGTTCAGTTCCCTGAGACTCTGTTTATGTTTTTCCATTCTTTTCTTATCTGTTCTTTTGTGTGTAGGATTTCGGATATCCTGTCCTCTAGTTCATCAGTCTTTTCTTCTGCCTCTTCAAATCTGCTATTGTAGGTCTCCATTGTTTCATTTTGTTTTTTCATCTCTTCTATTGTGCCTTTCATTCCCATAAGTTCTGCCATCTGTTTTTTCAAACTTTAAAGTTCTTCTTTGTGTTTACCCAAAGTCTTCTTTATATTGTTCATCTGTTTTGCAATATCTTCCTCAACTCATTGCTTTGATTTTTTATGTGATTTTGCATGTCTGTTCACACATCCTTAATTAGTTGTTTCAACTTCTGTATGTCATTTGAAATGTTGATTTGTTGCTCTGGGCCAAATTTTCATTTTTTCTAGTATGACTTATTATTTTTTGCTCATGCCTACACCTCTGAGTTCCTTGATAGTTTATTCTGGAGGTTGTTTTCATACCTTTTACTAGGGTTTTCTTGTTGGGTGGCTTTGTGCTCTATCTGTTCTTTGGTGTTCAGTTTAATTTATTCTAGACCTCTAGCATAGGTTCTGTTTAACTGTTCAGAGTTTCTCAGCTTTTGTTTTTCTGCTTCTTGCCCTGAATTTCATGAACCTTTTTTTTTGAGTGTCTCCTCAGATATGTTCAAGCCAAGTCAGGTTTTCCAGAACAGACAGACCCACAGCTGAGCAGTAGGGTGTAATCAATACCAGGTTTCCCTGGGGTGGGACCCATCAGTTGTCAGACTTTCCTTTCCTCTAGAAGCCTCTAGACACTATGTTTTTTCTATCCTCTCCAACAGGTGGCTCTGGGCAGACCACAGCTTTCTACCAGCATAAAGAGCTGCCCTGTTTAATTCTCAACACCCTCTCCCTACCAGGGGTGTGGTTGACGCAGAGGCTGAAGTAGAAGGAGGGTGTAAGTTGCTTCTATTTTCCAGACCCTGAGGCCTGAAATCCCTGAAGGAGGGTCACCAATTTAGCTGGGCCTCACCCCCCTTTTCTTGGGGAAGATACACCTTTTAGGGAATGATCTCCCCCACTTGACTCATTAGTTTTTCTCTCAAATCTATCCTAACTCAACCTTTGCCTGGTTCCACTTACAATTGAGAATGACTGGGGCTTTCTCTGATGAGCTATTTGGAATAGTTTAAAATAAAATAAAAGAAAGAAATATCTTTTCAGAGTCAGTCTAGGGCCCTCAAATTGCTAGTACTCTGAGCTCAGTCAACTCCCAGATCCTCCACCTTCATTCTGTTTTATTCTATTTAACTTTAACTTTTTTTTCCTGTCAGCCCTACTCCTCTCTACAGGGACTAAAACCACAGTTGGACCTTGGCTAAGCTACTTTCCCTTCCTCTCAGTAGAAACTACTTAAAGATACACCCTTAAGGAAATTATTTCCATTCACATGAATAGTTACCTTTGTCAGACATGCCTTAATTCTGCCCTTGCCTGGGGCAATGCTGAAGCCTGAGAATGCCTACCATTCTATCTAATGAGCTACTAAGAGGTAAAAAAAAGAAAAGGTGAGGGGGAAGGCTTTTTAGAGACAGCCCCAGCTTCAGGTTTGCCAATCAAGAGCTGGAAATGGTTCCTGACTCTGTGTGCCTGCTTTTCTTGGGACCCAGCCCTTCTCAAATATTTTGTGCTCACCCATCTCAAAAAGTCTCTGTTGTTATTTACAATAAGCCCTGCCCCTTTTCTTCCAGGATGAAAACTCCCGATTCCTTTAGCTCCTACTCAAGGTTTATCTGTGCTCAGAGCTTGTTTTCCGCAGTCCAAATTTCTTAATTAATTCTACAGCTGAAGCTGGTTGGGCTACCTTCCTTGCTCCTAGTAGAGTCTACTTCTTTTTCCCTCAGGGAACCAACTGCAGTGCCCATGGAGGAGAGGCACCAGCCTCTGCAGCTTGGGAGACTTAAAGTTCTGTGTGGGGTCTCAGCTGTTCCATCCATCCCAGACTGGTGTATGTTGTGTGTCCAGTCACTGAAGCCCTCCCAAACAGATGTTCCAGACAGTTCCTGGTTATTTCCTACTGCCCTAGAGGACAAACTAATTGCCACACCTACTATGTCACCATCTTGCCCCCTCATTCAATAGTAACTACTTGCAGCTACTGATCTCGGGGTAACTTTTCTGACTCCATTGCTCATTCTGTCCTTCTAAAATGTTTGTTACCAAGACCTTGAATTTTTCTTTCCTCCCAGGGCACTGAATGATTCTAAGATTTACCTCATCACACTGCCAGTGATTGGTCCAAGCTAGTGCATATCATGCAACTTGAGTCAATGAGGGTGCAGGGAAGATTTGCCTGTAATTCAGGGATAATTTTTCCTCTATTTTCTGTGATTGTTTCCATAACTTCTGTCTCTCGTTCTTTCTCTAAATGCTGTCACCATTTCACTACTTTCCTGGGGGTTGAGTTCACATACAGAGGAAATCAGGGTCAAAAGATCTGTAGAGAAATGACATCAGAACAAGTGGATTTTATCATCCCTGATATGCATCATACTTCTGGACATTCAATTATGGGAAGTCAAAAATGCCCTCTTGGTTTAAGTCACCATTAAATGGGGCTCCTATTATTTTATCCTACCTGAGATATCTGTTATCTACTAGATGCCATGTCCATGAAGAAATTTCTAGATCTGGTTGTCTTAGTGCATTGACAAGTTGAGTATTCTACCAGTCTTGTGGCAAGAACACAAGAATTATCTGTGTGCTTCCTCTTAGGATGTGCTTTGGGTCTTTTTCAAGAGCTCACTTGACTTCTAAAAGTTTTTCTTATAAAATACACTTTGATTTAACCTAATTGACTATGTGTGAATTTTCAGGATATTTTGGTGCCAGAATTTCATCTTTCAAGTAAAGATGATTGCATGAGAATCTCAAACTCAGATCTCGGGACAAGCCTCAAATTTAGCAACCATAACACCTGAGAAACTTAGAGACCAATTTTTTTTATTATTATTATTATTGTTATTGTTATTATTATTATTATTTTCTGGAGAACTTTGAGAAATTTTAAACCCAAGTTATTCTGTTTCTCATCCTGAAATCCTCATCACATTAATAGCTCCACTTTCTTGCCAGGTACCTTTAAATTTCAAAATAAATCTTTTAGCCTTTTCCTCGTCTGAAGCAAGGCGAGATTGTTTTCATCATCTGTCAATCCTCTTGATTTCACTTTCTAAATCTCCTTCCATTTAGTCACTTCTGCTACAGCCATTAGCTTTGTATTGGCCACCTTCATATCACTCTGCACGTTGCCTCCTTCCTAACACTTCTCTGGCTTGACAATCATTTTTCTACCAACACAGCTCAGGTCATAAGTTCATCCCACTCCTACCCCCACTGCCTTTGCACCAAAGCCAAGTCCAAGCACATTTATAAACTGACTCCAACTTGCCTTTCCACTCTTATCTCCTCCTTTTCCTGCCAGTCTTAATCCTTACAGTCTATTTTTAACTGGGGGAATACTCTTTTTCCCTCAAACACATTTTCTTTGATACCTCTGTGCCATGCCTAATGCTATTCTCTTTTATTGGAAAGTTATTGGAGAGTATATAAATATTGACAAATGAAGTACAATGTCCTAAGTATTATAATAGAGTTGTGTTTGAATCCTGGGTGAGAGAGTAATTTGTTTTTCAAAATTAAGTTTAAATATTACTACGATGTTTGACCCGTGTTGTCCAAACTTTCAACAGAACAAATTACTACTGTTTCTTTATTTCCATCACATTATAAAGATGCTTAAAGCATTTGAACCACTATACTGTTGTTTAAGGAGTAAACACCACCCTCTAACCACAGGTTCATCATATGAAAATGGAAAAGTAGTGGTGTATAACTCCTGAAGGCGTCTTGAGAATGAAATGAATATAACCCATCTAAAGTGTTTTACATAGCATTCAGCATGTTACAAAGCACATGGTCAATACATCTTAGATAATATTATCATATCTCTATGTATTAAATTTCTCAAGGGTAGGGAGTGTATCATAAACATTTTGCATTTGTAGTCCATAGGGAGCAGGTTGAATGAATGAACAAATGAATGAATGAATGTCACTTTATAACATACACAGAACTGGCTTTTTAAAATGGTCCAGCTACACTGTTCTGTGTCTGAACTATTGACATTTTATTTTAGTACAAGAGTTCTTTTCCCATTAATCAACTCTTACAGTAGAAAATGACTCTGACTTCAGGGACTGCTTGCAGGGGAGAATGCTAACAGACCTTTCAGTAACTGCAGTTTCCTTTTTGCCCATTGATGGATCAAGAGCTAATTCCCAAACTATTTTAAAGCCAACCTGGTAAGTACATAATGTTTACTCAAGCGATACTAAGCCATTTGGCATGATTTCAACAGAAGAAAAAGGCACTTTGAGGAAGAACTTGTGGTATAAATAGGGCTTGCTCATAATTGTACGGGTACTACTACTGTTCATCACCTTATAGAGAGGTCAAGAAATAGTTCTTTAAACTAGCTTTGTTTCATATTTTGCTTATTCTTTCTGCAGCCCTCATTTCAGATCTGAATGACAGTATAATCAGACAGGGCTAAAATATAATCCTAGTAGAGAAGGCGCCGAGGCAATTGTGCCCTATAGATAAATCAAATGAATTTTAGTTCATTCAAGAAAAAAATGTGCTCAGGCTATAAGAAAATGACCAGTTTTTTTTTTAAAGCAAATAGAAGTTTTTATCAGTGACAAGTACTTGCTTAGGTTTATTTCTGAATCCATTCTCCTGCTTTCATAAAGGAGAAATGCTGAGAAGTGTAAGTCTTATATTCTGCTCATAATAGTAAGGGGTGATTCCATCAGCTTTGTGAGAAAAATTTTTCACCTCTCCTAAACACCTGCATAAGATAGCAGTTCCGTTTTTATGTTATGTGAATAGAGAAATGGTTTTAAATGATAGCTTTCTTCATTTCAAACAGGTCTTAAAGAACTAATGCTGAAAGAAGGAAAATGCCTTAATTTTTTTTTTATGGTTCACACAGTACTAACTCTAGTAGTGCAGTTAACCAGTGAAAGGGCACATGTCCAAAATGGGAATGGCAGCTGTTTTAGTTTGTAAGCTGCCAGAACGCAATATACCAGAAATAGAATGGCTATTATAAAAGAAATTAATAAGTTACAAGTTTATAGTTTCAAGCCTATGAAAATGTCCAAGCTAAAGCATCCAGGGAAAGATACCTTAATTTAAGAAAGGCTGATACATTTGGAACATCTCTGTCAGCTGGGAGACCGTGCTGGTCTCTTGGCAGTTCCTTACTCCTGGGCTCCATTGTTTTCACTCTATTCCTGTGGGGCATTTCCCAATTTACTTTTCCAGGGCTGGCTTTCATCTCTTGACTTCCCTTGGCTCTCTTCAGGTTCTGGCTTGCTTAACATCTCATGACAATGTCTCCTGGGTTCCAAGAATCTCCAAACATTGGTGTCTCTGTTCTCCAAGTGTTGGCAGCTGTGTCAGCTCTGCTCTGAAGCTTCTGTCACTCTGTCATTTCTGACTCTCAAAAATGTTTCTTCTTTTAAAGGATTCCAGTAAACTAATCAAGACCCACCTGGAATGCATGGAGTCACAGCTTCATCTAATCAAAAGTCACATCCACAATTGGGCATGTTTTATCTCTGTGGAGATAATCTAATAAAAAGTTTCTGCCCTTCAATATTAAATTAGGATCAAACAAAACAACTGCCCCCACAAGATTGAATCAGGATTGAAACCTGGTTTTTCTGGGGTATATAACACTTTGAAAGTGGCACAACAGTGGAACCCAAAGAATTAAAGTGGACCCTGGTAGTAGGAGATGAAATGGTTTGGCCCCAATCCACTGAAATAGAGCTGAACACAAAGAGTTTGGGACAGGCTGTGTGTGGCATCACAGAGAGGATTAGGTCAGGTGTTTATTCCAGTCACATAGTAAGAATTTAAGCAATGTCTAGGATAAGCCAATATACTCAAAAGTGAACTGCTTAGGACTCTACAACCAGTACCAGCCTCATTACAGGTACCAGTGTATTATTTAAGAACTACCTAACCACAGCCAAGTTTCTTATACTTTAGATAGATTTTACTTCCTTTGGGTTTTTTTTGTTCATATTCTATCCAAATGAAACCAAACAGCCCAGAGAGTTCTTGGAGAAGTTGAGACCATAACCAAGGGCTGGTGCAGTGAGCGTTCTTGACTCAGTCACAGGAAGGAATTCAAGGACTAGTCAGTGTGTACAGTCAAATAGTTTAGTAAGCTCCATGCCGGAGAGCCCTGGATTTCTCAGTTGGATGTGTGGAGAGCCCTGGGAATTCTCAGTGAAGTTGAGACCCCAACGAGGTACTGACACTGTGAAAGTTCTTGACTCAGCCACAGGAAAGAACTCAAGGGTTAGTCAGTGTGTACAGCTCAAAACTTCAAAAGTAATGACAGTACGTACTCGAAGGAATATGAGCGTGGGCATTCTCCAAAGGAGAAGCAGTCAGAAGTCAGGATCTTCACATTATAAGGATGAGGAGAGGCACTTCCCTCTTTAGCTATGTTAATAAGGGATTGAGGAGCTGCAGGTTTCATTGGTTCTTTTCAGGTTCCGACCTGAGCGAGGGCTGGTATATGGGTCTAAATGTGTGCATGCCAAAAGGAAATTTTGTTATGAGTTTTTGGGTCACTTCCCCCTCCTTCCCTTTACTATCTACCCTGCCTCACTAACACATTTCAAAATTTATCTTTAAAGGATAATGGCTCTTTAAAATCTTAGCCGCAGTAGTTTTAGCAAATTCAGAAAAAAAAAGTTACCAATATTTCCTCAATAACTTCATATAGCTAGTCCATGTTCAAATTTCCCTAAATATCTCATAACTTTTTACAACTAGTTTGTTTGAATTAGAATCCAAGTAACGTCCCATTACACTATGGTTACTAGATATGTCTTTTATCTCTAGGTTTCCTCCCCATCTTCTCTTGCTCTCTTGCAATTAGTTTGTTGAAGATCCTGATTGTTTGTCCTGAAGTGAAGCACAGTGCCAGGAACAGAGGAAGGGATTAATAAATATTTCTAAATAAAAGATTCTGAAGAGTATTCCCCACTGCCCTGGCTTGTATTTGGAATATACTTTACAGAATGATCACCTTTTTGTTTTCCTCTTTCACCTTCCATTCAGCTTTCCCTCTCCCATATGCCGAAGAGGCAAAGGAGGCTCCTCCAGGCATGTTCGCCAAACTGTAGAGCACTAGGTCCTTCTCTGCACTTTTATCACACCCCTTAACACCTCAACATATTGAATAAAACACTTTGTGTTTTCCCCCCAAATGAGGACACTGTGAGCAACTTGGAAAATGTGGCCATTCTTAGCAGATTTCTGTATCTTCTTCTCCTAAAACACTTTCCATCACATAACTGACACTGAACGAAAATTGTCGTTGATTAAAATCATAACTCATTTTACATCTTGTTGGCACACTTAAAGCTTAAAGAGAAAAAGCCAGGGAAACGATTGAGATTCCAGTTTTCCATAGGCCCCTATACAATGAACAATTAAGCATTGGCAATTTGAATCACCATGTGCTTTTAATTAAAGAACGTGTATGATTCCTTTTGGACCTATGTTCATGCAGCAGTTTTCTAGTGCATTTTATTTAATTGAGCCTAATTTTACCTTTTGCACAAAGGATCGTACTAAAGAAGGGAAAGGAAAACATGTTCCCTGAGAGAATGTCAGTGTGGATGCCCCAGAGAAAAGAGCTGAACTATGATTTCAATTATAAATTGGAGTTTGCTACAGGACTGTGCAGGAGTAAAAATAAATTTTCAATCTGAGAAGAAAGACTACAGTTCCATTTCCGATCAATAGAGGAGAGCCCTGCCGAAGCGTGGCTAAGGAGTCAAGTTACTGTTTTTAAACATGCGCCTTCTATCCAGTCTTTGCTATAGGTGGGAGGCCACTGCCAGAGATACAGTGGTGTAAAATAGGGCATATTTTAAAGTGACAAGGCAATCTTCCCTTGGCCTCCCTTACTCCAGCTGCAAGCTCCTGTCCCACTTAAAGTATGATCAATTTATAAACTCTAAATAGCACTCTAACTTTCTCATCTCAGCATCCGAGATATGTACTGATATTCCAATTAATATTTAAATCACTATAAAGCCAAAGCTTCAAGGCACACCTTTATTTATCCTCAGCTGGCCTGAAAAATAGAGATAGATGAACCTGCCAGCTGACAAAAAAATGTCTGGTGGTGCAGATTCTAGGAAATACAGAGCAAAAACTGTGGGTGCCTGAGCTGCCTAAATATGTCTGGCCTGAGATAAATTGGGATTCCGCTGAGGAAAGTAAATGCTAATGGACTCGAACAATAAGAGTCTAGAATAACAAGTATTTAGTGGTGGGGGGTAATTGAAATGGGTTGACCTAAAAACCCTTTGGATACTAATGTAGCAAAAAGCCATTTATTAGCCTTTCTTCTGTTTTCCTCCCAAATATCTCTTATTCTGACTCTTGTTCCTGATTTCCAGAATTAAATGTTAGCCTAAGTTGTGGAAACATTTGTAGTCATATTGACTACATGAGTATTAAATCATTAACTACCAATTCCTAAAACAACAATTTAATACAAAATGAAAAATGAATACAGTTAAACTCTTGTTGATCAAACGAGTTTTGGAATAGACAGCCTGGTTAATAAATTTACCTCATTTACATTATGTTAGGATGAATAATTTTCCAGAATTAGAGTGGAATTAAAAAAAATAAAACCTCTGACGACTAAAGCATTTATCTCTGATCATTTAAAAACCGTTTTAAATAAACCCTAGAGCATTTAGAGCCGTGGTTGTAAAAGATATTGTCAGGGAGTCTCCCGTCTGCTTTGCCCACCTTTGTGATCTGCCCTCAAACTCACCGGGTTTCTTTGTCCCTAGGGAAGTATGCCCCCAGGAGTGGTCTTTAGCCAGTGAAAATTGGGAAGCAGGACATATAACACATTTTCCTTGGCCTTTGGTGGGACAATTCTGTGGTAAGTTCTACAATGTGTCTGTCCCCAGTGGGACTGAAGAGGGTTTCCCACAATCTTTTTATTGGTTTCCCACCCTTTCCGTCTCTCTTCCCCATTCCCTCACTGCGTTTTCTCCCAAATAGTCGGTATCCAAATCTTTGCCCCAAGTTCAGCTCTTGGGAAAACTCAAGCTTGGACAGCGGTTCTCTACCATTTTTATTGATTCCTATTAGAAACCTACATGAATGTGGTTAAAACAGTGTTTCCCTAGCTTCATCCATTCACATTTCATCGCCATAATTTTGCCATACCTGCATTAGCATCTATACTGTTATTTACACAATGACTCTTCTAAGTCAGTCCAAAATCGATTCACTTTTTATTTAGTCTCAAACGTGAGGAAATTAAGCATTAAATTACACTGCTATAATAATAACAATGCATTTTTCGAATACATATTTAAAATTATACGTATTAATTTTTTTAACATTTGCTCATTGCCATCTAAAATGGTGTTGCATGCCAAGCTTTGCAGAACACTGGGAAACAGTGTGAGAAATACACATGCTTTCTCTATCATTGGTCCATGACACCATAGTTGAGAATTGTTAAGTTAAAAATCTGTGGAAATTTTGACTAGATATTTCCCTTGGGGTATTAGAAAATTCTGCATTTCTTGTCAGATGATCTTCTCTAAATTGAAAGTGTCCATGTTGAGTTTTGAGTTCCTTCCAGCAGGACAAAATTTGCTGGGTAAAAAGCTACAAAATTTTTTCTCAGGGATTTGATTATTATGAACCTGTGAACACGTGTTGCTTGTTATGAACAAATTCTAATTCATGAAATAGTCTAACTGCTGTATTTCTGGGGACATGTGGGTGTTTGGGGTATATGTAAGAGAGAAAGAAGAGAGATCTAGTAGAAAGATCAGATATCACCCATTGAAATCACTGGGTGTGCCCATTCAGAGAGGTATGTGCAGACAGTTTATGAAATTGTATAGATTTTAAACATCTCAGATTGATTAAATGGAATGGAAATGCATTTTCTCTTTTATATTGGAAGAGGCTTAACATTAAAAAACTAATCTTTTCTGAGATAAAGTTCATTAACAAAATGATTATTCATTTGGCTTTTATAATGCTATTGCTGCTTAATCACCAGAACATTGCTTCCTGTGCTTGGTGGGAAGCAGCAGGAAACATTTGAAAGGCGCGAGTCTTGCTGCTAATGTGACGGTGAGGGAATGGAATTCTCACTGCTCTTCATTTCAAAAGTACAGCACATTCCTGCTCAGAAGTCTAAAACCTCTTGTCCGACAGCATGAGCTTTAAACCCCACATTAAACGCAGAATAAAGTTATATAACCCTGAAGGCTAAATCTTTGCCTCAGGTCTGCTGTTTCTGACTGGATTATGCATAAAGTTTCTCAGGGGGAACATTTCCATTATAAACCAAGATTTGAGAGGGTTTATTCTTGACGGTTGCAGATGCAATTGTATCGAATTTGATAACGCATTTGGCTCTTTAGCTCAGTATACAAAGACATGGACAAGAAAGGAGAAAACTCTAAATCTTTAAACTATATCCACCTTGATGCAAGGTGAACAAACAAAGAACCACGAAATCTAAAAAGTGATATCTTTGCAAAGGAATCAGAATGAAAATATAACTATAGGATGTCATCAGAAAAGAAAACTGTTACAAGGTGCTTTTTTTCATTCACTGTAGATTGTTTTGAATGCAGGAATTGACAAACTCCCCATAGAGAGCTCGGTTATCAACAGGGTGTAAAATGCACCATTATCCTGTAATATGTATTGCACAGGGTAACGGTAGTAGTCAGGCATGCATTGCAAGCTGTAGAAACCAACTTTGGATGTTTTAAGCAGAGAATGAATGTACTGAAAGAATGTTGGGTCATTCACAAATTGAAGAGTGAATCAAGAGCCAACACCAACATTACAAAAACATTTAAATAAGGACAATATTTTCATGAACACTGGACCTCTCAGTTCACACTGCTGTTTCCCTCAGCGCAGCACACCACGATTCACATCTAGAAGCACCCTAGATGTAAGTACACTTCCTTTATGACTATCTCACACACACACACATGCAAATATGGGCTCTCTTCTGCTTCTGTCTCTTCACTTTACGAGCTGGAAAGTGCAAGTAGGTGTATCTGCCTGGTCAGACTATGTGACTCACTTCTGCCCCTGCAGCAGAGAGACTTAAGTGAGCTCCAGTTTTGACAAAACTCCTCAGATGGTAAATGCCCCCAAGATAGTTAAGTAGGACCCTGGTCAGCCAAAACCGACATATCTCCATTTATCCACCATCAAGTAAGTCTGACACAGTTACACATTCCTAACAAGGAGATACTCAGGACATATTTTTACCTGACTGAGGGCCTGTTGTAAATTCAGTCTGATTAGTCAAAGCTTGGTTTACAGCTTCTCAAGCAGCATAACCTGCTGGCCCAGAACCTGGCCGTATGTTCCTGCCAAAAGCTGAACCCCCTTCTCTAGCCAGCCCCAAAGCTCCTTTGGCTTGCTCCAGTTTGGCTTGCTACAGCCCTGCGGATAAGCAGTGGGAATTGTAGAAAAGGAAGAAAAAGAGAACAGATGTAGGTAGCAGGGAAGATTGTTAAAGGACATTTCCTAGGCTTTAGGTGTGTTTTATAATGCCAACTCATTTAAAGAGAGGGACAGTTTTGAAAGAGAATGTGAAGAAATGAGCAGGGGTCTGTGAAGTGTGCCGATCCCCTTTTGATCACCTCCGAGGCACTTCCAAGTCGCAGGCACTGAACCCAAATGACTTTGGAATTCATTACAAAAATAATAAAAAAAAAAAGTAAAAAACCTGACCTCAGGGATGTGCACTTTCATTACATTTCATTTCATTATTTTGCAAAATCTGGTGAATATTTCTGACTGTCTCAGAGACCAGCTCTGAAAGACTCCCACAGAGACAGGAACAAATAGACTGAATATCAGAAAGGGGTCACGAACACAATGTGAGAAACTGCGTTTTGACATTTGTCAAATGGTAACAAAAACAATCCACATTAATGTCATATCTGTGGATAGTGAAAGATAACAGCAGGAGCAAATGGGGCATGGATAATACAAGGCATGAACTAATGTAAAATTAATTTCTATTTGATTAGTGGAGACGTTATGTAATTTCTTCAACATCTATTTGCTCTTATGTTTTGCATCTGCTTGCATTATAATTGGGTTGAATGTCTTAAGTAAACCCTAGCTAAGTAATGATTTGCAATTCACCATTTTTCAGTGCCTAATGATTAAAAACTTGCTCGCAAGCAGCAGAAATCATATGCAGGTACGTATATGACAGAATATATACTAGCTGAATGCATGACTAAGAAAATCTTTTAAGCAGGGATGTGTCCGAAATAAAAAGCCAGCAGTGTTGGAAAAGCATATGTAATGGAAGGTAATGAGGAAATCAAAAGGAAATGTGATGAGAATGTTGGCTGGGAAACAAGATTTTATTCAGTCAGGGACACAGCCCCCAAGCTGGTCCGAGGCAAGCATTGTATGCAGAAACTGCAGCCAGCCCTGGGGCTGGACTGCTAAGTGAGAAACCTCAGCACCGCAGTGCGTGTACAGTGAATGCTCAATTACTATGGAAGATGAAGAAGTTCCATATTGATTTTTCAGTCCTATCCAGACCCCCAGATAATAAGCAATGGAGCAGTGCCATTGTCTGAGTTTAAAGGACAAATAAAACTGATTGCTGCCAAATTTGAATGTTACGTCTGTTTTCCCCTTTACATAGAATCTCCCTTGGGAAATGTTACCCAGAGTAAATTTTCTATCCATAGTTTCAGGTTGAGTAAACTTGAAACTCACTCAGACGTACACCATGAAATAAGGAACACAGTCTGACATTCCATTCCTGACTCTCTCATAAAATACTTATATGACCCCAAGGCAGGTCACTTAATCTTTCCGGGTCTCAATTTCATCATTTGCCTAATGAATGGCCCATGAGAAAGGATGTCATCTAAGCTCCTTGTCAGCCATATGAATTGGGAGCATCAAAGCTCTTAAGTTTCATAGTACACTTTCCTCATTTAGGAGTGTAATACTTTAGACTTGAGCTATCATAACAGTTTTCGATTAGACCAAAGGAAGGACTTTATTTTTTAAGAAACCTCTAGAAGTATTTAACTTAAGGTATGATTTTTAAGGTGAGTCACATAATCACAATTCTTAAATGCTACATAAATATGATAGAGAGCTTTCTATACTAAACTAGATGAGCCCCCAAGACTTCAACCGTATCTGAATATATCTGCATTGCTTTTATATAAAAGAAGAGAGATGTTTGTTTGTGCTGATTTTTGCCTTTAAAGTTATTTAGAGGCTATTATCATTCAATTGCTTTTATGAACTAAATGAGTGAAAAGTTTTGCTTCCAAATTATATATATAGGGATTTATTCAATGATAACTATTGACATTGTGGAAAATTTGATAGTAGCTACGGACACGTGCATGTATTCAATGAACTGAATACGCAAAGGTTTATCAAAGCCAATGAATTCTGTGGATATCTAAAGTCATTAGCATCATCCTCAACCCTTTTGTGTCACCATGGTGAGGAAGGAGAAATGCAAAATGGTAACTCATGTGCTTTTGGTAGCAACAGAACAATTGAAATTCATTCATTCCCAGCTAACACATTGTAGGAAAGTATACTCTTTAAGATTTATTAGGAAAACCTAGCTTTCAGTCTTTGTGCAAACCAGAACATGATAAACTATATGCACTGTGGGAGACTTAGAAAGTAGTACAAAAATCTCAGGTGCATTTTATGCCATGATTACATTGATATTTGATTAATTCTTGCAGCATTCCACCTGAGAAATCAGAATCTCTAGTGACAGGTTACAAACATTATGTTTGCCAAACCCTAAGATAGGAAGGACATTGGGCTGGCATCAAAGAAATAGACATGAGGGAAAATCTTAGAAAATAAAAATTGAATATAAAGCAAGTTTTCCTTGAGATATTTTCCTACTAATCCTGTTATAGGCAATCTACCTCCTTGGATTCCTGAAACATGAGAAGTCACACAGCTTATTTTTGTGTTTATTTCCTCCACATTATCAAATAATTTGAAGTGGCAGAGTAAGTCAGCAATAAGATTCTTCAGCATTTATTGAATACAGAAAGTTTTGTAACTTTTGCCTTTTAACAGTATAACATAGACATTTTCGGTCTTTATTGGAGAAGTTGTAAGCTTGCAGAAAAAAATCATTCAGAGAATACAATTTCCGTGCAACTTCCCCAGGCAGTTTTCCCAATTATTAATACTTTCCCTTATTTCTTTGTTACAACTTTGAAACAATACTATTATAAATATATTATTAACTACAGCCTATGCTTTCCATTAAGGTTAAATGTTTATGTTGTACAGGTACTATGGTTTGTGTCTTTTTTTTTCTCACTTTATTGTGTTTTTTTTGGTAAAAGATTCTGCTAATATTTTTTTACATTTTTTATTGTGAAATATAACATATATACCAAAAAGCAATACATTTCCTAGTACATTTTAACAAGTAGTTATAGAATAGATTTTAAAGTTTGGTATGGGTTACAGTTTCACAACTTTTCGTTTTTTCTTCTAGCTGCTCCAAGACAAGGGGGACCAAAAGTAATGTCAATATATTGATTCAGCAGTCATACTCATTTGTTAATTCCTATCTTCTTTGTTATACTCTTTTTTTCTTCTTTTTTGTGAAAAATAACATACATCAAAAAAACAATAAATTTCAAAGTGTATAGCAACAATGAGTTGCAGAACAAATTTCAGAGTTCAGTATGGGTTACAGTTCTACAATTTTAGGTTTTTACTTGTAGCAGATCTAAGGTACTAGAGACTAAAAGAAATATCAGTATAATGATTCAGCACTTGTACTCATTTGTGAAACCCTGCCTTCTCAGTATAACTCTACCATCACCTTTGATCTTTCTCCCATTATTTAGGGTATTTGGGCTATGAACATTATAACTTTTTCATGTTGGAAGGGGCTGTTGATAATATGGGATTGGGGATAGAACTAGCTGATGTTCTGGAAAGGCTGGCCCCTCTGCATTTCAGGACTTATCTGGTCCAGGGACCCATATGGAGTTTGTAGGTTTCTGGAAAGTTATCCTAGTGTATGGAACCTTTGTAGAATCTTATATAATGTCCTAGGTCTTCTTTAGGATTGGCAGGAATGGTTTTGGTTGGGGTTTGAAAGTTAAAGCTTGCATAGAGTGACCTCCAGAGTAGCCTTGTGACTCTCTTTAAACCCTCCCTGCTACTGATACCTTATTTGTTACACTTCTTTTCCTTCTTTTGTTCACAGTGGCATTGTTGATACTACGGGGCTTCTTCTAAGAGTTTTATATTGTTAAGTCTCATATGTAGGTCTTTGGTCAATTTTGATTGTTTTGTTTTTTGTTTTTTGTTTTATATGGCACGAAGTAGGTACCCAACTTTGTTTTTTTTCCATATGGATATCCAGTTTTCTCAGTATAATTTGTTAAAGAGACAATTCTTTGCACATTGAGTTATCTTGGCACCATTGACAAAGTCAATTATCCTTAGATATCAAGATTTATTTCTGAATATTCAATTCAATTCCATTGGTCTATATTTCTGTCTTTGTACAAGTACCATGTTCTTTTGATTATTGTAGGTTTGTAACAATTTTTAAAACTGGGAAGTGTGAAGAAGTGTGAATTCTCCACCTTTGTTCTTTTTCTCAGTATGGTTTTGGCTATTCAGGGCCCTTTACTCATTCATATAAATGTGATGATTGGCTTCTCCATTTCTACAAAAAGACTATTGGAATTTGACTGGGATTGTGTTTTATCTGTACATTGATTGGGGTAGAACTGACATTTTAATAATAGATAATCTTTCAGTCCATGAACACAGTTACCCTTTCATTTATTTACGTCTTCTTTTATCTTTAGGAATATTATGTGTTTTCTGTGTATAAGTCCTAATTTATATCTGGTAAAATTTATTACTAGTTATTTGATTATTTATTTGCTATTGTATGGATATTTTTCTTGATTTCTTCTTCAGATTGCTCATTACTAGTGTTTAGTTACACTACTGATTTTTGCATGGCACTCTTGTACACCACTACTTTGCTGAAATTGTTTATTTCCTATACTAGCTTTCTCATGGATTTTTCAGGATTTTCTGTACATAATGATCACGTCATCAGCAAACAGGAAAAGTTTTCATTCCTCCTTTCCAATTTGGATGTTTTTTATTTATTTTATTTTTCTTGCCTAATTACTTTGGCTAGAACTTCGAGTACAATGTTGAATAACAGTAGCATCACTGGGTATTCTTGTCTTGTTCCTGATCTTAGAGAAATAGCTTTCAGTCTTTCACTATTGAGTATGTTGATAGCTGTGGGTTTTATATATATGCCCTTTATCATGTTGGGGAAGTTCCTTATATTTGAAGTTTTCTACATATTTTATTGAGATGAGGTGCTCTATTTTGTCAAATGCCTTTTCTACATTGATGCAATGACTATGTGTGCAATTTTTTTTCTTAGTTCTTTTAATGGGTTGCAACAAACAAATAGATATTCTTATGTTGAGCCATCCTTGTATACATTAGACAAATGCCACTTGATCATGGGGTAAAATTCCTTTAATGTTTTGTTGGATTTAGTTTGCCATTATTTTGTTGAGGAATTTTGCTTCTATATTCATAAGAGATATTAGTCTGTGGTTTTCTTCTCTTGTGGTACCTTTATCTGTCTTTGATACTAGGGGGATGTTGGTCTCATAGAATGAGTTATGGAGAGTTTTCTCCTCTTCAATATTTTGGAAATGTTTAGCCAGAATTGCTGTTAGTTCTTCTTGGAATGTTTAGTAACTTTCCTTAGTGAAGCCATCTAGTCCTGGGCTTTTCTTTCTCAGGGAGCTTTTGATTACTGAGTCAATCTATTTACTTGTTATTGTTCTATTGATATCTTCTGTTTCTTCTTGATTCAGTTGTATATAGTTTTTATATTTCTAGTAATTCATCCATTTAATCTAGGTTATCTCATTTATTGGAGTATGGTTGTTCATAGTATCCACTTATAACTCTGTGTATTTCTGAGGAGTGAGTAGTAATGTGCCTCCTTTCTTTTATGATTTTGTGCCCTTTCTCTTTGTCAGTACAACTAAAGGGTTGTCAAATTTACTGATCTTAAATAAGGAACACATTTTTTATTTTTTTTGATTTTCTTTATGTTCTTTATTCTCTATTTCATTTATCTCTGCTCTAATCTTTCTTAGTTCCTTTCTTCTGTTCACTTTGGGTTTAACTTATTCTTCTTTTTCTAGATCCTTTAGTTGTGAGATTAGGTGTCTGATTTGAGATCTTTCTCCTTTTTTAACGGAAGCATTTATATCTTTGATTCTCTTTTACAGCACTACATTCACTGCATCCCATAAGTTTTAGTATGTTGTGTTACATTTTCATTCACCTCACAATATTTTTTTAATTTCCCTTGTGATGTCTTAATTGATGCCTTGATTGTTTGAGTGCATTATTAATTTCCACATAATTGTGAAATTTCTAGCTCTCTCTCTGTTTTTGATTTCTCGCTTTATTCTATTGTGTCAGAGTAGATACATTGTATGATTTTAATATTTTGAATTTATTGAGGCATGTTTTGTGATGGTCTAACCTTGATAGTGATGCATGTGCCCTAGAGAAGATTATGCATTCCACTGCTATTCAGTGCAGTGTCCTATATATTTCTCTTAGGTTTCGTAGGTTTGTAGAATCATCAAAAAATATTCTATTTCTTTATCGATCTTTATCTTCTGTCTAGATGTTTTGTCCTTTATAGAAAGTTCAGTATTGAAGTCTCCTACTACTAATGCAGAACTGTCTAATTCTCCCTTCAAATTTGTTAATATTTGCTTCATATATTTTGAGGCTCTGCCATTAGGTGCATACATATTTATAATTATTATGTCTTCTTGTTGAAATGTTCCCTTTATCAGTATATAATGAACTAATTTGTCTCTCATAACAGTTTACAGATGGTTCAGCACGATATGCCTCCATAAGCCCCCACTCTGACTGGTGTTTCAGAGTGACGTGTTGGGTCCCCTGGAATTAATTTCATTTCTGAACCAGTGTCTAATAATCCCCAAAATATCTGATCATTTCCTTTTCCCCAATGCACAGTTACCCTGGTAAAAGGCCATCGGTTTCCTTGGGGAAGACTTGGAGGAAGATTAACAGTATAAATTTGTGGCAGCATAACAGGTTTCTCCCCCAAAGGGACCTGGCCTCCCCTTCATTCAAGGGGCTCTGGGTCTGTAAACTGTCTCAAGTCTGGAAATTGATTAAGGGGCCGTGACTCTGTGTTTTTGTAATTCAGGTTAGACTTCTGTTCACTTGACCTAGAACTCTTTTGTTTACACAGCTCCAACAAGAATTTGGTAGACTGCCCTTCTATTGTTTTTCTAGGTACCCCATGATTTACTAGCCAATGCCACCAATGTCTGTGTGTCATATAATTTTGACACCTGCTTTGAGTTTGCGGTCTATTACACTAGTTACATCTACCCTGTCTTTGGCGATTAAGTGCTGCCACCTGACTTCTGCTAACTTGGGATCCTGTCATCCCCATTGTGTTTAAGGATTCCAGCTCAGTGACAGCAGTTCCTACAGTAATATCTGACCTACAGAGAAGTGCAACCACAGAGCTCTTTAAGAATGATGGTGCTAGCCTCAAATTTATTTCTCACTGTTCTGGTAAAAGGTGCATCCTCTGGACATTCCTGGGGTGTAAGAGCAGGCTTTGCATGATAAATCCACCCTAACATTCCAATCTCTCTAAGCCTTTGGATCCCCTCATCTACATTAAACCAGGGCAGTTCTGGCATTTCAACCTCAGGTAATGTTGGTCACCTTTTGATCCATGTTTCAACCAACCATCCAAACAAACTGTTAACACCCTTTCTAACTACTCAAGCTGTAACACTGAATGCAGAATCTCTGCTTAGTGGGCCCAAATCAATAAGTTCAGCCTGATCCAGCCTTATATTCCTCCCACCAGTATCCCACACTCTTAAAATCTATTGCCACACATATTCCCCTGGTTTCTGTCTATATAAATTGGAAAACTCACATAGTTTTTTTGGAGTATAACGTACCTCCTCATGTGTGATACTTTTTACTTCACCTTTAGGGGCCTGTTGGTACTTTAGTCTAGTTATAGGTCTGGAAGAAATGAGGGGTGGTGAGGGTGGGTCATGAAAAGAATTAGAAATATCTTCCAAGCCATTTGCTTCAGGGCCTTCATTTGCAGTTTCATCTGGTGAAACAGGATTAATCACTCTAGGGCTAATCCCTTCAGGAGGAGATTGGGTGGCCAATTCCTCAAGGCAGGATGGAGGTGGGGCAGTTATGTTCTCAGGGCAAACTATTACAGGGTTATCTAGAGAAGACTCAGCATGATTTAGGGCTTCAATCTCACCCTCGACATCATTATCAATCTATATGTCACCATCCCATTTTTCAGGGTCCCACTCCTTTCCAATCAGTGCCCTCACTTTAACGGCAGACACCATTCAATACTGAGATTTCAGTTTACGTTGTAAAGTTGCTACTCTAACAATAAGATTCTGAGTCTGATTTTCAGAGATCTCAAGTCTACGGCCTACAGTATGATCTCAGGATACTCATAGAAACATCTACATCTTTCAGATGGCGCTTAAGCTTCTCGTTTGAAGTCTTAAGGCCATCCCTTTTACCCCTTAATGTAGCCAGTGTATCTAACAACAACCAACCAACATCTCTATAACTCTTATTTCTACAAAACTCTGTAAAGGTGTCAAAAACATTATCCCCCAGAGTTTGGCTTCATACAAGCGAAGCATTAGGAGGATCAAATGATATTTTGACTATCTCCTTTGCCAACTCACTCCATGGATTGGGAGTGTCATTCTGATTACGGGAATCAGAGTCCTTAGTGTTTCTGAGTCCAGTCAGAGTAGAAAGCCATTCATAAAAACCCATTTTTAAGATTCTGTTTCTTAAGAACCACTCCTGGTACCAAGATGTATTAGTTAGGGTTCTCTAGAGAAACAGACTCAACAGGGAACACTTGCAAATATAAAATTTATAAAAGTGTCTCATGTGACCACAGGAACGCAGAGTCCAAAATCCACTGGGCAGACTGAAACTGATGACTCCGATGGATGGTCTGGATGAACTCCACAGGAGAGGCTCACCAGCCAAAGCAGGAATGGAATCTGTCTCCTCTGAGTCCTCCTTAAAAGGCTTTCAGTGATTAGATTAAGCATCACTCATTGCAGAAGACACTCCCCTTTGGCTGATTATAAATGGAATCAGCTGTGGTTGCAGCTGACGTGATCATGATCTAATCCTATGAAATGTCCTCATTGCAACAGACAGGCCAGCACATGCTCAATCAGATAAACAGGTACCACAACTTGGCCAGGTTGACACATGTCCCTAACCATGACAGACAGATAGATTATTACATATCTGGGCATTGTTCTCTTTGAGTTTATCCTGTTTTAGCTGTGTTTTCATTCATTGTTTCCCTTATATCCTTTCACTTTTTCTCTATTTTCCTTTAATTCCTTGTGCAAATTGTGGATCACTTGTTTTAAATCTTTGTCCAGTTTATAAAGTTTGGGTTTCTTCAGATGTGGTTTCTAGATTTTTATTTTGTTCTTTGGATGGTCCATCATTTCCTATTTCTTTATTTGACTTGTAGTCTTTGTCTTTTAATGATATAAAGTGTTCATTCATGATTTAGTCCCTTTTTCCATTAGTTTGCATCCAACTAATAGCATGACAGAGATTTAATTGAGCACCAAGCACTAACAAAAAAACAACCAAACAAATCATCACAAAAAAACACTGCTCATAGTCTTAGCAAATAGCGTCTGCATTAGCTGATGATTTCCTTCATAATTATACCTCCTATCCAAGAAGATCAGACCAGGTGAACACAAAGAACATGGTCCTATCTATCTCCTTGACGTCTATGCTCTGTACTTTGTGCTGTCTCATGTCTTTAGGCATTCCTCCATTTACAGGAATTAGAATGCCCCCACTACTCAGTATGGAATAAGCTTTCTACTCCTCCCAGGTGCTCTATTGTATACAGATAATCTTTTGACCAAGGTTTTTTTTAATTATTATTCCTTACACTGCTTCCCCAAGCTACTTTCATCTGCAGGAATAGTTCTGGGAGTATAAAATGGAGACAAGGGCAGGCCACAGTGGCTCACTGGCAGAGTCCTACCATGCTGGAGACCTGGATTCAATTCCTGGTGCCTGCCCATGTTAAAAAGAAAAGAAAGAATAGAATTAAAATGGAGACAAGTTTCCAGGTTCAGACTTTCATGTTACCTCTTTAAAGATTGGCATGGATAGATGGCAGCTACATACAGGCACCATAGAATGCAAATAGAGATTAGTCTTCTCTCTTCTGAACAGGGCCATGAACGCACAATGGGAGCGCAGGCTGACTCCACACCCTGCAAAGGAGAGGGCTGGAGAAGGGCCAGCAAGATTATCATTATTTTCCCCTACCATTTTTAAATCTAAATTTCTTGATTCAGCACTTGCCCAGTTAGTATAACCCTTTGCCTTTCTTCTGGAATTCAGAAGATGGCTGTGCCAGTTTGAAACTATTGTGCACCCCAGAAAAGCCATGTTTTAATCCTGATTCAGTATTGTTGGATGGAATCTTTTTCTGATTAAGTTGTTTCTGTGGAAATGTGACTCAACCAATTTGGGGTGGACTTTTTTGATGAGGTAGTTTCCATGGAGATGTGTCTCCACCCATTCAAAGTGGGTCACCTACTGGAGTCCTTTATGAAGAACCATTTTGGAAAAATCTTCAGAGGTGACATAGACAGAGATGTCTGGAGATGCAGAAGGAAAATGCCCCTGGGGAAGCTGTCTGAATTGAGAAGCCAAAGGACCAACAAATACTGGCCAAATGCCTTCCTGGATTGGTCTTTCCTGAGACAAGGTATCTCTTTCTGGATGCCTTAGGTTTGGACTTTTTAATGGCCTTAGATCTCTAAGCTTGTAACTTAATAAATTCCCCTTATAAAAGCCAACCCATTTCTGGTATATTGTATTTCCAGCAGTATCAACAAACCAAAACAGGGATTTTAGTACCAGAAGTGGGATATTGTGGTTTGCAGATACCAAACATGTTGGAATGGATTTGTAAATGAATAAGGGGAAGATTCCGGAAGAATTGTGAGGAGCTTGAGGGAGAAGGCCTAGAATGCTTTGAAAAGAGTAGAGGTGTGAACTCTAAAGATGCTTCTGATAAGGCTTTATACAGAAGGAATACATCTGTTATTGCAAACTGGGAGAAAGGCATCCCTTGTTTTAAAGTGGTAGAGAATTTGGCAAATTGACTACTGGTGTTAGATGGCAGGCAGAATTTAAAAGTGGCAAGCCAGGGTTCTTAACTGAAGAGATTTCCAAACTAAATGTGGAAAATGCAGCTGGCTTTTCCTTGCAGCTCACAGTAAACGTGACAGGAAAGAGATAAGCTTAGAAGTGAACTCTTATGTACAAAGAAACCAGAAATTGATGGTCTGGAAATTTATGGGCTTCCAGAAAGGGCGACTCCAGAGAATAGTGCCCGTGTGAGGATTTAACCAAACATGGGACTTATCAGACATTACCGGACAAGCCAAGATTAGAGATAGAGTTATCCAGAAATGATTTGTAGAAATTCCGATTATCTGTATACTGAATAGAAAAACACAAAATGTTATGGAATTTCTATAAACAGAACCACTGCCAGTCTGGACTAAAAGGGGCAAATTGAAGAAAAAATAACTTCAAAGGCAGAATCGTGGCAGCTAAGGTCTGAAGCTAAGAAACTTCATGCCAGGAAAGAAGACCTAGCCATGCACTTAAAGAGGGTGAGTTTGCCCCAAATGCAGAGGGCAGGCTTTCTGCCTCAATATTCAAGAAGAGTTTTAGTGTCCCAGGCCTCAGAGAGGATGGAGTACATTCTTTGGGGATTAGAGGGCACCTTGCTGCCATCTCATTTTGCGGAGGGGGATGAGCATGTGTCCTGGAGATGTCAGAGAGCCCATGTGCTGCCCCGATGCATGGAGAGAGTGGAGCCAAAGAAAAGGTGGTCTCTCCAAAGTTCCCCAAGGTTGCAATCCTCACCCCAGCATTTGGAGAGAACAGGTTGCTGCATAAGCCCTTGGAAAGGTGGGACTGTTGTTCTATCAAGTCCCAAGAATAAATGACTCTCAGACTTTGAAATCTACAGGGGATTGCCTTGCTGCTTTGAGGAATGATTTGGGAGCTTTGACCTTTGTTTTCCTTCCAGTAACACTCTATGGAAATGGGAATATGTTACCTTCCCTTGTATATTGGCAGCAGATAACTTGTTCTGAGTCTCACAGGTCAACAGCCAGAGGAAAATGCCTTATCGTAGACCATAATGTCTGATAAGATTTTGTACTGTTCCTGACTTCATATTTCATTTGTATTGTTACTGAAATGGTTTAAGGCTTTGATATTGTAATGGAACATATTGTATATATGGAAAGAACACGTGTTTTGGGGTTCTAGTTGGTAGAATGCACTTGTTTAAACTATTGTGTACCCCAGGAAAGCCATGTTCTTTAATCCTGATTCAATTATTGTTGGGTGGGATCTTTTTGTTTAAATTGTTTCCATGAAGATGTATTTCCACCCATTCAAGGTGGGTTGCTTACTGGAGTCCTTTAAAAGAGAAACATTTTAGAAAAAGCTTCAGATCTGGCATAGACAGATGCCTCAAAATGCAGAAAGAAAATGCTCCAGGGGAAACTGTTTGAATTGAGAAGCCAAAAGACTAGCAGATGCCAGCACATGCCTTCCCAGATCAACCTTTCTTGAATCAAAGAATGTTTCTCTAGATGCCTTAGTTTGGAAATGTTATTAGCCTTAGGACTGTAAACTTGAAGCTTAATAAATTGCCTTTATAACGCCAACCCATTTCTGGTATATTGCATTTCTGGCAGCATCAACAAACAAAAGGCAATGGTTTTGCCAGTTTTTGCTAGTTGTTAAAAGATACTCTCAAGGAAAGTCACCCTAGAGTATCTTATGCCACCATCTTAGTCACCTAGAACTATGGGTTAATACAAAGTACAAAGTCTTTATCATGGCCTACAAAGGCCCTGAGTACCCTGGCCTTCAGGACCTCTCCAACCTCATCTTATACCTCTGCCCACCTTTCTCACAATACACAGCCCACGGTTCTTGCTAATTCTTGGGCATGCCGAGTATAACTGCCTCTCAGCACCTCAGAACATAATCTCTTCTTAGCCTGAACTGCCCTTTCCCCAGACACCTTCATGGCTTATATCTTCACTGTCTTCAGGTATCTTCTCATAATTATGTGATGAAAGAGACCTTTCCTGACAACCTTACATAAGCAACAAAACTTATGACTTGCCTAGTTCTGCTTTCTCTCTAAGGTCCCTATCATGGTCAGATATACAATGCGTTTTCTTGTGGAACTGTTTTCCTATCTATCATTCTAGAATATAAGTTATATAAAGTAGTCAGCTTTTTGTTCACTATCCTCAATGACTCAAGTAGTGACTGGAATCCAGATATTACTTTGTAAATTATTTTTGAAGAAATAAATATATGAAAGTTTGAATATACCAGTATTATTTGCATGGATGAAATGCATTCACATATTCAAAGCAGTGCTCTGAGTAGAGAAATCTGAGTTCTTTTATTTTCTTTTCAATAGCTTTCTATTTGCATAATGAACCCACTTTCTTTCTACAAATAAAAAATTAAAAGGTGTTTCCATTAAAAAATAGAAATCACTACCCTGCTGTGAAGGGATTGTCACACATGTACTATTTCTAACAATTTTCAAAGAAAATAATCCCAACTTCACAACAAAAGTAGCCTCTTCCAGCATTCAACATATTTTGTTTTAAGGAAGTCAAACTTAGTGCAGGTGAATTTTCTCTGTTTTATTTTCCATACTGTCTGTCCTTTGGTCATTGATAATAGAAATAATCCCACCACAAGGAAAGGCTGCAACCACTAATTCATTCCAAGAAGTGCCGATGGAGTATGAATCACCCATAGTCCATAGTATGGAAAGTTTGTGTTGAATGGGGGGCGGTGGTTGGGACAAACCTTTAATTCAAGTGAAAAGTATAATGCATATGCTGGGCAAAGAAAACTTTTTAAAATTCTGTGAATTAAAAAGCAAGAGGTTGTTGAATTTTCTCACAAGTCTAAGGATTTGTTCATATTTTAATAGGTAAAATTTTTCATAGAAGTTATTTAACAGTACAGATGTGTGTTTGTTTATACATTTTCAAAAAAGATAACTGCTATATCTTTTCCTCTACCTTCAAAGAAGATAATGGTTATTCATGATCCTATTGTTTGAAGCAGAGGAACAATATTAATTAATTATATGATTACTATGATTTCATCACTTACTTTTCTAAAGCAGTGACAGCTTAGATTTTGAATTATATATATATATATATATTTAAATTGAAACAAATTATTGCTCAAAAATATCCCTCTATGTATATAATTTCTAAGAAGAAAACACAAAACAAATCATGCTTTCACTGACTAATAGAGGGATTACAGTATTCAGTTCTCAATCAAATGGCACAAAATTATTGCAAACTCAGATATTAAAGTGTATGTGTAGTTAATAAATGCTAGAAAGAAGATATGGGGAATTATATGTTTATATGTAAATTGCCAACATAGCTAAATTCTAAAATAAATGATTTCATATTGTGCTGTGCTGAACTACTGAGTAAATAACTGTATCGCTACAGCAGAAATTCAAATGCAAGTTATCCGTGATGCTTTTTGATTTTGTACTAAAAAGCGAGAACTGCATGGGTTCATCTTTTAAATTAACAATATTTTTCTCATCAAAATTCCAGATATAATAGCCAAAAGTATTCAACTATCTTGTAATTTATTTACATATGAAGAATTTATTCTAAAAATTTATTCCTACCAAGTAGGGATTTATGATTCATTTTATTCTTAACATTTCTCTTTTTTGCTGGCAGGCTTTACAATTCAGAACTGATTGGATTACAAAAAAAGATTTCCTGCTAAATGTTTAGAATTCAGATTTGTTGATGATTTTCAAAAATAATATCTGTGCATGATTTTCACTGAGCAGTACCACTTATAATATAGTTTTCTTTCCAAATAATTATATCTCCAACACTAAGCCTTGTACCATGAATGTAGTTTTTCATGTGTGACCACAGAATACAAAATATACATATGAACAATGAATCGTTCCTTCAATTATTCATTGACTTGAAGTCAAAAGAGTTGGGTTTCAGTCTTCATTCTATGAACTAGCTGTGTTATCCTCAGCAACTCATTCTATTTCTATTAAGCTGGATTCCTGTCATGTGAAAGGTGAGATCCAGTGACATCTATCTGCGAAGTTGCTATGAAGATTAAATCAAATAGTATATGTAAGCCATCTAGCAGAGTGCTTGAACAGCACAGTCCTTTGGCAAAATTTTAATTCTTTTGTCTTCCAAGTCTTCTCCCAGAATCATACTTGCTAGCAGCATGGATCTTAGCCCACTATTCAAAATTATTTGAGTTTCAATTGGTTTAACATTAAAATGAGGAAAAATTTATTTGCCTTTCTTAAGATTCCTTTAGAATTCCAACTCTATAATTCTAAAAACTACTTATTATTAGAATAAATTCTAGTGTTCTTGAAGTTTATTTTTAGAGATCAACAATTTTCTTAAGTTCACATTTACTAGGACCTTCTAGTTTATGCTTTATAAATAATTCCACAATATTACAAGAATTTCGTGACCATGCAATTAATATTGATATTTTCAGAGAATTTTATTTAGTAAGTTCCTTCCACATTATTAGTGCACTTGCATTACTCCAATCAGGTGCCATGAAAACTTGTATACTGCATAGGTACATCAACACAAATCTGTTTTCACTACTGAAAAGATACTTCCATAAATATGGGCATAAGCATGTGCTCATATAGATGTATGAGCATGCATGTGTACAAGTGTGTATTTGTCCATGTCCATGTATTTATTATTTCCTCATTTGTTCAGATATATTTATTGTGTTGGTATGTTAAGATCCAGACTGAATTTAAATTCTGGCTCAAGCTGTGTGACCTTAGGCAAATTGCTTAATCTCTCTGCTCCACTTTTCTCATCTGCAAAGTGGGACTCACAGGATTGTTGTGAGGAGTAAATGTTTTAATACATGTGGAGCCCTGAAAACAGTGTGTGCCTGGATTATGGGTTCAGTTAAGTGCTAACTACTATTATCCACCACCTCACTTATGCCAGGGACTCTTCTCCACATAGTGAACAAATCCTGTGGAGCTTACAATCTTGTCATCAGGGTGAAGGGAAACAGAAACTAAACAAGAAAATAAAGGATAGCTTTAGATGGTAATATGTGCTATGATGGAGAAATAAAATAGAATCATACATTAGTGATGAAGAGCTGTGCTAGCTAAGTTAGCCAGAGAATGCTTCTCTGAGGTGAAAATTAAGCAGACTTTTCTAAATGACAAGGAGCCAGTTATGCAACACTCTGGTAAAGGAGCAACCCAGGAAAACAGAAAATCATATTCAAGGGTCCTAAAGCAAGAACAAATTTCAAGAGTTAAAGAATCAGAAAGGAGGCTGAATCCGAGTAATCAGTGGATAAACTATTAAGGAGAAAGCTAGATCATGCTGAGATTTATAAGCCAGGATTAGACATTCCAATTATATTGCAAATGGAATTAGCTATGTATTTGCTTCTGAATATTTGTAGATAATTTTCCTTGTAAGGGGAACATTTGAATTAGGTAGGATCCAATATAGAACTGTTGCACATCTACATGACAATGAGGTTTCTGTGTAGCATTATTGTATTTTGCCTCTAGGTTGTGTCATGTCATGGAGTGAGCCATCTGGAGAAATAGACAATGGTTCTTTATATGTAAAAATGAATTTCTTGCAGAAAATTCTCCCAACATCTTAAGATGCAGTAGCTAAATGTGATTTAAGCTCTTTTTGTAGACCTTTAGTTGACAGTAGTCCTTTAGCTCCTCAGGGGTGCCAGCCATTTGCCAAAATGACAATAGTAAACTTATTGCTATTATTGGTATTAATAGGTATAATAATATCTACCTGATGACTTCATACTGAATTACACCAGGGCTAGTTAAAAGTTACAAGCTAATTTGATCATAAGGCCTTTTCAAATATTTTAGGAAATGCTAAATTATTACAAATGGCAGGATGAATGTTGCACATTCCCTATGAACAACAGGTGCCAAACAGATTCAAAGAAAGCAACATGAACTTTGAAAGTGGTATTGGGGGCACTGAAGTTTATTTTCAAAATTCACTATCTCCACTTTCAAAAGTGAAATGTGAATCATTTCCCAGGGGATAAGTTAGTAGAGGATATAGCAACTGAAATGAACAAGGCCTACTTTGGTTTCTCTGGTAGATCTTATCATTTTCAGTAGTTCTTTTCACATGTGAAACAACGTAGACAAGAAAAGTCACTGCCAAATGCTTTCAAATAGGCCCATTACTACCAGCTTGGAGGCCACCTCCTAAAGGTAAAGCACAATAGTGCCTGGTTGAAAGATGGTTACAACAAGAGCAGCAAAAATACTCTGCCTGTTACATATAAGATTGGAACACAAACTGCCAGAGATTGGAGCGCTGGCAATATAGAGACTTGATTTTAGCACAACAATTCCTAATGATGGAAACACTAATGCTCTCTGCATATTGTAATTAGTAACACCTATATAATCCATTCAGTTCTCATGAAAATCCAAAGAGGCAGTGTCTATTTAAAAAAAAGTTTTCAATTACTAAATTGTCAAATTTTTAAAACATGAATTCTTTTATGTGGACTATAGCATTTGACAGTATAATTTCAGGAGTCATGTAGCTCTTGGTTCCAGTGTCAGCTCTGCATGTATTATGTCTGTCACATTGGACAGGACATATAACTTCTCTTGGTCTCAGTTTTATAGCCTTTAAATGAGATAATGCTACAAGAATCCGAGTTTTTGTAAGAATTCAGTGGACTATATAGCACCTAGCACATATATACCAGGACAGTAGTATGCAATGGGGAAAAAAGTTGCAATTTTTTTATATCGATATTATAATTGTAATATCACATGTTAAAGGAGAGAGGCACACATCCTAATGGCTGGCTTCAGGTTGCCCCCCAAAACTTAATAATATGCATCAACATTAAAGCAGGAAAGCTCAAAATTGAGTTTGCATAAAAATAATGCCAAAAAAAATCCAGAAATGTCATTTGTTGGAATTTAAGAATCTTTACTTTTCATACACATAGGTGATTCTAATGTTTAAGAAATACTGAACTCCACTTCCAGCATCCTTTCTAAGTGCTTCAAAGCAGACTCCCCACCATCAGAATGTGCTTAGAGGAAAAGCTTGCAATGTAGGATTTCCTATGATTGGCATCCTCGTTATTAAATCTAGAACCTTCATCTAGAGCTTGTTTCTGAAATCCGTACACATTTTTAGCTTGTGGCTGCCATGACTGAAGTACAAAGCCAACTAACTTGAAAGCTTTCTGAAATTCTCTGAAGACATGGCCTCTGGTTCATTAGAAGGTAAAAAATGATAGCTCTTTGACAAAAGGGACTTGGAGAGAGGCCCAGAGGGAAATACATTTGCATGGAGTTCTGTTTAAAGAAAAAGAAACAAAAAAAAATAATGAATTTCCATAGCTTGTGTCCTTCCACTAGGAAGTGGGTTATATTTTATTAGTAACAAGAATGCCTGCGAAGGGGAAAGAACTGTGTGTAGAAATTTACTTGGCATGAGTACAATAAGGTTTTACCATATAATAAGGCCCTCAGGGTATCATTTTTACTTGACTACTGAGGGCGAACACCTCTGGAGTGATTTCAGGGGCTTAGAATCTATAGGTGTTATCTAGTGCTCAGGTAAGAGTTTTTCTTTCAGTTTTTTCACTGCAGCTAACATTAGTTTGCCATTTAATAATCTTTCTTTTGTGGTATATGTACATTTGTATCCCCCTCAGTGACTTTTATGCATGAATGAACCTCATCTGAGTATCCTCACTAAGCAAGAGTCAGCATGTATTGCACACTGAGATTTAAGGTAGGCACCGAGGCTTGACCATTGAGTCCTGCTGTTGACTGCAGCCAACCAGCCACTACTGTTTGACGTTGCCATGTCCTGTGCTCTACCTTCAGAAATTGAGTAATTTGGGTAGCAGGATAGCACAGAAATGGCTTTAGTGTCAGACGGAACTCAGTTAGCCTCCTGAATCTGCCTTGCTAGCTATAGTATGGAAAGCATGAAAATGAATTTCTCTAAGTCTCTGGTTGTTCATCTATAAAAGGTAAGCAACAGTACCTAATTCTTAGGCTAGTAAGAAATAATGTCTATTAGTGACTTTTAGAAATGTCTGCGAGTGGGTGTAAATCTCCTTGGCAATGTGGGACAGAACTCCCAGGATTCACCAGGACTTGGCATCACAGAATTGAGAAAACCTCCTTGACCAAAAGGGCAAAGAGAGAAATAAGACAAAATAAAGTGGCTCAGAGATTCAAACAGAGTCGAGAGGTTATCCTGGAGGTTATTCTCATGCATTATATAGATATCCTTTTTTAGTTTGTGGTATATTGGAGTGGCTGGAGGGAAGTACCTAAAACTGTTGAGCTGTGTTCCAGTAGCCTTGGTTCTTGAAAATGCTTGTATAAAGGTAATCACTTTTACAATGTGACTGTGGGGTTGTGAAAACCTTGTGTCTGATGCTCCTTTTATCTGAAGTATGTATAGATGAGTAAAATAAAAATATGGTTAAAAAGCAAATAAAATAATAGGGGGATTAAGGGGTAAAATAAATGGGGTAGATTGAAATACCAGTGGTCAGTGAGAGGGAGGGGTAAGGGGTATGGGATGTAAGAGTTTTTCCTTTCTTCTTTTTATTTCTTTTTCTAGAGTGATGCAAATGTTCTAAAAATGATCATGATAATGAATGCACAACTATGTAATGATATTTTTGAGCCATTGATTATATACCATGTATGGACTATATGTCTGTAAAGATATGTCAATAAGAAATTTTAAAAAAAGGAATGTCTATAAGTGCAGATTCTTGAGCTCAGATCAGGACCTCTGAGTCATTTCTATGCATTAATACTAGTTGAGATGCCCTATTTTTTTTTTTACTATTTTGTTCATTGACATACCCCAATGCTTAGAACAGTGCTTGGCATATATTAGGCACTCCATAAGTAATGGTGAAATAATAATCAAATGAATTAATGAATAAACATTAATATTAATATTTCCCTTCCCTTCTTACTTGTGATTGTCCCATTGCAGTTTCCTACACCAGAACAATTCCAGTACCCTTTGTGTATGTGTCATGTATTTAATATACACCTTAAAACCACATGAAGTGAATTCTTCTGTGTGGTTCCTAGCCTGTCACAGAAGTCATATTTACAACTCTTATAACTGCCCATGAGCCCTAAGAGGTTGGTACTCTCATCAGCCCATTTCACATACAAAGAAGCCAAGGCTTGGAAATGTGAGTGACCTGCCCAGGCTTATACATTATTGAAGTTTTGGAACAAGGATTCTAACCCAGGAAGCCTCCTGCAGAATCTGCGTCCTTAACTACTCTGCAAACCACTCTCCAATATTGCCTCCTTCTAGGAGAGCACCCATAGAATGTGAATTACCTTTTAAGTACAGACCTTACCCACTGTCATTTGTTCATTGAGTATTTCATGAGGAAACACTATTTACCTAGTCATTCATGGATTAATTTAATTTTAACATATGCCAATAGAGATCGCAATAGGAGTGTACAAGATATCCTGGTTTTCTGTCTTCGCAGAACCTACAGTACCTAGCAGTAGTATGATGGTATCAGTTGTTGGCCATGTATTAATATCATAGATAATATCATAAAGATGATACCATGCTAACATTGTTTGTTTTTTACTTTTATTTTTTTAAAAATATACAATTTTTTCAGAAACGTTCAAAGAATTGTAGAAATAACTCCATATAACCTTCACTCATAGAACCCATTCATGTTTTTCCAGTTATCTCAGTGATATCCTTTATAGTAAAAGTCCAGTCCCAGATCATGGGTTGTACCCATTTGTCATATCTCTATAGCCTTCTTTGCTCTGGAACAGCCTTCTGTCTTGATGTGACCATTTAGACCATGACATTTTTTTGAAGGTTACAAGCCAGTCATTTTAGAGAATGTGTCTCATTCTGGGTTTATTCATTGATTCTACCTAATTAGACTCAGTTTATCCAATTTGCTTGGAATATTGCAGAAATGATGCCAGTTCTTCTCATTGAATCTTATCAGATGGCAAGCAGGTATTGATGTGTTCCATTAGTGATAGTGTAAACTTTGATCAGCTGATTTGGATGGTGTCTACCTGTCACCATTTTAAAACGATTCCCCCTTTTGTGTGTGTAAGTCAATACTTGGTGATGATATAAAATTCCACTCCTCTTCCCATTTCTACTCGCTAGTTTGAATATTCATTAATGTTCCTTTCATGAATTAATTTTTATTATGATGATTGTGACATAGTGATTTTCTAACCGTCTACATTTATTTGTTGGCAATCCACTCTGAGAAAGAACTTTCTTTTCATCCCACTGATGTGTTCGTTTATATAATTGTATTATGCAGGATCATTCATTCAGTAGAGGATAATCTGTTATTATCATTATTTTTGTTGGTGGTAGTGGTGCTCCAATTGTCCAGATTTTGCTAGTGGCAGCATTTTCAGTGGGGTGTCACTGTTCTTTTGACATAACCCATCATTCTTTTGACATCTTCTTACTATCTGACACATTAAGATGTTGCAGGTCATTTGTTCTTCCCTTGCTAAACCTCTGGAATTGGCCATTTCTCCAAGGAATTCTGGTTCCTTTTAGTTGATAATGGTATTTAGAAACCAAGACAAGGGCCTTAGATAGGCTTGTTGCTTCCAGAGTGTCACTTTTCCCAGGCCCTCTAGGGGACACACATTTACATCTTTATTTTTTTCTATATCCACCCGTATGTGTTGAAATCAGGAACTCACATCAATACTTCCTATCTAATCCAACAAAAGCAGATTCATTCTAGTTTTGTCTACTTCCATATTTGAATCTCTCTTCTCCAACAGTGAGAAAACCATCCTCCACTGTCTTCAGTATGTGTATTTATTTGTTCAATCTCCTGTATATAGTCAAAATCCCAACCCCACTGGGCTGCCACACACTGGGCCACTCTCTCCATATGGGCCTTGACCCCAGATAGCCCTTACCCCTCTCCTATAGGGGCCCAAACTTGGCTGCCTTCCAGGAAGGTAGGGAGAGAAGGAAGAAGGAACGATGGAAAGAACATTATTGTTCAAGAAACAAATTAATACCAATAATTCCAGTAGGGCAGAGAAACAAAAAATGTAAGTAGCCAAATGTCTATGACTGTTATTCTGACCTCCACAAACATTTCCCAGTAAAACATTAGAAATCAGTAATTCTCTCTGTGCCTTGCAGTAGCTGTGGAAGCTTTATTGGGGATGGCTAATGTTCAAATAAATCATATCATTGTCCCAAGGGCCACCAAAATGCTAAAAAAGTGGAGAAGGCGGGGGAGGGGGGAGGGGTGACTGCCAACCCTGTTCATTACCCTCTAGTAAATCATCTGATTTGAATCTACTAATTATATGAGAGTCAATTTGTTCCACTAGTACCCAATAACGTTTTTAAACGACAGGGGGAAGAGAGTACAAGGGGTTGCCTTTGTAGAGGAATAATTGGGCAGCTGTAATTAACTACGCACCACATAAAGCGCCCCTTCATTACATAATTATGGTTGTAATTATTCCTCTTGCTCTTTAATTTAAATGAGAAAGTACAAATGTTGAAAAGTAAAGTGGTAAACATGAAAGCTGGGCTTGGAAAATGGATTTGGAAACGGCAACGTTTGGGGAGTCGGTGTCAGGGTTTTTGTTTTGTTTTGTTTTAAACAAACAGGAACTTGAGACTCCCCTGCTCAACTAATTGGCACAAATTGAACGAAAACCTGCTTGAGGTTTGTATCTGCTTACCAACAACTTTGCTTTCACATTTTTTAAATGAAACAAGTAGCTCTCCTTTAAAGTGAACCAGACGGCTCCCAGGTGCAGTTGTCTCCTTAGAAAAGAGAAACAAGGTTCTTCAAGAAAATGAAAAAGTTTCATGTCTCCTTTTTATCTTCTGAAAGGTTACGTTTAAAAGTTAATTCCTAAGGAGAAACAGATGTGTCCAGAAATTAAGTATTCACAGCCAGGCCAGGAAGAATTCTCTGTACTTGGTAAAAAAAAAAAAAAAAAAAATTAAAAAAAAAAATGGAAGAGGTGGCTTTAGTTACTAAAACAATCGGGGCAAGAGTAATGGGGTGGCAGGTGGGATGGGAGGAGGGCAGAGCTCTTTGGTGTAGTTTTTTGTTTGTCAGTCACGGTGACCTTGACAGACAGTTTTCTCTGTTGGGACAAAACACCTGCTTGTTCTTCTGACTATTCCCATCATAACACAATCTGATAAATGTATAGAACAAACAGGGTTTCTTTCCGACTAAATAAGTTTTACTGCAAATACATCTTTTTATTCTGCAGATATTTCCTAGTTTTTAGGTAAAAACTTCCCCTGGAAAAAAACTGTGAAAACCACAATTTTCACTGGAAAATCAGGTCACTTTCAAGGGGGGGCCTTGAAAGCTAATTTGAGAGTATACGCCAATGACAAAATAATCATAATAATATCAGAAATCAAGAATTTTAATGAGTTTGCAGGATGCTTTCATATTGCATCGTTTTTTTATTAATTAAAGAAAAAGAAATTAACACAACATTTAGAAATCATTCCATTCTACATATGCAATCAGTAATTCTTAACATCATCACATAGATGCATGATCATCATTTCTTAGTACATTTGCATCGATTTAGAAAAAGAACTAGCAACACAACAGAAAAAGATATAGAATGTTAATATAGAGAAAAAAATAAAAATAATAATAGTACTAAAAAAAAGACAAACAAACAAACAGACAGACCAAAAAAAAAAAAAAACCTATAGCTCAGATGCAGCTTCATTCAGTGTTTTAACATGATTATTATACAATTAGGTATTATTATGCTGTCCATTTTTGAGTTTTTGTATCTAGTCCTGTTGCACAGTCTGTATCCCTTCAGCTCCAATTACACATTATCTTACCCTGTTTCTAACTCCTGCTGGACTCTGTTACCAGTGACATATTCCAAGTTTATTCTCGAATGTCGGTTCACATCAGTGGGACCATACAGTATTTGTCCTTTAGTTTTTGGCTAGACTCACTCAGCATAATGTTCTCTAGGTCCATCCATGTTATTACATGCTTCATAAGTTTATTCTGTCTTAAAGCTGCATAATATTCCGTCGTATGTATATACCACAGTTTGTTTAGCCACTCGTCTGTTGATGGACATTTTGGCTGTTTCCATCTCTTTGCAATTGTGAATAACGCTGCTATAAACATTGGTGTGCAAATGTCCGTTTGTGTCTCTGCCCTTAAGTCCTTTGAGTAGATGCCCAGCAATGGTATTGCTGGGTCATATGGCAATTCTATATTCAGCTTTTTGAGGAACCGCCAAACTGCCTTCCACAGTGGTTGCACCATTTGACATTCCCACCAACAGTGGATAAGTGTGCCTCTTTCTCCGCATCCTCTCCAACACTTGTCATTTTCTGTTGTGTTGATAATGGCCATTCTGGTGGTTGTGAGATGATATCTCATTGTGGTTTTGATTTGCATTTCTCTAATGGCCAGGGACATTGAGCATCTCTTCATGTGCCTTTTGGCCATTTGTATTTCCTCTTCTGATAGGTGTCTGTTCAAGTCTTTTTCCCATTTTGTAATTGGGTTGGCTGTCTTTTTGTTGTTGAGTTGAACAATCTCTTTATAAATTCTGGATACTAGACATTTATCTGATATGTCATTTCCAAATATTGTCTCCCATTGTGTAGGCTGTCTTTCTACTTTCTTGATGAAGTTCTTTGATGCACAAAAGTGTTTAATTTTGAGGAGCTCCCATTTATTTATTTCCTTCTTCAGTGCTCTTGCTTTAGGTTTAAGGTCCATAAAACCGCCTCCAATTGTAAGTTTCATAAGATATCTCCCTACATTTTCCTCTAACTGTTTTATGGTCTTAGACCTAATATTTAGATCTTTGATCCATTTTGAGTTAACTTTTGTATAAGGTGTGAGATGCGGGTCTTCTTTCATTCTTTTACATATGGATATCCAGTTCTCTAGGCACCATTTATTGAAGAGACTGTTCTGTCCCAGGTGAGTTGGCTTGACTGCCTTATCAAAGATCAAATGTCCATAGATGAGAGGGTCTATATCTGAGCACTCTATTCGATTCCATTGGTCGATATATCTATCTTTACGCCAATACCATGCTGTTTTGACCACTGTGGCTTCATAATATGCCTTAAAGTCAGGCAGCGTGAGACCTCCAGCTTCATTTTTTTTCCTCAAGATGTTTTTAGCAATTCGGGGCACCCTGCCCTTCCAGATAAATTTGCTTATTGGTTTTTCTATTTCTGAAAAATAAGTTGTTGGGATTTTGATTGGTATTGCATTGAATCTGTAAATCAATTTAGGTAGGATTGACATCTTAACTATATTTAGTCTTCCAATCCATGAACACGGTATGCCCTTCCGTCTATTTTGGTCTTCTGTGATTTCTTTTAACAGTTTTTTGTAGTTTTCTTTGTATAGGTTTTTTGTCTCTTTACTTAAATTTATTCCTAGGTATTTTATTCTTTTAGTTGCAATTGTAAATGGGATTTGTTTCTTGATTTCCCCCTCAGCTTGTTCATTGCTAGTGTATAGAAACGCTACAGATTTTTGAATGTTAATCTTGTAACCTGCTACTTTGCCGTGCTCATTTATTAGCTCTAGTAGTTTTGTTGTGGATTTTTCCGGGGTTTCGACGTATAGTATCATATCGTCTGCAAACAGTGATAGTTTTACTTCTTCCTTCCCAATTTTGATGCCTTGTATTTCTTTTTCTTGTCTAATTGCTCTGGCTAGAACCTCCAACACAATGTTGAATAATAGTGGTCATAGTGGACATCCTTGTCTTGTGCCTGATCTTAGGGGGAAAGTTTTCAATTTTTCCCCATTGAGGATGATATTAGCTGTGGGTTTTTCATATATTCCCTCTATCATTTTAAGGAAGTTCCCTTGTATTTCTATCTTTTGAAGTGTTTTCAACAGGAAAGGATGTTGAATCTTGTCAAATGCCTTCTCTGAATCAACTGAGATGATCATGTGATTTTTCTGCTTTGATTTGTTGATATGGTGTATTACATTATTTGATTTTCTTATGTTGAACCATCCTTGCATACCTGGGATGAATCCTACTTGGTCATGATGTATAATTCTTTTAATGTGTTGTTGGATACGATTTGCTTGAATTTTATTGAGGATTTTTGCATCTATATTCATTAGAGAGATTGGTCTGTAGTTTTCTTTTTTTGTAATATCTTTGCCTGGTTTTGGTATGAGGGTGATGTTGGCTTCATAGAATGAATTAGGTAGTTTTCCCTCCGCTTTGATTTTTTTGAAGAGTTTGAGGAGAATTGGTACTAATTCTTTCTGGAATGTTTGATAGAATTCACATGTGAAGCCGTCTGGTCCTTGACTTTTCTTTTTAGGAAGTTTTTGAATGACTAATTCAATTTCTTTACTTGTGATTGGTTTGTTGAGGTCATCTATTTCTTCTTGAGTCAAAGTTGGTTGTTTATGTCTTTCCAGGAACCAGTCAATTTCATCTAAATTGTTGTATTTATTAGCGTAAAGTTGTTCATAGTATCCTGTTATTACCTCCTTTATTTCTGTGAGGTCAGTAGTTATGTCTCCTCTTCCATTTCTGATCTTATTTATTTGTATCCTCTCTCTTCTTCTTTATGTCAATCTTGATAAGGGCCCATCAATCTTATTGATTTTTTCATAGAACCAACTTCTGGTCTTATTGATTTTCTCTATTATTTTCATGTTTTCAATTTCATTTATTTCTGCTCTAATCTTTGTTATTTCTTTCCTTTTGCTTGCTTTGGGATTAGTTTGCTGTTCTTTCTCCAGTTCTTCCAAGTGGACAGTTAATTCCTGAATTTTTGCCTTTTCTTCTTTTCTGATATAGGCATTTAGGGCAATAAATTTCCCTCTTAGCACTGCCTTTGCTGCGTCCCATAAGTTTTGATATGTTGTGTTCTCATTTTCATTCGCCTCGAGGTATTTACTAATTTCTCTTACAATTTCTTCTTTGACCCACTCGTTGTTTAAGAGTGTGTTGTTGAGGCTCCACGTATTTGTGAATTTTCTGGCACTCCGCCTATTATTGATTTCCAACTTCATTCCTTTATGATCCGAGAAAGTGTTGTGTATGATTTCAATCTTTTTAAATTTGTTAAGACTTGCTTTGTGACCCAGCATATGGTCTATCTTTGAGAATGATCCATGAGCACTTGAGAAAAAGGTGTATCCTGCTGTTGTGGGATATAATGTCCTATAAATGTCTGTTAAGTCTAGCTCCTTTATAGTAATATTCAGATTCTCTATTTCTTTATTGATCCTCTGTCTAGATGTTCTGTCCATTGATGAGAGTGGGGAATTGATGTCTCCAACTATTATGGCATATGTGTCTATTTCCCTTTTCAGTGATTGCAGTGCATTCCTCACGTATTTTGGGGCATTCTGGTTCAGTGCGTAAATATTTATGATTGTTATGTGTTCTTGTTTAATTGTTCCTTTTATTAGTAGATAGTGTCCTTCTTTATCTCTTTTAACTGTTTTACATTTGACGTCTAATTTGTTGGATATTAGTATAGCCACTCCTGCTCTTTTCTGGTTGTTATTTGCATGAAATATCTTTTCCCAACCTTTTACTTTCAACCTATGTTTATCTTTGGCTCTACGATGTGTTTCCTGTAGACAGCATATAGAAGGATCCTGTTTTTTAATCCATTCTGCCAGTCTGTGTCTTTTGATTGGGGAATTCAGTCCATTAACATTTAGTGTTATTACTGTTTGGATAATATTTTCCTCTACCATTTTGCCTTTTGTATTATATATATCATATCTGACTATCCTTCTTTCTACACTCTTCTCCATACCTCTCTCTTCTGTCTTTTCATATCTGACTCTAGTGCTCCCTTTAGTATTCCTTGCAGAGCTGGTCTCTTGGTCACAAATTCTCTCAGTGACTTTTTGTCTGAGAATGTTTTAATTTCTACCTCATTTTTGAAGGACAATTTTGCTGGATATAGGAGTCTTGGTTGGCAGTTTTTCTCTTTTAGTAATTTAAATATATCATCCCACTGTCTTCTAGCTTCCATGGTTTCTGCTGAGAAATCTACACATAGTCTTATTGGGTTTCCCTTGTATGTGATGGATTGTTTTTCTCTTGCTGCTTTCAAGATCCTCTCTTTCTCTTTGACCTCTGACATTCTAACTAGTAAGTGTCTTGGAGAACACCTATTTGGGTCTAATCTCTTTGGGGTGTGCTGCACTTCTTGGATCTGTAATTTTATGTTTTACATAAGAGTTGGGAAATTTTCAGTGATAATTTCTTCCATTAGTTTTTCTCCTCCTTTTCCCTTCTCTTCTCCTTCTGGGACACCCACAACACGTATATTTGTGCGGTTCATATTGTCCTTGAGTTCCCTGATACCCTGTCCAAATTTTTCCATTCTTTTCCCGATAGTTTCTGTTTCTTTTTGGAATTCAGATGTTCCATCCTCCAAATCACTAATTCTATCTTCTGTCTCTTTAAATCTATCATTGTAGGTATCCATTGTTTTTTCCATCTTTTCTACTTTATCCTTCACTTCCATAAGTTCTGTGATTTGCTTTTTCAGTTTTTCTATTTCTTCTTTTTGTTCAGCTCATGTCTTCTTCATGTCCTCCCTCAATTTATCGATTTCGTTTTTGAAGAGGTTTTCCATTTCTGTTCGTATATTCAGCATTAGTTGTCTCAGCTCCTGTATCTCATTTGAACTATTGGTTTTTTCCTTTGACTGTGCCATATTTTCAATTTTCTGAGCGTGATCCGTTTTCTTCTGCTGGCGTCTGGGCATTTAGTCTGATTTCCGTGGGTGTTGGACACCACAGGTTGAAAGATTTTTCTTTGAAATCTCTGGGTTCTGTTTTTCTTATCCTGCCCAGTAGGTGGCGCTCATGGCACACGATTGTCTGCGGGTCCCACCAGTAAAAGGTGCTGTGGGTCCTTCAACTTTGGAAAACTCTCGCCGTGGGGGAGGTTCGCCAGCCGAAGCGGCTTGGAAGGGTGCCAGCCGGCCCGGGGGTCCGAACGCAGGGAGGGTCGCTGGCCACCGCAGCCCGTGAGAGCGCCCGTCCGAATTTCCTAGTTGGCCCGGGGCGCCAAGCGTGGTGGGAGGGCACCAGCCGCCGCAGCCCGGGAGAGTGCCCCATTCCCAGCCAGACCGGGGAGTCACGTGTTTGGAAGGGACCCCCCTGTCACCGTTCTCCGCAGCCTGGGGATTTCCGATCCAATTCTTTCAGTTGGTCCGGGGGGCCGCGCGTGGTGGGGGCGCCAGCCGCCGCGTCTTGAGGGGACCGCCTGCCCAATTCTGCCAGCTGGCCTGGGAAGGAGGAAGGGAGGGACTCCGGCCGCTTGCCGCCCCGCCCGGGGAAGCCCACGCCCCTCGGCGATCTCACCGGAGTGGGTTCTCTCAGCCAGTCAGCCGTTCCAGGGTGGGGTACGCTGTCTTTTTTATCTCTGTCGTGGCTCCGGGAGCTGTTCTGTATCATTTCTACTCCCCTAGTAGCTGTTCTGGAGGAGGAACTAAGATCTGCGCATCTTACTAAGCCACCATCTTCTGGTAGATCTCCAGCACCTGTGTGCACTGGCTCAGCAGGTAAGCGTCTAGGCCGCACACTCACTTGGCGCTTCCAGCTTCCCATATTGCATCTTAACATAAGCAGTCATTTCATCTGCTTCATCATGCATGGCATGTCATACAGGAAGGGAAACAACAGTCCATCCAATAAGCTTATTTTTAAAGATCTTCCTTCACCCATCCCTTTGTAAGTAGGCATTCCCAAAGATCCTGTCTCCTTCATTCTGCTTCCTGAATTGTTTCCTCCATTCCCTGTTTTTAAATTACCGGTTTGGTTCTTCTTCTTCTCTTGTTCCACACTTCAGCTCACTTCCACTGTTGAACGTTCACCTGTACACTGGTGACTTGTATTTTTCTCTCACCCTAGGTAAAATGTACTGAATATAAGCTGCCTCCAGGGAAAGGCATCACTTCCCTTTTTCACCAGAATGGGAACTTCCTGATTATGTTTTCATTTCTTTCCATCCCATGTCAATTGATGCAAGTTTTTACAAACTCTTTCTTCAGCTTTTTAATCTTACTCCCACTAATATGGCGCCTAGTCCTCTCAAGGGTACTTAATCTCTTATCACCTGGATCTGATTTCTTGGGTGAAATTTTCTTATTTTCTGTACCATAATTTTCTTATTACTAAAAAGGAGCTTAATAATAGCTATCTATATTGTTTAGGAATGCAACCAGCTACAAAGAAAAGGTAAACCATTTACTTAAGCGAGCACGGAGTAGACTGTTCCAAACTCATCTCCCAACTGCCAAGTCAGCCCTCACATTGCTGACAGAGGTTTAGGTTTTAAGAGTTTTTTTTTCCTCTAACAGACTTATGTGGTTATATTCCTCAACTGCCAAAAAAACCTTAATTTTATATTACAGTAAGACCCTACTTCTTAGCATCCCAAGAGGAGAATCTGTTACATCTTTCTAATCATTCTGCAGTCCAACAAACAACTAGTATTTGCTGAGCATTTGTCCCTGCCCCTTATTTTCTCAGTCTAGATCCCCTTTCTTTTTCATCCCTACTCTGCTGAGATCTATTGGTGCATCATATATCCTTCAAACACCAGGTCTGGAGAAAACCCTTTGGTAAGAGCATCTCCTACTCCTCAGCATGGGTGCATTCCGCGTTCCCAAACGTATCAGTTATGCCTTCATTAGTGCATTTATTGAAATCCTCCTAATAGTCAAGTAGAATCTAATGTTATATAACAGAAATGCATTATTATAACACATGAATTATATGTATCACTATAGGTTATGTGTAATAATCATATATTATTATAATATGTTATCTTCTACTTTTAAGCTTCTTAAGGAAAGTAATCATGTCTCATTCACAAGATATCAGTTATGTAAACAGTAAATATTTGCTGAATAATTAATATTTTAAAGTTAATCTTAGATTCCAACAGAGATAATATACATCTTCAAATATGGCATTATAATCATACCTATAATTTGTTTTCAGGAATAAGGAAAATTTTGAAACAAATATATTTTCAAATTAACTGATTTGTTAACGTTTGCAAATTCTAGTCAATCGACTGATGGCAAATAGCAGGCGAGGATGTGTCAGTGTGTCTGTGTGTGTATGCGTCTATCCGTGTGTGCCTCTTTGTGTGTATATACGTCTTTGTGTGTGTATGTGTCAGTGTGTGTTTTGGGGGGAGAGTACTGTTGTTTTTCATTGAATCTTGGAATTGTATTGACAGCTCCTGGAAATATTCCATTACAAATCAATGAAAGATTTTCTTACATATGAATTCTCATTTCACCCACAGACAACGAGGTTAGTCTGTTCTCATTTGAAGCCAGCAATGTTTTCATCATTGTGATTGTTGTGTTAGTAACAACAACTACTATTAATTGAATGCATAAAATATTCCAGGAATGTACAACATTTTGTTTTTGTGTAATATGTCATTAAAATACGTACCTGAGTTCAGTAACCAAAAAGTAGACGAAAAAAGTCTATCTCAATCTTTACTACAGTTTCTTGAAAAGAAATGCCAAAGGGAAAATGTATCCTAATAGAAAACAAAACTCTTTAAAATCTAATTTTCCCCAGTCTCACTCAATCACACAATCCCTAGAGGTGTTCCCCACACACTTTTCTGCCCCAAGCCATGTTCTAAAAATCTGTCTCTTCAGGTCAGCCCAGGCAAATTCTTTCATCAGTCTTATCTCCGCTTTCTAACTTTGTGATCTTGAGAAAGTTATTGAAACTTTCTGTGACACAGTTTTCTCATTTGTATAATGAGAATGGCTACCAGTAGTAGTTATCAATGAACTCCTGCAAGAAATGCTTAAACAAGTCTTGGGATCTATAGCTCACATAGCAAGAAGTCCATAGGTATGGGGTTGCAGGTTTTGCTTTGAGAACTCAATAACATTAGGACCTGTGTCTGTAATTTTATGGGGCATTGTCTCATTTTCACAAGGTGCTGTCATTTCAGTCTCCCTGTCTATGTTTAAGGCAAGTGAAAGGCAGAAGGAGGAAGGGAAGGAAGAGTTGCATTTGTATTTAAAGTTTTCCCCCAAACTCCCAGGTGATATCGAGTTACACCTCATTCTCCAGAATTCCTGTAAGGGAGGAAGCTTGTCTGGTGATTATTTCATACTGGAACAGTGCTCCAAACAAAAGTTGGGTGTCCTTAATGAGAAAGAAGGGGGGCATCAGTCATTGCGTTGAAAACTTAAGAATTGTCTGGCATTAGTGTCAACACTACCCTTAGATAGTGTTATAAAGGTAAATGAGCTAAAAACCTATACTGTTACTTACAACAGTGTCGGACAAATTTTTAAGTGCTTGATAAATGGCAGCTATCTCATAGTGAACAATATCCTCTTTTCTCCTCCTCCTTGCACTTGCCCCCTATATTTCTAAAATATTCTTCCATAAGTAATCTACTCTTCCAAATACAAATCCCCCATTCCCACCACTATTTCATTTCCCTGGCTCACCCCTCTGTCTTCAGAATCGTGTGCACAATATGGTCTAGAATTCGAAAGAATCTTGCACAAGAATCCCAAACATCCTCCATTAACTGAAAGGGCAATAAAAAGTTTGCTTTTTATGCTGTCTTGTCATACCCTCGAAGAGAAAGAAAATGACCTAGGAACAATCAATTTAAAGTGCTACTGTATTTGATACCTTCAGCTAGCAGATGAAAGTTAAAATTTGTTCTTCCCCAGTGGCAAGGTGAGGTAAAGATGTGCATAATGTGACATATTAGGGTCATCAGCAGTGCTTCTAAGCTTTGAAAATAAAAGTTTTTTGAAGTCTATAATTAATAAGCACTGTGTTAATTAGGACACTTCGATCTTAAGAGTTTTCCTCTCTTTACTTGAGTGAATCTGTGATGTGGAGGAGCAGGGGAATTCTCCTTCACTCTTTTTTATTGTAAATTCCAGTTAAGCAAAATGGTTTACTCACATTATACTATCAGCTTGATATTCAAATCCCTCCCTTTTAATAAAATCAGACTACGTGGTGTCATCGACTAAAAACAAATCTTCCATAATTTTCCAAGGCTGTACTTGATAGTCACTTGTGGAAAAAATCTCATGCCAAGCCTTAGGATCATCATGTGCTTATGGGGAATATAAGAACCTCTAGCTAAATAGGTGAATGAAACATAAAAAAGGGAAACATGCTGATAACAGTTATGATCCCAGTTTGGATAATGGGTTCTGGTCTTATTTCTGAGACCAATGTCCTGCCTATTACAGAGTGCCCAAAAATGGGGCCAAATTTTGCCATTTTCCCCATTAATGAATCACAGAATTGCCAAGCTGCCTAGAAAAAAAGTTTGCATTTTGTTTTGTTTTGTTTTGTTTTGTTTTGTGAGACTGTGTCCAGTCATTGTGGTTACCAGTTTAGTCATAGGAACAGAGTCCTCCACGCAACCCCCAAATATCTCAGATGCCAAGAACTAGCTTGTAGAATCTTAGCCTGCCTATGGCAGAGTAACTGATTTCAAACTCATCACCCCATTGCAAACAAAGTCAAAAGGTGGCAAAATATATACAATGACTGTGTGCAGGCATTATACAGCTAGAAAGACAAAGTTATAATCTCAGAGAGAAGAGAATCATAGGTTCTCTCTGAAAGCATTTTTTAAAGCAGATTAATAGAGGAGATAAACTGAAATAACAGATAGTACTTATATATTATAAAGAACCCAGATGTGGGAAGTATCATTTAGCTTCTGCTACACAAACCTGAGCAGATTAAAACACAACCAACTATCTTATTTAGCTCATGATTCTTTGGGCTGACTTGGTCCATCTGCTCTAGACTGCATAAGCAGATATCTGCTGAGATCTTTCCTTGTCTGCAGGCATCTGGTATATTCATTGTGACTGTATGATCTAGCAGAGCCTCACTTACACAAGTGTGGTCAGCAGCTGAGTTGATTTTGGAGAGACCATACTTAGCATGCACTTCTCTGCTCCATGCAGTCTCTCATTCCTCAGGAGAATAGTCCACTTCTTCACCTTGTGGTCTCAAGATTTCAAAGGATAGCAGCAGAGTAGTGCACAACACAAAAGCATTTTTGATGTCTCTACTCATTGCTATATACCTACTGGCCAAAACAAGAAGAATTTTAAAAAGCAAATATGTTTAAAAATATTAAATATGACAGATGAATACAAATAGCAGGATAGTAATCAAAGATGCATTACTGGCATATGTAATTTATCCAACCAAGAAATGGGAAAAATATGGCAGAAAGACTGATGTTGAGTATTTCATAGATTAATTATAGAGCTAAGACTCAAGCATGAATGTGGACATGGGTAAAGAATTAAAAGAAACATTGTACATTCTGACAAAGAAGAAAGATAGCAACTACAAAAAATTGGAGAAGAGTATAGGATAAGGAAATTAAAATAAGTTCATTGATGACTGTCTAGGTAATAGGTGGTTGTAAATACATACCAGTAAAGGGTAAATAAGAAGAAAAAGGATTGAGGGCACTATAAAAAAGATAATATAAATATAATCATTTGAATGTAAATAGAAACTAACTAAATATTAAAAGAAATTTTAAAGATACAAGAAATAGAGACTGAAACAGTAAAAATAACAGTAAATGAAACACAGTCAAGTATACATAATGTGTGGTATGCTTAGTATAACTTCAATTACAACATAAGATATATAACAAATCAAGAAAAAAGGAGGAAATCACAAATGAATATATGAAATGATAAATGGCAAGGAGAAATAACTATTGATACTGAGGACATTTTAACAATCATAAAAGATACTTTGCACACCTCTATGCAAATGCATTTGAAAAACTTGATGAAATACATAAATTCTTTGGAAAATATAGTTTAACAACAGAGTGCACAGACCAATTTCCATAGAAGAAATGGAGATAATCTATATAAATTATTGCAAAATATAGACAATGAAGGAAACATCCAAATTTTTTAATGAAGCAGCTATAACCTTAATACATAAATCTGATAAAGATAGCACAGAAAATGAAAATTATAGGCCAAAATTACTGATAGTTAATAAAAAAATTGCTAACTGAAATATATCAACAGCCAGGCTTTACTATCACATTAGGAAAATAATATACAATGCCCAAGTTGATTTTAGATCAGAAATCCAAGGGAATTTGTAATTAATATGTCACCGTCTTAACAGATCTAAGAGGAAAAAGTAGAAGTATCATCATTGATGCTTGGAAATATTTTGATGAAATACAACACATTATTGATAAAAACTCTTGAGAAAATATGAATGGCTAGATACATCTATAGCATGATCAAATCTATACCTCAGTTCTAAAGTAAGCATCTCATTTAATGGAAAAACAATAGAATCATTCCCTCAAAACCAGGAACAAGGCAAAGATGATCATATGTCCACCGCAATTTAACTTTGCTCTGAAGGTGCTATCCCAAACAACTAGAAAAGAAGAGACAATTAAAAGCATAAGAATTAGAAAAGATAAAGAATTAGAAAAGAAAGAAAATAAAATCAATCTCTAATTGCAGGTGCTGTGAAAGACTTTAAGATGAGAATTATGTTGAGACATAAAGTGGGATATTTCATAATGAAACAATGGTTAATGTAAGATGGAAATAAAGCAATCTTAAAATTGTTTGCATCCAATAATATATTTTAAAGTATTTGTACATTTCAAACATTTGCAAATGGGTGTACATTAGAGGAAATCCAAATACATGAATCAAAATTGCCAGAACTTAAAGAAGAGAGAGAAAAACCCAGAATCCTATTTGGAGTTTTAATGCTCCTCTCTTAATACTTGATAAAACAAGTAGACAAAAAAAAAAAATCAGTAATTTTATATGACTCTTGAAACACAATTAAACAAACTGATCTAACTGCCTTATATAGAGTACTACACAGAATAATTTTAGGATACATATTACTCTCAAGAGGACATAGATAATTTAGCAAAATAGACCATGTTCTTGAAAATAATGCATGCTTCAACAACTTTCAAACATTGAAATCATTCAGAGAACATATGCTCATATATTCTCTGAAAAATGTGGCATGAATTTTTAACTTAGTAACAAATATATCTAAAAGTCCTAAAATATTTGCGAATTTGGCAGCATACTTCTTAATTACCTTTAATTCGTGGAAGAAATTAAATTTGAAAATATTTTGAGCTAAAAATATAATACAAATATGATCTATCAAAATGTGGAATGAAACTAATACAGTACATTAAGGAAATTTTATAGCTTTCAAAACATATATTCAAAATGAAAAAGGTTGATATTTGGGGATCTAAACTTCCAACTCACAAAACTACAAAAGAATATCAAATTAAACCTTAAAGAACTAGATGAAGGAAAAAACAATCATTGAAGAACCTAAATCTTTGAAATAGAAAATACACATGTAATACATAAAACCAAGAAAGTCAAAAATTAGTTGATTGAAAAGATTAAGAATTGCCTTTTTCTAATCAAGAATGATGTAAGAGAATCTTATATATGTATATATAATAGATATGTTTATTATATATATTATAAACCAAAAATTCACCACATATCCTGTCTAAAAAATAACAAGAAGATATTATAAAAATTTCACAAATTCATTGAGAAATACAAGGAATTATATATATTAATTGACTCAAGAAAAAGAGAAAAAATTTAAATAGGACTACATTACAAAAATGCCACCAGAATTAATATAAATTATAATTAAACTCTTCCAGGAAATAGTAAACCAGCGAATGCTTCTCATTTCATTTTATCAAGCCAGTATTACCTTGATAACAAAATCAGACAAGGAAAATGATCTCTGGTGAAAACAGATGCAAAAACCTAAGCAAAATATTAGTAAATAAAACTCAGCGATATATAAAAATGATATTGAATCACAATCAATTAGGGTTTAAACAAGGAATGTAATATCAAAAATCAGTCCATTTAAATTACCATAGTAATGGATAAACAGCAGAAATAGCAACTGGTAATCATAATAGACGGAGGAATAATATATCTGATAGAATCCTACACTTTGTTCACATTAACTTCTAATAATAATTACAGACTAGAATCAAAGGAAACATCTTTAATCCAATAAGCATATCCAAGAAAAAAACAACTGACACAATACATAATTGAAAGCCTTCCATGTGAGTTAATAAACAAGACTAGGGTATCCATTTCCACTACATGTATTAAATGTTGCAGCAAATCCAGAAGAACATACAAATAGATAATGGGATTAATAAGTGAATTTAGCAAAGTGGCTGAACATAAGGAGAGGAAAAAATAATTAATTGTATTTATATTCACAAGCAACAATTAGAAAATACCAAGGAATATATCTAAGGAAAGAAGTGGAATTCATTTACACAGGAAACCACAGAATATTGCTGAATGAATTTAAAGATGAACTAAATAGTTGGAGAGATATGCCATATATGTGGTTTGGAAAACTAAACATTTTAAGTATGAGAATTCTCTTCAAATTAATCTACTCATTTAATGCAATCCTAATCAAATACAATGAGGTTTTGCATTTTGTGGAAATTGACAAGTCTACAATTTATATGAAAAAAAGTTACAGTCATGGAATAGCTAAGCCTAGAATAGAAAATGGTGAAAGACTTACATTACCAGATTCCTAGATTCCAAGACTTAATATATGACTACAGTGTGGTGGTTCAAGAATATGGTGCAGAATGGATTTAGTGAAACAATTTCAATGAGTTCAGAAATAAACTAAACCTATCTGTTGCTTGATTTATTTCAAAGGTGTCACTGCAACTCTATGAAGGAAGAGTCTTGGAAAAATTAAGTAAAAATGAACCTTAATCCTATCTCCCAACATAAACAAAATTTAATTCAGGGTGGGTCTTAGACCTAAATATGAAACGTCAAATAAAGTTCTTAAAAGAAAAGAGAGGAGAATATATTTACAACTTTGGATAGAGAAAAACTTCTTGAACAGAGTATAAAAAAGCATTAACCACAAAAGAAAAATTGGTATCTTCAGCTTAATTACAATTACAAATGTCTGTTCATCAAAAGGTATCATTTGAGGGTCAGCAAGTTTAGCCATAAACTTGTAGAAGATGTTTTCAATACATGTATTTCACAAATGAACTATGTTCAGAATATATAAACAATTTTTACTAATTAAGAAGAAAACGAAGTCAATCTAAATAGAAATGAGAAAAAAGATTTAAACATACACTTCGCAAACTATATATCCACATTTCCAAAAAAATAAAAAATAAAACTGTGAAAATGTACTCATTAACAAGGATTGTTCATCAAGGAAATGAAAATTTAAACCACAATGACATCCCCCTGCACACCCACCAGAGTGGCTAAAATTAAAAAGACTGATAATACCAAGTAATAGCAAAGATGCAGAACAACTGCAACGTTCATACATTGCTGTTGAGAACATAAGTTGTTTGAAGCACTTTACGACCCTCTCTGGTAGTATCTAACACTAGTCCTAAATATGTGCCTACCTTATGACTTAGCAATTCCACATATACAAATAAACATACATACATACAAACTATAAATGAGTGCATATGACCAATTTAGACATGGACATATATCTTCCTAGCGTCTTTATTCATAATTGCCCCAAAGTAGAAGCAACTCAAATGTCTAGCAACAGCAAAAGAATTTGATAAATATATGTGATTACATTTATGGAATATTATACATGAATAAAAAGAAATACTGGCATATGCAACAGTATGCATGACTCTCAAAGATATCATATTGAGTTAAAGAATGCAGACATTTAAATGAAGATTGAGAGCAGACAAAACTAATGTATAGTGATAGAAATATAAATTGTGATTTATTTGCAGTGAAGGATAGTGCTAGGAAGTAGTATGAGGAAATATTCTGAGGTAACTGACAATGGCAGTATCTTGATCAGGATGGGAACTATATGGGCATATACATATGTCGTGGTCAGGTTAATGTGTCAGTTTGGCCAAATGGTGGTACCTGTTTGTCTGGTTGGGCAAGTGCTGGCCTGTCTGTTGTGATGAGGACAGATTCATAGAATTTAATCATGATCATATCAGCTGCGTCCACTACTGATTCCATTTGTAATCAGCCAAAGGGGAGTGTCTTCTGCAATGAGTGGTGCTTAATCTAATCACTGAAAGCCTTATAAGGAGGATTCAGAAGAGACAGGCTCTTTCTGCCTTGGTTGGTGAGCCTCTCCTATGGAGTTCATCCAGACCCTTCATCGGAATTGTCGGCTTCACAGCCTGCCCTGCAGATTTTGAACTCTGCATTCCCGTGGTCACATGAGGCACTTTTATAAATATTATATTTGCGAGTGCTCCCTGTTGATTCTGTTTCTCTAGACAACCCTAACTAATACATCTTGATACCAGGAGTTGTTCTTAAGAAACAGAATCTTAAAAATGGGTTTTTATGAATGGCTTTCTGCTCTGACTGGACTCAAAGACACTAAGGACTCTGAGTCCCGTAATCAGAATGATACTCCCAATCCATGGAGTGAGCTGGCAAAAGAGATAGTCAAAATATCACCATTTGATTCTCCTAATGCTTTGCTTGTATGAAGCCAGGCTCTGGGGGATAATGTTTTTGACACCTTTATAGAGTTTTGTGGAAATAAGAGGTATAGAGATGTTGGTTGGTTGTTATTAGATACACTGGCTTCATTAAGGAGTGAAAGGGATGGGCTTAAGGCTTCAAATGAGAAGCTTAACTGCCGTCTGACAGATGTAGACGTTTCTATGAGTATCCTGAAGGAAAATCTTATTTCCTGCAGCCGTAGACTTGAAATCTCTGAAAATCAGACTCAGAATCTTATTGTTAGAGTAGCAACTTTACAACATGAACTGAAATCTCAATCTTGCGTGGTGTCTGCCATTAAAGTGAGGGCACTGATTGGAAAGGAGTGGGACCCTGAAAAATGGGATGGTGACATATGGATTGATAATGATGTCAGGGGTGAGGTTGAAACCCTAGGTCATGCTGAGTCTTCTCTAGATAACCCTGTAACAGTTTTCCTTGAGGACATGACCACCCCACCTCCAGCCTGCCTTGAGGAGTTGGCCACCCAACTCACCCGAAGGGATTAACCCTAGAGTGATTAATCCTGTTTCACCAGATGAAACTGTAAATGAAGGCCTTGAAGCAAATGGCTTGGAAGATATTTCTAATTCTTTTCATGACCCACCCCCACCACCCCTCATTTCTTCCAGACCTATAACTAGACTAAAGTACCAAGAGGCCCTTAAAGGTGAGGTAAAAAGTATCACACATGAGGAGGTATGGTATACTCCAAAAGAACTGTGTGAGTTTTCCAATTTATATAGACAGAAATCAGGGGAATATGTGTGGCAATGGATTTTAAGGGTGTAGCATAATGGTGGGAGGAATATAAGGCTGGATCAGGCTGAATTTGTTGATATGGGTCCACTAAGCAGAGACTCTGCATTCAATGTTATAGCTCGAGTTTGTTTGGATAGTTGGTTGAAACATGGATCAAAAGGTGACCAACATTACCTGAGGTTGAAATGCCAGAACTGCCCTGGTATAATGTAGATGAGGGGATCCAGAGGCTTAGAGAAATTGGAATGTTAGAGTGGATTTATCGTGCAAAGCCTGCTCTTACACCCCAGGAATGTCCGGAGGATGCACCTTTTACCACAACAGTGAGAAATAAATTTGTGAGACTAGCACCATCATTCCTGAAGAGCTCTGTAGTTGCACTTCTCTGTAGGTCAGATATCAGTGTAGGAACTGCTGTTACAGAGCTGGAATCCTTAAACACAAGTTGGCAGAAGCCAGGTGGCAGTACTTAATTGCCAAAGACAGGGTAGATGTGGCTATTACAATAGACCACAAACTCAAAGCAGGCGTCAAAATTATATGACATGCAGAGATTTGTAGCATTGGCTAGTAAATCATGGGGTACCTAGAAATACAATAGAAGGGCAGTCTACTAAATTCTTGTTGGAGCTGTATAAACAAAAGAGCTCTCGGTCAAGTGAACAGAAGTCTAACCTGAATTACAAAAACACAGAGTCACGGCCCCTTAATCAATTTCCAGACTTGAGACAGTTTACAGACCCAGAGCCCCTTGAATGAAGGGGAGGCCAGGTCCATCTGGGGGAGAACCGTGTTACACTGCCACAAATTTATACTGTTAATCTTCCTCCAAGCCTTCCCCAAGGAGACTGATGGCATTTTACCAGGGTAACTGTGCATTGGGGAAAAGGAAATGATCAGATATTTTGGAGATTATTAGACACTGATACAGAAGTGACTTAATTCCAGGGCACCCAAAACATTACTCTGGTCCACCAGTCAGAGTGGGGGCTTATGGAGGCCAGGTGATCAATGGAGTTTTAGCTCAGGTCCATCTCACAGTGGGTCCAGTGGGCCCCCAGACCCATCCTGTAATTATTTCCCCAGTTCCAGAGTGTATACTTGGTATAGACATACTGAGCAACTGGCAGAATCCCCACATTGGCTCTCTAACTCATGCAGTGAGGGCTATTATGGTGGGAAAGGCCAAGTGGAAGCCACTAGAACTGCCCCTACTGAGCAAAATAGTAAATCAGAACCGATACTGGATTCCTGGAGGGATTACAGAGATTACTGCGGCTCTTAAGGACTTGAAGGAAGCAGTCCTATTCAACTCTCCTATTTGGCCTGTGAAGAAAACAGATGGGTCTTGGAGGATGACAGTGGATTATCATAAGCTCAACCAGGTAGTAACTCCAATTGCAGCTGCTGTTCCAGATGTGGTATGATTGCTTGAGCAAATCAATACATTCCTTGGTACCTGGTATGCAGCTATTGATCTGGCAAATGCTTTTTTCTCAATAGCTATTAGTAAGGACCACCAGAAACAGTTTGCTTTCAGCTGGCAAGGTCAGCAAAATACTTTCACTGTCCTACCTCAGGGGTATATCAACTCTCCAGCCCTATATCATAATCTTGTTCGCAGAGACCTTGATCGTTTCTCCCTCCCACAAGACATCACACTGGTCCATTATATTGATGCTATAATGTTGATTGGACCTAGTGAGCAAGAAGTAGCAACTACTCTGGATTTACTGGTAAGGCATTTGTGTGTCAGAGGATGGGAGATAAATCCAACAAAAATACAGGGACCTTCCACCTCAGTGAAATTTCTAGGTGTATCAGTGGTGTGGGGTATGTTGAGATATCCCTTCTAAGGTGAAGGATAAGTTGCTGCATCTGGCCCCTCCTATGACCAGAAAGGAGGCACAACACCTAGTTGTTTTTTTGGATTTTGGTGACAACATATTCCTCATTTGGGTGTGTTACTCTGGCCCATTTATCAAGTGACCAGAAAAGCTGCTAATTTTGAGTGGGGTCCTGAACAAGAGGAGGCTCTGCGACAGGTCCAGGCTGCTGTACAAGCTGCTCTGCCACTTAGGCCATGTGATCCAGCAGATCCAATGGTGCTGGAAGTGTCAGTGGCAAGTAGAAATGCTGTCTGGAACCTATAGGAGAATCACAACACAGACCCTTAGGATTTTGGAGCAAAGCCTTACCATCTGCTGCAGATAACTACTCTCCCTTTGAGAAACAGCTTTTGGCCTGCTACAGGGCCTTAGTAGAGACTGAACACTTAACCATGGGCCACCAAGTTACCATGAGACCTAAGTTGCCTATCATGAGTTGGGTGTTGTCTGACTCACCAAGCCATAAAGTTGGGCATACACAGCAGCACTCTATTGTAAAATGGAAATGGTATATACAAGTTAGGGCCAGAGCAGGTCCTGAAGGCACAAGTATGTTACATGAAGAAGTGGCCCAAATGCCCATGGTCTCCATTCCTGCCACATTACCTTCTCTTTCCCAGACCAGAGCTATGGCCTCTTGGGGAGGTCCTTACAGTGAATTGACTGAGGAAGAGAAAACTCAGGCCTGGTTTACAGATAGTTCAGCATGATTTGCAGGTACCACCCAAAAGTGGACAGCTGCAGCATTACAACCCATTTCTGGGGTGTCCTTGAAGGACAGTGGTGAGGGGAAATCCTCACAGTGGGCAGAACTTCAAGCAATGAACCTGGCTGTTCATTTTGCTTGGAAGGAAAACTGGCCAGAAGTGCGTTTGTATACTGACTCATGGGCTGTTGCTAATGGTTTGGCTAGATGGCCAGGGACTTGGAAAGACCGTAATTGGAAAATTGGTGACAAAGAGGTCTGGGGAAGAAGTACGTGGATAGACCTTTCTGAGTGGGCTAAAAACATGAAGATATTTGTGTCCCATGTGAATGCACACCAGAGGGTGGCTTCAGCAGATGAAGGTTTTATTAATCAAGTGAATAAGATGACCCATTCTGTGGATACCAGTCAGTCTCTTTCCCCAGCAACTCCTGTCATTGCCCAATGGGCTCATGAACAAAGTGGTCATGGTGGTAGGGATGGAGGTTATGCATGGGCTCAGCAACATGGACTTCCACTCACCAAGGCTGACTTGGCTACAGCCACTGCTGAGTGCCCAGTCTGCCAGCAGCAGAGACTCACACTCAGCCTCTGATATGGCACAATTCCCTGAGGTGACCAGCCAGCTACATGGTGGCAGGTTGATTACATTGGACCACTGCCTTCATGGAAGTGTCAGCAATTTGTTCTAACTGGAATAGACACATACTCTGGATATGGGTTTGCTTTCCCTGCACGCAATGCTTCTGCCAAAACTACCATCCGTGGGCTTACAGAATGCCATATCCATCATCATTGTATTCCACATAGCATTGCTTCTGATCAAGGAACACACTTCATAACAAATGAAGTGCGGGAATGGGCACATGCTCATGGAATTCTCTGGTCTTACCATTTTCCCCATCATCCAGAAGCAGCAGGATTGACAGAACAGTGGAATGGCCTTTTGAAAATTCAATTACAGTGCCAACTAGGTGGCAATACCTTGAAATGCTGGGGCAGTGTTCTCCAGGAAGCTGTATATGTTCTGAATCAGCATCCGCTGTATGGTGCTGTTTCTCCCATAGCCAGGATCCACAGGTCCAGGAACCAAGGGGTGGAAATGGGAGTGGTACCACTCCCTATTACCCCTAGTGATCCACTAGGAAAAGCTTTGCTTCCTGTCTCTGTGACCCTGAGCTTTGGTGGTCTACAGGTTTTAGTTCCAAAAATGGAGTGCTTCCTCCAGGAGAAACAACAATGATTCCATTGAACTGGAATCTACGACTGCCACCTGGTCACTTTGGATTACTTATGCCATTGTATCAACAAGTCAAGAAGGGAATTACATTACTGTCTGGGGTGATTGACTTTGACTATCAGGGGGAAGTAGGACTGCAACTGCATAATGGGGGTAAAGAAGAGTTTTCTTGGAATATAGGAGATCCCCTAGGGTGTTTTTTAATACTACCATGCCCTGTGATTAAAATCAATGGAAAACTGCAACAACCCAATCCAGGCAGAACTATCAATAGCTCTGAAACTTCAGGAATGATGGTTTGGGTCACCCCACCAGGCAAAGGACCACGGCCAGCTGAAGTGCTTGCTCAGGGTAAAGGGAACATGGAATGGGTAGTGGAAGAAGGTAGTGATAAATATGAACTACAACCACGTGATCAGTTACAGAAAGGAGAAATGTAATGCTGCTTTGCTCATGTTATACTATTTAAGTTGTAAGATATCAAGTTTAAGAATGAATATTTTCCAAGGATTTGCACCCTATTCTGGAAAGATTCAATGTATTTCCAGTTATATACAGGACAGTTGAGTATTGTCAGGTGAAAGAAAAAATGTGGGTTTTATATTTTTTTTTTATTTAGAAATTAGGTATGATTTAAGGTGGTATGTATAGCTGGCAAGTTGACAAGGGGTGGACTGGCATGTCAGGTTCATGTGTCAACTTGACCAAGTGGTGGTACCTGTTTGTCTGGTTGGGCAAGTGCTGGCCTGTCTGTTGTGATGAGGACAGATTCATAGAGTTAAATCATGATCATGTCAGCTGCGTCCACTACTGATTCCATTTGTAATCAGCCAAAGGGGAGTGTCTTCTGCAATGAGTGGTGCTTAATCTAATCACTGAAAGCCTTATAAGGAGGATTCAGAAGAGAGAAGCTCTTTCTGCCTTGGTTGGTGAGCCTCTCCTATGGAGTTCATCCAGGCCCTTCATCGGAATTGTCAGCTTCACAGCCTGCCCTGCAGATTTTAGTCTCTGCATTCCCGTGGTCACATGAGGCACTTTTATAAATGTTATATTTGCGAGTGTTCCCTGTTGATTCTGTTTCTCTAGACAACCTAACTAATACAACGTATGTTAAAACTAATCAAGATTTTCAATTAAGACTTGTGCACTTTACCAGATGTAAGTTATGATTTAATTATTTTTATTAATAATGGAATTAATTTATATCACTAGATTTCCTATTTCCTTATACCAAAATTACTGAATTATGTGATGGTAAATTATTAGGAAAACTCTTCTGTCTCTTTTTTGGCTTCCTGGTATTGCACATATGCCTGCCTTAATTATCTACATTCTATATGCTGTGTGGTTCATGATTTATTGAACAATTTCCCACAACCTGTAACTGGGCTTACCCCCACCCCAAGCCTGAGCTACCTAGAGCAGTCCCTTGCAGCTAGGCTGGTGACGACAATCCTTAGAGGGTAGTTACTAAGTATATAGATTGCCTCTGGCAGTTCACATTCAAAAGGTGTCAGTTAGAGCCAGCAATTTTTTAAAATCAAATGTTCCAGGTGATTCTTATCTTCAACCAAATTTGAAAGCTGTACCCAAGGTGGTATGATTAATTACCATATCCTGATTTGTCCCACTTCACCTCCTTTTCTGACTAGGTCTACAAGGCATCCTACTTATTTTCAAGAATGAAAAGTTTGAAAAAGAGGTCAGAGAAAGCACTCAAGATAACTTGAGTAAAATTAAAAGTTAAGGGATCCTGATCAAAAGAAGGAAAAGAAATGAAACAAAGTAAGGTATCAGTGACTGAAAGAGTTCAAATAGAGTCAAGAGGCTACTCTGGAGACTACTCTTAACACAAGCTTCAACTAGATATTGCTATTTACCGTGCTTTGGTAACCCCTAACCAAAACCATTCCTGCCAACCCTAAGGAACACTAGGGCTCTATCTGAGATTCAACAAAAGTTTCACACTCTAAGATTACTTTCCAGAAAACTACAGCCTCCACATGGATTCCTAGGCCAAGTAAGTCCTGAAACCCAGAGGGGCCAGCCTCTCCAGAGTGTCAAGTAGTTACATCCCCCTATCCCATATTAGTGATAGCCTCTTCCAACATGAAAAAGTTAGAATGTCAATAGCCAAATACCCCTAAAGATTGGGAGAAGGATCAAAGGAGAAGGAGGAGTTCTAATAGAGAAGATAGGATTTAACAAATGAGTATAACTGCTGTATCATTATATTGATATTTCTTTTAGTCTCTAGTGTGTTGGAGTAGCTAGAAGGAAAAACCTAAAATTGTGGAACTATGACCTTACCAAACACTGAAATCTATTCTATAACTACTTGTTGCAGTGTGCTTTGAAATGTATTGCTTCATTGTATATATGTTTTATTTCACAATTAAAAAAACGTGTTTAAAAAAGGTTAAGGGAAAGTTTTACTGAGGAATTTAAGGTTTTTTGCCTACAGTGAAATAAGGGTCATGATGCACAGAAGTGGAACTCAATGATTTTAATGTTGAGAAAGAAAATTAATGCACACCCATTTTTTGTTGGCTCAATGTTTAATATGCATTTAATATGTATAGTTGTTTCAGGTTTGGAAACCATGGAGCTACCACCATTATATCTAAACCTATGCACAAGTGTCATGTGTTAGTGAAAGGTCTTATGACATCTGTGGTATCATTTTCATGAACTTTGCAAGAGTCTGACTTGTACATCCCTCCTGTTTCCTGTAAAAGTGAAGATGGTAGAAGGAGCAAAGTGGGCCAAAATAACCGTGTTCATACTAAGGACATGCTTTATTTATCCATTTGCCAAGTATTTATTGAACATATGCTATGTGCAAGTGCTGTGCAGTTTATGGGTTCATAACAATGCATAAGATAAAACATAACTCCCTCTTACTACAATTCCTACTAGAACTTATAATCTAGAGTAGAAGAGATGATTTTTTTAAAAGTTTACTTATTTTGTTATATTCCTGTGGTACACTATACTAAGGAGAAGTTCAGGATACAGTGATGTGCAGGAAAGTGAGCCAGTTTAGGACACAGCTAATGTTATCCCCATAGAAGTCAGAGTTAAATAACATATTTTACTTCATATTTTTACATCCTATTTTTCAATAAATGAGTGGATTCAATTTTTTCACAAAGGGGATATTTTCAAACAAATAAACAGAAAAGCAGAGGTTTGCAACTGCACACGATTTGATTCTCTCAGGGACATATCAGTTAACATACAAGGATGACAACTTCTGGTTGTTGTTGAAACCAAAATACTGTCACTGTCACTGTGATTCACTTACAATAATTGTAGCAAAGCCAGCTCGTCTCTTCCTTCAATTTTGAAAGTGAGTACCCAACTGCAGTTAGATTCTTTGAAGACAGACAATAGAAAAAGATACGAACACTTTTTTAAAAAGTAGAATGAATATTTTGAAGTAGGCGTATGTGTGATTTTTTTTTCCATTTTTATTGGCTCTGTTCTAGATACGTGACTCCAGAGAACACCAGAAATAGCATAGTCGATCAGACAGTACCGTTTCTATTTCTACGTGAACACAGGGAGATAAGTTACATTTCTTACACTTCCAATTTGATGCAGTGCCTCTATGAAAGTATGTGTCTACAAATAACATCCAGAAAAAAAAAAAATCAAGGCTCATTTGTAGTTTCTCATGTACAATGGTCACTGATTCTATTCTACCAAGCTTTTTTGAACTAGATCATACTTCATATCCAAGAGCTATACATGTTTCTGATAGCTATTACGACCGGCCAGGACTTTATTTCTTAACCAACCCCTACATCAAAATAAACCTTTATCTCAAAACAATTATTTCTGGAGGAGACAAAATGTGTACCTTTTCTATTAAATTTAATTTTCAAAGGCAAAACCCTAACACGACTTAAAATGTGACTGTGGGCCTGGAAGCTTGTGATCATTTTCCCCACAAGGTGAAGTTCAAACTTACACAGTCACTACTAGCGAAGGCAGAGGAAGGTGAGCTGAAAATTATTCCCCTGTCCTGTAGGGTAATGTAGTGTTTCCAAGTTCATACATTCTCGGGCTATTGTGTCAATACATTAGTTGGGCTAGTAAATGTATTTATTCACCAAAGGAAGGATGCTGTGTTTCAGGCACTGTGCTAGAAAGTGTTAACAAAAGTGAAAGAAAAGCAACCTTAGATTTCTGTCATGATGAAACTTACATTCTTATCATTGTGGTGGACATAATGCACTAAACAAAGTATATATATGAATGTGGATGCAGCTACAGAAAAAACAAAGACAATACCATGATTGACAACACTGGGAAGGGCTGGAGGGTTCACACAGAAAGAATAGGAGGATAAATTCTCTCATAGGAAGTAATATTTAAGCCAAGATTTCAAAAGTGAGAAGAGAAGACAGCCATGTGAATAACAGGGGCAAAGTGTCCCAGCCAATTATCAAGACTCTAAGAAAACTTCAAGAGGTTGAGCCTCAATGAGGAGGTCAGTGTACTTGGAGTAAACGGTAGGATTGAAAGCATGCTAAAAGATCAAGTGGGGACATCGGTGATGTATAGATGATAAAGTAAGAAGACATTATAAGGGGTGTATGTTTATAAAAATCTAAGAAACCTGTAGTAGGTATATTAGTTGAATTTCTATCAAAGAAAGCTCTGTAAGGTCGTTGCCTTTGTTGTGTTAAGCATGAGTGAGGAAAAGCATAGGCAAGCTAGAGCCCTCTCCCTGGTCTCCCTCTGCCTCAGCTTTGATGGGATGGTAGCCTGTCAGGTGGGTGATCTTCACCATAGAGCTGCAAAGACATGGAGAAGTCAAGGAGAAGAACTGGCAGGAGCCAGAGGAGCTGCGTGTTCAGGTGCAGCCCAATCCCTCAAGGTTAGGCAGCAACCACGCCTGCAGGCCTTTCTAGTGGTTAGCACCAACACCCTGACCTTCAGAATGTAAAACTGGCCACTGCTTCATTTCTGCCTTTTAGAGCTCCTATAAAATTCTCCAGCCTGGAACCACACAAAGCAGGGGAATTTGCGATAATGTAGGTCCCGCTTAGTTAAGTTGACCAAGAACAAATCCATTGCACTAAATATAACACTGGCATGAAAAATCATCTACAGTGATATGGCTGTTGGGGATTGAATCATGTCCCCAACAAAAGACATTTTCAAGTCTTCATTTGCATTCCCATGGGTTTGAAGCCATTTGTGAAAAGAACCTTTGAAGGTATTGTCATTAGCTAAGGTGCAGATTCACTTGTGAATAGGATCTTCAAAGATCTTTTTTAGCTGAAGCCAAATTCAATCAGGTTGGGCTTTAATCTGATTGCAAAGAGAAAGCTGGGATGCAGTCAGTCAGAAGAAGTCAGAGAGGAGAGAGAGAGAGTGCCATGTGACAGGAGACTGCTGTCACCAGAACTCTACATACTCCTGAAAAACAAACATGGCCTTGTCAGCACCTTCTAGCCGCCAAACCGTGAGCCAATAATTTCTGGTCATTTAAGCCAATCCATTGTGTGGTGCTTGTCATAGCAGCCCTGCCAGGATAAGACAATGGCTAAAGCTTTTGATGGTAGCAGTGGTGGTGTGTGTGTGAGTGTGTGGGTGTGGGTGTGTGTGTGTGTTGGGTAGTTGTTTTGATAAAAAGAGATCTGCTTCTCACATGTTTATTGTTCCCTCTTTGTGTTATCTTGGAAGACAAATTTATATAGCCATATATCTTTTGTTTTTGATCATCTATAGTGCTATTAATCTAAAAATTTACTTATCTCTCCACTTTACTGGAAGCTACATAAAATGGCAGGAAATACAGGTTAAAATTTCAAATGTGGAAGGCTATTTATATGATCGTAATTGCAAGATATTCAAGAGCATGCACACATAGATTCTTGAAGGCTCAGAGTTGGAGGAATCTGTAGAAATAATCTAACCCCAGTGGTTCTCAAACAGTGTTTTTACTCATAGACCAAAGGATTCCTTTATGCAGAAGCAGGAAGACATAAAGAGATAAAATCCTAACAGACCTTTGATTTGAGTCATGAATGGGAGATTGAGTGGTGGCTCCTATCTTTCCCTCTTCCGTGGCCCCTGGAAATACTCTGGGGAATAAAACAGAGCCCAAATGTAGGAGTTCTCTAGAGTCTGCCTCCATTTCATTCTCTTCTTCTGTGCTGGTTTGAAAGGATGTATGGACCCGAGAAAAGTCATGTTTTAATCAAAATCCATTTTCATAAAGGCAGAATAATCCCTTTTCAATACTACATGTTTGAATCTGTAATTAGATCATCTCCTGGAGAAGTAACCCAATCAAGAGTCGTTAAGCTAGATTAGGTGACAATATGTCTCCACCCATTTGGATGGGCCTTGATAAATTTCTGGAGTCCTATAAAAGAGGAAACATTTTGGAGAATGGAGGAGATTCAGATAGAGCAATGCAGAACGATGTAGCCACAAGAAGCAGAGTCCACCAGCCAGCAACCTTTGGAGATGAAGAAGGAAAATGCCTCCAGGGGAGCTTCATGAAACGGGAAGCCAAGAGAAGAAGCTAGCAGATGATGCCGTGTTTGCCATGTGCCCTTCCAGATGAGAGAGGAACCCTGAACTTCATTGGCCTTCTTGGATCAAGGTATCTTTCCCTGGATGCCTCAGATTGGACATTTCTATAGACTCGTTTTAATTGGGACATTTTCTCGGGCTTAAAACTGTAAACTAGTAACTTATTAAATTTCCCTTTTCAAAAGCCATTCTGTTTCTGGTATCTTGCATTCTGGCAGTTAGCAAACTAGAACACCTTCTTTGCACCAAGCCTTCCCACCATGGAGCCCCAAGATATATGCAACTGCATAGCACATAAATGGGAAATGAAAGTTTTGTGGAAGATTATGAGTGGAAAGAAGGAAGAAAATTAGCTCCATCTCCTGTGTGGTAATATTACACTAAATTACTCTTTAAACATTTTTCCTCCAGAATTTCTCTCCCATGCCATCTATCTCATTCGCCATCCCCAACATGGCACCTTTCAAAATTTCTTCTATTGTCTGGAATAACAACAATTAAAAGACAGTGAAATAAATGCACTGTTAGTTTAACCTACCCTCTCAGGCACTGGGCCTGTTACTTTACACACATTAACCTTTTTTATTCTCACAGCAACTCAGAGAGGTAGTTACTATTATTGTCCCCTGTTTTATAGACAGGGAAACTGCGCCCATGAGAGGTCAAGCAGTTTGTCCAGGGGCATTCAGGTCATCAGCAGTAGAGCTAACATGCAAATCCCACGCCCACTACTTACTAAAAAAAGACAATTACCAAGAGAATTATCATTACTCACTCAGAGCTTTTGGAGAACTCATGCCCCACCAACCTGAGAAAACGCTCAAAGTATACACCAAACAAAAACCAGACATCCTCTTGGGAATAGTGTAAGAAGATATCATAATCCTTTTTGAAGAAAATACAGTATTCTCTGTGATGTTACAACTATTTGAAAACCACTAGCTCTACTGACCCTCACATTTTTTAAAAGCCAAGATTTCTTCAGCAAGCCACTTGCAACATTTTATTGAACTGACTTGCAGTATGGCACATTGCATCTTCCGAGGATGTTTGCAGCAACCTCTCCCATCACACAAGGGTATTGCTATGATGTGACTTTGACATTCCTTTCCTCAAGAGGACAGATACATGCTTCCTTCTCTTGAATCTTGGACTTGTGACTCTAATGAATGTAATGCCATGTGACTTCCAAGGTTAGTTTCAACCTGGCTCTCTTGGCACTCTCACTCTTAGAAGACAGAAGGCTGTCATTCTGTTAAGAAACTCAAGCTTTCCCACATAGAGATGCCACATGGAGAAGTGATAAGTAGGTGTTCTGGTCAACAGTCTATCCGATAGCCCAGTCAATAACCAGCATTAACCATCCTGAGTCTTTGAGTTACCCCCAAACCACTGAGTCTTCCCAGCTGAGACTCCAGATACTGTGGTGCAGAGACAAGCCATACAGTCTGCCTTGTCCAAAACCCTGATCCACAGAATCTAGGAGCATAATACCATGAGTGTTTATGTCATTTAGTTTTGGTGTAATGCATTTAACTGGAATGGTGATGGATCAGGTTCAAGGAAGTAGGGTGCACTCAAAGGTCCTAGAACATATACTCAGTATGCTCTGAAAAGCGATCATTGAATTTCGCTGAAACATAGCAACAAAGAGTATTATAATCTTTGTAGCACCCTGTCTGTTATACCACAGCGCTTTCGCTAATTAGTCTTAAAAGTAATAAAAAAGTAAAAAAGGAGATTTTGCTATACCAGCTATTAAAATCCATGGTAACAGGATTTTTAAAAATATGTAATATATGCTGCTAAGGTTCTTGAAAATAGTTTGTTCTCATGAATAAGTTAAATATTCTCCCAAATATTTAATTTATACTTCCAAAGAATTTCTTGACTTTTTATTCCTCCTACATTGCTTTCTCACTCTGTATTCTATATATTACCTCTCCCCTAGTCAAGAAGTTCTGTCCAGCTTTAGGTTTCTAGCTTCGTAATAAAATAAAAATACTCAATATACTTTTTCAACCCAGCATGTTTCTGGGTAACAGACGCTGGTATCTATCCCTACCTCCATCGAGAATCATTGCTTTATGGAACTGCTTCAGAAATCTTTTTTTTTTAATTTATGAAAAGGTAAACACCCTAGTTTGTTACCATCCAAATTATGATGACACTCGAATTAGTTGGGTCCAAATTAGCCATCTATTATTCTCTTCCAGATTCCTTGCCATACTTTACTATTTCTGAACAAACATCAACTATGCCAATGTTTTGAGTAGTATCAATCGAAACTGAAATGTTTCCAGCCTCCTTAATATCATCACCAACTGTCTTATCAATTAATTAATGATGCCGCAAATAATAAAGTTCTGGTGTTGTTAAACCTGGCAAACTACTACCAGCAGCAATTTCTGGGGTTTAACAGAATATCCATCAATGAGCTAGAGGGAGGTGAGCATTCTTCACTGGGCATTAGAACAAAATAAGTAGAAAAACGTAATAATAAATCACAATTGGGGCCAACTGCTCTGATTGAATTCTTAGGAGGTGAGACGTTTCTCAAGTTGATAGGTGGTTTTTTTTTTCTTAAAGCCCAGATTTCTGCCTACTGGTAATCTAATGAGGGAAATGCTGGCTCCTCTCGTGTATGTTTTAAAGCACCTTTCAGCATTTGGAAATAACATAATTCATTGGACAGGCCACACAACCAATAGGTTTTTCAGTCTGCTCTGTCAGCTTTACGATGCTGAAAGCGAAGGTAAAAGAAGTGTGGGTATTTGGGATAAAATGGAGTGAGTAATAAGAGAACAGCAAAGTCATCCCTAACTGTTGAAAAGAGCTTTTACTCATGAGCATTAAACAGCAGACTTATTTTTTTCCCTTCCTCTAGTCCAAGTGAACACAGTCCGAGGAGACAGTCATTGCTTCGAATGATTGATGTTATTTCCTAGAGCTTGTCGCCATTACCACAAGTGTGATCTGGATCGCTTTGTTTGCCCGACTGTTCCTGGCCCTGCTCGTCTTGCCTGGAACCCAGCGAAATGAGAGGTGCACGAATCACAGGATCCATCACCTGCCTGATGGAACCTCCACTCACCCCCGCTCCCCCTCATCCATCTCCATTGTGCTGACAAGAGGTTAACGGTGCGCGGCGGTACATGCCTCCCGCAAGCTGCACAGGACCGTGGAGCTTTCCGAGGGGGTAGCGGGCTTAAAGACGGCTTTGTTAATTCATGGAGTGAGGTGGAGGGAGGGTTAGAGAATTCAACTGGCAGTGCTTAGTATCTACGCTGTGAGAGGTACAATGCCATTTCTTTACATTATTTTCTACTTAAATGTTCCAGTAGTTCTGTGAAAGAGGCATCATTTTTTCCACTTCACAGATAAACTAAGGCCAAAAGATAATCAATAATTTGCCAAAGTTATTCAGCAACTAGCAATTGATCTCTAAGATCCAGAAATACAAATATCTTGCGAGTTTTTGCTCACTATTCCCTTCCCAATGTCCAGTCCACTGCCAGGCACATAAAAGCACTCAGTATTTGTTGAATGAGTAGCGAACAATAAATAAACAAACGAAGTGGCAAGACTAACGTGTGCTCAGGGCTTTGATTCTACATCCCGTAATAGACCCACATCATCTCTTGTGACTGAGAAAGTAAAGCAAAAGCAGCAACAACAAAAAATGCACACAAGTAATCTATGTTTGGGACATAGAAAAGACTTAGAATTCATTATGAGTTGAACCTATTTGATGAACTTTTTAAAGTTTTGTCCCTTTTTGATGTATATCCCCCTCATTCAAGCCAAGCAAGCATATGACTCATCAGTTTTTATATATTTTTTTGCCTTTGGGTTGTTGTCTTTTTCTTTTTTCTGTGTTGATGGTGCTGTGTCTGACTGTTAGACATCTGGGTAGAAGAGTTGAGTTAATGTTGTAAGTAAAACACTTAAATTAAAACTTTAAATATCTTCCCAACTTATAATTAAATGTACCATATGGTTCTACTTTACTGAAATTTGAGTCCTAATTTAATGTTTTCCTTTTTCAGCAACAAATTTTATTGGCATGTTCTCAATCATTTTTATGTCAAGAAAACAATTACAACCAAGGCAATATTTTGAGGTTATCAGACAGAAGCAATCTCTTACCTGGGGATAAAAATATTGGTTTTGGTGTGGATGTATCATTATTTAAGCTCATCTGGGAGTTAAAAAATAGCCGCTTAGCTTAACAATTGTTATATTGTTACAGGAAAGCTTCACACTTTTCTCCAGATTTCATCCTACCTTTTATTTAACTTGAATGCAACCTAAGACAATATGCTGATTTTTGCACATTTTAACAGATATGGCTGAGTATCATTTGGGGCGCCTTAAAATTGTCCAGTTTGCAAGTTACAACACAAATTTTTATCATCTAAAAAAGTTCAGATCTTCTTGTCAACTAAATAAGGAAAGTAGAATGTGAAGAGAATTAACTAATATTTAGAGAGAATAGCCTTTAAAGGGGCAATTCCAATTTTCTGTCGATCTTGCTTCTAGGCCTGCAGATATTTTCAATGACTGCAGTCGACCTAATTCTTCTAAACCATTTTATTCTGTAATGAAAGAAGTATGTCATGATTCCTATTCTTCCCCATCAAATATAGTTTATGCACAACTTTTCCTCCAATCATTATTAGTCACTGGCTATGTAGGTATGTACCCATATACTTGATTGCCTAAAATTGTTAGTCGTTTAAAAATGTTTGTTAGGCCTTCTCTGTTTCAAGAACTATTGCAGCTTTTCTTTCAAAGAAGTGAGTGGCACAATCTTTGCCCTTTAGAAACACATAATCTAAGGCAAACATTTTCAAGGGCATGATAATTCCAAAAGGGAAAATGTGAATGACGTGCAAATGACTGTAGTCAGCTCCAGTAAGAAATCTTTGTACACAAGGAGAGATTCATTTAAAGGAGATACTTGAACTCGTCAGTAAAAACTAGGATTTGGAGTAAATACTGTATCTTATATCCATATTATAGAATACCATAAGATGTGTGAAAAAATGAGGTGGACCCAAATCTAGGCAATGACATGGGATTGTCACCAAGATATATTTAGGGAAAAAAGCAAGATATATTCAACAAATATATAAGCAGCCCTTACTAGATACCAAGCTTTGTTCTAACCTCTGGATATATCAGAGGAAACATGAAATTCCTGCTCTCATAGAATTTATATTCTGGTATATAAAGATTATATACCCCAATTATATATCCCAATTTGGACATGTTTTTTAATGTTAAATTTTTTTTTGAAATGCTTTCAGGCTTGCAGGACTGATAAAAGAATAATAATAATACAAACCTATGAAGATTAGGTTCAGTTGTCAACTTGGCCAGTTGACGGTGCCCAGCTGTCTGGTCAAGCAAGCACTGGCCTGAATGTTATAGTGAAAACATTTCCTGGACTTAAAACATCAGTAAGTTGACTGCATCTATGCTTGATTACATCTATAATCAACTGAAGAGATTGCCTTCAACCATAAGGGAGATTTCCTCCAATCAGTTGAAGGCCTTGAAAGGGGAAGTGTTGACTTCAGCAGTCAGGAGGGGGAATTCCCAGCTCCACTTCAGTCAGCCAGCTTCTACTGGGGAATTCATCGAAAACCTTCATCAGAGTCTTTAGCTGGCTACCCACCCTACAGATTTTGGACTTTCACATCCCCACAGTTGCATAAGACAATTTTTAGAAAATATCATAATATTTATAGATATTATGCATCTGTACAGGTATTATGAATCTTGTCTGTTCTGTTTCCCTAGAGACCCCTGAGAATTAGAGCTTCGGTACTGGGAGTGGTTCTTGAGAAACACAATCTTAAGAAAGAGATTTCTGAATTGATTCTTGGGTTTTTGGAATTGGTTATCTACTCTGATTAGACTCAAAGGCACTATAACTCTATTTCCAATAGTCAAGATGGCACAGATTGTCTGTGGCATGAGTTGGCAAAACAGATACTCAAAGTAACACCACTGGGTATGGCTACTCAAATGCTTATAAGAGGCAAAACTCTAAGTGAGACTATTTTTGATACCTTAACAGAATTTTATGGTGCTAAAATGTATAATACAGTTGGCTATTCTTCCTAAATATACTGGGTAGAGTTATAATGGAAAGGTGTGAGCTGAAGCCTTCAAATGTGCAACTTAAGCACTGCAGGAAGGACTGAAAGTTTCTATGTGTTCCCTGAAAGAAAATATTTCATGTAGCCCCAGATTTGGGATTTCTGAAAATAAGGCTCAGAGTCTCATTTTGCAATTTACAAATTAAACTAAATTCCCAAGTTTGCAGTTTGTCTGCTGTTAAAGTGAAGGCATTGATGGGAAAGGAATGGAGTCCTGAAAATTGGAATGGGGATATATGGTCTAATAATGATGGAGGAGGGGACACTGAAACACTAGATTCTACTGACTCTTTGCCAGATAAACCTGTAATGGTTTGTTGAGGAATCAGCCACCCAACCTCCACCTAAAGATATTAACCATGCTATACATGATAAACCTGTGACCACCTCCCCTGAGCAAATGGCCCTCACTCCTTGGTCAGAAGAAATTCATCCTGTTTCACCTGAAAAAATTGCAATAGAATGGCATGAGGTAATTGTCTTGTGAGACATTTCTAATACTTACTGTGATCCACCCCATATTGTCCCTCCTTTCTTCCAGACCGATAACTATCCTGAAGCCCCAAAAGGCCTCAAAACATGAGGTACAAAATTTGACCCATGAGGAGGTACATAATACTCCAAAAGAACTGAGTGAGTTTTTAAATTTTTCCAGATAGAAATCTGGGGACTATGTAAGGGAATGGATATTAAGGATGTGGGATAATGGAGGAAGGAATAGAAAGTTGCATCAGGCTGAATTTATTGATATGGGCACATTAATCAGAGATTCTGAATTCAATGTTGTAGCTCAAGAGATTAGAAAGGGTGTTAGAAGTTTGTTTGGGTGGTTGGCTGAAACATGGAACTAAAGGTGCCCAACATTATCTGAAGTCCAAATGCCAGGCCTGCCATGGTATAATGTAGATGAAGGTATTCAAAGGTTTAGAGAGATGGGAATGTTAGAGTAGATTTGTCATGGAAGATTTGCTTACTCATCCCAGGGATGTCCAGAGGACACACATTTCAGCAGGACAGTGTATAATAAATTTGGGAGACTAACTCCATCTTTCCTGAAGAGCTCCGTAGTCACTTTTCCCTGCAGGTTAGATATTATACTGTGGGAACTTCTGTCATTGAACTGGGAAGAAACACAATGGGGATGATTAGATCCTGGCTTGGCAGGAGGCAAGTGGTAGTATGTAATCACTAAAGATAAGGTGGGTCTGGCTACCATAAAGGACAGCAGACTCAAAGCAGGAATCAGAATAGTCTGGCTTGCACCTACACCATTAGCTAGTAGAACATGGGTACCTAGAAGTAAAATAGATCAGCAGTTTACTAAATTCTTACTTGATCTGTATAAGCAGACAAGTTCTAGGTGAAATGAACAAGAGTCTAACTAGAATTACAAAGAAAGAGAGTCACAGCTCCTTAATCAATTCCCAAACTTGAGACAGTTCACAAACCCAGAGCCCCTTGCATGAGGGGAAGGCCACGTACCCTTAGATAAGGGCCCTGAAACATGCCAAAAATTTATACTCTTAATCTTCCATCCACCTTTCCCAAAGAGACTTATAGCCTTTTATCAGAGAACTGTGCATTGGGGTGGGGGGGGGGGGGAGGAAATAATCAGCCATTTCTAGGGATTATTAGGCATTGGCTAAGAAGTAACACTAATTCTAGAAGTTTCAAATCATCACTGTGGCCTACTGTCAGAGTAGGGGCTTATGGAGGTCAGGTGACCAATGGGGTTTTAGGTCAAATCCATCTCACAGTGGGTCCAGTGGGTCCCCAGACCCATTCTGTAGTTATTTTCCCAGTTCAGAAATGCATAATGGGAATAGACATACTCAGCAGTTGACAGAACCCTCACATTTGTTCCCTGACTTGTGGAATGAAGGCTATTTTGTTAGGAAAGACTGAATGGAAGCCACTAGAACTGCCCCTACCTATCAAAATAATAAGTTGGAAGCAATACAGGAATCCCCGAGAAATTACAGAGATTAAGGCTGCCATCCAGAACTTGAAGGATGTAGGGGAGGTGATTCCCACCATATTCCAATTCAACTCTAATTGGACTGTGCAGAAAACAGATAGATCTTTGGATATCACAGTGATTTATTGTAAACCTAACCATGTGGTGAGTCTAATTGTAACTGCTGTTTCAGATGTGGCATTGTTGCTTGAGCAGATCAGCACATCCCCTGGTATCTGGTATGCAGCTATTGATCTGGAAAATGCTTTTTTCTCAATTACTGTTAATAAAGACCAGGAGAAACAGTTTTCTTTCAGCTGGAAAATCCAACAATACACCTTCACTTCTCAAGCTATATCAATTCTCCAGCCCTATGTCATACTGTAGTCCGCAGAGACCTTGATCATCTCTCCTTCCCATAATACATCACAATGGTTCATTTTGAGTGTATTAGATTGATTGGATCTAGAGAGCAAGAAGTAGCAACTATTCTAGACTTGCTGGGAAGGCATTGACTGCCAGAGGATGGAAGATAAATCCAACAGAATTACAGGGGCAAAATTTCTAGGTGGCTAGTGGTGTGGGGCATGTCAAGCTATCTCTCCTAAGGTGAAGAATAAGCTATTGCATCTGGCCCCTCCTGTGACCCAAAAAGAAGCACAGCTCCTGGTTGGCCTCTTTGGATTTGGGAAGAAATAAATTCCTCATTTGGGCATGCTTCTCCAGCTCATTTACCAGCTTTGAGTGGGGACCAGAGTAAGAGGTGGCCCTGGAACAGGTTCAGGCTGCTATGCAAGGTTCTCTGCCATTTGGGCCACATGATCCAACAGATCCATTGATGCTGGAAGTGTCAGTGGTAAGTAGAGATGTTGTTTGGAGCCTTTTGAGGACTCCTATAGGAGATCACAATGCAGGCCCTCAAGATTTTGGAGCAAAGTCTTCCCGCCCTTTTTGAGAAACAGCTTTTAACCTGCTACTGGGTCTCAGAAGATTGAACACTTAATCATGGGCCACCACATTACCCTGAGACCTGAGTTGCCTATCATGAGTTGGATGTTGTCTGTAAGACCAAGCCATAAATTTGGGTGTGCACAGCAGAACTCTATCACAAAATGGAAGTGGTATATGCAAGATAGGGCTCAAGTGGGTGCTGTAGGCACAAGCAAATTACATGCACAAATACCCCAAATGCCTACAGCCCCCTCTCCTGACACATTACCTTCTCTTTCCCAGCCCACAGCTATGGCCTCTTGGGAGTTCCTTACAGTCAGTTGACTGAGGAAGAGAAAACTCAGGCCTGGTTTACAAGACGATTCTGCATGATATACAGGTACCTCACAAAAGTGGACAACTGCAGCCCTACAGCCTCTTTCTGGGATGTCCCTGAAGGACAGTGATAAGGGGAAATTCTTCCTGAACATTTAATACTGCCATGTACATTTCCTAAGAATGAGGATATTCACTTATATAACCAGGTGCAGTTATCAAGTCCAAGAAATTTGCCATTTACCGAATTTACCATTTGCTTAAACCAACACAACTTGCTAAACCATTATGCATTTACTCCCCATTCCCCCTGCCCCCACCCCTGGCAAACTGCACTCTAATTTCTGTCTCTACGACCCTAAATATTCTCCAATATTTTCTTTGTAGTTGCCCTAGGGCTTGAGTGTAACATCATAAATCTATAACAATCTTGTTTGCTTTCATATCAACTTCAGTGGAATACACACGCTATATCCTATACCCCTTTGTCCCTCATCTTTATGTAGTTCTTGTCACAGATTACATACTTATTCATTATGAGCCCGAAAGACCTGATTTATCAATGCATTTTATACATTTGCATTTCAGATCCCTGAGGAAATATAAAGTGGAGTTACAAACCATTAGCACTGCCATTTACATTTACCCATGTCATTACTCTTATGGGCATTCTTTCTTTTTTCAAGTGGCTTCAATCCAGTGTCCATTATCAACATGCAGAACTCTCTTTATCCTGTTTTTTTTTGGCTAGTCTAGGGATGCTGCACTTCCTCACTTTTGTTTACCTGGGAACATCTTAATCTCACTCTCATTTTTAAAGATGGTTTTCCCAGAAACAGAATTCTCGGTTGGCAATTGTTTTGGCTTTCAGCAGTTTAAATACGTCATCCCACTGAGTTCTTGCTTCCATGGTTTTCTGATGAGAAATTGGTACTTTATCTGAATGAGGCATCCTTGAACGTGGCATGTTGCTTGTCTCTTGAGGCTTTCAGAATTCTCTATCCTTGGCATTTTGTGACTTGATTATAACGTGAGATATGTTCTTTGTCTTAATTCACATTTCTGTGGGTATGAGCTCACTGTAAATACAATCTCTTGAAGATGTAATTTTAGTTAAGATGTGGCCCAACCAAATAAGTGTGGACCTTAATCCAGATGATTGGAGTCTTTTATAAGCAGAAGACATTCAGGCATAGTCCAGAGAAAGCATAGGGAGGAGCCAGAAGTCAAAGGAATCCAGAAGAGAAAGGTGAGGACATCACCATGGGACATGAGGCAGGGACACAAATCCAGAACCCCAAGCACTGCCAGTAGCCAGCACCAGAATGCTACAGACTTCAGGGAGAATGGATTGCCTTAATGATACTTTGATTTTGAACTTCTCCTAGCCCCAAAACCATGAGCCAATAAATACATATGGTGTAAGCCAACATATTTTGTGTATTTCCAATAACAGCCTGGAAAACCAAGACAATGTCTATATAAATAACAACAACAACAACAACAAAACATTGACAGACACGTGAGAAAATCTCTTCAGATAACTAAGCAGAAAGGGCCTGAAAGGATACATACCTTTTCTCCAATAGGTTGCCTCGGGAGAGTAGAGGAGGAAGGAGGTAGAAAAGGAACTTTGACATTGGTTTAGATTTATATATTGATATATTATTTAATATTTTAAAATAAGAATGAACTTATGCCTTACTCGTGTTTGAAAATGTATAACAGTAAAGAAAAAAGAAAAACATAAGCCAAACGGAGGTACTTATTGCATAGGGAACAATTTCAACAAGCGTTGGAGACAAGTGTTAGCAGCTTGTCTAAGTTAACAAGAAGTATGTCCTGAGAATTTCCATAATCACCAAATTTGACAACACAGTTAAGTTTCTCCAGAATCATGGCTCCATGTAGAGCCACGCACGTATCCACTGTGTATAACATCATATCCCTAGTTTTCTGCCCTTTCAGTTTTCATTATTTTATTTCTCACTTGATGGATGTAAGGGAAAAAATAAGACTATCATCTTGACAGTGACGACATAAGCAGTGAAAAAGTCAACTAACAAAGTTGAACTGATCAGATGTAGTTTGTCAGCAGTGGGCCATGTTTGCTGCTAGATAAAGGACTGTTTTTGCACATCAGTTTTATAAGGGGTGATAAGAATAATTCAGGTTTGTAACTCAACAAAAAAGACAAATTACTACGTTTCAGGGATTTCCTCATGAATACTTGAAATTACATATGTAGAATCTGCCAGGTCCTAGGTCCACTCTTTAAAAACATAAAGTAAAAAAAGAAATAAGGTAGATTGTGTCTGGAATGTGGGTCAATTTGATACTGATGGGTTTCAGAAAGACTCTTGCAGAGCCTAGAAATAGGATGGAAGTGTCAATGTACAACGAATAATTAACCCAGTACAAAAGCAAGTTAAAAAATGAAAAAATATTCTAATCAGTTAAATGACATCGCTAGACCACGTGTTATGTGCTAACATCTTCAAATCAGCTTAGGAAAGAAAGCCTCTGGATTTTTGCCTTACGATGCTCCCATTTGACCTTTGTTTTGGAATTCTTGGAGAGCAGTAAAGGGTGAAAGATGAGGTAGTTGTGGTCATCTTCCTGTGTATCTGATTAATACAGAATTCTTTCTAGTAGACCTGTGATCTCTCTAACTCGAGAACGTTTTTCCATGGTGTGCACAGTGGAATTGTCTGTCCATGGTTAGTGAGGTCCATCTCAGGCCTCCTTCAAAGTGGTTTGGATGCAGGAGCATTGAGCAGCCCTGGTGGAATGTCTAGTTCATGAGGCAGGCCCAGGATGCAGAGCCCTATGCTCAACTCCATGAGTAAAACTGTACCAGACAAAGGCCATGGATTCTTCAGCCAACACACTCAATCACTAATTCCTAAGACACCAGGGTTTCAAAGAGAGATGGAGTTTATTACTAGGTATGCAGGAGGAGAGCAGATGGCCTGTCGGCCCAAAATCTGTCCCCCCAAACTGAAGTAATTTGGGTAGTTTTATTAGAGAAAAGGTGGGCAGGGTTTGGGTTAAACCTGGTCCCAGATGATGTAATTAGAGGTGTTCTCATTATTGAGCATATGCAGATTGATTACATGCTTAGTCACAGAGCACATGAGAGAAAATGGCAGAATGAGGTATAGGTGACTTGTAGGTTAAAGTAGAAGCTACTGTGCATGTCAGGTGGGCCCACTTAGGTTAGATCCAGTCTCAGTCATCAAGATAATTTGGGACTTGGGGTGGGTTAGTTCCAGACGGACCCAAGACCCTTCCTTAACAAACATTAGGGGCTGTCTTTAGTGATTATAAGACTCTAAAGTTGAAAAACAAGATAAGTAGGTACAGATGAAGGTTTTTACAATCACAGGGCAGAAGATAAAGGCTATACAATCATTATCAGTGATCAAGGCAGCTGGATTACAATTCAGAGATTTCAGGAATTTCCCTGTCTACTCCAATACACCAGAAAGCAAAAAGGCATATTTATATCAAAAGCATCCCTTAAATTCTGACTTCTTGGTTACAAAACTCCAATTCACTGAGTATGGGGACAGACTCATATAAATATTGGAAATATTACAGGTCCCTAGCTGTTTTATATGCAAATAAGGGCATCTGAACTTTTTTCCTAAAACCCCAATTTGTGCACCTTGCAAAGTTGTCTTTCCAGGGGGTGAAGGGCTTATGTTTATTTCCTCACTTAAACCATTATAATTTTTAAGTGTCTTTTAATTTTTTTGATAAGTTTTGTGGTGGTGCTTTTGAGCTATGATACAAGGTAGGCAGCATTTTTAAGTGGATTTTAGAATGGTTCCTACATATACCATCTAGGCAATTGAAAAACTAAAAAAAAGGGGGGGGGATTTAAAAGCCATTTGGGGATGTTGGAAAAATGTGCCTCAATTGCACTTAAAGTACTCATTCATTCAAAACTGATTTCTACTTTATGAAAGAAGACCAAATTTTAAAACATTATTTCCTCAATTTGTTCTTTCCAAGCGTGCATTTTCCTAGAATACCAGTTTCCTTTACCAGTAATGCCTTGTCAGATATGCAACTGATGTCTCCTGATTTTTGTATTCACATTATCAGCTGCAGCAATTTGTGGCACCACCAGTCACACACACTCAGATGAGGTAAGAGAACTGGAAGAACTATTCTGTGCTTCTTTAGTTTGTGAAATACAGATGCGTAGGCCAATGATCAAAATAGAGTGGAAAGTCACAGCAGTGCCCCATTATTAAAGCTTCCAACATTCCATTAAAATGCTTCTTCGGTCTCAATAGGCCCATTTGCCTTCTCCTTCCAGATCAGATTTCAGATCATTCATATACAAACACCCTTCACACAGCATGCTTCCTTCTAGCCACAGGAAACATTACTCCCTTTATACATTTTCTTATAACTAATACTTTTCCCACAAAAATCTCCACAGTAATTTTTCAAATGGTTTGAATCTTTTTGTTGTCTTGGTAGAGAAAAAGCTTGTAGTGTGTGAAAAATGACAAGGTGATTAAATTATTCAAAGGCCCTTAAAGTCTGATGGTGCAAGAGCCCAAGAAAAGACATCTCTTTACATTATAATGCAAACTATCAGCACAATACCACTAGCAAGAAAATGACCTTCAATCTTATTGAATATTTCTTCTTCTCACTTGACAGAATATTAATAGGGTATTTCATTTCATTTGTTAAAAAAATGAGAACATTAAGCTATAGAGTTTCCTCTTCAACTACTAAAATATCTCAACAGTAATAATGATATTATTGCTTTTAATGTGAAGTAGAATTTTAAAGCCCCTAATCTTTGCATTTATACAAGATAATATGACCACTAAGGAACAAAATGACTCAAGAAAATGAAACCCATTACAGTTCCTTGATTTGACTAAGGTTACTGAGAACAGTAATAAATGTTTGTTGCAATTCGTTAAAACAGGTTGTCTTTGTTAAAATTTTCTTATGAACTAATAGCAAATTAAAGTAAGTATATGCATGTTGGATCAAGCTAAGAAATCAGATAATGATCTCAAAATCTAGGGCTCCTGATAAAATGAGGGTATTCACTCTGAGTATCTGCTGATTAAAATTGCCAGAGAATCTTTCACAACTTCTATTTCAGTTAACCCATAAAAATAAATGTGTATACAAAATTAAGTAAACAAATATGCCTGGGACATTGACTAGCCACCTGTGTTGAGCTGCTCTCATGTTTCCACATGGTCTTCTGATGGAATTTAATCAATGGATAATAATTTGATTTATCAAAGTAAGTTTGTGGCATAGTTATAAGTATCAAGTATGTTCCCCTTTAGAGACACACACGATTATTTAATAATACATTACAGTGACTCAGAATGGATTAGTGTGTCATAAGGGGAGCCTGGCTATACAATGACATTTCAGGAACATTATCTAATGCCACTCTTTCAATTAAAAAACCAGATAGTATAAGTACTTATGTGTAACACACCGTAATAAGTATGGGAAGAAGAGAGAAATAGCTATAAAGATCAATAAGATCCAGCACTATTCACAACTTCCAGACTGTTTTCAAAATGGAATAGTTCTGAGAAGAACCACTGTGGTTGCAAACTCAATTCTTCTAATCAGACAGAATTTTGTTTGCTCTTTAAGCTGGATGTATGCTTAACAGTTTGTGAAGAGCCCTGCTAGTTCTGTAGCTTATTACTTAACTTTCTTGAAATGAAGATTCTGTCAAAGAAGTGCATCTGTGCTCTCTCTTTAGTCTCTGCTATGTTTCCCATGACATATGGAGTGAAAATATTAATACAGAGGAAGTGATGATTGATCAAGTCAATGCATATTTATTGAGCACCTACCGTGTCCTAGGAACATAGTGTTGAGTTTTCAATTAAGCCACTTGCAACCTGGAATCTCTATTAATACTTATTAATTGTTTTAAATTAAATATAAATCAACACACACAGGAAATCCTTCAAATTAATGAATATTTGAATATAACTAGTTGTTACTGAATAATAAATTCCAATTCTTGGGCAAATTATATCATCCGATAAAGCAATCTTGCAGGGGGACATGAATGAGATTAAGTTGAAGAATCTGCATCTGTTTGCAGTAGGAAGCTCAATATTATTTGAATAAATTATTGATATTGTTTCAGATCAAATAAGTTGTGATGATTACATCGAGCAGTTGGAATTGTTCCAGGTGTGTTGTAAACTTCACTGTGCACAAATCTAGTTACTATCTAGTATTTCCTTTGATATACTATAATGTGTCTTTTCCTCTTTTCAGCAGCTATGTTTTGTCCCGGTGTGAATATGATCTAAGGATCAATTTTATTAATCTAGCCCTTCTCCCATTTTAACTACTTAATTGAATCATCATGAAGTGTATTCATTTCCTGTGAGAATAAAATCTATTTCCTTAGCTTTTCTCCTAAACACACTAAATCTCTGAAATAGTTACCTTCTTGGTATTTCCTAACTGTATTTTTTCCAAAACTATTTTATTTTCCTTAAGGAATTCTAAAATGACCAATCTAATACTTCCTCTAGGTGAGGTCAAATTGGCAACAATGCCACTTCCTTTGATTTATTGCCTGCTAGAAACACCACCAAGCATCCTCTTTCCTTTATTCAGCGCCGCCTTAAGTTGGAATGCATGCTTTAGGATGTATACACAATCTGTTTTTAAGTTACCCTTTATTTGTCATATGCTGAGTTTCCAGCTGAATGTCTTGCTCTAAGCCTGTTTACACTGTGTTATAAATATGTTTGCTGTTTTTTGGTCCAGTAAGCAAGTGATACAGATTCCCAGTTGCACAGTAGCAACCATTTCTCATTAAGAAGAATGACCTAGCAAAATTAGACAACAGTGTGGAGCCCAAGGCCTGGTTTCATTTCTGAAGGAATGAGAGGTGAGTTTTATCTTGTTTGTTTTTGTGGGTTTTTTTGGGTTTTTTTGGACTCTTTGTTTCTTTATTTCCATAAATCTGATCACTGAGTCCATTTAAAACAAGCAAAGAAACCAAAACCAAATCAGTGACTTAAGGGAGAAAAGTGGGTTGAACCAGTAGTTAAATTGCATGTGTATACTGTGGAGTCCTTTTAGTATCCTATATTTTTTTCTTGTATATGGCCTAGGGCAGTGTTCGATAATGGAAATGTTCTTTAAATGCGCTGTTCAATGTAATAACCACTAGCCACATGTGGCTATTGATTACTTGGAATATGGCTAGTGATAATGATGAATTTTATTCAATTTTAATTAATGTAAATTTAATTAGCCACATGTGACTAGAGACTACTTCACCGAACAGCACAGGTCTTGACTATGGGTCATTCTAAAATCATTACTCAAGTTACTAATTTTGAGGGGAATTCTTAATTGTCTTTTAAAGAGGCATTCTCTTAATCATTCTATAATGTAATCATGATTGTCCCCTTATTGTAAACCTTCATAGTTTTCTTTAAACAACAAAAGTTTAATCATTTACAATAGCAGAGCTTTTGCCTAGATTATATCATTAAATTCCCATAATCATCCTTAAGGATAGGAATTACTTAAATTTATTTTAAAGTCAAAGAAACTAAGGTTCAAAAAACTAATTTCCCTAAAGTCACACAGCTATCAGATGGCAGAACCTCTTTGGAATCCACTGACTTCTGATTTCAAGTTCTAAGCTCTTACTATTGACAGAAGAAAAATAAAATAAATTTCTACTGACACTAAAATAAGCTAATATGTAAATACTAGCTGCAACCATTTTACAATAAGCCCATCCAAAAACCTAGATAAAAACATACAAACTCAATGGACATACGCATAAAAGTCTAAAAAATATACACTTTTTTAAAAGGAGTTTGTTCCTTAAAATCTTTCCTAGTACAAAACACTTAAACCTGTTCAATATATAATAAAAAAAAAAAAAAAAAGAAAGACGCATCATTTTTGTGCATGCCTGAGCTGACAAGAAAGTAGGGAAAATATTTTGCTGCCCCAAAAGACAAAAGAACAAATCAGTGGAGGTTGGCTGGCACTGAGGGGGCCAGCTGTGATATGACGTCTGCCAATCCTTAGTGATCCAGAGTTTGCTACTCAACGTGCAGGTCAGGGAACAGCTACACTGGCATCACCTGGCAGCTTGTTAGAAATGAAAAACCCTGGGCCCTACTGGAGAAGTACTGAATCAGAATCTGTATTTTCCATGAGTTTCTAGAGTGGAGCATGTTGACAGGCATGTAGGTTTGTGATGCACTCTTTCGGAATGACTTCTTTTAAAAGGCCTCAAAGTGGGGGCTGGAGATGATGCAGAGGACACACGCTAGGTGGAAAGTGAGCTGAAAAGAAGAACCCACTAAATGCCAGACCCACTGTGAAAGAGTGAACCAGAGAAAGCCCACCGAGGTGCTGTGTGAATATATAAAAAATGGCTTAATCACAATCATAACCATGGAAATGCTGCAACTTAATCACACAATGAGAAATCATTTTATACCCATTATATTGGCAGCAACGAACAAGTTTGGCAATAGAAAGTGTGGGCAAGGATGTTTCATCTCTATACGTTTTTGGAGGGAGTATAAATACAACCTTATTGTAGAACGATCTGGCCTCATGTTGTGATGTTGAACATTAACCATCCTCCCAGCAATACAGCTGTATCTTCATAGCTGTATACTTTAGAGAAACATGTGCCTATGCACCAGACCATTTACACCATTAGGTGTTTCATTAGCTATTATTATGAGAATTGTGAGAAGAATTAATTGAATCACTAAGTGAAAAAAGCATCAATTGTTTTGTCATGGATGACAGTCTCTAAGAGAGCCAATATTTTCAGGTACATTTAAGTTAAGTGGTATCTATTGCAAAGATAAGTGATATGTATATTCTCTCTTCCCCTAAGAAGCGATGGATGAACAAAAAGCTAAATTTTCCAGAGTCGTCACTCTAGTGCCTTTGGCAATTCAACTTTTAAATTAAAGATCATGACATTATGCTAAAGAAAGTCATCCCAGAAAAGAACAGGCACAGGCAAGGGAAATGGAGTGGGTTGAGGCACTGGAGGAAGAGTGGCTTTTGATGTTGGAAGTGGCTTTAGAAATCTCAGTTCAACCAATGAATATACCAACTGAGGTTTGCCTTTTTTGGGGAAGGAGAATAATAATGAGGGAAACAGAGGTCTAGACAGAAGAGGGAAGTAGATGGAGAATGGTGCCTGCTGCTGGCATAGCTTGGAACAAGACAAGCTGGGAGGGGTGAGCACAAGCTCTGTGCATCATTCTCAGACCATCTGAAAGCAAAGGAGCCAGGCAACTGAATTTCTTCTTGCTTCACTCCCTTACTTTAAAAAACAAAACGAAACAAACAAATATTGTTTTGTGTTAAGAAGATGAATTGAAGCCTGTGGTTTCATAAGACTGTAAGAATTCTAAGATGAGGTGGCTACAGCCCACCTTATTAATGGAAAATATTGTGATCTAATCATCTACCAAATAAAAGTGAACTGACTTGAATGTTTCAATTGTTTGCAGCTAATGCATATCCACAGGAGAAAGAATGGAAGTGTGCATGGAAATAACACAGACCAGCTATAAGATAGTAGTTGACTCTGAGACTTTTGGAAAAGGAGGTCTAGAGCTTTCACTCTCGCCTCTAGAGTTCATACATGTAGACATATATACTGAAAGGCAAACTCACCAGGAACAAGGCAGGATGAGAAGTTCAGGGAAAGGCTTTATTTCAGGGAAAAACAGTCGCCCAGGCAGCGGGCAGTGTTTCCAGAGAGAAATGGCTGGCCCAAGGTGGCAGGGGACACGGTTCTTATGGATTAAGGTAGGAGATTGGGGAGAAGGGTTAGGTAAGTCTCTATTGTGTAACTTTCAGGATTAGGTTGGGGGGTTGAGGGCAAGAGTTAGGTAAGGTTCTATTACCTAGTTTTCAGAATTACGGGGTTAGCTTAGAGTTGGCAGCACTTCACTGGTAAAATTAAAATTTAAGAGCTGCGTGAAGCATGCAGGGATGTAATTGTCTTCTGCTGGGGAGTGGAGGTTGAGTATGGGGGGTTATTGTAAGAGAGCAGTTGCTAGAGGGTGAAAAGGTGCAGGCTAAGGTGGGAGAGCTGTTTGAAATATTTCCCAGGTCATGTCATGGGGGGAAGGGATCCTGTACTCCAGGCCTAACTTGCATGCATTCAAACATATGTAAGACAGAAGCAAGGGAAGAAGGAATGAAGGCAAAAGGGAAGAGAAGAAGGATGGAGGGACAGGGGGTGAGAAGGAGTGAAGGAAGGAGATATCAGAAGGAGATAAGAATGGAAATGATAAGATGTCTACTTAAGAGAAAACAAATTTCATGGGCTCTCTGAGGGATATTTTATAATGATGTGACCCTTAGAAATCAAAACTGCTTTCAATGATAATTATATGTTTTGATTTCCTGGTGATTAACACTGATGAACCTTCAGTGAATGTTTGTAATCGATATAATGGAAAGATTACTGAAAGACAATCCAACCTGGAGGCTTCCATGACATAAATATTTATCCATCCTCTCTTTAACTCCCTCCCCTGATATCATTTCTTCCTCCTCAAACACTCAAACAGTATTCGCTTATTTTTTCAGTATAAAATTTCATCAACACCTCATATGTGTCCCTTCTTAAAATTATAATAAAAAATCTAGATGGAACCACCTTGAGAAAAGTTTTTCACTATTATATGTGCATATGAACATTGTGCAATATTAGCAGAATCCAGAATCATTGAAAATGTTTTGCTTAGTTCCAGAGAGATTACCACGTAGCACTGCAATTTGAGATTCTGTCTTTAAATAGAGGTATACTTATGTCTTTCTCCATATTTTTCAATTTTGAGGATTTTCCTAAGTTCGAATTTTAAATGGAGTGATTGGATTTTTGCACATTTATTCATTCCATGTCCCCATGGAGGTTTTTCCTCTTCTACTTTCCAAATATCACAGGCCTAATCCAGTTTCAATGTGTAGTTCAAGTCCCACATCTCAGACTGGGTGCCCTTTCTGTAGACTGAACCCTTATTTACATGTTTATGTCCATGATCATTTGGTCTTTATGCACATGCTGCATAGAGACATCCTTTCTATTTTCATCTTCAGCTATTATATAAAGCTTGTGGGTTTTAATTTTAGTGTACTAAATTAAACATTCTACTCCTGTAAAATGAGTCCAAGATTGCAGTCCTCTTAATGGGCTCTGAAAAGAAGCAAAAACTACATGTCCTTCCTTCAGTTTTCTTATAGGTGAATGATGTGTAATCTAAACTTTTACATAAGATAAATGAAGCGTTCTTACTAGTAACCTACAGAATGCACTGCTAAATATCAGTAAGATCCGGTATTCATGAGCTAAAATGGGCACACTGACATGCCCTATAGAAGATTCTAGTTCAGTATGCTATTAGGAAGTTTGGCTGCCACATGGCACTTGGCAGCATTTTGAACAAAGGGAGTTAGAATCCTAGTAATTCTGGAGTATGCTTTGTGTTCTAGTTTGCAAGCTGCTGGAATGCAATATACCAGAAACAGAATGACTTTTAAAAAGGGGAATTTAATTAAGTTGCTAGTTTACAGTCATAAGGTCGAGAAAATGTCTCAGTTAAAACAAATCTATAGAATTGTCCAATCTAAGGCATCCAGGTAAAGATACCTTGGTTCAAGAAGGCCGATGAAGTTCAGGGTTTCTCTCTCAAGTGAGAAGGCACATGGTGAACACAGTTAGGGTTCCTCTCTCATCTGGAAGGGCACATGGTGAACACAGCATCATCTGCTAGCTTTTTCTCCTGGCTTCCTGTTTCATGAAGCTCCCAGGAGGCATCATTCTTCTTCATCTCTGAAGGTCGCTGGCTGGTGGACTCTGCTTCTCATGGCTATGTCATTCTGCTCTGCTCTCTCTGAATCGCTCTCATTCTCCAAAATGCTTCCTCTTTTATAGGACTCCAGAAACTTATTAAACCCACGAAATGGGTGGAGACATGTCATCACCTAATCCAGCTTAACACCCACTCTTGATTAAATCACTTCTCCAGGAAGATGATCTGAGTTCAGTTTCAAACATACAGTATTGAATAGGGATTATTCTGCCTTTATGAAATGGGATTTAGATTAAAACATGGCTTTTCTAGGGGACATACATCCTTTCAAATCAGCACACTTTGTTATAAGGCACTCTTCAAAGTGCCTTCAGTTAGTCAAGGTTTTCAATTTCCTGCATTTCTTGATATAAAATTATAAAAGCATCATTATTAATTTAGTTTCTATATTTTTTATTGATCCTATAGTGAGTAGTGTTATATATTGCCATTAAGAGGACTTTGTACATATTATTCTCCAATACCTACTTGAAGACTTATAACACATTACAGTTTAAAGCAGAAGTTATTCACACTTGGTATCCAGAGCAGGTGTTCGTGTAAAGGCCACTTCCCTTCCCAAATTCATTGTACAGTCTGTAAATATCTCCCAATATATATCAAGGTAAGCATAGAAATAATACCAGGCTATGTTTACATTTATAAGGCTTAATTTATATCCAAAACATATGTATAAACACACATTCTTTTGTTATCCAGATAGAAAGAAGACTCTTATATGTTGTGCAAAAAACTCACAATTTATTTGTTCTTATCCAGTTCTTGGCTACCCATGGGCATATCTTTCACTAGAAAGTCCCCAAGGTCTTTTGCTCCATCTAAGTGGGAAATGACCAAAAGAATTTGGGAACATTGTATACCACAGGGAAGGGACTAAACACAACTTGCTTTGTACTCCATTCTAAGACCATACTATATACATACTAGGTTTGATTTGATCCCAGATAGAGAAATGATATCTGTCCATGCATTTTATCAATTATTTATAAATTAATTCCATATCTGGAGGACTGAGAATCAAACAGTGTTTTATAGTTATCAGATGCATGTGTTTGTATAGTAAATCCCCAGATTTTGATGAACTTCTTTGGTTAGGTTGGATGTGACAAATAGATGCAGTAATTTAATTTCCTCCACAGAAATAAAAAATGGTAATTGTTTAGAGCATCTTCTTTTACTTTCTGTAAATTGTTGATATATTTCCAAATTTATACCAAATGGGTATCCAAAGGGATTAAGATTGAGTCTTTTACAGATTTATTTATTCATATCAAAATCACTGATCTACTTAGGGTTTCCTGAAAAGTAACTAATCTATACCTTCACTCAGTCATAAAATGGAGCCTGCAGTCATTTTAAAGGTTACAAGCTAATCTCAGTCTTCAACTGAAAATGAAACAAAGTAAAGGTGTGGCATCCCATGGAGTCGTGCATTTCTGCCTGGCGTGTTTTACCAATTAATACTAATTACCTTCATTAAAATCCTCTGTTGCAGTGCTTCTCAAACTCTGTTTAAGAATCACCTGGAGAGCTTGTTAATATACATATTCCTTGGTCTGCCCCCAGAAATTCGGAAGATCTTGAGTGAGGCCCAAATTTGCACTTCTGTCAAACTCCAAGGTATGGCTGATGCAGCTGGTCAAAGGACCACATAAGTACCATTTAAAGTCAACTGACCTGCAAGATGTCCTAAAACATAGATAGTAGGCAAGAAACACTTGGCCATGCAAAAAAGCTGAGATTTTTAATTAATAGTGATTGCTTTTAACAAAGATATAATCCCTGTATAACTCAAGAGCAACAGATCATCATTTATGGGGGCATAAAATAGTGAAGAACTGGAAAGAATATAGTCTAGTGTTCATTTGAGAAATTAATATCATTGAAATTAAGTTTTCTACTGGCATGCTCTTGATATGTATTAGTATTTAATATTTGCAATAATTATCTTGAATGTGGACATTGTCATGCATGCTCTATGATGAATTAAAGTGGCAAGTCAGGTTAGTTTGGTTAGGATTTAAAGACTATTTGATAAATAGGCAACTCTTTAGGATTTAAATGCTACTTCTTAAGGGGGAAAAGGGCAACAACAAAAAAATCTGAGTACGAAACAATTGGCCCAGGCATCTATTTCACATTTTTCCTGATAATGGTACCAATAGTCGCTTCCCCATATTAAATTAGAGCTCTGTTTTGACATTTGTAGGTAGAAGGAAAGAGTGCCACCTATTGAATAAGCAAAATGCTTGCTCCAGCACAGCATGCTTCTGGTTGCCCTGACTTAACTTGAACACTTTGAAGAAAAACTGGTACAAATCTGTCTGTAAGACACTAAGGTCAAAGTGCCCAAAAGTAATAGCCATTTGTATTTAGACCCTTCAAAGCTAAAGGACTCTAAGCTATTAATTTGTTTAAATGATTGTACTAGTAGTTACCAGTTATAATTATACAAACTTTGGAATGCTCTGCCCGTTGAATCCAAGGCCAGATGAGAGATAAAAATTATGACCGAATGGCTCTGAATTTTCAGAGTGAAGCAAGAAGACAGCACCAGAACAAAAACAAACCATTTATTTTTCTAAATTGCAAATCAGCTAGTCTCCCAGCCAGGTGAGATTCATAGTATTCTAATAGTTTAAGCTAATTCAGTCTCTCAATTCTTCCCATTTAAACCCTTCATTTAACTGATTTGAGGGATTTAATATAAACAAGATTCTTTGCCTAAAAATATATTTCAATATTTATCAAAAACATTACTATATCATATCTTCTAAGAGCACAGATTCTGGAAACATTGCAAAATGTACCATTTCCTAGCTCTGTGATCTTAGCATACTATTTATACCTCAGTTTGCTATTCTATAAAATGTAAATGGTGAGCTCATAGAATTATTATATGGAAAACTGAGATAACAAATTAAGTAAATTAAGTGCAAGTTCCATGAGTAAGCATTCAATAAATATATATTGTGATTAACATTTATTGGAAATTTCTTAAAATTTTTTTAAACCTTAAGAAATCCTTATGGGTACAAGGCTAAATAGCAGGCAAATTGAAGGTAAAATTTGGTGTAATTCAACTTTGTAAAAAGAGAAAGTTTTTAGAAGTTTTTATATTATACACAATGTTACTAATACTAAATGCAAAAAATGCTTCATAAAAGCTTTGCAGATATGTCATCAATCAAATTGGAGGTGCTTTTAATCATTTAATATGTTTACTTTATACAGTCCAAAATATGATCTAATAAGAAGTTTTACTGTTTGTCCCCCAAAGAATTCTTGCATAGGGGAGCTCTTTCCTTTCAAATGTAGTCAAACTGGATGACCTGAGTCATAGATTCTGATCCAGTTTGCATGTTTGCTTATTTTGTGGTTTTGTTTGTTTGTTTTGATTAAATTATAGCACATAATATTCTATCCTATTAAACTGATCAGTGTTCAGCTGAAAATGCATGAAATTATAGGAATTTCTGTACTATTTCATAAGCAGTCATTTCAGAAATGAGATTATTTTTTAAATGGATGTTTTAAGCTTTGATATAAATAATTGCTAGCTGCCTACAGTTCTGGTGCTTTCTAAAAAAGTGAGATCAAGAGACAGCTATGACAGTAATTAAGATATTTATTTAATTTCAGGTTATTTGTCATAATGGGTACTGCTACCATATGTGACTCACAGTGCCTTTTGATTAGTATATTTTTTGTTGTTGTCTACGATTAACTTTAACAATTGTAAAACAGACTGTGTGTGTGCTTGTGTGTGTTAGTTTTAGTCTATACCTAGAGACAGTTATCTCAATGAGGAATACACTCTCCAGGTGGTTACCTAGCATAAAAATGCTTCCTCCAATCAAAAGTTACACACCAGACGTGGCTGCGAGTGTTATATTAAATATATCTTCAGCTGACATGTTAATTGGCATGAAGGATGTTAGTGATGGCCTTTCACTGGCTAAACTGGTGGACTTCAACATATGTGAGGGAGGTCTGAAAGTATTGTAGGAATATTCCCATCCTTTGCATGAACATGGTATAAGGATCTAGAAGGACAGGTGTTCTGTAACCATAAGAACAAGGTCCTGGCAATCCATAAATGCAAATATGATAGTTTTTGTTACCCTACTCTGACTAGGTGACTAAACTACCCCACCATTAGAGGATTGTCATGAGCATAATGCCATAGAAGTTGAGGTAAGAGAGCTAGGGCTTTACTAATCTTGCAAGACAGGTGGGATGGCTATTTCTGTTTCTGTGTGCTCTGAACATTAGCATGTGTTAACAGAGTTCAGGCTGAGGCTTCCTTTCTGACCAGGGAGGGAGGTCGAGCCATATGAAATCCCTATAGCTTTCCAGCTGCCTTGGACAGTTGGAAAATATGGATTCTGACCAAATTAGAAACGAGTATTTATGAATCGCCAAACTGGATTAAGTCAGTTAACAACAGTTTAATGTACAAACCAGTGTGCAACTACCTGAGTTTTAGGTTCTTGGAGGAATTCAGTAATCTGTGCATGTTTTTCATAACTTAAAAACATAAGTTATTTTCATAACTTAACATCTTACTTATTAAGATGAACTGGCCATCTGATGGACAGTTATAGTACAGAAAGTAACAATTCCAAGTTGCCATTTTCATTTGGAGAGAAGAGAGGTTTGTTTTTATCATATATTCTTTGAAGTGGGTGGATACAGCTCACTGACAATATCTTTGAGTTTTAATCTAGCCTTGATTTTATTTCAGATCTTTAGATTTTTACTTTCTGAAAGATGAAATGCTTGAACGTCAGCTTTGTTCCTCAGTAAGAACATTATTGTTTCAAAGTAGCTTAACTTATAGTTCTTTCAACTCTTTTACAGAGTTTTTTTTTTGTCTTTTTTTTGGTAGTTATTTTACTTCTGACCTAAAAAAAGAGAGGAAGGGGAGAAAGAGAGAATAAACATTTCTAGGTAGTTATTGGATCATAAAGATAATTATGGGGTGAATACCCATTTATAAGTATGGTACCCACCTCTCAACCCCTTACAGACTTTGCTACAAGCTGCAGATACTGGTTCTTTTGTTCTTTGGATCTGTACTATATCTTATACCTATAATGATAATTTATACAATAAAGTTACAATTTGCAAAATACTTTTATTTGCATAATCCTTCTTGTTTTTCCATAGTTATATGATGGTAAAAGATTATTACTGTTTCTAATTTCTATAGGAGGAAACAGTTACTGTGTGACGTGCCTACTTGGTAGAACTAGGTCTTACATTGAAGTCTTCTGAATCTACTGCAGGGTTCTTGATCTTTGGGTGTTAACAGGTCTTGAAATATCTTCAGGATCTTTTGCTTCTGCTGCTGTTGAGCTAGCCATAATTCTAGCTTTATATATTCATTAAAGAAATTATCACACCTTATTTCAATGCAGGATTCTATTCTTGAAGACTGTCTAGCTTAAAGAAATTACTTCTGTGTAAAATTTGTCTACATTGGTGGAGTTAACTATTTAGAAATGGCTATGGAAGAATCCAGTAAGTCAAATTGTCTGTGCACTGAAGTTAAATTTATTTTTTTATGTGCCTCTTCTTCCTCCGACTGTCATTTGATTTCTTGCATGGTTACTTAATTCGAGGAAACGCAGTACTACTGATAAAAAAGACATCACTCTTTGGATGCCTTCACCTACTATATTAAATTTTGCTAAATATAAAAGTGTTCGTTTGTAATGAGCATATGTGTCTACTGGTGTACAGCCTTCTGCTAAGGTCATGAGGAATAACCAAATGAAAGATATAAAGCACCATTGACTGTGCCCCTTCCACTCACAGCCCACAGAACGCATCGTTTGAAAGTACTAAAATGTTCTTTTTGGTCAATTAGGAAATTGCAATATCCAGTGCTTCATTCCCAGGGGTTTTCAACCGTTTGCCTATGACTTTGAGGTCTTTTATACAGAACCAGTGTCCCTAAACTCCACTAGTTAATTGAAACTTCTGTTGTTTCACAGTCAGGGTAGGAGCCTGCATCAGACTGAATTGCATACTTCCTCAAAACTCTTCATCTTGATCCGTGCTCCTGTTGGCATGTACTTGTCACAGGAACTTTTTGAAGATATTATTAGGAAGATGTGGCCAACTGAACCAGAGTGGGTCTTAATCCACATTCCTAGAGGCCTCACACACTCAAAGATAAAATAAAAGCCTTACAAAGAAGTCAAAGAAAGCCAAGGGGAGGAGCCAGAAGCACAGTTCGCGGAGACCGCGAGAGCAGTCTAAGCAGAGAGTTTGGGGGAGAGGGGCGGAGCTGCGAGCCAAGGAGACCCAGCGAGGAAGCCAACCAGCGCGTGAGAGCACCCAGAATTCGCCGAGGGAGCGTTTCTCTCCAGCGCCCTGATTTTGGACTTCTTGCCTCTCAAACTGTGAGCCAACCCGAGGTGCGGTATTTGTTCTAGCCCTCAGGAAAACTAAGACAGAACCTGAGTGAGTATTTCTCAGCTTATCCTTCCTCCACATTTCCTGGCTTCCTTCCAATCAGAAAGTTATTTTATTAAAAAAAAATTAAGAGACAGTTAATATGTAGGCTTCTAGTAACATGAAGCATCACTTTATAAATATATAACAAATTACTTTACCTTTCAGAGCCCAGGTTTCCTATTTCTTTGTGCTAGATGAATTTGGCTCTCATTTATCTTTATAATTGGGGTTTTTTTCCCTCTCTCTCTGTTCCTTGGGCAAACTCTTGTGGAGAAAAAAAAAAGAATTGGGAATATAATTACTAGTCCAGGTCTTCTGAGGACAGGCCTTCTGTATCTCCTTACAGGTATTCTTGTTCAAAATTGTGTATTGGTTACTCTGAGAAAGTCCAGCCTGATTGAGGCGGGTTGCGTGAGTTTGAATCCCTGCTCCAGTTCTTACAATTGAGGGATCTTGGGTCAGTTGTTTTAAACTCTGTGTTTCCATTTTCTCAACTAAAATAGTGGTGTAACAATCATAATTACTTCACAGAAATGTTTCTAGAATAATATATTTTTTAAAAAGTTAATGGTGTAAAGTGCTTAGAACGAAATATCTAGCACGTAGTAAATGTTTAATTAACATTAGCTATTACTACTACCATTATCACTTTTCCCCTGCGGATTTCTCCATACCTAGTAGGCTTTATTTTCCAAACCATCAATGACATGACCTATTTTGGCATTGGGAGTGCTACCTTCTTCTCAAATAGAAAGAAATTGAGAACAATTCAGAATAAATTAGTCCTCTGAGGGTATATCAGCACCTTCACCTGAGGTTCATTTTCTAAATGCCTCCAAGGCACTGCCTTCAGGCAGAAGGGCATTCTTTGAAAGTCTATTTGTTTTCACATTTTTTATTATCTCTTAAACTGTGTATTCAAATATTAGGAAGGATTTTGTGGGAACCCATTAAATTCTCTACTACTTGAGGTGAGTCACGCTCATTATGAAATGGAAAATATTCCATCAGCCGAGGTAGCATGAATTTTCCCAGCTGGTTTCTATCAAAGAAGTATGGCATATGATTGTGCTGCAGGCAGAGGCTTTGGAAACTGCCTGCCTGGAGACAAACCTTGGTTCTGCTCATTTGCATTTGTCATCTAAGTTTTTTTTTTCCCTCCCATTTTACAAATGAGAATCATAGGAACAGTTACCTGCTTTTAGGGTGATTGTGAGGAGATGGGGCAGGCAAGCTCTTAACACAGGGCCTGGTACACAGTGAGGTATTGTGTTAGTTAGATTCAGTTGTCAACTTGGCCAGGTGAGCATACCTAGTTCTGTTGCTGTGGACACAAGCCAATGGTACGTGAACCTCATCTGTTGCTAATTACATCTGCAGTCGGCTAGGAGGCGTGTCTGCTGCAATGAGTGACGTTTGACTTAATTGGCTGGTGCTTAAATGAGAGAACGCAATGTAGCACAGCCTAGCAGCTCGGCATTCCTCATCTCAGCACTCGCAGCTCAGCCCAGGCCTTTGGAGATGCAGAAAGAAGTCACCCTGGGGAAAGTTGTTGGAACCCAGGGGCCTGGAGAGAAGACCAGCAGAGACCATCCTGTGCCTTCCACATAAGAAAGAACCTCAGTGGAAAGTTAGCTGCCTTTCCTCTGAAGAGCCAACAAAATAAGTCCCCTTTTATTAAAAGCCAACCCGTCTCTGGTGTGTTGCATTCCGGCAGCTAGCAAACTAGAACAGGTATCAATATTTGGAGACTGTAGTATTTAAAAATTGGTATATAGTGAGGACTTATGATTCATAATTAATGGAATATGCCAATTAGCCCACTGTATTGTAGAGATAAGATGAACTTGAGACATTCTGTCACCAAACGCGTTTAGTGATTTTTTAAATATGAGCCTCTGAGGACTTATGTTGCCGAAGGTTAGCAGTAACTCTTGTTTGACCTTAAGTGAAAGGTTTTTCACCTGTTCCACTGCACTGAACACATGGCAGATGTGTATGTATACTATGACCTTGTGTCATGTTTTCTTAGACTGCCATGCAGGGCCCAGAGTCTGAGATTAAACAACAGATATTCAACCAAAACTATCTGGGCAACAGAGGGGAGAATTATCTGGACTTTCATTGCAGTTATTTTTCCAATTTAAAAAATCAGGAAACATTTTGCAAAAGTTCTTTTGCTGTGATAGTTTTCCATACAGGAATCAAACTGTAGTTATACATAGTTTCATAGAAGGTCCCAAGATACAGCAACTCAGCTTTAATGAAAAGGGAATGTAGACCACCTCTTCTACCTTTAATTTTTAAAAGCGCAGGATAAAAGAGCTCTCTGAATCTGTGCTCTCCAGGAAGGAAGCAACTAGCCTATGTAGTTATTTAAACGTAACTTAAAATGAAATGAAATTTAATTTAAAAACTAGTTCTTCAGTTGTTCTAGCCACATTTCAAGTGTTCAGTAGCCACATGTGGCTAATGGCTACCATATTGGACAGCACTTAGGAACTTTTCCATGATCTCAGAAACTTGGATGGTGCTATTCTTGACACCCAAAAGACACTCATAATTACACCTAGTAGAGTAAGCTGCACAATGGTAAGCAGTACCAGCACGGAAAAGTTTTTCCACCAAATATAAAAATGCACTTGCATGGATGATAAGCAAGAAAATGGCCCAAACTCTTCAGGGGATTTAGTCAAATCCAAGGTATTCACTACGCAATGATGATCTATAACTTCAGATATGAGAACGAGCCCCCAGAAGGAAAAACAAGGGGCCTAAGGGGATGAAAAAGGCAAACATTGAACTAATTCTGATGGAGGCCCACCTTGTTTTCTAATTTTTTATAAGCATATCTGAAGTGTTTTTCACTTTCAAAGTCACAAGAAGAGCTTTTCCAATCAATATTTACGTTACTTATATTACACTTGGAAAACAGGTAATACTTTCAAATGCCGATGTATGTGGAAGAATATCATATTGTCTCAAGACTAAGTCTTTCATTGGGAAATGTCTGTGTTTATATAAGTCTGTCATTCACCACGATGAATTTTAAACAGACGATACATTTTGAAATGCTTAAATTTTATTTTGGCTGTAAGATATATAATGATTATTCAATTTAGTGCGAAGTATAAGATATCATTAGAGTTCTGACTGCATAAGTACTATGAAATTGTGTTAACTGTGCCTCTTGCTCTTTCCTGTGAACTGAACTAATTAATATTAGTTGTTTCCAAATTTAGAAAGAAAGAACTGTCATTTGACCCTTGGAACTCTGACCTTTGACAATAATGGCAATGCTTGCATTTGAATTGTGCTTTAGTGTTTGCAAAATGCTTTTAGGCAAAGTGTTTTCACATAAAGTAGCCTTCTTGCTCCTCAAACTGTCTCATGAAACAGGGAATTTTTTTAGCATTCCTAAAAATATGGAAACTGATATATCCAGAATTAAGTAATTTGTCCAACAGACTTTCTGTAATGAATAGAACTCAAGTCTTATTCTTCATTTAGTGTTATTTCTGCTATACTATGTTGCCTCTGTAAGCATATTGTAACCTGCACCAGATGATACCATCTATTTTGGTTCAGCTTTGGAAGGAGAGTACAGGGGAAAGACAGAGAGAAGGCAGAGAGAAAATGGTCAAAAATGAAAGCTAAGAAATATTAATCTGTGCCCTCCAAAATAACTGGCAATAAGGACACATGGCCACTAATGTAATACAGAACCTTGAGATCCTGGAACAGAGTAAGAAAATTAGCTAAAAATTAAGAAATCAGAATACGGTATTGATGTTGCTTCATTAATTGTAACAAACATACCATAGTAATGTACGATGCTAATAATAGGGGACCTGGGTATGTGGTATATAGGAACTCTGTGTAATTTTTTTCTTGTCAATCTAACACTGTTCTAAAATATAGAGTTCATTAAAAAATAATTGGTGTTCTAGAGCAGCTAAAAGGAAAAATCTGAGATGGTGAAATGGTAGCCCATGACAAACTCGGGGATCATTCTGTAACAACTTGTTGAGTGCTTTGACAATTATTGCTTTTTTCTTTCTTTGCTTTGTATAATATGTTATATTAGACAATAAAAAAGTTAAATGGTTACATGGATGGGTCAGTGGTGCAATGCTCACCTTCCATTCAGGAGACCTGGGTTTGGTTCTGTGACCAAGCACCCCCCCCCCCAAAAAAGTTAAATAATAATCGGCAGGAGGATACCGAAGATCGCTGAGAGTCTGCAGTGCTCTGTGTGTGCTCTGTTGCCATTGCATCATGTATTTGATGAAGGGAAGGAGCTTCCAGCCTGATTTAAAGCATGTTGTTGTTAGATGATACTACAGAACAGTGTTGTCAAACTATGGCCCATGGATCAAATCTAGCCTGTTTCTTCTTTTTTAATAAGTAAAGCTTTATTGAAACACAGTCCCATGCATTCTATTACGTATTATCTCTGTCTTCTTTTGCGCTACAGTCAGCAGAGTTACGACAGGAACTGCAAAGCTTACAAAGCTTGAAATATTTATAATCCAGATTTTAGAGAAAACTTTTGCTGCCAGCTGCTGTAGAACTCAAGTTCTTCTTTCTTCAGCAGCTATTTATCAAGGGTCTTCTATGTGCCGGGAATTCTTCTAAGTAGTGGTAACCATAATGGTAATCAAGGCAGGTAAGGCTCCTGCCTTTTTTAAGGACTTACCTTCTAGAAGAGTAAGATCATTAAAAATAAAAAGTAACAAATTTTGCAAGATTATTTCCAATAGCCATAAAATCTACCAAGTCATATAAAAGCATGATGAATAGAGAGAGAAATGGTGGCGCTGAAAACAACTAATTTAGATGGGATGTTCTCTGAGATGGCCTGAATGATGAGAGGGAACCAGCCATGTAAAGATAAGGAGAACAAACACTGAAGGTAGAAGTCTTAAAGCAGAAAAAAACTGGAAATATGGTGCAAGGAAATTTTAAGAATTTTGTAGACTGCAAACATTTCCAAAATTAAATATATAAAAGTTAAAGTAGATCCTCATTCAATTTTTGGCTGAAAAATTTTTAGAGGAATTTTTTGCAATGGGAAAAAAAACAACAACAAGATTTTCATATTCCAAGGGGATGTTGCTCATGAAATTATTTATTTAAGAATATGCCCCATGGAAGAAGAGGCAACCGTGAGTCTTATCACCAGTTTATCTGGTATGTTACAATTTTCTCTTAAGCTTTCTCTTGTAAAAGGTTTCCCTTCTTATCCCTGCCTGAAACTGAAGAGATCAAAACTTGACTACTAGAATACCAACTTGAAATCTGAATCTCTACCCTTTCTTTGCTGGGTATGGAGAGGAAGGAGCTAGAATAATGTTCCTGAAAGGGCATTTAAGGGAGAGCATGATGTTACAGTATTACATGGAAAAATTGAAAGATCTTGGTCTAATAAATATTTTCATTATAGGACTTCTTAATGGCCATAGAGCGCTAACATGCATTGTAAATCTACAAACTGAAGCTTTTAAGGCTAGGAGGTAATTAGTGGGGCAAGTTTTCTAGAGAATACTCTTTGAAAAATGTTGCTTTTGAGACTCATTTCCTCCTATGGAGAATCTGATGAAATCTGACGTTCCTTTTACTTTAGTCTTGGTTGCTGCGTGTATATATCGTGCATATATATGTACGTATATGCATATATAGATAAATATGTGTATATGTGTCTGAAATTCCAGACACCTAATTACTGAAAATGAACCTGTCCCATTAGATTGGCGGTCCTCAAACTCTCACTTGCCAAAAGATCAACTGGAGTGTTTCTTAACATACCCGATCGCACTACCAGTTTCTGATGCGGAAGGTGTGAGTGGGGCCTGGGAATCTATATTTCTAACAAAGTCCTCTGTAAAAGCAGCCACTGGTTGGGAATCACCCTTTGACATCCACTGTTCTAGGTGCCATTTCAGTTTCTAGGGCAATATTAAAATACACAGTTCCAGGTAACTGTAATCACTAGGTATGGTGTATCAGTAATTTTGTAATCCCAATTCATTTGTTAAACTGTTTTATTCCCCATGTAGAAAGTAAATGATCAGAAAAATGTATTATGTGCTTTAAATTAACCATATAAGAGGTACTGTGGAAGATCAAAAAAATTATGAGATGGTTCTTCATATCAAGGGATTTAAATCCTCATTTTAGGTATATAATTTAACTAAATTTTTCCTCAGATACCCTCAGGTATGGCCCATTGAGGTCTTCAGTGTAACTAAGTTGAAGGTGCTATCAAGTCCCCATAGGACAGCCACGTGTCTAGACCATACACTGCATTGTAAAAGTATAGAGTTCAGAGAGGTGACTGTCCCCAGAACTCAACTGCAGGTCACAAAAATGTTCTGTACTTGGGGGCGCAAGGGTAGTTCAGTGGTAGAATTCTCGCCTGCCGTGCAGGAGACCCCCATTCGATTCCTGGCTCATGCACGTCCCCAAATAAACAAGCAAAGGAAGAAAGTAAAAACAAACAAAATTCAGCAAATGGTGCTGCAATAACAGGATACTCACATGGAAAAAGAATGAAATGTGACTCCTACCATGAAGCATACGAAAAAAAATGTTCTACACTCAGCCTCTTGTTTTCCCTTGTTTGGCTCTTCCCTGTTGAGAGTCATCTGTTCCTAATACATATATATGTTTTTGTCCTGATGATGAGAATGGCTCATAGTCATTTGAGAATATTTTTAAATTCAGAAAAGTATAAACTTAAAAAAAGAAAAAAACACAAACACAAATTGAAATCATTCATAATCCCAACACCTAGAGATAACCACAATTAACCTTTTGGTATATTCTTTCTTATTACTTTTCTATCCAAACTGTGCTTTAGGTTGAAATGTTTTTATGTTTTCAGCCCTTTGTATTTTTTGTAGAAATTGCCTCTTCTTGCCCTTACCTAGTTTTCTAGGTAGAGTGTTATTTTTATCTTAATGTATAGATGTTTTAATAAAAAAATTTATCATATTTTTCAACTTTCTCCCAATTTTCTTATAGGTTATTGATACTCAACCATTTTGAGCTAAAAACTAGTATTATCATATGGCTCGACCTAATTTTTAGGTTTTAATTTTATGTCAGTGATGTTCAGAAATAAATATTCATGTGGTTAAATCTCTGTTGTCCTTTGTGATTTATTTCCCCAATATTTTAATAATTAGTTCTAACCGTCCAAGGTCATTTAAATGTTTACTATATCTTCTTTATTTCTTTTTATCATTTTTTAATATCTAAGCAAATACATCCATTTAGTGAAGCACTAACTTGATCTTTTTATCTTAAGTGTATTTTCTTCTCATACCATCTATTGAATATTCTATCTGTTCCCAGCCAGTTTGTTATGATACTTTTAGTATAGGATATCATGAATTAAACTCCTTATATAATTTATTAAGGTCTTTTTATATGAAAATTTCTTTCAAGTTTCTGTCAAGGCTAAATGTTTTGTGGCATTGCTGTTTTAGTATTCTGTGCCTAGCACGATGCTATTTTAAGTATGGATGCTTTATAATACTGTAACTCATCAATTAAAAGATATAAATTTCTCATATTTTAGTATTTCTGAACTGGGAATATTCTTATAATAGACAGTATGACAAAGAAAAGTAGTTTTTGTTTTTTTTTTAATCCTTTGTGTTGATGTATAAAGCAATGGTGTATACTCCAATCAATAATTTTTATGTTCAGTGAAATGCAGAATATTTTAATATCTGATAGGACAAACTCTTTCTCATTAATCTTTGTCAAATCATATCTATTTTCATTAATATTTTCGCTGTTTTTTTGCCATAGATTTTGCAGAAGCTTATCTATATTATTAATGTGAAAGGACTTTTTTCATTTCTTTTAATGCATTTTGCTTTCTATGTTATCTGAAATAAATCATTTCCCACTGACTGATTTTCTTGCATGTGTATGCTGGGTAAAATTGTCTTCATTTTTTAATTTTTAATATTTTAGTGTAATTTTGTCTCAAAATATAGTTGTATATTGGTTTATAAGCCAAGTCCAACAGTTGTTTTTCTCTACTAGGGGAATTTAATCCTTTCATGCTCTTTTTCATAAGTGAATCTTGTTTTGTTCTTTCTGGATTTTGCCTTTGTTTTCTGTATTTTTCTGTAGTAAAATATTTTGCTAATTCTCTTCAGGGATTGCAAAGTAATTCATCCAGTTTTAAATTCCTTGAATGGTTGCTTTTGTTTTCATAACATCTAGTTATTAGTCTTTCGCTGATTATTTAAATTATTCTATCTTATTTCTTTACTGTCTGTTCACCGAAGGTGAAAAGTTTAGCAAGCATGTACCTGTTTTGTCATTTTTAAAACTTACTTCTGATCATTTGGAAAGATTTGTTTTTAGAGGCAATTTTTTATTAAATTATTTTATACTGAACTCTTATTAACAGTTTTTGACTTAACATATTTGGGAAAGTTATTTAAATGGTTCAACATTTATCATTAAATCTCTTACGTTGTAATTATCCTCATTCTTGAGTTTTATAATTTTACTAATTTCTCAGACAGCTGGAATATCTATTTAAATACTTTTTAAAGACATATAAATGGTATACTTTTTTTGAGTTAGTGTTGCGTTTTTTTTTTTTTTCATGGGCAGACACCGGGAATTGAACCTGGGGCTCCTGCATGACAGGCGAGAACTCGGCCTCCTGAGCCACTGTGGCCTGCCCTATACTTTTTTTTTTTCTTAGCTTTTCCATATCAGAGAAAGTCTTCTGGCTGTCTAAATGCATAAAGGAATATTTGGTTTAAAATAATGTCTTAGGGACCTAAATTTACCTCCTCAAAACTGTGAGAACATTGTTCAATTACTTTTATGCAATGACTATTATAGTGAAGAAATCTCAGTGCAACTCAAGTTATCCCTGTGTGGGTAAACTGCTTCATTATAGAAACAATGCTTCTAGGAATGTTGTTTTTAATTTTTATTCTCAGAATCTTGGCTTGGTATGAGTTCTTCTTATTTCTCTTTCTTGAAATATGGTGGAGTATTTTAATTTGAAGGGTCATAGTTTTATCAGCTGTGGAATGTCACTTTAATTTAGTGTGCTGGTTGGAAAATGTTATGTACCCCAGAAAAGCCATGTTCTTTTCATCCAGTATTATTGGTGAAGACCTATTGTTGGGTGGGACCCTTTGATTAGGTTGTTTCATTGCAGATGTGACCTCCACTTATTCAAGGGGGTCTTAATCTGCGTACTGGAGTCCTTCAAGAGAGGGACATTTTGAAGAGGGCACAGATATTTGGAGATGTAGCAGAAAAATGCCCCGGGAGATACCAGCAGGAGGACCCACAGAAGCTGAGAGAGCCATTTGAAACCAGAAGCCAGAAGAGGAGAGCAGACGTCTGCATTTGCCTTCCCATGTGACAAAGGAGCCAGATGCCAGATGCCTTTCCTCTGAGAAAGTATCCATTTGTTGATGTCTTAATTTGGACATCTTCATGGCCTTAGAATTGTAAATTTGTAACCTAATAAATCCCCTTTGTAAAAGCCAGTCCATTTTTGTTATATTGCATTCTGGCAGCCTTAGCAAACGGAGACAGTTTTTCTGTCAATGATTCTTTCTTTTTCAGTTCTTGTTTCTTCCTTGAGAACACCCCAGATACTAATTTTATAGATTTCCTTTCACATGCTTTACTCTCTCTTTAATAATATTGTATCATTTTATCATTCTTCTTTTTATTGAGGGATGCAAGGATTTTATTTTCTACAATAGCAATGCTTAACTTTGCTGCCTTTGATGCAAATTTTAATTGTTTTTGTCATTTTCACTCAGTATATAAATACTACCTTATCTTGATTAGCTCTTTGACATCTCAGCCTTTTGTCTATGTGTCCCATTTTATTTTATTTTCAGCTCAACTTCCTTTTGTTTCATATCTTAGCCCATTGACATCAATATACCTTGCCCATGTATGCTTAGATGAATCTTTTCTTGCCTACTGACTTTTAACTTAAGCTGAAATATTTTAACATTTTCTTCTGGTTTCTTTAACAAATCACTTTTTAAATGTTCTTCCTATGAGTCTTCAGAATGATGTTCTATTTTCCCTTTCCCTGATGGCAATTAGATTTTAATAGGATGCATGCTGTTTTGTTTTTCCTCTTGTATGAATGAAGATCTATCCTGTCTACAGTGTTTACCAATTAGCAAGATGCCCTTGACCCCACCTACTGTCCATTTGATATATAAATATAATCCCCTTATTAGACCTATGTATGCAAAGTAAATTGATGTTCACAGTTCTTGGCACAATTCCCAGCATCTTTTCTGTTAGAATTAAGAGGGGTGTCTTTCATCCTACATCCTGGATTTCTTGCTCTCTGAATTAAAGCAGTGCATGAAAATGTGTATATTTGGTTCTCACAGATTTTCACTGTCGCTATCAAACCACAGTGCTTTGTTTCTGAGAGATACACTTTCAGGATGCAGTGCATCGCTGTTCAAAATCTACACTCTCACTTCTTACACTCTTGTGTTCTTGCTCTAGGTAAGGAGAGAGAAACATCATTGGGACTAGCTTTAAAAGCAGCAGCAGAAGGGTGGGGTGTATCTTATGATCCTAAGAGTTTAGACCTAGGGAATAGATTGTATGAGAAAGAGAGGAAAAGGGGACTAGAAAGAGAGAATGGTATCTAAGGAAACCAAAGTATCTCCCTATCCTTTTCAGTAGTATAAGGTTGTTCTCTCTCATGAAGCCACCTCTTTGTTTTTTGTTTTTTTTTAAACTCCAGTTCCAAAGGCTTTAAAAGTTGGTGGAAATTCCTCCCATTTTCTAGCAATAGGCTGTATGTCAGTCTCAATTTTTTGTGATGTTGTAAACTTTCCTGTGTCTTAAAAGGTATTGTAAAGGGGAGTTTGGAGAGACTACCTCAGGGACAGCCGCCAGATGTCATTTTAAATGGAAGCCTATGGTTTAGTTATAAATACAGAGAAGACAATTTCCCCAGCTGCAAGATAACATCACTGTTGATTTTTGCCTTCTGTGTTGATGTGCGCCATTATAGTGCCATATGTTTTCAGGGTCAAATACTGAACAAACGGAATTGTGCCAGCTCCTTGATTCCGAATATAAAATTCCTAAAGATCAAGCTTCATGTTGATTTAAGCTTGTTTTGCATGTTCTATAACCCAGAAAAACATTGGCTGGAATGTTGGCATTTTTGTATACTTACTGATGATAGTGAACCGTCAAATTACTGCTATCAGATTTTGAAATTTTTTCTTATCCCTTTATGATGTTAAAATACTTCATTTCTTTCTAGTTTTCAAACATTTTCCCTACATTTATCTTAAGGATACAGCGAGGTGGTTGAATCCTTAAAACTGTATTGTGCATAAGTTTCCCTGAGGAGCTTATATACGTGTTCAGATTCCTAGGCCCTACATCGGAGTAGGACTGTGGAGTCTTCATTTGTAGTGAGCAGACCCAAGTTATGCTAATGCAGTGGTCCATTCATACTTTGAGGAATGCAGATGATGATCAGGGCTGCATAATGTAAGATTTTGTCCTTCTTACCTTAATAGACTACAGCCTCAGAAAGAGGTAATTATAATTTTCTACACTGAAGAATCTCTGCCCTTAGACTAGATTTTTTTAAACAAATATGGTTATCATCTCAAGAATTTGTGAAAGCATAGATTCAGCTGTCTCTTAGGAGGCAAATGTCCATTCCTATGAGTTAAGGTAATGTGTTCTTACAAAAAAAATTTTTATAATATTTCTCTGAATACTTTTAAAGATGTTAATTGTCTGATAAATAAAAATAGCATATTATAGTAGAAGGCTTAGGGATATAAGACCCAGAAGAACCAACCTAAGATCTATCTATGTGACCTTGATATATTATCTAACATAAATCTCAGCTTCTTACTCTGTCAAATGAGGCTAGCCTGGCCTACTTCACAAAGCCCATGTGTCTTGGAAAGGCCAAATGATACATGTGTGTGAATGCACTTGATGGACTGTAACACTGCACACATGAAAAGTACTGTATTAAATGAAAAATATTTGTTACCACACCTACCTGCCATCAACAAAAAGTTCCAGCTATACTGTTATTTAATTGAAAAACAAGTAATCAGTGTGGGCTTATTGAGAATTACATCAAGGATGAAAACTAGGTATCAAGCATACAATAAAGAAATGTCTTGATGTTTTGTTTTGTTTTTTTTTTTACTCTTTAGTCAGGAATGTTGGTATTTAATGTCCAAAAGTACATAACTAAGTCTATGATTATTAAAATTGAGTGCCGCTCTTTCCTGAAGAAAATACATTCATTAGTCTTTTAAAATGCTACAGGTAAGAGTTACCCCTTGGTAATTTTTCCACTAATATTCATGCACCATATTTCATTCTTTCAGTACTACTTTAATGACTTGTAGACTTGTACTCAGGTACTTTCTAATTAAGTGTATTTGTAATAGCTAGAGTTTTTATTATGAAATCATTCTTGACTCAGACTTTAGGCTGATGGTTATTTCTTAATTGCTTAGATTTTTAAAATTTAATTAGCTTTAGATGGCAGAGCAGATGGTCGGTGAATCCATTGGTGCTGTATCTATGTGATAATATATTTTGGTTCTATCTAATAGAGTGACTCTTCTTTTCTAAATTTTCTCATTAAACAGCACTTTTAGTTTCTTAATTTCTTTTTTTACAATTTGTGTCATGGGTAATGTGAAATTTTGAAATTGTTGCAATCTTTGTTAAACACAGTCAAATTTGATAGCTTTAAGTTTGTTATATTCATGTTCAAATATTTCACGTCATACACAACCAGTAATATTCACACAATATAAGAAGGATCTTCTGTCAACCAAGGTGATTCAGTCAGTTTCACTCAAAATTTTTTGATGAATCCCTAACTGGTGCTGGACTCGGGGGGTAAATCGTGAGTCCTGCAGACACAGACCGTGCTGCCCTGCAGAAGAGGAGTTGGCAGCCTAGTGGGGTGTGGGCTGGATATTTCACTAGCCATCACACTATGAAACAGAGAATTACAGACTTTGATAAAGTCTCTGAGGAACAGATACAATCATATGAGTGTATGTGAGGAAGAAAGCTGAACAATAATCAAGAGTTAAAGAAGGCTCCTTCATAGAAGCAACCTCTAAGCTGAAATTAGAGAACAAGCATGAAGAAATGTGGTTAGGAAAGAGGGAAGGAAGAATGTCCCAGATGCAGAAGGAACTGCATGTCTAATGAATATAATGGCAGAGCATATGGTACACTTAGAATAATGAAAGAAGCCTGGATTGGGTGCGGCAGAGAATGTAAAGGAAAGAGTTTTGGAAGGTGAGGCTTGAAAGATAGAAGTAGCCAAATATTTCGGGTCAGAGAAGAATTTTAGGCAACATCCTACGAGTACAGCAAAGCCATTGGTGTGTTTTTAAAGAGGGATAATTTAACCAGAATTGTTTATGAAATGATAATTTAGATAATCCCAATGTCTAAATTGAGCTAAGTGAAACGTCTACCATGACAAACATACAAATGATGGATAAGTAAAACATTTCTTAGGAAGAAATTAAAGACTATCTCTAATAGCCAGAAAAGGAGGACTTCCGATCAGAACCCAGAAAAGAAAGTAAAAAAATTGTAGCAAAATATGCACCAATGAATCGGTGTTATCCTTGAGCCTATGTGAGTCATGGAGCTGGAATTGAAATATTTGTATAAAGCAGGAACACTGGAAGTCCTTCCCTCCATGTAAATAGACCTAGACAAATTCTAATACCTGGCCAAGGAAAATACAAAAAACATCTGAATGTAAAAAGATTTATCAGTGCCTCTTACATAAATAATAGGACTCCCACTGGAAAAGATACAATCAAAACTTAGAAGGAAGTCAAAACTGTAAAAAGTAAAGAACCTCTCATGATAAATTAATGCAGTGAACTGAATGATAATCATCCCCCAAGAATTTGAGAGGGTAGAATAATTTGGAAAAGACAATAAAATGAGGATACTTAAAATTATAAATGATAGAAAATAGAAATCATAATGAAAGAATAGAACATCATGGAAAAGTGACTGATGAATTTGAAATGAAGGATACATAACTTCTGGAAAGAAAAACAGTTTTGAACTGAAAAAGTTTACATTTTGGAAGAGAGGGTTTTAAACAAGATCACCCCTTCGATTTTCACTTGCCCAATATAATGAGAGGTGGGGTCATTCACTGAGACATAGAACAATGAACATGAGACAGATCAGGGCTGGTTAGATCAGTCTTGAATTTGTTCATTTTAATGTGCCTTAGCGTCAGCCAGGTCATGAAGCCACACAGGTATAGATCTGAAAGGAGAACTCTGAGCTACAGGTAGTTGTAGTCATCATTATCCTCTATACCAGAGTCTACACACTTTTCCCTCAAAGGGCCATAGAGTAAATTTTATGTATTGGGGACCATAAGGGCTCCTTCACGATTCCTCAACTCTTCCACTATAGCATGAAAATGGCCATAGAGAGTACACAGATCACAAATGAAGCTGCATTCCTGTAAAATTTCCTTACAAACAAGGCAGCAGGCCAGAGGCTCTGAACATATGAAATATTCAAGATTTGATGGTGATGGACAGATTCAAAACTTTTAAAAATCATTTCTCCTGAATAGAAATAACATTTGCATGCACAGTATTTATGTTTTCATATTTCTGTTAGGTCAAAAACTGCCTTGTTTCTGATCAGAATAAACAAAATACTGAATGCAAACTATTTAACAGGAAAACATAGATCTTATATCTAGCTGCAATATAAATAAAAAGTAACCAAATAATATAAACACAATTTTTTGATTAAGGAGTATGCCTTATTATGCCAAAGGGGAGATGACATAGAAAATCAACCTAAAATAGGGGAAAGGATGCAAAAATTCATGATCCATGTAATAAAACTAAAGTCCTTTTTTGTAGAAATGCAAAGACATTCATCCAAATTCTTATGAATAATTCTCTGGGGGAAGAATCAAATATCAAACGAAATACCCAAAAAATAAAAAAGCGTGCAAACCCGTTTTAAACCATGGACTATAGTTAATAGTACAATTATTAAAACATGCTATCATCAATTGTAACAAATGTTTCACAATGTAAGGGGTTAATAAGAGTTGTATATGGGAATCCTATATTTTGTGCATTGATTGTTCTGCAAACCCATAACTTCTCTAATAAACAGAAACTATAAAAATAAAAATACATAATGTGTCATAATAGTTTAGTGTGGAGTTGTCTGGAGGGTTCAGGAATCTGTAAGAAAACACCTGAAATTTAAAAACTGATTATTATATAGTTTTAAAATGTTTTTGAATATATATATGCATATATATATATATTTATGAAAAAGACAAAATGTGTTAATATGACCTGTTTTAGCCCCATGATGCCAATATGTAATTACAGAGTTCTTTTACAAAACAAATCTGATTTCCAGGAGGATGTAGTAGACGCGCTTCTCCTTATTCCGCTCACTAAGTACAATTTAAAATCCTGTTAATTATGTGTACAACAAACATAAGAGAATTCTCAAGGGTGGAGAGAGGAAATTAGACTGATATGGACCTTGGGACCCATGCAATGACAAGTTCCCTGGGTTTTCTTTTTACTTTACATGTCCGAGACTTCCAGCTGAAGAAGTCAGCAACTTGGAAACATCCATAGGTGCAGACAAAGGAAAAATCAACAAAAGCATGCTTTCTCTAGCCAAAGGACATGGAAACGGGCAAGGTATAAAGCTTTTAGACAATAATTGTTGTACTCCAGCCAAACAACCCAAAATAAAATATAACCCCACCAACATCTCCACGAGGGTGGTGTCAGAAAAGGCTGAGCGGGCACCTTGGACTTTCATCCCTGCCACATGGTAAAGAGCCCACTGTTCTCCCCCCATCCACAGCACTGGTGGAGACCACATGGGGAGGCTGTATCTCCTCCCCAGCAAAAATGAGGCACCCATCCTTTTCCCTACTTGGATAGCATCAGAGGAGGCCTATTGGACACTCAGTATTAAGAAGCTACCTCTCTGTGGCTTCAATGAAGACCATGGAAGAGCAGTAAGGAGGCATTTCCACCCCTCCCTGCAGAGGAGAGATCTGTGGAGGCTTAGTGGGAAACAGGTACTCCCATACCTGCCTATCAGCAAAGAGGAGTCCCTGCCCTTCATGTCACAGAGACCAGTGGGGAACCTGGACTTCTACTACCCCTGCCTGAAATGAGGAAACTCCATCCCTTCTTCTGCTCTTAAAATGTTGTACGAAACCAGGTGTTATGAATTTAATTGAACCCTTCATAAAAAGATATGTTGAAGTCCTAAACCCTGGTCTCATGAATGTGGTCCTACCTGGAAAAGGATCTTTGAAGATATTATTAGTGAAGATCCTTAAACTGGATTAAGGTGGGTCCTAATGAAACGTGACTCATATCCTTACAAGGAGAGAACAACTGAGCACATACAGAGATGAAGATAGCATGTAATCTAGGCAGAGACTGAGTTATACTGCAAGCCAAGGAGGCAATGGCTTGCTGGCAAGCTGCCACCTATTCTACAAAGTTCAGAGGAAGTGTGGCACTGCCAACACTTTGATTCAGACTTCTTTTGTCCAGAACTATGAAATAGTACATTTTGGTTGCTTTAAGCACCCAGTGATACTTAGTTACAGCAGCCCCGGGAAAATGAGACACAAACTAAAAGAAAAGTTTAAATAAGACACTGTCTCATAACATTAAGCAAGAATGTCAAGGTTTTAATTAAAAAAAAAACACACAAAAAACCAAGAACCAGGGAGACATCAAACTGAATGAAGAAAGACAATCAATGGATTCCAACACCTAGATGACAGAGATGTTGAAAATACCTGACAAAAGATTTTAAAGAAGCCACAATAAAAGCACCATATTTGACAATTATGAAAACACTTGAAACAAATGAAAAATTAGAAGGTCTCAGAAAAAAAAGAAGAGAAAAAGGAGAACTAAATGAAAATTTTAGAACTGTAAAGTACAATAGCCAAAATAAAAACTCAGTGGGTAGGCTCAACAGCAGAATGGAAGGGACATCAAGAAAAAAAAAAACATTCAGTGAACTGAAAGACAGAAAACTAGAAGTTACCCCATATGAAAACAGAGAGAAAATAGACTTGAACAATTAAGAGAGATGAGAGAAAATACCTACTACAAAAGGTTGCATATTTCATGAGTCTGTTTCTATAATGTCCTTGAAAAGACCAAGTTACAGGAACAGAAAACAGATTTTGCCAAGTGTGAGACACAGGTTTGGGAGGAGAAGAGGTAGGTAGGTATGATGATAACAGGACAACATTGTGGTAATGGAAATGTTCTTTATCTGGGTTGTATCATGCCAGTATCCTGGTTTATGATATTGAACTGTAGTTTTGTAAGATGTTACCATTGGAGGGGTATTAAATGAAAAGTACATGGGATCTCTCAATTATTTCTTACAATTCCATGTGAATCTACAGTATTTCCAAATCTTAATTAAAATAAACTGAAACTACCTCTATTTGTAGATAGCAGGCTTCTTGTGGTGGCTTGGAACTAGGTACCCAGAAAAAACTGTTCTTAAATATAATTTATTCCTGTAGGTATGAATCCAATGTAAGTAGGACATTTAATAGGTTACTTAAGGTAAGATGATGCCCAACTTAATCAGAATTGGTTGTGTTCCTATTACTGGAGTTCTCTATAAGCAGAATGAAATTCAAACAGATAGAAAGCCACAGGAAACAATAAACTAAAGGTCAGTGGAACCCCGGAAGAGAACAGAGAGGCAGCCATGTGCATTGCCAAGTGACAGAGGAGCCTCAGAACAGCTGTCTTCAGGAAAAACGTTTGCCTTGATGAGGCCTTGATTTGGACTTTTCCTATCCTCAAAACCTTGAACCAATAAATCACATTGTTTAAGCCAACCCATTGCCTGGTACTTGCTTTGGCAGCCAGAAGACTAAAACACTCCTTTAGATAGAAAACCCCAAATAATCTTCCAGAAAGGTACTAGACATCATAAAGAATTTCAGCAAAGTTGCAGGCCACAGGATTAACATGCAAATATCAGTTGTGTTTCTATACAACAGCAAAGAACATTCCAAAATGGAATTTTTTTTTAATTCATTAACTATAGCTCCCAAAATAAAATACCTAGGAATAAATTTAACTGAGGTGAAGGGTTCATACACTGAAACTGCATAATACTACTGAATGAAATTAAAGACCTCCATAAATGTCAAGTCATTCATGTTCGTAGATGGGAAGGCATTATTTTCAAGATGTCAAGAAGCAATCTACAAAGTCAACACAATCCCTATCAAAATCCCAGCAGTCTTTTTTGCATAAATAGACAAGCTAATGTTCAAATTCATATGAATCACAAGGAGTCCTGAGTAACTGAATCAATATTGAACAAAGTTGGAGGTCTCACATGTCCCGATTTTAAAACTTGCTACAAATCCACATTAGTGAAAACAGTATGGTAATGGCACACAGACATATAGAACAATGGAATAAAATTGAGGTTCAGAAATAAAGCCATCCATCTCTGGCTAACTGATTTTTGACAAGGGCATAAAGTTATTAATTGGAAAAAGAATATTTTCTTCTACAGATGATTCTAGGAAAACTGGATCTCCACTTGCAAAAGAATGGAATTGACTGCCTACCTCACATTATACACAAAAATTAACTCTAAGTGGAACAAAGAACTTTGTTCTAAGTGGAACAAAGATCTATGTATAAAGGACCCTACCATACAACTCTCAGAGTAAGACATAGAGGGAAACCTTCAAAACCTTGGATTTGGCAGTAATTTCTTAGTATTGACACCAAAACCCCAAGGAACAAAAGAAAAATATATACATAGAATGGACTTCATCAAAATTAAAATCTTTTGTATTACAAAAGACTATTGAAAAAGAACCTAAAGAATGAGAGAAAATAAGTGATAAACATCTATCTGATAAAGGTTTAATATCAAGAGTATTTTAAAGAACTCCTTTAACTCAATAACAAAATGAAGAGCAACTCAATTAAAAAATAGAAAAGGATTTGGCAAGACATTTCTCCAAAGAACATACACAAATGGCCAAAAAGCACATGAAAAGCTGCTTAAGATCATGGTCAGCAGGAATATGCAAATAAAAACCACAATGAGACGCTACTTCAACCCCACTAGGATGGCTATTAGTACAACAAACAAGCAGAAACAGAAAGTGATTGTCACTGGGGTTATGGAGATGCTGAAATACTTACACGATGTTGGCAGGATCGTATAATGGTACATCCATTGTGGAAATCAGTTTAGGGGTTCTTCAAAAAGTTTACTATAGAAAGACCATGTGACCTGACAATCCCACTACTTGGTATTCTTCAATACCAATCAAATTGAAAGTAGGGACAAAATATATATTTATACATCAATGTCCATATCATTATTCACCATAGTTAAATGGTAGAAGCAACCAAAGTATCCAGCAACAGATAAATGGGTAAACACAATGTTGTGTGTATATATACACAGTGGAAATTTGTTCAGACATAAAAAGAAATGAAGTTCTGATAACATGCTATAACATGGATGAACCTTGAAGATATCATGTTGAGTAAAATAAGCCAGACACAAAATATTGTATGATATTGCTTATATGAAATTCCTAGAACAAGCAAATGCATAGAAACAAATGGTAATTTGCACATTACTGGGACCTTGGGTCGGTGGTAAGGGGAATGGGGAGTTAGTGCTTAATGGATTCAGAGTTTCTGTTTGAGGTGATGGTTGGGTAAAGGATGTTGTATTGGCAGCACAACATTGTGAATGTAATTGATACCACTGAGCTGTACATGTGAAAGTTGTTTCAATGGGAAATTTTGAGTTCTATATGTTTACTTTAAAAAGTTAAATATGCAAACTGATTGTGTCACTTTCTTGGTTATAACTCTCCCATGGCTTCTCAGAGTTGGTTGAATAAAGCAAAACTTCTCAATTTACTTAAAGACTCTGCATCCTCTGGGCTCTAATTCTCTGGCTAACCCTTGCATCATTTGCCCATTCCATCCCAACACACCAGCCATCTAGAGTTTAGTAACTGTCAATCTCACTCTTGCTACTGGGCTTTTGCTTGCGCAGTTCTCTTTGCCTGAAATAATCTTATTTTACTCCTTTTCCTTTTTTTTTTCTTCATATCTCAGACAGGGTTCATTTATTTTCTTTCAATGATTGCCTAAAATATGCTGCTCTTACCCTACCAAAACCATAAGAATTGCAGTAATCCCTGTTCCAGTGACCTTGTATATTTTGTTTGTATTACTTGATACAGTTATGATTTTTAAAATAGATTTATGATCATGTGATTAATATATGTCCTCTTTCATTAGGATGTACAATCCATGAGGGCAAGAACCAGGTCAGGTTTTATTCACCACTGAACCCCAAATCCTCACACCATGGTCGGCATATAATTGATACTCAATAATATTAGTGGAGTGAATGAATATAATCCACATTGTTGTGTTGATGCAATAATCTGCCCTAGGAAATTGTGTGCCATATTTAAGGATCCCAGGAAGTCAGATAAGTAATCATTGGAGTATGAGCAGATAATTTCAAATTGTACATTGATACAGAGCCATTACTTAACATTCCACTGACCCACTAAAGTATAATAAGTATTGAAGCTTGTTCAATAAAAAGTAGAATCTTAGGGTTTTAACACTGTGCAGTTGTGCAAAGGAACTGGTTTACAAACTCTGGAGTTGAACTTCCCCAAATTAAAACATTATTTCTTTATAGGAATAATGAATATCACAAACCACATGTTCTGTATTCATCTTCCCTTTGCTACAATGTACCTGACCAAAAATAGTGTTTTCCCCTAACAATATGGCAGGTTTGCTGGTTTGAAAGGAAGTATATCCTTTAGAAAAGCCATGTTTTAATCAAAATCCCATTTCATAAACATAGAATAATCCCTATTCAATACTGTATGTTTGAAACTGTAATCAGATCATCTCCCTGGATAATGTGATTTAGTCAAGAGTGGTTTTTAAGCTGGATTAGGTGACATGTCTCCACCCATTTGGGTAGGTCTTGATTGGTTTATTGGAGTCCTATAAAAGAGGAAACATTTTGGAGAAAGGAGATTCAGAGAGAGCAGAGAATGCTGCAGCACCATGAAGCAGAGTCCACCAACCAGCAGCCTTTGGAGATGAAAAAGGAAAATGCCTCCCAGGGAGCTTCATGAAACAGGAAGCCAGGAGAAGAGGCGAGCAGATGATGCTGTGTTCACCATGTGCCCTTCCAGATGAGAGAGGAACCCTGACTGTGTTCACCATATACCTTTCCAGATGAGAGAAAAACTCTTATGTTTTCCATCTGCCCTTCCACTTGAGAGAGAAACCCTGAACTTCAACCTTCTTGAATCAAGGTATCTTTCCCTGGATCCCTTAGATTGGACATTTCTGTATACTTGCTTTAACTGGGACATTTTCTCAGCCTTAGAACTGTAAATTAGGAACTAATTAAATTTCTCCTTTTAAAAGACATTCTGTTTCTGGTATATTGCATTCTGGCGGCTAGCAAACTATAGCAGCGGGTAAAATTGTACAAAAAGAGACTTGATCATGCATCTAAAATTGAACTTGGATTAGTATTATTACTTCTGATACTAAGTGAGCTGGTGCTAAATACACATATATAATACTGTTCCCTCTAGGGTAATTTTGTGTGTCATTCTTATTCTCCTAATATCCCTTATTGATTGTTAAGAAAATAAAAAATAAATACTATGAATTTGGAGAAATAGTCCATGGTCAAATATTAAGTTTTGTTAATGCTATTCTAAACTTCTAAATTAGGGAATCCATCTGTTCACAACTGAATCTCTAGCATACGGCACAGTGCCTGAAACTTACAGGCAATTAGTAAATAAAATTGAAAGAATGAATGGAAAACCAATACCTCACTCTTATTTTCTACACCCCATTGCACATCATCAAAATATTTCAAGATGATTCTTTCCTATGCACAAAGACATGGTACTTTAAGGTTCCTTTTTATTTACCCCAAATGGTGCCCAAACGATGGCATCTTCAGAAATTCCTTCTCCCAACTTAATTCAGGATGAAGTACATTTTCTTCTAAGCCCTTTTACTAATCTGCTAAATAGCCTCCAGTATCTGTTCTTTTTCTAATAGGAATTTTCAGCAAAACTGTCAATTAAAGGCAGCCTACAGGTAGACTTGAGGTCTATGAAAACCATATAAATCAACCACAAATAATAAACAGAGTCACATGAGCTTTGTAGTATCCATTTTGAGTCTTGTCTAATTTATCTAAACCCTCATCAGTAGGCTTCCCAAGCCTTTGCCTAATGAAAGATTTTATCAGAAGTCCATTGAAATGGACTGTGAGTTATTGTTTTTTTTCGTCCCTGCAAGGCATTTTTATTGTTTCCCTATTTAAAAAATGATGTTTTTCTTTGTTCTTCTTTAGTGTTTGCTGAAATGATTACCATTAGCCAAAGTTTGGGCAATAGCAGAAACTAAGACCAAAACTAAATGTTTAACAAATATTCTAAGTGATATATTCACTTATTCCAGTCTTAATTGTTTTGTACCTACCTATTCTAGTTTGCTAGCTGCCGGAATGCAATATACCAAGAACGGAATGGCTTTTAAAGATGGAAATTTAATAAGTTGCTAGTTTACAGTCTAAGGCCGAGAAAATGTCCCAATTAAAACAAGTCTATAGACATGTCCAATTTAAGGCATCTGGGGAAAGACACCTTGGTTCAAGAAGGCCAATGACGCATTCAGTGTTTCTCTCTCAGCTGGAAGGGCACATGGTGAACATGGCAGCGTCTGCTGGCTTTCACGTGGCTCTACGAAAAGGGACTCTGTCCAAAATGTTTCCTCTTTTAAAGGACTTCAGCAAGCAACTCCACCTTCAGTGGGTGGAGACACACCTCCATGGAAATCATCTAATCAAAAGTTACCACCCATAATTAGGTGGGTCACATCTTCATAGAAACAACCAAAATGCTCCCACCCAGCAATTTTGAATGAGGATCAAAAGGCATGGCTTTTCTGGAGTCTACCACAGATTCAGACTGGCATGCTACATAAAGAAAAGCTTTTAGGTTTTCTAGACGCTACAGAATTTTTAAAATAATAGTTTCTATGGAGTAAACTACTGTGAAAATCCAGTAACCTTATCTCTTAAAAGTTTATTACTAAGTGTGTATCAGAGTCTACAATAGGGGAAATGGACATACTGTTTGTTCAGAATGGAGAAAAATAACTTAGGAAGATCACATAACTTAGGAAACAGGCCATAACCTAATTTCTAGATGGCAATTTTTAATCTTACAATTATTTTCTTTCAATTATTACTTAAAAGATTGCTGCTGTTGTGGGATATTGAGACTGTAACAGCAACTTAGAATATAACTCAAGGGTTTTAGGGAATTCCTCATTGCTCCATAGTGAATGTCAAAGGTATAGAAACTAAACAAAGCAAAAACATAAAATACAAAGTATCATATTACTAAATTTGTCGTGCCAAACTAAAATTTCAGAGGTACAATAAAAATATATCCAAATACTCAAAAATTGTATATTTGATTTTATAACAGATGGATTCCATTATTTTTTAAAATTGCAGATAAATTTGTTTTGTTTCTCCCAGTGGAGATTTTTGAGTATTTAATTAAAGGCCTCATTGCCCCATCATTAAATTCAAAGAAGCATATCTAATGTGAACACTTAAATGTAATGTCACTCATTAGTCTTTAATGAAGAGAAACTTATTCTTTCTCTAAAGAACAGCTGTAAAAATAGTATCTGTCACCTACAAAATTATATATTCCCATGATTATTAATGTGCCTTTAATGACTGGAATATGTCTTTGCAACATGTACTATGCATGTTTCTTTCTTTTTGTTTTCATCTGGAAAAGAGATTAATTGAAAAACTGAAGAATTCTCTCATACCCCAGGACACCAGGCTGAAGCAAAGTCCAATTTTCCCAGATACCAGTAATAGATTTAGCAGGAAACTGTTTGGCTTTCTATACCACATGTTCTCTTATTTGTCCTTTACCTTGATAGCAGTTTTCATAATGCCTTAGCCATAAAATCTGTCATTAGGCAGTTAAAATTCATCTGGAGCTCTTTTTCCTAGGATCTAGTCAACGAGAAAATTGATTTTAATGTCAGTGCCATTTCCTAACTCTGCACGATGGAACTGGAATAAAGTGTCTAGAATTTGTTACACTAGTGTCATATCATCATCATCACCAACATCATCGTCACAATCACTCCTCACACTGACATTCTTTAAAAATACATTTAGACTTATTATATGGTAAATTCCCATCTTCTCTATATTTGACCACTGGACCATGTTAGCACTCTAAGCTCTGTATTGTTTTGGTTTGTTTTTAATTTTAAGCATAAATAAAAAGCTAATGGTTTCTGCCGATACTCAGAAAAAATCTTGATTTTTTTTACAAAGTAATCAGTTGTTCGCCTTCTCCCAATATCCATGTTTGGCATTGGTAAACTAGGTATCTGTATTTTTGAATGAGCTTTTTAGATTTTCTCAAGGAGGGTTAGTGACTCATAGCTAGAGCTTTTCTGCATCCTCACTTATATTACTACTTTATTAGAATACAGTTCATTATAAAGTGAAATTCAGTATTAAGTGCTTCCTTAAAATGCATCCAACATCATTTAATTACAGAGACATCTAAAATATTTCATTGTTTACTGGCTCGCTGGCATACATCCAAGGATGAAAAAATAGTACCCTTCTATTCACTTACCGTTCAAAATGTTTTTTAGTGACTCTTGTGCCAGACAAAGTGCTATGTACTGGAGATATGCTAGTAAAGTGTTTCACATCTGTGTATATAAATGCATTATTTTACGAATATAATTATGTATTTTATTCTATATTGGGGAAATGTTCTTCATATTCTAAACATTTCATATTTTTTTTCTCATAACAGAAATGTGAAGTAAAATATCAAATATTTGTGTGACTTCTGTAGCTGCTACCAACATTCAACAATGAGTTAGATCTTGTGTCTTTCATGGCTTTTATAATCTAATTACTCCATCACATTGCACAGCCTGTGCACTCATTGCCTGAGCACACGTATTTATTGTTTGGTTGAATAAAGGGGATGAAATAAAGTCCCTGTATTTTTAATAAAATTTGGGTGTTTCCATTTTTCTTTAAATCACTTGAACACACAAAACATTTTAAATAATGAAAACCATTTTTGTGGCTACTCACAAAATTTAATAAATAAATATTTTTTATTTAATTTAGTAAATATTTAATTTAATTTAATTTAATAAATATTTTTAAAATGTGTACTCTGTGTAAGACTGATTTGCCTGCCAAGCTTCATCATCCTTGATGTCTTTCCTCCAGCTTTACTCCTCTTTTCTGCCTCCCTAGCCTCACCCTATCCACATCAAATAACCTAATATCTAGAAAATACACACTTACCTTTCAAGGCTCTGCTGAAAATATACTTTCCCTATGAAACTTCTCCTGATGCTTCTCCCCTAAGCAATTGACTGGTCCCTATTTTGCTTTACCACTGTATCTTGTCTTCATTTACATCAACATAATGCTCTAATTGTATTGTATTTATTTGTTTGTACATATAACCTATAAGCCAAGTAGCCTCATGGTACTGCCTCAAATATAGTTCAAAATTTAATCCTACTCATAAAATATAATTAAACGTAATTCACTTTTATACTGTTTCCTGGGGCAATGCCAAGAGGAAAATGACATTTCTAAAATACAGTTAAAATTTTTAAAATCTATCCTTATCTCTGCAGTAGTCAATACTTTGCATGTAAGACTGACAATGTCAAAGAATTGTCTTTGTCAAAAATCAAATAAATAAGAGCTTCTAGGATTCTAATGTTGATGAGACAGTATTTGAAGTGATTGACCATGGGTTTCAGGAAAGGAAGGTGGCTGACAGACAGATAGGAAGAGCATAATGGATTTGTATGATGTATAGGAATATTGTTGACAGGATTGGAAGAACACAGTCGATTTGTATGGTTTGAAAACTGGAATTTGTACCATTACTTCGGAGTCAAGGATCTTTGTTTGCAAATAGGAGAGCATTCTTATTCAGACTGACTTGGGATATGTCAATGCTAAGTCTAGGGACAGTCTTCAGGCTTCCAGATGTTCAAAGGATGTTATCAAGAGTTACAAGCTGATTGCACTCTCAGCAAAGCCTTTTGTATGTGTTAGTTCCTACTACTTGAACCTAAATTCAACCAGAGTAACAATATAAGTAGAAACCAAGCCTCTTTCCCTATAGTCCGGTCAAAAGTTTCCAGATTTGTTTTCCTCACACTTGGAACAGCCAAATTAGGACTCTGACTGGCTGTGATCGGATCACATGGGTGCCTAGGATGTGGGAATTCACTCAGAGAATAAAGGAAGAATGGTTCCACAAACAGAAACCAGGGAGCTGTCACCAGAAGGAGGCAGAAATAGAGGCTGATCAAGCAAAATAACAAATGTGCACTGTACCTCACATGAAGTCAAATATACTGTAGACAGATATTCTTGTTTTACAGACTTTCATGCCAAAATGCCAAATGGAGCCCATAAGATGGAAGGACACATCATCGATCATCTGCAGAACTTTTCACATTTCAAATTTTCAGAACTTCAGTTTCCCTTGAGTTACATTTTCATATCGGTAGTGTGAATTATATCTTTTGAAGCCTTACTTGCCCTGCTTTATTGACTAAAAAGAGCTGATAACTCACATGAAATAGCCTTTCTCTTTCTACATCTCTCTGTACTCTGTATTTCTATATACATATAGATCACAAATATGATGTATTTCAGTTCTTCTCAATGTGCCCATTAAGGACAGTGAGTATGGTATCACTTCAACAGCTTCAGTAAATTTATTGAACTTTTCACTTGGTCTGTTTCATTTTCCACCTCCTACTTCCTCCGAATGAACAGACAGGTACATAGAATCTTTGCATTTGTAAACATTTCCCCTGGCACCTCTTCTGTGTGCAAATTGCTTTGTATTTATATGCATTTCATCATCGGTTGCTTTCTTCTTTCATGTCTTCAAACATCCTCTCTCTTCTTTGCTGCTTTTTCCAAGCTTAGAGATATCCTTAAGCCTTCCCCATTTAAATGAGGTCTCTAAATTTACAGTTTCCTCTTTCTAATTCCACTTACCACCAAACCTCTTTAGAGTCAGTCTGCTCTCAGAATCTCTATGTTCCCTTCATCTTTAAACTCTGTTGTGCAATCGGGGCTTTTGGGCCCACCATTCTATTGAGGCTTCAGGATTATTAACTCTGATTACAAATAACCCAAGTATAATGCCTTACTCTCTGTAATAATGGTATGTTGTAACAACAACAACTAACGTTAATGTAATACAGGTGCCAAGCTACATTTTTTAACAAAAATGATCTCATTTACTTCGTGCAGCATCCCTAAGAACTAGACTAATTTTAATCTCCAGGGGAAAATGATACTTGGAAATATGAAGTAAATTGTCCAACAGTGACCCGAGGCCTCTTTGTTTACTGTTCGCTGTTCCTATGTTTCCTCTCACTTCATTCACTTTTAGCATCTACCTTCCAATCAGCGCTCTGGTTCCACCCTCCTAAAGAGGCAGTAGTCTTAGAAATTATCCTCAATTACAAATCACCAAGTATAATGCTTCATCTCTGTCCTCACCTGCCTACTTCTATAATAATAACAACAATAATGACAAATTGTATCTATTAATGGAGACTCGTAACCTCTGTTACATGACAACTTCCCTACTGAACCCATTATGCTTGGCGAGCAGGAAACTTTTCGTGTACACTTGGATATGCAACCCCACGCGCAGCAGCATCTTGTACATAGTAGAGTCTCACTAACAGTTTGCTAAAGAAGAAAGCGAATAGAATCCCATTTATAGCACTGTCAGACAGCATGGTGCGTTCTCAATACGCGATAGTTGGATATTTGTAAAGACTTCTCAGCCTTGGCACTGGTTCTTGTTCTTCCCCTCGCCTTCCACACAAGCGGTCAGGTACAGGTGTGGAGACGCTTATTCTACATATGAGGGAACATGTATTTAAAGGGAATTCAAGCCTTGTGATGGCTTTCCTCCACCTAAGATTAAAGCAGCATTTTAGGAAATCCTATAAAGAAAATGATACAGGATTAAGTGGGGGGCTTCTTTCTTGCAACTACTATGCGTTAATGATACTTAGTTTACACTTTCTTGGTTCACCGACATCAGGAAGATTCGAAATAAGCTGGAAGACTTCAAGGGATTTTGTTTGTGTGAGAAATGTGACATAGTACCAAGTACTACCTGGTGAACCATTCCCTCTTACTCACAGATTTACTGTATAAGTAAATCACTTAGGACCTTTACCTTGCTTTCTCCTTAAAACACACTGCAACCCTTAACACTCAGAAGAAAAGCACCCTGCAATTTGAGCTGCCATGCTTTCCATTAATCCAAAATTACCTTGATCCTCTCCAGATTCATAAGTCAAATGGAAGACAAGAACAAATGAAAGAAGGAAGGGAATCAGAGTTTTACATTGAATTAAATTCTAAGATATTTAGTGGGTTTTTTGAAGCGTTGAAATTGTAACACTGTTAAAATCCTTTCTAGTTAGACCAATGCCTCGTGTAAACTGATCATTCTAGACAGCTGCTAGTTTCATTTTAATAGTGCCATCCTATTATTCTCCAGGTATGTTCTCTACTAAACTTTGTATTTGCTTCTGACTAGAAAGAAAAAAAAAACAGAGAAAAAGGAATTTTGAGTTATGATGCAAAACTAGAGCTGAAGCTCAAGGATGTATTATGATTCTTGAGTAGCTCATTTATGTGCAGTTTAATAAAGTGTAAGTCTTCACCTTAAACAGACCAAGTCCACTTTGGGTAGAACTCTCATCATTTAGGTGAAAGCAACAGATACCACTTCATCCATGAACTGCAACTTAAACGAGCACTTGTTAAATTAATCCTAAACAGTTTCTAATTCTGGCTCTCACACTGTTCTTTTACATTAGCAGCATGGCCCATTCACTAAGAACTGACAAATGTATAACCATGATGCTTGCAAGCACAATGGATGGCCTAGCCTTTAAAATGTTGTTACGAATGAAGCACGTCATTCATATTCTTTTTTATTGAAGTGTTACAAAATCAGTGAACTTGGTAAACTTCAAGCTTAGCCATTCTTAGAAAGATAATAGAATTCCACATCTGCCTAACTTGATTTTTTTGTTTGTAAGAACATTGTTGTTCTTTGGTTTTCTCAGCTTCAGTGACATGGGATATAGGTGTACTGGGTCGGTATCAGTTTTGTGACATTACTCAGAATTCTAGAAGTGTACATCATGCGAGTCATCATTCAGCAAAATACTGAGCACACTGCAATATGCTAGGTGCTTTGCACAGGACAGAGATCTTTTCTCCAGATGGAATTGAAATACTGTTGGGAAAATGAGCAATGCACAGTGTGATAGAAGCTCCGTAACAGCACTAGGCAATAGATAAAGCACTAAGATGTGATAGGGGAGTAAGTGCTGTTGGACTTCATAGGAGAAAGAGCCAATTTTTTAAATATATAGTGACCAGAAGGAGATGGAGTCATGTGCAGCTTGAAGTATGAGTCAGCCTGTGATTCATTAATGAAAGGCTTCATTAATAGAACATCATAGGCACAGGAACTATAGCATGAATAAAGGGAAGAAATGGAAATAATAACACTTCTAACAGCTAACTTTTCTTGAATATTGACTCTGTGCCAGGCACTACTAAAAGTTTTATGAGTAAAGTCGTTCAAGGAGAAATTAGGGAGAAATTCAAGACACGGTTGTAACAGTTTTTAAAAGGCAATAAGGATGCCCAGGTTTTATTCGTGGCTCTGCCCCTGCTGATCTTTGCTCTGTGATCTTTCCCTCTGTGAGAGTCAGTGTTCTCACTGGCAAAGGAATGGGGTGCTTTACACAATCGTGATGGTCCCCTCCTCCAAATTCTAAGTGAAATAGTCAACCTGGAACAATGACAATAGCAGAATGAAAATGGACTTAAAATGGCAATTCGACTTTGGATTTACATTTCAGAGACACTAGGATCATTCAGTTAAATGCCATGTTCGAGGCATTTTGCAATGTCACCTCATTTTTCTTTTCTTTTTTTGTTCACACTTGAACTTTGTGAAAACTGAGGTCCTGACCAACACCTATTTGTGACTTTCTATAAGGATAGCATACTCATCTGATGTAAGATTCAGGTAGGTAATGGGAATGAATAAATAAAATTCCATGCTAACTTCCGAAAACTGGAAATAGTGCTTTGTCTAAACAAGGAATTTACTACAAGTTTCTATCAATTTTTAGCTATGTGAGAAGGATGTAACCTCTGCTTTGCAATATTTAAGAAAGTATTCAAAGTATGAAAATAATTACCTTTGTGAGGCTGCTCTTCTCTTCTAGGCTGTATTCTAGGCACTAGTTGTACATCATCATATGACTCAGTGTTATGAGACGGATATCTTTGTTTCCATTTCATGTACAACAGAGAAGTTAAGAGTTGTGTCTACTTTTTCACTAACAGGAGGAAAGGAAGAAGGTAATGTCAGATTTCAAACTCAGGACAATCTAGCTGGAAAGCCCTTTTTTTTTTTTTTTTACCCACTATCCAGTGTTTCCTGTAACAAGAATGCAAAGAAAGGAATAGATAAAATTTAAGTTTGGTCATATTTCTTTTCTTGAATTAAGTTCTTGAAAAAATTTTGACAGTCCAGGTTTATAAGAAAGTAAAGAAGAGGAAATAATATGTATGAGATTAAAGGTGAGGGCTGGCAATGAGGATGAGTAAGCAATTCTGGACTTCCTCACGTAAATCAACTGATTTCCATGATGGGCACTGTGCAATTCAACCTATTATCAAGATCTACCTCATCTACCTCTGACTGCTTTTTCTACTTAGGTGCAGTCACATAGCTGCTCTTACCTTGGTGTTGTTCAGGTGGCTTATGCATTTCTGCATGAAATATGTTGGATCAGAACAGAGTCTCAGTCTAAAGGCCACCTGTTGACTGGAACTTAATACCGATTTCTCTGAATTATAATAATTGCATATTCCTAGTCCACATCCCACTCCAGCCCCTTGTTACTGCAAACCCTATGGGCAAGCCAGGACCACTGCTATCTCTTCTCTATGGCCTCTTTATGACAACTGCTATCCAATTGCTAGGCAGTCTGGAAGGAAACCCACCTCCAGAGCCTCTCAATCATCTGTTGCTCTTATCAAAGACTTTGATGAGATACATATTTTTATTTTCAAGCCATATTAGGTAGAGTCTCCCAAGGCTGAAGGAAGCTGATCCATCATTAAAATACTGAACTTTTTTCTCATCCTTAGTGTTGTTAAGGGCTTTACAGGATCCAAACCAGCCCACCTGTTAAGGTCTTCAGCAGTCTGCTGCTGAGAACTGATTTCCATGACTGTGACAACTTTTAATTTGACCAACTTTAATCAAGATTCCTACCTTGGCAGATGCAGGCTTTTTCCTTCAATTTCATACCAGGCTCTTCTGACAGTATGTTTGTTAAATTTTTTTCCCTTTATTTGATCCCTAATGATTTCTTGTTTCCTGAGTTCCTCTAGATTAATATATAACAGCTGTTTTTCTGTGATATGCAACTCTTACATAATTAGGACTTAACCCTCTGTGCAATTCATTTTCAAACCAGAACCCAGTTAACAGGTTTTATAGTTGGTAGATCATTTCTTCTATGTCATCACTTCTTCATGCTCTAAAGTAAATATCTCCTTAATGGACAATGATATCTCGTGGCCCATAAATATTAATATGAGTGTCATCAGTTAGAGTGGAATTCACTCATTTGTGAATGTTTTTAAAGAATGTAAATGCTGATTTACTTTTCCATTAGAGGGTGTATTCTTAGCATTTGAAATGATTTTTGCTTAATTGGTATCAGCTATTTTTACATAAATAAATGAGCAAAAGAAACTCAAAGTGCTAGCCCCAGTGACACAAGAGAAGCTGACTTCTGGTGCCTTCTAGACCTTGTCACTAATCAGTGATAATCATTACTCAGATCCATCCAATTAATGAGCACCACCCTTTCAGCCAGCACAACATGGCTCTGATGTAGAAGTGTAGACAGGATGCATAGAATTTGCTTGTTTCAAAAAATATCTCATTAGATGTAATTAAGATATGCAAAGGAGGTACTCAAGTTTTGTACACTGTTGTCAACCCAGTATCTCAACCATTCACAGATAAATCTCAGTGACTAAGTTAATTCACCAGTCAGCTTAATGCACTTGGTATCACACTGAAATTAGCACCTTGCACTTGACGTGCTAAATCTGACTGAAAGCCTTCTAGGTAAAAGTAAAATAAAAACAAATAATAAGTAATAAAACAACATTCCAGAAAACATTGCATGGAATGAGTAATTAATTATTGATTAAAATATTTTGAAAATTAATTATTATAGATATAATATTCATTTTGTGACGTTTGTTGCTTATTTAAAATTTATGGAGAAAGTTAAAAGCATTAAAAAGTAGTTCTTTACTTTGGCTTGTGGCTATAGCTCAAGAAATTAGTGTATTTTAAATCTTCTGGAGTGCCTCACAAATGCAATACTGGATATTATTAACAAAAGTACTAACCAAATATTCTCCTATCCAGTAATTTAATAAGAAAACTTTATTATTTGAGTACATCATCAACATGGTGACATAAGACATCTTCTGGAAAAGTTGTCCCTCAGAGTCAGCTACTAAAAGGACAGAACCTACTTGCTTAGAAATTTGGGGGATGATAGAGATTGGAGATGGACTCTACAAGTGCTGAGTTGAAGAAAAAATAAAAATAATATACAAAACATGTAGGAAGCTTCCGTCTCAGACATGCCCATCTCTATACACCCCCCTCACTTGGTCCTATACAGCTTGGGAGCAGCCCAGAGGCCGTATGGCCTAGGTTTGTCCCACCGTGGGTGCAAACTGTAAAGCCTCACACAGCAGCCACTTAGAATCCCATGCATATCCAGGCACAGGGACCCAAGTCCACAGAGATGAGTGAGGAACACAAGATGATGCATATGAAATAACGTCCAGTGTGGGGGGAGGCAGAGGAAGACTAGGACAGAACTGTTGGCAGGAGGTGTACTAACGAAATCCAGTTTTGGTGGGCTGGACCACCTAAATGCAAAACAAAAGAGCAAGCCATCTTTTCTGGATTGACCCCTTCTGGGTTGCCTGGGCAGGATAATCTTAACGGGGAAGAAACCAGAGGCAGAAAAGCCCCACAGAGGGAAAAGGGGAGGTTAAACTGAACTGCTATAAAATGGGACATTCCCAGAACTGAAATGTATGAGAAAAGGGGAGCACTGATGAGGGGGGAGAATGTAAACAAATCATTGAAGCTGGGAGAAAATTTGACATAAGAATGAACAGAACAGATCAAGTTGCTTAGAGAAAGAACAGAGGAGAGGAAGGTTTCGCTTGGAGGTTAAGCAATTGCACAAATAGTGCAATCTTGAAAGTTGTATCTCATAACCAGGGCAAGAATCAGCTGAAGAACTGAGACCACCTGAGCAGTTAGGAATAGGCTACTCTAAAGGTCTAGAGTAAGTTGGGGTAGGTGTCACAGGAAAGCTTTAATAAAACCAATTAATTATAGAACCCTAGACAAGAGGGAGAAACTGACTTTCAGAGTTAACTCATCAAGGTAATGAGATGCCCAGCCATCAGCAAAAAGTTACAAGCCATACTAAGAATCAGGATAATATATATGGCTCAAAGGAACATATTAAATTTTCGGAGAAGACTCAGAATTTAGAGTAACTAATCAAAGGAGTTCAAACAAATCTCCTAAATCATTTCAAGGAGATAAAGGAAGACATACATAAAAAGATAAATGATATAAAGAAGACAATATATGATCATAAAGTATTTGAAAGTATAAAAAGAAACAAATTATGGATTGAAAGGCACAACAGATGAGATTTTTAAAAAGGCAGAGGCATATAACAGGTTTCAACAGGCAAAGAAAAGATTCAGCAAATTAGAAGACAGGACAATTAAAATCATACAGTGGGGCGGGCCGCGGTGGCTCAGCGGGCAAAGTGCTTGCCTGCTATGCCGGAGGACCTCGGTTCGATTCCCGGCCCCACCCCATGTAACAAAAACGGAGAAACAGAATACAATAAAACAAGAAAATGTTTAAAAAATGTTTCCCTTTCCTCCTTCCTTCCTTCCTTCTATCCTTCCTTCCTTCTCTCTGTCTTTCCTTAATAAAAAAAAAAAAAAAAAAAATCATACAGTGAGAAAAACAGAAAAAAAATGGAATAAATTAAACAGTGTCTCAGGGATTTAATGATAGCACAAAGCATACAAACATATGCATCATGGGTATCCCAGAAGGAGAAGGGAAAAGGGACAGAAAGAAGATCTGAGGAAATAATGCTCGAAAATTTCCTGTCTAATGAAAGATATAAATATACATGTCTAAGAAGTTCAGTGTACTCCAAACAGAATAAAACCTAATAGACTTGCTCCGAGACACATATTAATCAGATTGTCAAATGTCAAAGATAAAGAGAGAATTCAAAAAGCAACAAGAGAAAAGCAATTTATCACATACAAGTGATCCTCAATAAGACTAAGTGCCAATTTTTCATCAGAAACCATGGAGGTGAGAAGGCAGTGCTCTGATGTATCTAAAGTACTGAAAGAGAAAAACTGCCAGCCAAAAACTATTTATTGAGTAAAACTGTCATTTATAAATGAAGGAGAGTTTTAAAAATTCAAAGATAAATAGAAACTCAGAGAGTTTGTCAACAAAAGACCTGTCCTGTGATTATTACAAAATGGAGTTCTGCTGGTTTAAAGGAAAATACAAGAGAAACTTGTTTGGAGTGGTATGAAGAAACGAAGATATTCAGTAAAGGTAACTAAAAGGGTAAATTCAAAACCAGTAGTACCGTATCCTCTTTGTAAAGCTCTACTCTTTATTTCCTGTAAGAGTCAGAATACGATTGAACAAGAAAAAGGCATGCTTCCTAAGAACGGACATGCAAAATAGAAAATGGTAATGTGGGACAAAAACAGCATAAAAAGGGGAAACAGAGGGATAGGAAATCAGAGAACAAGTATGCTACTGAAGCTAAATTGATATCTTTTCAAATTAGTAGGTTATGGATATAGGATAAGTAATTTAAATCCCAGAGTAACCACAAAGAAATTATTTAAATATGTATACAGAAACAAAGATGAGAAAGGGACCAGTAGATTATATCACAAAAATCAACTATACAAAAGAGGAGTTTGCAATAAAGAAAAAGAACAAACATAAATAACATACTAACAAAAGACAATATGGCTGAAGTAAGGTTTGCCTTTACAGTAATACCACTGAAGGTTAATGGATTAAACCCACCAATCAAAGGCACAGATTGGCAGAATAGACAAAAATGCACAATCCAACTATTGTTTAAAAGAGTCTCACCTTGGACCCAAAGACATGAATAGGTTGAAAGTGAAAGGCTGGAAAAAAATCCCATAGAAATAATAACAACAACAAAAAAAAAACAGATGAAGTAGTTATACTAATATCCAACGAGATAGAATATAAGTAAAAAGCTTTTAGAAGAGACCAGTGATTGTAGATAAATAAAAAGGGCAATCCATCAAAGAGAAATAAATAGTTGTACACCTAACCATGATAATTGTACACCTAATCATAAATAGTTGTACACCTAACCATGATACCAAAAAACACATGCAGACACTGGCAAAACTGAAGGGAGAAATAGATGTTGCTACAAGTTGGTGACTTCAGTAAACCATTTTCACCAAGAGATAGAACATCTAGACAGAGGATCAATAAGGAAACAGAAAAAAATAAGGAAACAGATAACTCAAATAATATAATAAAAGCACACAGTTAATACAATAATATGACCTAACAGACATACACAGAAAACTGTGCCCCAAAGCACCAAGATATACATTCTTCTTAAGTGCACATGGATCATTCTCAAGAATAGATCACATGTTTGGTCACAAACAAGTCTCAATAAATTTAAAAAGATTGAAATTGTACAATCACCTACTCTGATCATAATGGAATGAAGCTGTAAATCAATAACCAGCAAATAATAGGAAAATCCACAAATATATGGAAGTTAAATGACCCCTCTTAAACAATCAGTTGGTCAAAGAAGAAATTGAAAGGTAAATCAGTGAATATTTTGAGATGGATGAAAAGGAAAATATGCTTTATTAAAACTTATGTGATGCAGTGAAGGATGTGCTGAGAAGGAAATTTATATCCCTAAATGTTTACATTAAAAAAGAACAAAGAACTAAAATCAAAGACCTACCTGCACTCCTGAAGGAACTAGGAAAAGAAAAACAAACTAAACATGAAGCAAGCAGAAGAAAAGAAATAGCAAAGATTGGAGCAGAAATCATTGAAATATAAAATAAAACAATAGAGAGTGTTAAAAGCAAAGGTTAATCTTTTAAAAGGTCAATAAAATTGGCAAATCCTTAGGTAGATGGACAAAGAAAAAAGAGATAAGATGCAAATAAATAGAATCAGAAATGATAGAGAGGCACTACTACTGAGCCCTTAGAAATAAAAAAGGATCATAAGAGGATACTATGAACTACTGCAGCCAACAAATTAGACAACTTAGATGACATGAAACAATTCCTAGAAACACCTGAACAACCTATAGTTAAACTAGAATAAAAGATCTCAATAGACCAATTACAAGTAAAGAGATTGAATGATAATCAACCTCCCAACAAAGAAAAGCCCAAGACCAGATGGCTTCATAATTGAATTAACCAATCATTCCAAGAAGAATTAATAACAGTCCTGTTCACATATTTCCAAAAAACTGAATAGAAGGGAATATTATCTAACACGTTCTGAGGCCAGCATCACTCTCATGCCAAGGGCAGGCAAAGATATTGTCAAAGGAAATGACAGATCACTTTCTCTTAGAGATGTAAAAATCCTCAACAAAATAATCGAATCCAAAGCATATGAAAATAATTATGCATCATGATCAAGTGGGTTTTATGCCAGGTATGCAAAGGTGGTTCAGTGTAAGAAATCAATTAATGTAATATAGCACATTAAGAAATCAAAGATATAAAACTACATGATGATTTCAATTGACATAGAAAAGGCATTTGTCAAAATCCAGCACCCTTTCTTGATAAAAATACTTAACCAATAAGGCAAAGTAATTGTACACAGAGAAATACAAAACACTAAAAGAAAATAAAAAGACCTAAATAAATGGAAGGACATTCTGGGTTCATGAATTGGAAGACTAAATATTATTAAGATTTCAGTTCTATCCAAAATGATTTATAGATTCAGTGCATTCCCAATCAAAATTCCAATAGCCTAATTTGCAAAAATTGAAAAGTCAGTTATGAAAATTTTTTGGTGATATAAGTGGGCCTGAATAGCCGTAAACTTCTCGAAAAAGAAGAATGAAATTGAGGGATATAAACTTCCTGATTTTGAAGCTACAGTTGTCAAAACAACATGGAGCTGGCAAAGGATAGACATATTAACCAATGGTATCTAATAGTTCAGAAATAGACCCTCACATAAATTGACAATTTATTATTTTTTTAAAATATTTTATTGAAAAATCGTCACACACATACAGTTCATACATAGTGTGCAATCAGAGGCTTATAATATCATTACCTAGTTGTATTCATCACCATGATCAGTTTTTTGAACATTTGCATCACTCCAGAAAAAGAAATAAAAAGAAAGGAAAAAAAACCTCATATATCCCATACCCCTTACCCCTGCCTCTCATTGATCACTAATATTTCAATCTACCCAATTTATTTTACTCCTATCCCCCTATATATTTTTATCCATATGTTTTTATTCATCTGTCCATACCCTGGATAAAAGGAGTATCAGACACAAGGTTTTCACAACCACAGTCACATTGTGAAAGCTATATCATTATGCAATCATCTTCATGAATCAAGGCTACTGGAACACAGCTCAACAGTTTCAGGTGCTTCCTGCCAGCTGCTCCAATATACCATAAACTAAAAAGGGATATCTATATAGTGCATAAGAATAGCCTCTGGGGTAGACACTTGACTCTGTTGTAAATCTCTCAGCCTCTGAAACTTTATTTTGTCTCATTTCTCTCTTGTCCTTTTTTGCCAAGAAGGCTTTCTCAATCCCATGATGCTGGGTCCAATGAATCCCGGGAGTTCTGTCCCACATTGCCATGGAGATTTATACCCCTGGGAGACATGTCCCACATAGTGGGGAAGGCAGTGAGTTCACCTGCCAAGCTGGCTTAGAGAGAGAGGCCTCATCTGAGCAACAAAAGAGGTTCTCTGGGGGTGATTCTTAGGCATAATTATAACTAGGCTAGCCTATCCTTCGTAGGAATAAGTTTCATAGAGGCAAACCCCAAGATCGAACACTCAGCATATTGATTTGGCTGTCCCTGCTACTTGCAAGAATATAAGGAATTCTCCAGATGAGGAAATTGAATATTTCCTCTTTTCTCCCCAACCTCCAGTGGGGACTGCAAATGCTTCTTTATTCACTGCCCAGATTACTCTGTGATATATTGGGGTATCACACTAACCTGGACAAACCAATAAGATCTTACTCCCTATTCAAGATTCCATGTACTTAATGGTGTTCAACTAAACTGATCATACAAGTCAAAATGGGTAATGTGCTACTCAAAATAAAAATTTTGCAACAAATAAACATCTCTCCCTTTGGGTTCATACAGAAGTTGAAGTTTTAAAAGACAGTATTATCCTTTACCCTGTATTCTGCTCTACCCCAGTCCTATCCAGATTAGCTTCCTTCCTATCTCTAGTTGAAGCCTGATTCCTTTTTCAAGTTTTCAAACAATTCCTGCATTGGTTAGTGCTGTCTTTCATAGCTTCAGAGGTCTAACTCTGTGTGTCTCAGGTGTCACATAAATACCAGAAGTTTCTGTAAACAACCAAGTTATATACAAGCAGCTCAGTATCTCAGAATTTTGAAAGAGCAGTTAAAACTCCTGGATATATGTGACTGCTGTAAGAGCGTACAGTCTAGGGCCCTTTACAATAGGCCCCAACCTGATAACCCATGCTCTTGACTTCAATTCATCAAGTTTTTATATTATAGTTAACCATGTGAGTGAGGCATGATAAGATTTTTCTTTTTGTTTCCATCATTTCATTCAACATACAGTCCTTAAGTTTCATTCACCTAGTTGCATGCCTCACAACTTCATTCCTTCTTGTGGCTGCTCAGTAGTCTCCATATGTATACACCACAGTTCCCCCTTCCACTCCTCAATCATTATACCCTTAGGCCACCTCCATATATTGTGAATCATGAACACTGCTGCCATAATCATCAGTGTGCAGATGTCCATCCATGTCCCCATGCTCAGTTTCTCCAGGTATATACTGAGCAACAGGGTTGCAGGATCATTTGGCAGCCCCACCCCTAGCCTCTTGTAGAACTACCACAAATTTGTTTTTATTCTTTATTTCTTTATTTATTTTGCATGGGCAGGCACCAGGAATCGAACCTGGGTCTCCAGCACGGCAGGTAAGAACCCTGCTGAGCCACCATGGCCCGCCCACCAATTTATTTTTGACAAGGCTGCCAAGTCCACTCAACTGGGACATAAAAGTCTCTTCAACAAATGGTGCCGGGAGAATTGAATATCTATAGGCAAAAGAGTGAAAGAGAATCCTTATCTCATATCATATACAAAATGGACTCAAAATGGATCAAAGACCTAAATATGAGAACCAGGAATATAAAGCTCCTAGAAGAAAATGTAGGGAAGCATCTTCAGGATCTTATGTTAGGCCGTGGTTTCTTAGACTTTACACCCAGAGTACAAGCAAATTTACTTTTGCTTTTTTGTAATTTATTTTTTTCTTTTTTAATAGTAGTGAGTATGAAATATATCTCAATTTACTTTTGCTTTTTAATAAAAAAATAGATAAATGGGACCTCCTCAAAACTAAAAACTTTTTGGCATCAAACTTTTTTGACAACCTATTTAATGGGTAAAAATATTTACAAACTACATTTCCAATGAAGGTTTAATATCCAGCAAAAAGAAATCCTACAACTCAAATATAAAAAGACAACCCAATTTAAAAATGGGCAAAATACTTGAACAGACATTTCTCCAAAGAGGATATACAAATGGCTAAAAAGTCCATACAAAAGATGTTTCACATCACTAACTATTTGGGAAATGAAAATCAAAACCCCATTCAGATATATTTCATACTCACTACTATTTAAAAAGAAAATTACAAGTGTTGGAGAGGATGTGGAGAAATAGGAACACTTATTCATTGTTAGTGAAAATGTAACATGGTACAGCCACTGTGGAAGTCAGTTTAGCAGTTCCTCAGGAAGCAATGTATAGAATTACTATGTTACCTGGCAATCACACTTCTTAGCATATACCCAGAAAAACTGAGGACAGGGACTTGAACACACTTTTGCTCAATGATGTTCATGTGCCATTATTCACGACTACCAAAAGGTGGAAGTAACCCAAGTGCCCTTTAGCCCATAAATGGGTAAATAAAATGTAGTGTATGTACACACACACACACACACTCACACGAATATCATTCAGCCATAAAAAGGAATAAAATTCTGATACATGCAATAATGTGGATGAACCTTGAAGATATTATGTTGAGTGAAATATGCTGGACACAAAAGGGAAAGTATTGTATGATCCCACCGATAAGAAATAATTTGAATGATCAAACTGATAAAGATAGAATGTAAATAATCGTTTACCATTTGGGTTTGGAGTAGACTTTGGGGAGCCATGCCTAATTGGTTCAGAATTTCTATTTAGATTGATTATAAAGTTTTTGGTATGAATGGTGGTGATGGAGGCACATATTGTGGGTGTAATTAACAGCATCGAGTTATAGATGTGAATGAGGTTGAAACAGAAAATTTTAGATCATAAATGTTATTAGAATAAAAACTTTAAGATAAAACATAGGACAGCATAGCACAATAAACCCAATTGTTAGCCATTCACTATAGTTACTAGTACAAGTATAAAATACTCTTTCATGAATTATAACAAATGTACCCCACCAGTACAAGGTGTTAATAAATTATCATACCATCTTGAGAATTTATGTTGAGTGAGACAGATTCTAACCTTCAAGTACCTTTTAAATGTATTACAGGTAAACTTCTTTGGAATATTATTTTCATAATTAGTGAACTTCAATACTATACATGTATGCAATTTAATTTAAATTTTATTTGTCTTAAAAATATTATATCAGGCATGATTTAGTTGTTTTGAGGATATTAAGAAATGTGAGGTACAGTTTTTTATTTTGAATCTGCATGAAATTAACAAGTTCCTTCTTTGAAGCCCCTTTGATTCTTGATTTACTTTATTATATCTCTTGCTGCAAATGATTAGGATTCAGAATTATAGATAGTATTCTCCACTACCACAGACTATCGCTAGTTATGTGTGTAGCCCATAAACTGACATTTGATCACAAAATAAGCAGAATAAACTAGTGTCTCAGCTGCTGTTTCAAATATTTCTGCATTATTGAGTATATACCTTGCACCAGGTGCTGTACTGTGTACATATCATTACATTTACTCCTTATGTTGGACCAGGTAGCTGTTATTTTATTAGCATCCTACTGTTTCACAGGTGTGAAAACTTGCTCTCAAAGATGAACAACTGACCAGTGCAACAGCTAGTAGGTAGTTTTTGAAACTAAGTGGTATTTCTCTAGAGGGTATCACTTATTTTGATTATATTCGACTTCTACATATTTCAGTAAGCAAACAGATTCAGTTGGGTCCGACTGCTAAAATAAATTAAGGGCTGATTGCTCTGCATAAAATACAGAAATAAACTCAATAAATTCCATATATCCTTTCATTTTTTAAGATTTACCAGGAAAAACTAGCTTCCAAGGCTAATCTGTGGTGGTATGCAAAACCAAATTTTCTTCCTTTTTATTTTATATTTTTTGTTGTAGTATGAAGAACCCAGATTTGTATAAGATAGCTGCTGCAAAATACTTTGTGCAACCACGGTTTCCATGTGCTCCTCTTCATTTCTCAGCGTTCTTTGCAGTTAGGCTCGGGCCATATGCTTAGTTTGACCAATGGATACTGAGAGGAAACTGCTCCTTTTATGTGTGGACAAAAGCAATTCCTCCATCTCTTTCCCCCACAGTGTCTTCGGTAGCCATATAGTTCAGGTGACATAGCTACAGGATGTAGGGGGCTGCCCGATATGCCCCAGACTTTATGTGAAACTTAATACATTGACTGAGACTAAGGGGTCATCACTGCTGTGTCATAGCCTAACATATCTGACTAACACTGGAGTTTCCTTGCCTTGGGGTATAATTTGAGACAGCCATCCAGGCGTGCCATTTTTGTCTCCTCAGAGACACCTTTCCTTGGAAGGCAGTAGTTTTGTGTGCTAGCCATTAGCTGGATGCCCAGGACCAGCCATTATTCAGTGCCAAATAACAGCATCAGCAGCCCTCTGGGCCCTCAGAACGTAGCAATTGGAGATGATGATGTGTGTCTGATGAGGGAATTGGCTTGTTGTTACCCCTAGCCTTCGGCATGTGACTGGGAAGAAGTCTCTCTTCACTCGTAATCAAAGGGGTGTATAATTTGTCCGTGGGGTCACCATTGTCCCTGGGTGTTGAGGCAAGTCATAAAAAGCTGCACGTCCCTTTGGAGGAAGTCCAGGCAAACCACAGACATTTGCTCAGATTCTTTGGCAAGCATTGTTTTATGTCAAAATTTTACCATAAAAAAAAAATCAAGTAATAGGCAAGGGAATGTTGCCATCTTCTTTATTCCATTTTTAAAGGAACGTCTCATTTTAAATATATGGTATTGTAGGTTTTATTAAGGTCACCGATCTGGAAAGAAGCTAATATTTCAGTAAGTTCTATTCTATCTGATCCACTGGGAAGAATCAAATATATAGTATTCAGGTTGGAATGTTTAATGTATATCTCCTGGATTTAGGTTATAGTCTGGAATTTTGTTAGTAGAAGGTGAGAGAGCCTCCCTTCCCCCTAACTTTTTAAAGACCCAAAATTATGTTTCACAGTTACAAAACAAAAAAACCCCAAACATTTCATTATCTCAATGCAGATGATTTCTGAACATATTAGATTTTCTGGCTACAAAGAAATTATCTTTCATGCAAATAGTACATAAAGTAAATATGAAATACCAAATAACAATAGTATCAGCCAATCTGAGATGCTCTATTCTGAGAATTGTTCCTTTCAAATTATCTCCAAATCCCACCTGCTTTCAGATCCTCAGTAGCTGGATTTCTGTTTTGCTATGATTGCTCAATAGAAAATAAACAGATGGGGCTGAAAAAAGTCCAGAAATACAAATGGGGTAGAAACTGCCTCAGGGTTTTGAACATCAAAGTTGTATTTTTTTTTTCTGTTTGACAGACAAATCTCCTAGAACACAAGCCTCCACATGGTTTCATTTTCAACTACCATCAAATATGTTGTATTTTGTCTTGTTTCTCTTGAAAACCAAAGCTAAATTTAGATTGAAAAAAAATTCTGATATGTGAATGATCAGTGATTGGTATTTGAAAAGTATATTACATTTTGTGAAAACCCCATGTAAGACATCAGGGTATATAGATTCCTTTATGTCAACAGCGAAGAACTTCAGGGGCACTAATCTCATTAATTAAATTGCTTTTCAAATAGAGGCCAGGCCCATTGGCACCTGACAAAGATAAATTATGCTCAGGATAGATTTCAGTTTTCCTGCACATGCTTGCCCTTTATGTGTTGATTTCCACATAGAGGAACCTAAGTGAAACATACATTTAATGTTCCCAGTATCCTATTTTCTACCTGTCTTCTTTTTGTTTTTGCACAATTTCATCAGATATGTTCAGGTAATAGGACTGCAGGGCATGCTAAATGCTTGTGGCCCTCAAGGGCCACAAGTTGAATTTGTTACAGTTGTATTCTGAACTAGTCAAGGGCATGATTTAGTACTTAAATCCAGCTCTGCTTCCCAAGCCTTGATTCTGACAGTGCTGCAGTAGTCTGATTTAAGAAGGACAATATTTTCATTGCATCCCCATCCCTGGAGTAATTTAGTTGGATCATTCTGAGGACCACCCCTTTCTAATTCACACAGAGACAACTTGTGGTCCTGACAGTGGCCTGGTTGCACTTAATGAAAAAATGAAAGCTGCTTCTGTGGTCCTCTCAACCTCCAAGATAAACAATCATGGTTACCATTCTAGGGACACAGGCCATAAATGAAGACAGGATACAAGCAAACTAGAAGAGTAGCGTCCTTTCTTTCAGCCCATGCGGAGAAATGGGTATCAAAAGTACATTTGTACATATATCCTTTCTCCTTCCCATTAGTTCAGAAACAGAAGCAGGCAGGCCTGAACACGTGAGGTTTAAAGGTGTGGTTTTGAAGTTCCAGATCCTCTCTGACTGTGTATCAAAAACAGGAATGAAGACTGACATGTGGCAGAATGTTACAATTATAGCAAACTTTAGCAGATCCTGAGAGGCAATAAAAGATTAATAAGTAGTTAAGGCCTCAGGATCTAGATTCAACCAGTCTGTACTGAAATCCTGCTCCTTGCCATCTGCTAGCTGTATAGAGTTAATTACATGCTCTTTTTGACCCCATTTCTTTATAGGCAAAAGAATGGCAACCTCATAAAGCAATTCTCTGAAGATTAATAATGTCTTAGCACATTTTAGGTGACCCAATAAAATGGATATTATACCACCAGCATCACAATCATCATTGCCGGCCTGAGCCTGAAATTCCGCCTAAAAGCTCTAATTCCCTTCAGGAGCAAGCTCAATGGTTAGCTCTTTGAGGGGAGTGTTGTTTGTTCTAGGGTGTATCTCCAGCTCTTAATATAAGCTGTTGTGCAGAGTATGTATTCAACAAATATTTGCTGAATAACTGAATGATACTTTGAGGTAGGCATCAGAAAACTCAGATTATCACCCTAGCATTACCATTTACATGCTTAATGCACACTTTAATCATGTGAATTTTTAACAGCTAAAGAGGATAATACCTGCCTTGTCTACCTAACAGGTTCATTGTGAAGATCAAGTAGAGTCTATGTATTAAAGCAATTTCAGAGAATACAAGGTGATGGAAATTTAAAGCATTTTCTTATGTAAAGACTTACAACATAAACTATACACATACATACATGAAGGGTTATATGAATTACTACTAGATCCATAGAATACTAAAAATTATTCATTTAAGCACTTAGGTGCTATACTAAGCACTTCAAATGCATTGACTCATTTAATGCTGGCAACAACCCTCAGAGTTAGGTACTAAAATTGTACCCCCATTTTACAAACTGAGGCTTTTCCAAAGAAAAAGATCTACAATGTTGTAGAACAAGAATGTGACTAATTTGTCTGATTACAACATACCTGTCCTTAACTACTATTGCATATAGATTAAAAACAGATGATTATAAAATGATCAAAGTTATCAAGATCATTTTCTCCATATTATTTCTAAGTGGTTATAAAAGCAGCAGAAACCTTTTAAAATATAAAAATCAAAAATGCCTCCTAGGGTGTGTTTTTGTTTTCACAAATTCTTCTTGATATAGGTCCCTGGACGATGTACTTTTGGAAAATTTGAGATGAACTGAAATCTAAAGGAGACCACTTACAGGGGAAAATATGATACTATTTCACCAAAAAGTCCTTCCAAAGTTATGTCCTTTCAAGGATATGTTCTCTACAAATGTTTGAGATGGGTGAACTCCATAAAATTAGAGATGGAATGTTCACGTCTTTCATTATCCCATCTATTTTAAATAACAATATGTATATTGATGTCATTACTAGTATAATTTTAGCATGACTCTCGTAATTTTCCATCCAGGAAGACTAAAGTGCAATCAAACAATGTGTCATCAAATTATCTTCATGGAGAAGACTGTGTAACACTTTGTAATGCATGGTCCATAACTTGTGGGCACCATAATCAACTGAGTGCATGTTAAAAATGTGTACTATCAGGTTTCAGTCTTTATGTATGTAATCAAAATTAATGGTCTTGAGATTTGGGAACCTGCATTTTGTACACACTGTTTCTGTACTCACTGTTTGCTCCTAAAGGAACCTTGGGTCTGTAAGCTTCTTAGAGATAGAAGTTCTGCCTCAGGAACTTGACAGATTCTTTACGGAGAAGGAAACAAAGGCCCTGCAAAGTCAAATAATGTATTCAGAGTCATATATGCAATTGTAGCAGAACTGGAGTGATGATAATAATAATATCAACTTTCATTCAGACACTGTTCTAGGTACTTAATACTCCATTAGCTCATTAAATGTCAACATTTCTGCATGTAAATTGAGAAAAATGAAACTCCGATTGGTTTAGTAACTTGTCCAGGATTGCATATCTATGTGTAGAGAAGGTGAGCTCTTGAACTATGTCACACTCCAAATCAGGATGTTTAGACCCAGTTCTCACTTTTCCTATACTGTGCTATTCTCACTCCCTCCAAAAAAAATTTCCAGCCTACTGGTGTACTGCCCTTTCTGTAGAACTCTTGAAGTTGCATTGATTTTGTGTCCCAAATCTGTGTTCATCAAGGCTTTAAGAAATACTTTATTGCCAAGCCATTAGATATCAATAAATGAAAATTGTATGATGCGTTTATAAAGCCAGTCAAGGAGAGTTCTGCACTCTCAAATGTCACTGCTGTCATTTAGATGATTAGTGGGCGTTTATTGTAACTATAAGTTTGGGACCAACCTGAAGTATTAATTCTCCTTGGAATAGAAAGAGGAAATGAAGACAGGATGTATCCCTAATGGTTGTTTTATACCAAAGGGCTTTCATAATAAGATAGATGGAAACAAGTGGATATATTGGCACATTCTCCCTCTGTTGCTCCCTCCCTCTCTCCTTCCCTTTCCACTCGCCTTCCCTCACAGGTACTAGCAGAAAGGAAGAGAAGGTCAATATGAAAAGCCAATGGCATTGCTTGAAAAAGCATGTGCATACTTGCAATGGAGTTCACAAGGGAAACTAATTTACTTTCTTTTGCATCAAAAGTCCATCTGCAGTGTAGTCTGTTGCTTCTGAACAAGCAGCAGCATTGAGAGAAAAAAATACAAAGAGGATCTGCTGAAAGCAACCTGTTGTAGAACAACAGTCCTGTGTCTGAAATACCTATGCAGGGAAAACGACACCAGAGATAGATGCTAGAGGAGGCCCCTGGAGCCAAAGCCTAATGAATATAGGTGAAGGTCAAGTATGATTCTTCTACCAGGTAGAATTATTATTACACTATAAGTTTTTAAAATATTAGGGCCTTCAGGGAAAATATAAGATTTGCAGTTTTCATTAATAGGATCTAAGTTGTATTTATGCTAAGGTTGAAAATCAAACTTTGTATATAAAAACTTGCATTCACATCAGCAGTCATCTGATAGCTATGAGAACACGGCCCCTACAGAAGAGACCACACCCT